>NW_027362762.1:824973325-826173325 GCF_046119375.1 Phyllobates terribilis | reverse complement strand
TCGCTCCATGCACCACAGACTGTCCAGGAGTTGGCGGATGCTTTAGTATTGGTCTGGGAGGAGATCCCACAGGAGACCATCCGCAACCTCATCAGGAGCATGCCCAGGTGTTGTAGGGAGGTCATACAGGCACGTGGAGGCCACACACAATACTGAGCCTCATTTTGACTTGTTTTAAGGACATTACATCAAAGTTGGATGAGCCTGTAGTGTGTTTTACCACTTTCATTTTGGGGGTGACTCCAAATCCAGGCCTCCATTGGTTAATAAATTTGATTTCCATTGATGATTTGTGTGTGATTTTGTTGTCAGCACATTCAACTTTGTACAGAACAAAAGTATTCAATGAGAGTATTTCATTCATTCAGATCTAGGATGTGTTATTTGAGTGTTCCCTTTATTTTTTTGAGCAGTGTATAAATCATAGGGCCCCATAGCAGAAGTTCTACTTGGGCCTCCTCCCATAGTATTATGGGTCCCACATAGTCCTCCATACAGTATAATGTTCCCCACATAGCCTTCCATACAGTATTCTATACAGTATAATAGGCCCCACATAGTCCTCCATACAGTATAATGTTCCCCACATAGCCTTCCATACAGTATTATGGGCCCCACATAGTCCTCTATACAGTATTATGGGCTCCACACAGTCCTCCATAGATTATTATGGGCTCCACATTGCCTTCCATACAATATAATGGTCCCCAAATAGTCCTCCATACAGTATAATGGGATCAACATAGTCATCCATACAGAATAATGGGCCCCAGATAAATACTCACCTCTCCTTGTTCCCCACTGCTCCAGTCTCGGCAACGAACTCTCTGAAGCTTTTCATTGCGGGCACGAAATAGTGACATCGTTGAGATAACAGACCGAGAGGGAGAATGATGGGGGAGGGAGCGGACGGATCCTCTTCCATCATTACTTTCAACTGTAATGCCATGCAGGATGCTGATACAGTTAAAAGAGCAATGCTGACTGGCGGCGAGATGTGGTGGGGGGGCAGTGCCGACATTGTGGACCAAATATAATCATTCTGCCGACCAGATTTGACCCTCAAGACAGCGTTTGACATGTATGATATAGGAGGAAATTATTATAAGGACATGCAATGGGGGCAATCATTATAATGAGCCACAATGAAAGACATTATAATAAGGATGCACAATGAGGAACATTATTATAAGGAGATAGAATGAAGGGCAATATAATAAGGAGACAAAATGTAGGACATAATTATTAGGCCCAGTTGCGGGCATTATTACAATGAAGAGGCACAGGGGGGAATTATTATAAGGAGGCACAGGAGGACATTATTATTATTATAAGGAAGCATGGGGGGCATAATTACTCTTGGGGGGGGGCTGTATAAGGAGACAAAAGGACCATTATTACTATGATGAGACACAGAGGGGGGGGGCTATTACCATGTGGTGGCAAAAACTGAGAATTATTACTCTGTAGGGACACAGAGGCACTTATTTTGGGGTGCAAAAAATGAGAGGAATATTACTATGCAGGCCACAGCGAGGGCATTATCACTGTTTAGGGCACTGGTTTTAGCATAATATGAAAATATGAATTGTTGGGCGAATCTGAGGAGGGGGCTAGAAAAGCAGTAAGCCAAAAATGTTACATTTTGCAGAAATTAGTCTTGGATGAAAAAAGTGGTCATGCTGGTCTGGACCAAATGGAAAAGAAAAGGGAAAGTGAGTGACTACAATTAAATGGTGACTTACTAGATTTATCTTTACACTTTAAACATATATGGTGTGCAGAGCACTGGTAACAAACTGATATCTACCATTACATGGTCACTGTATGGTGGTAATGGTAATAGCAGTCTTAGTAGAGTAGTTTTGGTTAATGATCAGTATGATGGTGTTATCACACTGTATTTGCTGGAAATAATTGGTTATGGTCTGGCAGTATTATTTGGCTCTTACAATGCAATATTGATGGTAACATTAGTCTTGTTGCTGTCATGTTTGTTACTTAGCAGTATGGTGGCATTGTTCTGTATATGGTGGTAATAATAGGCCATGGTGTGGCTGTGTCATTTTACCTTATATAGCGGTATTATTGTTAATATTGGTCTTGCAATAAATATTGATTTCCTTCAATGTCAACCAGGTTAAGATTTGTAATAGAGACCCCCACATGGGGAAGAGGGGGAGGAGGACAGCATGGACCTGTGTAATTTCAACTCTAGTGCCACCTATAGGAAGTAGCAATCCTAAAAGTCAAGATTGAATCTCTAATAAGCCTTGTCACATGACTTAGGAGAAAAGCCAGAACCAGAATCTCAGTTTGCAGACACTGTGTTTCGGCGTACTGCCCCTCATCAGTGCAAAGTATGAGTTCTGTGTTGGCTGGGTGAGAGGTGTCTGACCGGGATCCAAGGGGTAACGTTTCTCCTTGAGGAGAGTTCTCTTCCTCTCTGAAGAGACAATTTGCATATTTCCCAGAGGAGCATTGCAGCTTAAAGGTCTCTTCACCTTGACACCCTTTTTTTTAAAATCAAATGTTTCTATAGATTTTTATAAAGATTTACACAAAGGAAAAAAAAAGTGAAAAAACAACAACAACCAGACAAACATTGGAGAAACACAGTTCTTCACCCCCCAACCTTCAGGACCATTAAACATGGGTTATTTACACATCTTGGCTCTGCAAAACCAGCATAATTAGATGAACAAATATTTGTACATAGTAACAATAGTCAATCCAATTACATATAACTTATGGAAGTACTGATAACATTTTAATTCATTTTCAAAGAAGTTTCATTTGAGGCATCATATAAACGTAACTCAAAGCAAGCCAAGGCGAAATCTCCTCAGTTCCCAAGATGTCAAACCAGAGCCATCAATCCATAGACCCCATATCTTGTCAAATTTAGAGATAGCATCTCTTTTTATGTATATGCCCTTTTCCAAATTTACTAGCCAGTTAACTTTATCAATAAATTCTGATATCATAGGCTCCTGATCTGCTATTCATTTTTGGGCTATCAATTTTCTTGCCATATATAACATACGTGCCGCCGCAATTTTGCCGTACTCATCAATAATCAGATCTTCAGCATATCCCAGTATACATACTAATGGTGAAAGCTCTACGTCAGTTGAATAAACCCTGTTAATCATTGCTACAACACTCTTCCAAATGGACACCAAGTTAGGACAGTTCCACATCATATGAACCATATCTGCTATGTTAGTTTTGCATTTAGGACAGTGGGGCACCTTGACACCCTTAACATGTCACTCTCCGCAAGGAGAAACGTTACCCCATGGATACCAACTGCCAGGGACAAATTTTAGCCCCAGCCCGGCTTTGGCTGTAGGTAATGCAAATCTGAGGGAGGGGCACTGTCTGTTTACTTTTACTTTGACCCAGTTTATACAATACTGTGATATCACAACTCCTAACATGATATTTGTCAATAGCTTGTGCAATGTTACATTATCTTAGTCCTCTTAAGTAGGATAACCTTCTGTTACAAGTTATCAAGATAGTTTGCTGTGGGTAATGATAACCTTTTCTACATCTGTACATCTTATCTATGGAAGTGGGATATCATAGGAATCCATATATACTGGCAACATAGTTGTTTTATTAAAAAATTATAAAGGTTTTCTCAACATCAATCTTCAGCAGAACATTTCTCCCATGCCTCCAGGCTTCCTGCTTGCTGAGGGCCGTATGCTCCTGATGACTGACAGTATGGACCAGTGGCATGGTTGCATTACTGGTCTGAACTGTGCGCTCTCCAATGCTTCAAGCAGAGGCAGCTTTGTCTTTGCAGCATCGGAGTAGCGCAGGGGCACTGAAGCTGACCGGATTAAGCAATGATGCCAGCTTTAGAGCAACGCTTGCTTGATCTATAGCCAAGAGCTTGCAAGGGCTGCGCTCCTTTCCTAGGAGATCAGCCATCTAGGCAACAAACAGTGAAGTATACAATTAAAAATCCCTCTTTTCTTACCAACTAATAATTTTTTTAAATGTTGCGTTTTACAGTCATTTTTACTATTGTAAAATTACAAAAAAATCAACAAACATATAGGTATATGTATTTAAAATGGCCGAATAATATGCACCTGACCTAATGTTTTCCTCCTAAACCTAGATTTACATATTATGTAAGATAGTAAGAAGCCATGCCATGATAGCAGATACAGTCATTATTCTTTAGCACCTTCATTTCTACATTGTAGATTTTTGCAGTTGTCAAAGCCTTGAAATGTTTCCCAGCATTTTCCTGGAATTACAGTCTGATAATCAGAAAGTGCCTGGAGATTACAATATTATACAGATAACCATGTACTGAGTTTAAGCAATATATACAGTTGCTGATAAGAGCACTTACCTATCCGATTTACAGACATTTCTTCCAGCAGGATCCAGCTCCTGAGATTTCGCTCTTTGTATCCAGGTCCAGAGCATTAGCATCAGGATCAGCTTTCTGCTATGATAGGACATTTTTAATATATTGCTACATGGAATGAGTTTGAAACCAGGAGAATGAAATCCTAGAATGGCTGAAAGATAAGCCAGGATCTGCCATAGAATAATTCCATCATGGTCACAGGGTGAGTGGTCTTTTCCCTGCAGTATCCATCCCAGTGTGAGTGTCCTTTCACTGGGATCAAGATCCTTCTTGATTTTTTTCCTGAGGAAGTAAAGGAGGGGATGCAGAATTCCTGCTATTGAATCTTTCTAGTGGGAGGGGGAACAGTGACACAGGATCTGAAGTGCAAATGTAAATGCCAAAATATTGAATCATATATAAATATATGGGCTAAGTGTAACCAAGCTATTTTATATACAATAGGAGTCAGGTTTGAAGACCACTCTCAGGTCTTATTTATCAATATCAGACCTAAAACAACTTTATAAAAGTATCTAGATTTGAGAATAATGAATGGTACAAATCCAATGTCATACACCGATTTATAGGCAATACTACTATGATCTATTTACACATAAGTCCATTTTTTTTTTTAGAGAAAATGTTGTCAAATAAATTAATCTATCATTTCTCTGTCCCTCCACTCCCACTAAGTCCTGCCTACTACTTTTACACAATAAAAAGTTTTTTTCTGACAGAATTCTTGTGCAAGTTGCTTAACTGTTGGTCACCTGTCCCAGTTCTAGCACTGGGCTTTGCTCCCTTCTTCCCATATGGCCGACCCCCTCTGTGATGACGCGCATCAGGCTTTAAAATAACTTGTTGTGCATCTTTGATGTCATCATCCATGCTTTTTGAAGTCCGGTTCAGAATTGGTTATTGCTGTGAATCAATGGGAGGTTGTCCAGGATGTTCGTGACCCCTCAGCCCCATATTGATGCATTTCCATAAACATCTGCTTTTTCTCCTCTGGCTTCTCAACATTTGCCTCAACCTCCTTCCCATAAGGGACATTTTTCTGGGAGATTATCTCAACAATTGTCTACTCTTTGTCACTTCGATGTGGGAGATTTTAAAATAAGGCACCTGGCTGTAGCAGAACCTAGTGGGAAGTTTGGCTAGATTCTTGCACTACTAACTGAATACTCAGGCCACACGTAGCCACCTGAGTCTGAGCATGAGAAGAGCCAGGGTGCACATTTCAGTAGAGCTGAACACTTGCTCAGTAGACTTCAGAACATTTTGAAAAAGCTGAAACAGTGCTCCAAAATTAGCAGGTTTGCCTCAAACCATCTTTATTTTGTATTTTACTAATCCAAAAAGACAACAGCATTTATAAATATACTTTCGATAGCAACATTTCTTGTCACAGGCCTTACATCAGGCTAGGTATAAAACATAGTGCAATATAAGAGAATATAACCAGTATACAAAGTAACAAAATAATGTGCTTAAATACAGAATAGATTATTAATTAGGGTAGATGAAAAAAACAGTTACCTGGATACCTGGGGCACAGCTCTAAAACTTGTAACAATTCAGTCAGAAACAACAAAAAATATTTTGCAATAGTCAAGGGGGATATAGTAATACAATAGATGAGGTATATACAGTGGGGAAAAAATATTTAGTCAGCCACCAATTGTGCAAGTTCTCCCACTTAAAAAGATGAGAGAGGCCTGTAAATGACATCATAGGTAGACCTCAACTATGAGAGTCAAAATGAGAAAACAAATCCTGAAAATCACATTGTCTGATTTGGAAAGAAATATTTTTCAAATTTTGGTGGAAAATAAGTATTTGGTCACCTACAAACAAGCAAGATTTCTGGCTCTCACAGACCTGTAAGTTCTTCTTTAAGAGGCTCCTCTGTCCTCCACTCATTACCTGTAGTAATGGCACATGTTTGAACTTGTTATCAGTATAAAAGACGCCTGTCCGCAACCTCAAACAGTCACACTCCAAACTCCACTATGGTGAAGACCAAAGAGCTGTCACCAGAAACAAAATTGTAGCCCTGCACCAGGCTGGGAAGACTGAATCTGCAATAGGCAAGCAGCTTGGTGTGAAGAAATCAACTGTGGGAGCAATAATTAGAAAATGGAAGACCACTGATAATCTCCCTCGATCTGGGGCTCCACACAAGATCTCACCCCGTGGGGGTCAAAATGATCTCAAGAACGGCGAACCCCCTGACGAAGGACTCTCCGTCCGAAACGAGCGTCAGGGCTGTGCCGCAATCTCCCCTTTTTGGACCCAGCAATCAGGTATGGTCAATTTCCAATCGGCTTCCTCCCCCTCCACATTGCATGAGCATTATATAGCTACATTTTCACTTCTGTTCAATCGTACATTTATGTGAGAGGGCAGATACTGACCACCATTCATTGTAGATGGTCGTGCATGGTGCCCGGTGACATGATATTTTATTTGCCTGAAGTACTCACTATATATATATATTTTTTGTCATATGCACCATTTGGGCACCATGTACTGCCATCACTGTCATATTTGCTAGATTGGCTTTGACATACCTGCTGCACTTGTTGTATACCTAGGTTTCTGTGGTCCAATTCTATTATATTCATTGATTACATTGATGTTGTATTTGTACTATTTTGATTGCGGACACATCTTGTGTCTGTATTACCACTATAACCATCCCGTCAATAAAGTTTTTTTATATAGCTAATGTCTAATTGATTTTTGGACCTGACATTTGGTGGTTCTCCTTTCTTTGTGTTCTCATCCGAATGGTCTGCCATTCACTGTGTCCACATAGTACACAATTCTCAATTATATGGGCTTTCATATTGACCAATGAGTCTTCTTTGAAATCTCCCATAGATGTGGATTTCCTTAGTGTATCTTGTGCTTAACAATGAGGAATAATTAAAAAGGCAGATTTGATGTATAATTGATGCGAACAGAAGCAGAGGGACCCCGGTGATTATTATAGGGTCTTTCTGGGTTGCATTATGTGTCAGTTTTTTGAACAGAAGAAAAAGTTCTGCATTTTCCTTTTTTTCTTTCATTGTAGATGAATTGAAAATAGTTTGCTTATTGTTAATATCTGACAATTTCTAATTATACTGTGAAAAGCCACTGCAACTTTAAGAAGCATATTCTTAGCATCTGCACCTCTCTACAAGTGGGACCACAGCTTTATGCTTCACAATTTTTTGGTAAAATTGGCTTATCTGTGTGTGAGATTTGCTAGATAGATATATGTGAGATGTTCTTTTATGAGCTATTGTAGATCAAGAGGCCCAAATACTTGCATAAAGAACTCCCATAGCCTGATCCCATCAGTTCCCAACACTAAAACAAAGGTTGAATTTATGAGCCTAAGTGTTATGTGTAGTGCTCGAGGTATTGGAGATAAGAATACAATGTAACTTTTCAGTCTTCCAAGAGCACTGGTTTTTACAAGGTCTTGGAGTTTGAGGCCATAGTGATACTCATTAATCTTGTTACGGACTAGCTACCATACCATTGTTTATTACCTGTATTATGGATTTTGGAATGTGGGATAATAGACACCTATAAAGTTAGCAGCTTAGAAAATAATTGTATTTCTAGAAGGTACTCTCAGGCTGTCTGTCATATCTACAGTATATCCTGTTCTACATACTAATCCTGAATATGCCCCCATTACAGAGCCATTTGCTCTCTCCAATTATCCTTATTATTTACTTTTTCTTCTGAACAGTGATAATTAGTAGCGATCATGTTAACGAAGGAAAAAATCAACATATAAAACTGTTGTTTATCATTAATCATCAATTGATAATTAATATCAGTTATATAAATATTGTTATATAACTGAATAACACCACCACACTGTTACAGTATAACACCACTATAACATGACAGGATAACACTACAGTACCATTACAGGATAACACCATTATACAATGACTGAATAACACCATTATACAATGACTGAATAACACCATTATACAATGACTGAATAACACCATTATACAATGACTGAATAACACCATTATACAATGACTGAATAACACCGCCATACTGGAATTGAATATTGAGTAACACAAACATGCTGTGGATGAATAATACCACTATACTGTGACTAGATAACACCCCAATACGGTGACTAAATAAAACCACCTAACCATGACTGAATAATACCACCGTAACATGACAAGATATCACAACCATACAAAGACTAGATAAAACTGTACTGTACCTGAATAATGCCACCATAGCTTAACTGGATAACACCACTATACTGTGACTGGATATTTCCACCATATTGTTGCAGCTTCTCTATACTACTCTACAGCATGCTATGGGTAAAAGCACATTAGATGGGCCAGTAATAGACAAACAAGCGTTTGTGAGAATGCTTGTTCCAGATTATCAGCCGGTGTAAACCAGTCCCCAATCACCCATCGTAAGAGCGAAACACTTGTTCGTTGGGTGATCAGATCATTTATACTGGCATAAATATCGTGGATTTTGGCTGTATTATATATCTATTTGTATACTGTATGGGGTAAAAATAATTGTATTAAACCCTTCCCTCTTCCTAATGTATGTATTTTTTAAAGGGAATCTCTCACCACTTTTTTGCTACCTTATCTGAGAGCATAGTTAATCAATGTCCAAAAAAAAAAAAAAGAATCAATTGCTAGACACTTTAAATCAACATCATATTAAACCTTAGATCCCAATTGGCCACATGATAGGCCCAGGGATAAAAAGTGACTCCAGTTCACAAAATTACACAAAATATATTATTTATTGAATACAATCAAAAAACAAGAAAAACAGAAATGATAAAAAACAAAATAAAAAATATGGGGAAGTAAAGAGAGAGTGGGACCTCCAATAGCCAGGAAACACTTATAAATTAGTGCCCTGGCCCTAATACTTGAATATAAACTAGTCAATAACATATGAATACATTATTAACATTTGGTTGGGAAATGTATAAAACAGATGGCACGGTATTGACCATATTCAACCCGATATGCCAACAAACAATATGCGGGCGAGGGAGACACGGTGCCACATACCCTCTGCTTGCTGCTAACTTCACATTCAGGTAATAGTACTGTAGCCAGTGCTGACATTAACTTTCATTAGTCACCTATTGTGATTTTCACATTCATTGCACCTTGATAATCAAGTCTAACAATAACCCACTGTTGTTGTTTTGTTGCCCTGACACCAATGCATTTGTATCGTGCAATCATAGCAGGACTCTATGACATTTCACCTTTATATTCATGATCATGTGTATTTGGCACTATGCACTTTAACTCTTTACTACCATTTTGTTAATTCAAATTTGCACGTTATAAATGAATGGTATATAGGGGTTGCATCTAATATTTAAATTACTGGTCTAGTACATACTCTACAACAACAACTGTACAGGCATTATTTACGCATCAAACCGGTAAATGACATGTTTTATCTGCTTATATCTTTTGTACTTCACCTGTATTTGCATATCTGACCATTGTATATGTATAACCATTGTGTATATGGAGTTTTGACCAGTGTGCCCTTAAGGCTATTAAATATATAATTCAACCTTGAGCTGCTCTCTTATCTCCATCCATGAATCCACACGTCTATGTTCTCGGTTTTAACTTTCCATGCTACTGGTGCTGGTTTCTGGCCAGATATAATCCCATTAATGGACTGGACTTATATCTAACGAGGAACTAGTGTCAGTCCTACCAGGCTGACAAAACTCTTTTTCACTGGGCCACATCCTCTCATTCCCAGTGCCTCCCTGGGCCCGTGTGGACAGGGAGTGTCTGTGTAAAACTGTGCCAAGCTGACCTTATGTGTCCCCAGGGGGTGTGGAACATCATGTTGGTGCAAGTGAGGAGACTGTGCTGCACCCCCTGGGGACACACCAAAACAACCACATGGGGATTACCTGCCATACAAAGGCAATCACCACATGTTTTTTTTGGGTGTCTTAACAGCCGCAAAACATGCAGAGTGGGTACTCGAGCATGTCACTCGAGCACCTGCAATACTTGGTGCATACCCGAGCACCCGATGTAAACTCAAGTAGCGAGCACTTGCGCTCAACACTAATGATGACGTATTCAATATGACGACCTAATGTTATCAAATTCTGTGTCGTACCTATGGCTTCAAAATGCTCACTATTCCCCTGAATAAAATAATATAAAATAAACTTCTTGAATGTGGTTTTGAGCACCTTGAGGGGTGCAGTTTTTCGAATGGTGTCACTTTTGGATATTTTCTGTTATATAGACCCCCCAAAGTCACTTCAAATGTGATGCGGTCCCTAAAAAAATGGTTTTATAAATTTTGCTGGAAAAATGAGAAATTGCTGATAAACTGATTAAAAAATGATGCTGATTTAAAGTACACAACTTTTAACCCTTCTAACTTCCTAACAAAAAAAAATGATGTTTCAAAAATTGTGCTGGGGTAAAGTAGACATGTAGTAAATTTTACTTAATTACCACTATCATGAAGTACAATATGTCACGAAAAAACATTCTCAGAATCAGGAGGATCTGTTCAAGCGTTCCAGAGTAATTACCTCATAAAGTGACACTAGTTGGAATTGTAAAATTTGGCTTGGTCATTAAGGTCAAAATTGGCTCCCTCACTAAGGGGTTAAAACTAAATCCTAGGCTGTATATACAACACACTGACATCCAGTGCAAATATAATTAACCTTCAACTGAGGCATGCACACATTGCACAAAATATACACATGGATCACATGCTGAAGTGGACAACAGTAGAGAAATGTTTATAAATGTACTTATATTGTTTATTTTCTTTAATTTGTGAACTTTTTAGCTCACAACAACAATACAAGAACAAATAAAACACCAATCCTTGGTTTCCAGTGTTCATGGGTTGGACTATGATGTTGTGTTAAATTATGCACTTATCTTCTGGATCACGCTTCACTGCAGAAAACCTAACTCCACTCAGCAAACCTCACTTGAAGTCTCTGGAAACCTGTAGTGCAGACATCAGCACATATCTGTGTGGCAGGAGCTTTGTGATACAGATTTCCATGGTCAAGCAGCTTGCACTGAGGCCTAGAGCCCCCGTCTCATATAGCGAGATCACTAGCGAGATCGCTGCTGTGTCACAGTTTTGGTGACGCAACAGCGACCTCACCAGCGATGTCGCTATGTGTGACACTTTGCAGCGATCAGGCCCCTGCTGTGAGGTCGCTGATCGCTGCAAAGTGTCCTGGACCATTTTTTGGTCTTTGCCCTCCCGCTGGTCAGCACACATCGCTGTGTGTGACCAGCGGGAGCAGCGATCAGGCTGGTAACCATGATAAACATCGGGTTACTAGGGGCACACGCGCACCTAGTAACCCGTTGTTTATCATGGTTACGAGCCTGCTAAAGTGAGCGGTAACCGCTCACCATAGCAGAGTGGTAACCATGGTAAACATCGGGTTACTAGGGGCACACGCGCACCTAGTAACCCGATGTTTATCATGGTTACCAGCCTGCTAAAGTGAGCGGTAACCTCCCGCTCAACGGGTTACTAGGTGCACGTGTGCCCCTAGTAACCCGATGTTTACCATGGTTACCAGCCTGCTCCTGCTTCAGCAGGCTGGTAACCAGGAGCAGGACATCGTGAAAAGATTCTTTCCACAATGTCGCTGCTCCCCTGATCGTTGGTGAGCCTGCCTGTTTGACAGCTCACCAGCGACCACATAGCGACGCAGAAACGATCCCTGACAGGTCGTATCGTTGTCGGGATCGTTGCAGCGTCGCTAAGTGTGACGGGGCCCTAAGATTACCATGCACAGTGCCAAGCTTCCGCCGGAGCCGCATAATGTATATCGCCACCACTAGTCTCTGAAGCAAAATGTGTTATTTGGAATAGTGCAAGACAGATCCTGGTTTTTCAGATGTCCAGAGAAAACTATTTACCTGCTATAAAAATGAGTGTAAAGAATGGGAGGTGATGTCATGGAGCTGGTTTTGTGTTTGGGCTAGATTGCGATTTCTAGTCAGGGGTAATGTTAATACAACAGCATACAAAGACATTTTAGACTTCCAAATGTGTTATATATTTTACTCACTTAAATAGCACCATTCATTTCACAGCAATTTACAGACTTCATCATCACTACCCCCACTTCCTGATCAGTATGTCTTTGGAGTGTGGGAGGAAACTGGAGAACCCAGGGGAAACCCACGCAAATGTAGCACCCTGAGGATTCGGCTGCTACAGGGGTATTGCACCTCAACCCAGAGGTGCGATATTCCACTCCCGGGTAAGGATGGAGTGTGGACCTGAGCTCGGTAGGCTGCATGCACTACACACATCCCATTTCCGAGGAGCAGACCGACGGTACTCCCACTTAGAAATGTGCAGGTACGACCGAGTCTGTTCCTGGCTGGAGTGGGAGGGGGGTGGTACATCCCAAGTAGTGTAGGGGCAGATAGGGGGAGCAGCCTGGGTAAAGATAGGAGCTCATTGGGTGCTGGTCGCCTGAGCTCACACATAGAGGGTGAATATAAGGTGGGCACCATCAGAGAACAGGGTCAGTCTGTCAGAGTCAGGAAGAGGAGCAGAGAAGTCCCAGAGAGAGAGAGAGGAGAAAGCAAGAAAGACCCAGAGGGGGAAACAGAAAAGGAACTCTGAGAACCCAAAGTCCATCAGCGGGTGAAGAGTTGGCATTAGGGTACCGGAACCCAAGCTGGTGGGGGCAAAAACACACCCTAGCCAGAGACCGGAGGCCGTGGGCAGCGTCTGCCACGGCCACCCACCACATCCACCCCGAAGGCATACCACGTGGAGGGTCAGGGAACCCAAGGCCAAGGGTCTCCCAACAGAAGGCCCGAGGGAGCTGGACCTGGGTGGATCACTAGTGGGGACGGCCAGAGAAAGGACAGAAGGAGAGCTCAGGGTCACGCTCCGGACTCGCTTGGGGGTTGGCTGGATCCAGGACCTGGTGGATGCAGCACGGCTCGGGAGGTCACTTGAAGCTGGAGTGACCGGAACATCAGCAGTGAGTAAATACCCTAAACTGCACAACCCGACTCTGTCTTCCTTTAACATCTATGCGGCACCACCACAACCCCCATCCTCTGCACCTGACCCCCTGAGGCTATACCCCACCCGTTGGGGGTTATACCACCAAAAGCTGCACCTACACCATCAGCCTCAGCGGACCCTGCTGCAGCGGCGGCCATAGTGACCGCAATACAACGGGTGGCGTAGTCGACAATAAAGAACTTAATAACATCTGTAGGACTGCCACATACAACTGAGTTTGACACCCTGGGCACGGACCGGGTCACAGCCACTCGGAAGACTACAACTCCCATCTGATCCGGCTCCGGATATTCCCCCTAAAGAATATGGCCCAGGGGGCGCGTCAACTTTGGCGTAGTCGGCAGGATTACGTGCCCGCAACACCAGGGTACTGCGTGCCTGAAGAAAAGAACGAGTTTACCTCAAAAAGAAGTCTCCTGCCGGTTCCGGAGGGTCCCCGCCATCGGACTCCATCACAGGTCGATTCCCGCCGGTTGTCCGCCATTAACAGCTTTTTCCCGCCATCTGCAGAGTTTCCCGCCACTGGGAAGCGATTCCCGCCATTTCCGAAGATTTCCCGCCTTGCCAGAGCGGACGCCATTATAGGCGTGCCAGAGGGTGGCGAGAGGCCACCTCCCATCGTGGGCCAGGACCGAAAATGGCGCCAAAAGTGGAAACCGCCCCCACCAACAGAGACTGTGATGCTGGAGGTGTCTGTCAGCGTGAAAGAACAGCCCCTGGAGCTGACAGTCACCAAGTGGTCCCGGGACCGCCCTCGAGGTGGGAGGAGACGAAAGGAGAGAGCAAAGATGGGTGTCGCTTGGAGCAGTCTGGAGCGAGCACACCCGGAGGCAAGAAGCCTGGAGAAGAGTTTCGGAGGAGCTTACCCGGAGATGGCGAGAAAGCAGAGCAGCACCGGCCCGTTGGCCAGGAGCCTGCTAGAAACAGAGGAGGGAGAGCAGAGCAGCACCGGCCCGCTGGCCAGGAGCCTGCTGGAGACAACTGAAGGAGAGCAGAGCAGCACCGACCCGCTGGTCAGGAGCCTGCTGGAAACAACGACCCCACTAGGCCTAGTGGAGGTCCTAGCACAGCTCCCCCGAGACCGGGAGTGTGCACAGACCGCTCTGGAGGGCCTCGCAAGGAGGATGGCCCGGGTGCAGCGAGAGACGTTGGCGGAGTGGAGCCGTGAGATGGCCCAGCAGACCGAGACCTGTCAGCGGAGCACGCCACCCAAGACGAGGAGACAGACCGCCTCTGAGGATGGCGCGGGAGGACTGAAGGCCGGAGACGGCGCCGAGAAGGGAGCCGAACGAGTGGAGGCAGGTAAAGGGGACGTCTATACCCCAAACCGGGAAACCGCGTACCTGCCCCAGCTCCCCGTCGCAGAGCCCGAAGTCTATCCTGCCGTGCCCGTCGCTGCAACGTCACCGCCGCAGACTAGGCCTCAAACGGGAGCCGCGACCCCTGTGACGTCACACGCCTCGACCCCGAGCGTGACCAAGCAGGAAGTACCACCAGCCTGGTCGCAAGGCCTAGTACCCCCGGGCGCCGCAATACCAACAGCGCCCCCTACCTCCGCGGAGCCCCCGGCCTGGTCGCAGGGCCAAGTAGCCCAGGGCGCCGCCGTCCTTACGGTGCCCTTCACCTTCCAGATACCCCAGGCCTGGCCGCAAGGCCCGGGCAACCCGGGCGCTAACACCACCGCGCCCATAAGACCAAGAGTGCCGCATCTGGGAGAGGACCTGTACGCCCAGCATACGTGCCCGGATGGGCAGCCATTTATATGGCCACCGGAGTTCCACCATCCCCGACTCCGGAGAGAGAGACCCCTGGATGAACCCCTGATCCCGGCTCCAAAGCCCGTAAAGAGGATCTCGCCCCCGCTAGCAGAAGCGCAGTTCGAGTGGGACCCCACCGGAGAAGATCTCATGGGGTTCACTCAAGAGACTCGGGCAGCTGCAGCGGAGCGTGCTGAGTGCTGCCGCCAACAGCTCGAGGACTTTGAGAGGGAGCGGAGAGAGAGGCGGGTCCGGGAACAGCAAGCTCAAATAAGGAGCGCGGAGCAGAAGAGCCGGGCCAGGAGAGACCCCCGTGCAGCGCATAGTCCCCGCACCACCGGGACTGTGATAAAGTTTAACATGCAGCATGGGTGGGGCTTCATCCGAGACCACCGCACCCTAGGCGACGTCTTCGTGACCAGGAGAGACGTTGAGTCCCACCTACCGGAGGGACACAGAGGTCGTGACCTTTACATCGGGGACGAGGTCACCTTCACCCGGCACAAGTGTGCCAAAGGACCCTACGCCCTCCATGTGCATCGTCTGACGGAGGAAGAGCTGCGGTGTGAGGAGGAAGAGCAAGAGGACCCGGACGGGTCTGAAACTAGAGTTAGAGGTAACCATAAAGAAAGAGCAGGAGGACGCCGTCGCTAAATACAGCGAAGCAGAAGCTGTATATAGTTGCCCGTCGGGGCACAGTGAACTGAAACTGAAACTGTTACTGTTGCTAAATATAGTCCCCGTTGGGACCAGCAAGTGTGAACTGTTACCCGTAATTCCCTAAATCCCACTGACCGAGGACTGAGAGCGGTCATTCCTCCCTAATATCTGGCCAAGGACTGAGAGCGGCCACTACCCCTGTAAATAGTTGCGCGTCCTAAAGCGCCCCCTACCGGTTTTATAGGAAAGCCACGAGTTCCAAAGACTGTCGCACTTTACCCGGTCACACGTTGTACAGTGACCGGAGGAGGAGCCAGAGGCGACGAGAATGTTTTATATGAAAAATGTTTTTGCTAATATATGTTGTTTTATATGTTTTATATGTTTATGCAAAAATTTGTATGTTTTTGGTGTTATGTCTTACAGCCCGAGGACGTGCTGTGATTTACCAGGGGGGAATGTAGCACCCTGAGGATTCGGCTGCTACAGGGGTATTGCACCTCAAAACAGAGGTGCGATATTCCACTCCCGGGTAAGGATGGAGTGTGGACCTGAGCTCGGTAGGCTGCATGCACTACACACATCCCATTTCCGAGGAGCAGACCGACGGTACTCCCACTTAGAAATGTGCAGGTACGACCGAGTCTGTTCCTGGCTGGAGTGGGAGGGGGGTGGTACATCCCAAGTAGTGTAGGGGCAGATAGGGGGAGCAGCCTGGGTAAAGATAGGAGCTCATTGGGTGCTGGTCGCCTGAGCTCACACATAGAGGGTGAATATAAGGTGGGCACCATCAGAGAACAGGGTCAGTCTGTCAGAGTCAGGAAGAGGAGCAGAGAAGTCCCAGAGAGAGAGAGAGGAGAAAGCAAGAAAGACCCAGAGGGGGAAACAGAAAAGGAACTCTGAGAACCCAAAGTCCATCAGCGGGTGAAGAGTTGGCATTAGGGTACCGGAACCCAAGCTGGTGGGGGCAAAAACACACCCTAGCCAGAGACCGGAGGCCGTGGGCAGCGTCTGCCACGGCCACCCACCACATCCACCCCGAAGGCATACCACGTGGAGGGTCAGGGAACCCAAGGCCAAGGGTCTCCCAACAGAAGGCCCGAGGGAGCTGGACCTGGGTGGATCACTAGTGGGGACGGCCAGAGAAAGGACAGAAGGAGAGCTCAGGGTCACGCTCCGGACTCGCTTGGGGGTTGGCTGGATCCAGGACCTGGTGGATGCAGCACGGCTCGGGAGGTCACTTGAAGCTGGAGTGACCGGAACATCAGCAGTGAGTAAATACCCTAAACTGCACAACCCGACTCTGTCTTCCTTTAACATCTATGCGGCACCACCACAACCCCCATCCTCTGCACCTGACCCCCTGAGGCTATACCCCACCCGTTGGGGGTTATACCACCAAAAGCTGCACCTACACCATCAGCCTCAGCGGACCCTGCTGCAGCGGCGGCCATAGTGACCGCAATACAACGGGTGGCGTAGTCGACAATAAAGAACTTAATAACATCTGTAGGACTGCCACATACAACTGAGTTTGACACCCTGGGCACGGACCGGGTCACAGCCACTCGGAAGACTACAACTCCCATCTGATCCGGCTCCGGATATTCCCCCTAAAGAATATGGCCCAGGGGGCGCGTCACAAACACAGGGAGAACATACAAACTCCTTGCAGATGTTGTACTTGGTGGGATTTGAACACAGGACCCACTGTGCTGCCCATTTTTATTGAAACAGAAAAAAACTCACAGGCACTCTATGTGTGACTCAGCTTGGAGGTGCAGAAACCCCAGAGGGATGGAATTGCTGACCTGGAATAGTTGTGATAATCATGCACAACACTGGATCAAATTTGGACTGGAAGCACCCAACGCTGCTGCACCGACTCCCTGTCCCATTTGCAAGGCAAGGAACCAAAAGATAATCCAAGGAGGAGAAAAAATGCGGTTTCTCCGGGCGAATACCTGATGAAGGGGACGGATCGTCTCAGAAACGTGTATTCTTGTTACCATTAGAAAATAATCAAAAAATCTTACTTACCATCTGGCTCGTCATCCTTTGTGGCAGCGCCCGGAGAAACCTCATTATTTCCTCTTTCTTGGATTGCCCATTTTTATTGGTAAGAGTTGAAGAAGTTCTAGTCCCATACATGCAAAGCGAGGTCCATAAAGACATGTAGAGGAATTTGAATGGTATGAATAACCTTGATTTCCTGACTAAACGGGCATAGTTTCCTAAAGACAAACTCCAAGATCTTGAAGAAAACCATTCCCAAAGATTGAAGGTTGATAATGCCAACACGGGTCCAATTCCATGCTCATGGTTTTAAAATGGAATAGCTGCCAAGCTGTTGTGGGTGTGACAATCAGTGTCCACATACTTTAGGCCATATAGTGGACAGATTTCTTGAGGTGCATTTACACTTAAAGATTATGGTGACCGACCGTTTCTAGGAATAGTTAGTTCACGATAATCCAGCAGTGTAAACAGTCTGCCCAATGAATGAGAAGAACACTCGTTTCATCTGGTGAAATGATTTTTAAACTCCTTAAAAATCATTGTTCTTGCTGTATAATCAGGACTCTTACTGTCGAGAACAATGGCAGCTTATGTGCACTGAACGATTTATTACCGATCATTCAGTGCACATTGTTTAGTGCGTTCTAAATGTGTAACAAGCTTCTAAACTACTGCCAGTCGGTCAATATTTAGTGCCACTGGTTGGTTCATGTAAACAGACCTTAATGTAACTCAGTTCGGCAGATGGTTCCATTATGGACTTCTCGGAGTTGCTTTGCGTGTTCCTATCATTGTTGTTACCACTCGGTCTTCTTGTCATGTTTTACTGCCGCAGCAGTCAGCAATTTTGTAGGAAGCACCTTTTTCCTGCACATATCAGCAGATCAGACTGGGTCTTCCTGGCAGTCGCATTATGTCTTTTGAGTTCTCCACACAAGATTGTTTCCTCTGGTCCTTCCAGTCTCCAGACCAATTAATGATCCAAAACTCACATCTTACCTCTAAAGAATACAAATTATGAAATCACAAAGAAAATAAATTGTGGTCTAAATATAGTTCCTGACAGTCAGCTGTCCGTGTAAGGAAATAAAATGCATGCACTGGATTATTTGGTGATTCAAGCGGACTTTAAGGAAAGCACAGGAAGTGTGTCACTCATCAGGAAGTGGCTGCCATCGTCATTGTGAGAGCGTTGTATTACCGGGTGCAGGGGGTGAATCACTGCTTGTGTCTCAGATAGTGAGGACAAATATAAGTACACTGTGTGCAGAATTATTAGGCAAGTGAGTATTTTGACCATATCATCATTTTTATGCAGATTTTCCAACTCCAAGCTGTATAACCTTGACTGCTTATTGGATGAAGCAGATCATGTGATGTGTATTTGTGTAATGAGTGAGTGTGCAGCCTTTACCAAGATGTGCAGAATTATTCGGCAGATTATTTTCCCCAAATAATGCTGCACACATAGTTATTCTCCTAAGAAAAAAGACAAATCCTCTCTTTTACTTTCTTAAATATTAAGATTTAGTAACTTTTTGGATTGGCCGACAGCACTGGAGTTGTTTCATAATAAAATGAATGATCACAAATAAAAATTGCATTGCCTAATAATTAAGCAAACAGTGTAGAGCATAAATGTCAGTAGTCAAACTGGGAAATGGGCAAATGCCTGTTTTAGGAAGAAGTTTTACATATGTACTGTGCTTTTCTCCCATTTAAAGATGACCTGTTACTTGCTTAATTTAATTTTGTTAAATGCCTTGTAAAAGTCCCAGAGCTCCCCTGATTCTGTTGCTCTTTACTTTTTTTGCACTATGTCACTCCATTGCAGAGATATTCACATTTATTGCTTCTGGAGCACAGTATGTGAAATCTCTGCTTAGAGAACAAGTGGGCGTTTCCTCAGAAGCTTCACTGGACAGGGTGGGCTTTACTCTCTCCCTTCCAAAAGCAGTTAATCACGGCTCAGAAGAGTCTAAGGCTATGTGCGCACGATGCATACTTGATGCAAAAATTTTCTGTGCGTTTCTGCTTCTCCTTGGCAGGGAAAACGCGTGCATTTTTACATGCATTTTTTATGCGTCTTTTGATGCATTTTTTATGCGTTTTTTTAAGCATTTTTGTACATCAATGAATGATTTTTGGAGTTAAAAATAAAGTTATTTGGTGGGACATTGTTTAAACCTTGGATTACCATCAGGACTGGGGTGAGTATATTGGTTAATTTGAATGATTAAAGAATGTGTCTGTTGTAATTCAAATAAAGTGCTTGCTCTGTGTGTGTGTTTATTTAACTCTTTACTTTACTTTAATTAAGTTTAGTCATGAAAAGGTCTGATTGACACCTTGTCATAACGAAACAAAAGAGCTAGGTGTCAGCTAGTCCCATTCACCCAATCTTCATTAGCATTTCTATTCACGTAATTTATGCGGCTGCTGTGAGCTGCTATTTTTAGCCTGGGACGTTGCCATTTGCAAACATGCTCCCTAGCCATTAATAACATCTCACAGCTGGTTCATTAGCCGCTAAGTCCCCCCGATCAGCACTCAGTAGTGCTTTGGACACAGCTTATTTTTTCTGCGTTAAAAATGCGGTGTTCTAATGCCGCACTTTTGTTGTCGGTAAAGGTGAATCCACCGCATATAATGACACTTCAATCGGTCAAAATCTGCAGTGGAGACTCGGTTGTCTGCTACAAAAATTGACATGCTGCCGGTGAGCTTGGGTACGTGGCCACGGTCGGGAGCCACTGCAGGTCTGACCCTGTGTGTTTATACAGCATCAAATCCCAGATGTTACAGCATAGTGGATGGGATCTCTAGAAATCTCATGTCCACTATGCGTGCATCAGAGGCTGCGAATCACCCATGGACACTGATATGCGGCGCATATTTCAGGACCACAGCATGTCAAATTCTCTTACGGAGTCGCTAGTGTCCGCAACAGAAATTTGACCACTAGAAAGTATTGAATGTTGTAAATCTGCATGGTTCCGTGAACACATGTAAATTTACCTGCATTCAATAGAATGCAACGTTTTGGATGCAGCAAAAATATGCGTCCAAAGCGCTGCTACGTCCGGATCGTGGGCACAGAGTTGAAAATTTTTTTAAAAAAAGGGCATGGCCTCCTACGTCATTTTTATAACCAGCAGGGGGAAAGCCGACTGCTGGAGGCTGATATTAGTAGTCTGGGAAGGGGCCATTAGCCAACAGTGTTCCCTGGCTATTAATAGCAGCCCACAGCTGTTTGTTTAGCCTTTACTTGTTAGATTCCAGGGGGACCCCAGAAAAAATTTGATATGGGGTCCCCTTATAAAAATCTAACCAGCAAAGGCTAAACTAGACAGCTGCGGGCTGATATTAATAGCCAGGGAAGGGGCCATGGATACTAACCCCCTCCACGGCTATTAATATCACCCCTCAGCAGTCCCAGAAATGGTGCATCCATAAGATGCGCCAAATCTGGCGCTTAGCCTTGCTCTTCCCACTGCCCTGTAGAGGTGGCAGTGGTGTAATGGGGTTGGGGTTCACATCAGCCTTGTATTGGCGGCTGACGTGAAGCCCAGGTTAGTAATGGAGGGCGTCTATAAGACACCCCCATTACTAACCGCATGATAACATAGTCGCTGCCTTTTCAATAAAAACATGGCCAGAATAAAGTATTTTAATGAAATAAAACACACACAGTTCTATATTTTTTTTTTATTAGCCCTCGATCTCCTGAAAAAACTTAAAAATATATATATATATATTCCTCACCTGTCCGCTGTCAACGACGTAGTCCACGATTATGCCGAGTGTCCGGCGACGATCTGGGTCATTTCTACAGCAGTGACATCAGCCATCACTGATGTCACTGCTGTGGAAGACAGCAATGTATGCTGATGGGTGTAAAATCACCCCCTATCAGTGTACATTGCTGCAGGAGATCACTGGGGTTGATCAGCTGAAAATCAGCTGATCAGCCCCAGTGAGCTCACGATCAGTTGATGGTCACCTGTGACCATCAGCTGAGCGGTGATGTCAGTATCAGCTTATGGTCACGTTACCGCTCAGCTGAGCGGTGACGTCAGTCTCAGCTGAGTGGTGACGTCAGTCTCAGCTGATGGTCAGGTGACCGCTCAGGTGGTGGTCAGGTGATACTGACGTCACCGCAGGTCCGATAAGTACAGTATACTACTGGGAGCGAGTCCGCTCCCAGTAGTATACCGCCGGCCACCGGGAGGAGAAGATTGCCGCCGGGGGCCGCCGGACAGGTGAGTATAGTGGTTTATATTTTGATTTTTACTCTTTTTTCTTTCTTTTTTTTACACCGGGTGGTAGACGGCTTGGATGGGAAGACTACGACTCCTTCCATCCACGCTGCTCCCGCTGCTATCAGCGGAAAGCGGTCGGGAGGAGAGGAGTTGTAGTCTCCTCTTCATCCCGGGTACCACAAGCAGCGCGTTTTCGCCACGAATTAACGACCATTGAATTTAATTGAAATGCAGCAAATCCACATTTACCTGCGGGTTTGCTGTTTTTCAATGTAACTCAATGGCCAAGAATTTGCGGCGTGATCACTCTAGAAATGGCCATGCTGCATTTTGCAACGTAATGTGCATTTGGCGCATTACACATCATATGCACAGCACATCTGAATTCACATTGCTATGCATGGCAGACCGATTAACAAGCGTTTTCACAGCTAGAAAAAAGCAGCAAAAACGCTTCAAAAACGCTACATGTGAACTTAAAATAAGACTGCTAGATCCGCTCCCGAGGTGTAATTGACAGCACCTAGGAGGGGTGAAAGTGTATACCCCCCCCAAAAAAACCATGAAGGTTATGTTGGTGCTCTGCCAATGACGTTAGTGAGGATGTGGTAGTTTAAAATTAAATACTTTTTATTAAAGATTCAAAATCACAAACTGGTTTTTGGCTTCAGATCAGAGCCTTCATTAACCCCAGAGAAGACTGAAGAAACGCCCAGGTGGTGTGCATGTACTGTGCTCCAAAAGCAACAAATGTGACTATCTCTGCAATGGAGCGACTCAGAGCAACAAGGAAAAGAGCAGCAAAATTAAGGGTACTAAGAGATAAGGTGTCAGGGATTCCAACACACACAGAGGGACGATACCAGGGAGATCACGCGATATCTCACCGTGCCGTCACGCTATCAGTATTTCGTCCGGAATCGTGAGCACGAGATCCAGACTACTCTCTACGTAGATATCGGCAAGCGACCAGTGAGTATATGGCAGAACACCCCTGGGTTCCAAAGCCTGGAATCCGTGGTTAACCCCCTCCGTACGGTCACTGTCAGCTTCACGATAGCCTAATTATTAATATTCTCTGCCACCACCGGCCGAGTTTGAATTATAATACAGGCCTGGCCGGACGCCTGCGTTTTGGTAGCTTCGGGGAAGGGAACGATTATAGAACAAGAGAAACAGGACTACTAAATTTTATATTTAATCCAAAAGGGGGCAGTGTTTAAGAAAAATATATTCAAGAGTGTTACAAAGGTGACATTAAAATACATAAGCAGTTACATAAAAACAGGATAAAAGAAGATAACTTACACTATACGATCGCGGAGACGATTCATTATAGGTGGAGGAGAGGCTCTCCAGTTGGATTATGCTGTTATCAAACAGGACCCGTTGCTTATAATTCTTATTTTCCCCTGGCAATGAGTGCTTCGGTTCTGTCCATGGGATCACTTATACCCAGGGTCGGACTGGGGTGTCTGGGGCCCACAGGGGGAATTGACTCTAGGGGCCCACCTACAGCAATATGCAAATATCAGTTATCCGCTATCCCTGTTATAGTGGAGCATTGACTGTCAGCTCCTGCATGTCTACTGTGCCCCATTATAACTGAGATGTACAATTGCTGTAGTTTGCATGAAAGAGCTTCTTCGGTTAAAACAAGTTATCACTGATTCATGGGCTTTACAGGATAAGTGATCACTTATTGATCGTTTGGGTCCAAACATTGGAAACCGTACCGATTGGAAGAATGGGGAAGTTTTATCCCTATCAGGACACTTATCCCCATTTTAAAATGCAGCGACAGGTGGGACATCTGACCCCAGCCTCATTCATTCTCTTGGGGACTTCCAAAAAAGAGCAGCGCTCGCAGTCACTGAGGGAATGAATGGATCAGTGGTTGAGTCGCACATGAGCTCCAGTCTAATGGGGAGAAAAGCTCCACATTCTGCTTATCGGTGCAGGTACCAGCAGTCAGACCCCCACCAATCAATAAGTTATCACTTATCCTGTGGAGAGGCAATTACTTGTTTTCACCGGAGAACCCCTGCAAGTGCATCTCTAACGCTCTGGTCCAAGTATTTAATCTCTAAGGCCACGGCCCCACTATCAGTATTTGGTCAGTATTCGGTCAGTATTTTTTCTCAGGAGTGGGAGCCAAAACCAGTTGCGGAACAATCAGAGAAAAGGTATAATAGAAACAAGTCACCAATTCTGTATTTATCACCACTCCTGGTTTTGGCTCCCACTCCTGAGGAAAAAATACTGACCAAATACTGATAGTGGGGCCGTGGCCTTATGGAAAAAAATCTTTTCCTAGTTAATATCAGCGAGAACAAATGACCGCCATACACAACATAATCCACTATACCAACACCAATAATACCACATACAAAATCGACAAATATCGCCACACCATGACCAGACCACATATTATTACCACATAGTGACCAAATAATACAATACTGATCATGAATACAAACCACAATACTAACAACACTGTCACTATACACATGAGCTCTGTATATATTGTCAGTATACAGGTAATACAGTGATCACCACTGACATTATAAACAGGAGCTCTGTATATAATGTCAGTGTACAGGTAATACAGTGATCACCGGTGACATTATACACAGGAGCTCTGCATATAGTGTACAGGTAATACAGTTATCACGGGTGACAATATACACAGGAGCTCTGTATATATTGTATAGGTAATACACTGGTCACCAGTGACATACACAGGAGCTCTGTATATACTATATAGTGTAAGTGTACATGTAATACACTGACTCACCAGTGATGTCTCTAGGTGAAGTTCTTCATCTTCACTTTTCTTCTTCATCTGGCACACTCCGCCATCTCTTCTTCCAGCCAGGAATCATCTCTGCAGAAAATGACACACAGTTATCAATAACTGATCTCTGTTAGAGCACATTCCCACTTTTCCCCGGGCTTCTACACTACACCAGTTGAAGAAATAAAGTGACATAGTGGCGCCCTGCACAGTAACAGGACCCCCCTTTTGTCCCCTCCCATGGAAAACACTTTCCTAAAAAGTAAATTATATTACAGAAGTAATAATGTCCCTAATTGGACTCTAAAGTAATAATGTTCCCCTCTTGCCACCATAAACTAAAAAAGATACTCAATCTGGCCCCCAAACAGTAATAAAGTCCCTTGTCCAGCATGTCCCCCCTCACCCCATGTATCCATCCTAGGCCCCATGTGTCCACCCTGCCCCCCTCACCACCATGTGTCCATTCAGGTCCCCATGTGTCCAACCTGCCCCCCTCACCCCCATGTATCCAGCCTGCACCCCCTCACCCCCATGTGTCTATCCAGGTCCCCATGTGTCCAGCCTGCCCCTCCTCACCCCTATGTATCCATCCAGGTCCCCATGTGTCCAGCCTGCCCCCCCTCACCCTCATGTGTCTATCCGGGTTCCCATGTGTCCAGCCTGTCCCCTCTCACCCCCATGTGTGATTCCAGGTCCCCATGTGTCCAGCCTGCTCCCCCTCACGCCCATGTGTCCATCCATGTCACCATGTGTCCAGCCTGCCCCCTCTCACCCCCATGTGTCCATCCAGGTCCCCATATGTCCAGCCTGCCTCCCCTCATCCCCATGTATCCATCCAGGTCCCCATGTGTCCAGCCTACCCCCCTCAACCCCATGTGTCCATCCAGGTCCCCATGTATACAGCCTGCCCCCCATCGCTCCCATGTGTCCATTCAGGTCCCCATGTGTCCAACCTGCCCCCCTCACCCACATGTATCCATCCACGTCTCCATGTGTCCAGTCTGCCCCCCTCACACCCATGTGTCCATCCAGGTCCCCATGTGTCCAGCCTGCCCCCCATCACCCCCATGTGTCCAACCTTCCCCCCTCACCCCCATGTATCCATCCAGGTCCCCCCATGTGTCCAGCCTGCCCCCCCTCACCCCCATGTATCCATCCAGGTCCCCATGTATCCTTCCAGGTCCCCATGTATCCAGCCTGCCCCCCTCACCCTCATGTGTCCATCCAGTTCCCCATGTGTCCAGCCTGCCCCCCCTCACCCTCATATGTCCATCCAGGTTGCCATGTGTCCAGCCTGCCCCTCATCACCCCCATGTGTCCAACCTGCCCCCTCACCCCCATGTATCCATCCAGGTCCCCATGTGTCCAGTCTGGCCCCCCTCACCCCCATGTATCCATCCAGGTCCCCATGTATCCAGCCTGCCCCCCTCACCCTCATGTATCCATCCAGGTCCTCATGTGTCCAGCCTGCCCCCTCACCCTCATGTGTCCATCCAGGGCCCTATGTGTCCAGCCTGCCCCCCATCACCCCCATGTTTCCAACCTTCCCCCTCACCCCCAGCCTGCCCCCCTCACCCTCATGTGAACATCCAGGACCCCATGTGTCCAGCCTGCCCCCCATCAACCCCATGTGTCCATCCAGGTCCCCATGTGTCCAGCCTGTCCCCCTCACCCCCATGTATCCTTCCAGGTCCCCATGTATCCAGCCTGCCCCCCTCACCCTCATGTGAACATCCAGGACCCCATGTGTCCAGCCTGCCCCCCATCAACCCCATGTGTCCATCCAGGTCCCCATGTGTCCAGCCTGTCCCCCTCACCCCCATGTATCCTTCCAGGTCCCCATGTGTCCAGCCTGCCCCCCATCACCCCCATGTTTCCAACCTTCCCCCTCACCCCCATGTATCCATCCAGGTCCCCATGTGTCGATCCTGCCCCCCCCTCCCCCCATGTATTCATCCAGGTCCCCATGTGTCCAGCCTGCCCCCATCACCCTCATGTGTTCATCCAGGTCCCCATGTGTCCAGCCTGCCCCCCTTACCCTCATGTGTCCATCCAGGTCCCCATGTGTCCAGCATGCGCCCCTCACCCTCATGTGTCTATCCAGGTCCCCATGTGTCCAGCCTGCCCCCCTCATCCTCATGTGTCCAGCCTGCCCCCCTCACCCTTATGTGTCCATCCAGGGTCCTATGTGTCCAGCCTGCCCCCCCCATATATGCATGATGGCCAATGCTGGGAACACTCACCCAGAAAAACGTGGATATTGCAATTGACTTGAAGTTGAAGCTGGGAGAGCTGTAGGCCTGCAGCCTTGTTTCGAGGGTGACAGAGCAGAGTGCAGGTCACCACATACTCAGCCCAGGAGCCGACGTTAAAAGGCCAAGAGAGCAGGAGAGAAGAGGGCGGTGCTCGGTGCTGGTGTGGTGTTACATACCCGGAGGGGAGCTGATGTTACAAGGCCAATTCCAAGGGAGCAGGAGGCGGGACTGGAGAGGAGAGCGCGTCGTCGTCGTGTCACCTGACACCACACCATTGCCAGCCACCAGCAGGAAAGCAGAGCGCGGTGCGTGTCACCGCCCACCAAGAACACGTCCTCTTGTCATGTGAGTATGCGCGTCACCCGCTGTCACCACTGAATAGTATGTGCGTCGCACGCAACACTGCATTTGCTTCTGCTGCACTTTTAAAGGGCCCCCGCTACCAATTCTCTCTCTCTTTGGGGCCCATCCGGAATTTTCCCGCTATCCCGCCAGGCCAGTCCGACCCTGCTTATACCTAAGGGGAGATCTGGCCACACGCCCCTTGTGTGTGACATCATGGGGGCCGGTCTCCAGCCTGTACATTTTTATTACATACGCTAACTTCTGCAATAAATCATAGCGCGTCTTTCTGTGCCTTAAAAATATCCCTATCATTCCGTTGCTGATTTTACCTCTAAAAATATGGGTCCCGTTATCGCCTGACGTATGGAACTCCCAATATTTCAAATTTCATATCGGAGTCGACCTGGCTATGCCTGGCTGTGGTCAGGAATTGTTTGTGAGTGCCTTTGAACTTAACAAACCATTTCTTCTTTCCTCCAAACTCTGTCCTGGGAGAAGGTGTCAATCTATCTCAGGTCTGTGTTAAGAGGAAATACATTTACATTTTAGTTAGCTTGTACCAGTTCTTGGCTGGCCTTTGTTTGTGTAAGGCCTCCCTCATGACTGTGCTAATTGGGGCTTTTGTGCTGAGCAGAAGGGGAATAAGGGAGGGGGGTGAACATCTATGTTAATTTTCCTGACATTAATATTTCCCTGACATAAGGTATTTAAAGTAATTTTTTAAAAGCAAGTGACAGGTTCTCTTTAAAGGGGTTGTCCGGAACTTTAACATTGACGGCCTTTCCTTTTGATAGATCTTCAATGTTTGATCAGTGGGGGTGCAACAGCAGGCACCCCTGTCGATCAGCTGTTCCTGGTGTCGGCGGTGGCTGGAACTGCTCAGTTACGGAGCTGTACAGCACAGTTACTTCATCTGTATAGCGGCAATGGACGAGTACTGCACATTTGCCACCTATTCAAATGAATAGGGGTGGATGTGCACTACCCGGCCACGGCCACCATTCCATTGACGGAGCAGTGCTGTGCAGTTCCGTAATTCAGCAGATCCAGCCACCGCCGATACCTGGAACCGCTGATCGGTGGGGGGGCCAGGTGTCGCACCTCCTTCCCTCCCCTGATCAGACGTTGATGACTTATTCTAAGGATAAACCATCAGTGTTAAAGTCCTGGACAACCCCTTTAAGCTATTGTAGGAGTCAGTTTCTTGTTAAATTTGGTGGTCTATCATTGTCGTAGTATTGAAGGAGTTATTCAATGTTAGATAATCATGGCTGCTGTCTACCAGACACAGTTCCACCTTTGTCTTTGGGTAGAGTCTGTAACTTCAGCTCACTTTCATTGATGTGAATACTGCTAAACTGCATTACCACATGCAACCTGTGTAACATAAAAAGTAGAATTAGATTATGTAAGAAGTAGTCCAAAATAAAAATTCAGGTAAAAGAACATCTCCTCTGAGATGCAATGTCATTGAAGCAGGGCCGGCGTCAGCACCCGGCGCACCCGGGCAAGTGCCGGGGCCCTGATCAGGCGGGAGAGCCCACTCGCCGTCGGGCACGCCGCCGCGCTATGGGACCTGTGAGCGGAGGAGAGCGGTGCCAGTGCCCGCTCCCCCCGCTTGCTCAGGGCCCCGGCACCCGGCGCAATACTAACCTCTCCCCGTGCCTCCGCAGCAGCTCCGGACTCTTCCGCGGCTGCTGCACTGTGACATCTCAGGTCAGAGGGCAAGGGACGTTTTTCCACCTCGCTCTCTCCTGAGCTGTCACAGCGCAGAGCGGGAAGACGCCGGTGCGTGTGAGGAGTCCTGAGCAGCGGCAGCAAATGAGGAGAAGAGAGGTAAGTATTTGATTTTTTTTATTTATTATTGTATGGGGTCATGGGGCATTATAAGGGAGGGAGGGGGGTGTGACATCCTGCATGGGGCATTATAAGGGAGGGGGGGTGTGACATTCTGCATGGGGCATTATAAGGGGGGGACATCCTACATGGGGCATTATATGGGGGGAACAGACTGCATGGGGCATTATATGGGGGGAACAGTCTGCATGGGGCATTATGGGGGGGGGGAACAGCCTGTGTGGGGCATTATGTGGGGTGGACAGCCTGCGTGGGGCACTATATGGGGGGGAACAGCCTGCATGGAGCGTTATATGGGGGCCAGTATTCTGTATGGAGCATTATATGGGGGCCAGTATCCTGTATGGAGCGTTATATGGGGGCCATTATCCTGTATGGAGCGTTATATGGGGGCCAGTATCCTGTATGGAGCGTTATATGGTGACCAGTATCATGTATGGAGCGTTATATGGGGGCTAGTATCCTGTATGGAGCATTTTATGGTGGCCAGTATACTGTATGGAGCAATTCGCCGTTATTGTGGAATTTACAATAGATATCACTCATGTAATGTAAGAAGTGAAATCTTTGCACTGTACTATATATATATTTTTCTGCGGTATCTGTGCATCATGAATCGTGGGGCATTATAGGGGGGGAGAACAGCCTGCATGAGGCATTATAGGGGGGAGAACAGCCTGCAATGGGGCATTATAGTGGGGAGAACAGCCTGCAATGTGGCATTATGAAGGGGGGAGAACAGCCTGCAATGGGGCATTATGTGGTGGGGGAAAGCAGCCTGCAATGGGGCGTTATAGGGTGTTATATGGGGGCCATCATTCTATATGGAGCGTTTTCTGGGGGCCAGTATTCTGTATGGAGCGTTTTATGGGGGCCAGTATTCTGTATGGAGCGTTATATGGGGGCCAGTATCCTGTATGGAGCGTTATATGGTGACCAGTATCATGTATTGAGCGTTATATGGGGGCTAGTATCCTGTATGGAGCATTTTATGGTGGCCAGTATACTGTATGGAGCAATTCGCCGTTATTGTGGAATTTACAATAGATATCACTCATGTAATGTAAGAAGTGAAATATTTGCACTGTACTATATATATATTTTTCTGCGGTATCTGTGCATCATGAATCGTGGTGTGTGTTAAAGGGGCCCACTGAGACTCTATCGCCCAGGGCCCACAAAAACCTGGAGCCGGCCCTGCATTGAAGAGGTTTATTGTTTAGATAAATAAAACGTATTTACTCTTCGCTTTCAGGAACATTTTTATTTACATTCAGCAAACTAATAAAGATCTGTTCCTGATCTCAGCTGAGAAATGGATACAATTGTATATAGTCTACTCCATGAGCCAAATACATAGTAGCAGTTATACAAGTCTTTCTGATGCTTTCATTGCTACAATGTCAAGCTTTTTGTCGGTTAAAGAGGTTGTCCAAGTTGAAATGAAAAGTCAGCAGTCACTCCAGGAGACTTCAGACTGGCGAATCCCTTGTATTCCCTGTGCTGGAGTGCGGTCACGGGACATCATGTATGTGACTTTGGTAATTGTCATGTGCTGATTAATCTAAACCAGCTTCTCCCACTTCTCTTATATTGGGAGAAACCGAGTGAGACTGGAAAACAAGTGCAAGCGCAAGCCGCAAACGTGCATTCATGTAACTGCCCACCCGCAAGGAGACTCATGGAAATACATTGTCACAATTCAGCTGTGTGCAGTCACATAGAGTCATTTCAGTCTGGACAACCCCTTTAAGCAAGGCACCTCAAGTCTTTAAAGGGGTTTTCCACTTTTGGCGAAGTGGTCCCCAAACGCTTGCAGGCATGTGTGGCGCCCCTGAGGGTTCAGTCGCCACAGGGGTACTGCACCTCAGTTGAGGTGTGGTATTTCCTCTTCCACATAAGAATGGAGCATCTCTCAGGACACCACTTCACCATTCAACACTACACCACTCCTGTCCTGAAGGGGGCCTAAATGCACCAGGGTGCTGCCCCGGCCCGCGATATAGGAGATGGGGGGAACCAAAGATAGGGGGAACCATGTAGTGGTTGAGGGTGGAGGACACACTTTTAGGGTACACTTTTTCTTTCATATTTAATCAACGGCCATCTTGGGTTCAAGGCCTTTGATTGTGATCTTCATCAGTGATTGTGGTCTCTGTCTCTGATTGTGGTCACCCATCAGAGTTCAGTAATAGGCCTCATCCGACTGAAGATACACGATCCTCGTTCTCTGGCCTTGAGGCGAGGAGCGGGTCAGAGTTAACCACTGTCTCTACCCGGTCAAGGTCCCTACCTAAGAAGGCCTGGAGGGGAGCAGAGGAGACTAGCTCCACAGGCAAAAGGATCCCAGGGGGATACGGACGGAGCGGCATACGCCACCTGTAACTCTCTACCTGCGTTCATCCAGTGGGACCCGGCCTTACACCTAGTTCTAACCACACATACGGTCAGAAGACTTAGTGGGAGAACTCACCAAGGAGAGGAACACACACCAGAGGGGTCTCGACAGGTGCTCCTGATCTACCTGGAAAGTGCTGGACCCCCTTCCCGGTGGCCGCAGTACGCCGCGAGGAGCTGAGGGAAGCTTTGCGGCTAAAGTCCATCTTAATGTGAGTAAAAATCCTGGATGACTTCACACCCCGCTTCAGCCTGTTATTTCCTGCGTGGCACTGCACCCACCATTCCTCATCACACTTGCCTGAGGCCTGCTCCGCTTGCGGGGAGCCGTCCCATCTAAGCTGCCCATAACACCGGCATCAGTGGACTGAAGCAGCGCTGGTGTTTATCACCGGAAACCGTATGTGGCGTAGTCGGAAAATACCACTCAACCCTGAAAGCCCATTAAATCTTTTATGTGACCGCACTAGGCACGGACCGGGTCCGGGCCATGACTGCAACCCCGAGACACCTACACTGACCCGGCTCCGAGTAACCCCATTTCCCAGGGAGGGCTGTGAGCATCACAAACTTGGCGTAGTCGGCAGGATTGCGTACCCGCAGCAACGGAAAAGAAAATCCCCATAGCCGCCGGGTACTGTGCGCCTTTCCACTAAAAGACTGTCGTTTTACACTTAGCGTGGCGCCGCCCAAGAAGAACGGACGCCGTTATGTGCCAAAACAACAGCGACCAAAGTCCTCCCATCGTGGGCCTGGCTGCCCAATGGCGCCAAAAGTGCAGACCGCCCCCTCCAGCAGAGACAATCCGCGTAGTGGTGTCCGTCAAAACGGATGGGACGTCCCTGGGAGTGCCCGTCAGCCAGCCGCCCTAAAAGAAGGAGAAGAAAGAGAACACACCTTGCAGCCAAGATGGACGCAGCAGAAGAGAAGTCCTCTGAGGCCTCCAACGCTGTTCCACGAGCTGCCACCTTCCTCGGCATGAAGGGAATACACCTGACCCCAGAGGAGGCCGAGTTCCTCCGAGGAGAAACCCAGGACCTGACCCGGAGGGTCGAAGAGGCCCAGCGATTGGTCGCCGTGGAGTGGAGAGAGGCGGTGCTACAAAGGATCCAGGCCTGCCGCCAGAGCTTGTCATGTTGGTCCATGGAGGTCGCAGCCCAGGCGGAGGAAGCCCAGGAGGCCGTGCACAACACAGGAGCGGGTAAGGCGGAAACCCTTATCCCGGGCGCGGGACGCACTGTACCGCTCCTAAGTATCCTGCCGGCACCCCTGTCCCCGGGCGCCATCATATGGGAGCAGCTATCGGGTCTGGAGGCCGAGGCCCAAGCCACTGCCGTCACCGGAGACCTGATATGCCTCCTGGCTCCTGGCCCAGAAAGTCCTGCGTTTCATGGGGAATCCACCTGCCCCAACACAGACTGGTCCGCATTAGTGGGGGGTCCGCAGCAGCTTCCGCTTTTGCCGCTCCCTGCACCTCCAGTCACCTGCCTGCCGGCAGACAAGTATGTCTGGGACAACCAGGGGGGCGACCTGATGGGCTTCCCCCAGGAGACCCGGGCTGAAGTGCGGAGGAGGGAGGAGATGCGCCGAAAGCAACTCCTCCAATTTGACAAGGAGCGACGCCAGAGGGAGGTCCGCTGCGAGCGCCTGGAGGTGCGTACCAAGGCCGCAAAATCGCGGGCCCGTCAGGCAGTGGTCACCCATCCAAGCCCCCGGGAGGAAGGTGTAATTGTGCAATTCCACCAGGAGGCCGGATGCGGCTTCATTCGCAGCCCACAGTTCCACCGAGATGTTTTTGTAAACCGTCGGGACGTCGAGCCGCGGCTGGAGCAAGGCCGCCCAGACCGGAACCTCTACCCGGATGACTTGGTGTCCTACACCCGCCACCACGGGGAGCGTGGGTGGTACGCCCTGGATGTCCACAGGGTGTTTAAGGAGGATACCCCCACTCACCTGCCCACAGAGGACCGGTCAGGCTCCACCAGCAAAAATGAGCATTTTCCCCGGTGGGGATACTGCTTCTAAGCAGCCCCGGGAGATGCATCTCCCTGTTGAGTGAACTGTTTTGGGTTTTCTTTTCTACACCCGGATTTCAGTTTGAAGAGACATTTGTCCCTGCGGACACTAGCAGTAGACAGACTCCCAATTGTACATAGTTTTGCATCTATTTAGGTGCTCCCTATTGGTTTTATGCAAAAACTGCTTCTACTTCTACCTCAGGCCTCAGAAGTAAAACCTGTCTGGAGTGGCTCTCCTGGAGGTCCAACCCAGGATCTCCATGCCCTGCAGCCACATGGCCTACGTTGAGGGTTTGGGACAGGTCCCTCATGCTGCTGAACTGACACTTTTCTACTGATCTGTCTACATGCATAATGTCTCTTTACTGTTTTTCTACATTTATACATATTATATATATATCATGCAACATTAAAGTGTCCTTACCTCCCATAAAGGGAAGATTGTTATTGTTATACAAAAATTTGAAATGTCTGTACCACTTTGTACTCTTTTGCAGCCCGCGGACGTGCTGTGTTTCACCAGGGGGGAATGTGGCGCCCCTGAGGGTTCAGTCGCCACAGGGGTACTGCACCTCAGTTGAGGTGCGGTATCTCCTCTTCCAGGTAAGGATGGAGCATCTCTCAGGACACCACTTCACCATTCAACACTACACCACTCCTGTCCTGAAGGGGGCCTAAATGCACCAGGGTGCTGCCCCGGCCCGGGATATAGGAGATGGGGGGAACCAAAGATAGGGGGAACCATGTAGTGGGTGAGGGTGGAGGACACACTTTTAGGGTACACTTATTCTTTCATATTTAATCAACGGCCATCTTGAGTTCAAGGTCTTTGATAGTTATCTTCATCAGTGATTGTGGTCTCCGTCTCTGATTGTGGTCACCCACCAGAGTTCAGTAATAGGCCTCATCCGACTGAAGATGCACGATCCTCGTTCTTTGGCCTTGAGGCGAGGAGCGGGTCAGAGTTAACCACTGTCTCTACCTAAGGTCTCTACCTAAGAAGGCCTGAAGGGGAGCAGAGGGGACAAGCTCCACAGGCAAAAGGATCCCAGGGGGATAAGGACGGAGCGGCATACGCCACCTGTATTTCTTACTCTGGCCTAGTCAGAGGGACTCCTGCTGCAAGAGGGGTGACAGCCCCCGATATCTGACTTTGTTACTTCATGTCCCAGTCAGAAAAGCCCAGAGGCTTAGTGGATCCCAGGAGGGATACGGACGGAGCGGCATACGCCAACTGTAACTCTCTACCTGCGTTCATCCAGTGGGACCCGGGATTACACCTAGTTCTAACCACACATACGGTCAGGAGAAGACTTAGTGGGAGAACTCACCAAGGAGAGGAACACGCACCAGAGGGGTCTCAACAGGTGCTCCTGATCTACCTGGAAAGTGCTGGACCCCCTTCCCGGTGGCTGCAGTACGCCGCGAGGAGCAGAGGGAAGCTTTGCGGCTAAAGTTCATCTTATTGTGAGTAAAAACCCTGGATGACTTCACACCCCGCTTCAGCCTGTTATTTCCTGCGTGGCACTGCACCCACCATTCCTCATCACACTGCCCTAAGGCCTGCTCCACCTGCGGAGGCAGTGTGGTGAGGCCTCAGTGGACTGAAGCAGCACTGGTGTCTATCACCGGAAACCGTAGGTGGCGTAGTCAGAAAATACCACTCAACCCTGAAAGCCCATTAAATCTTTTATGTGACCGCCCTTGGCACGGACCGTGTCTGGGCCACGACTGCAACCCCGAGACACCTACACTGACCCGGCTCTGAGTAACCCACTTCCCAGGGAGGGCTGTGAGCGTCACACATGTCAAAAAACAAATCCAGATGGTACTCACCCTCCTCTCTACAGCCCCAGATCACTGAGGCTGATCTGGTCTGTAGAAATTGGCTGCAGCAGTGATGCGTTCTGTCGAATTGATATCACCACTGCAGCCAAAATATGGAGCTGGAGCCGGGGAAGAGTAAGTACAATCTGAGTTTGTTATTTTATATGCCTGCAAGCATTTGAGGTCTACTTTGCTGAAAATAGGGAACCCCTTTAAGTAAATGGGCTTCAGCAGCAGAAGACCATACCAGGTTGGACTTCTGTCAGCTACTCTCTTATTCTTTTTACTTCTTGAAACAGTCTCCAGATCATTATTTGCTTTTTACTGTCTGCTCCTTCTGTCAGTTGTCTTTTCTACTGTGTGAACTCTAACTTGTTCTATCCTTACATGTATATATTTTGCCAATAAAGATATATTTTTTATGTACTACTTGGATACCTGCCACTTTTTCTGTAGCATTCGTGTCAGCTAAGAACAGGATGTTGGGGGCTGCAGTCGGCACATGCTCTACAAAGCATTGTTTGGTTTGAAAAGTCATCTGCATCAAAGCAGATAGCTGGGTCAGAATTTGTTATAAACTACATTAATCCACCCATCATAGACTCTCCTGGTACAGGTTGTTGGTGGAGTAATGGTGAGGATATTTTCTTGGCACATATTGGACCAAATTAACACCTTTTAAATTCCTATTGTCCACTTTAAGCATGACAACATAACACTCATGCCATCTCAAGCTGGTTCCATGAACGTTGAAACGGAATCTATGGCTATGTGCCCACGTAGCGAATTTCAAGCGGATATGCTGCGGAATTTCCGCAGAGTATATATGGCACCCCAGGGGTCTGGTTGCCACAGTGATAGAAATATTACGTCTGAGAGCAAGTGGGAGGTTCCCTGGTCAGGTGTTAGAACTCTCCTGTTAGTTTTTTTTTAGTTTGCTGGTCACATGACCATTTTTGCCTATTTAATCCGGCTCCGCCCTCCTGGCCTTGCTGGACTTCATGGTATTTACTACTCTTGAGCTAGCTTGGTGCTCTGTTGCCGTTCTCTGTTAGTTTTGCTAGGTCTTCTGACCTCTATGCTTGTTGTTGTGTGTTTGTCTTTGACTGCTACTATTTCTGCTAGGAGGTGTCCAACTTATCCCAGTCCCTAGTTCTTGTAGGGATCCCTCCCTCACATCTATAGGTCTTCGTACAGACTAGCCGAGGACTTTAGCGGGTCTGATCGCAGGATCAGGTTCCCCGTTACATCGTAGGGATCTAGTTTAGTTCTATTGTAGGGACAGATCTCCTGTCTTTCCTTAGTCCCTGTAGCAGATCATAACATCAGGAGCCTTGGAACATTCAACACCTCCTGTCCCAGACCAGATAGGGGAGGAACCTGCCCTATATAAACTGGATCTTGGGCGGGGTTAGAGCAGTGAGTCAGAGCCTGGAGTTTGTTCCAGACACAGGGAAAGTAACAGCGAGGAGCTCTGTAGGAGCAGGAGCTGAAGACCAGGGACTTGAGCTAAGCGGAGTTCGTCCTGGCAGATGACGCCAAGAACCAGACACAGGAGTCCGAGGTTGTGGGGACTTATATATACCCAGCAGCAGAAACCCGCCGGCAGGGGATTTCAGGTCCTCTGGCCATAGAAGCACGGAGGCTCAGTCACGAGCAAGGGACCAGCACCGCCATCGAGGAGCGGGGGCTATCAGAAGGCCCCAAGTCACCAGCCATACGGGTGAGCACCACACGGTACACTCAGGGACGTGGGCTACTTCCACTCGCTTACAGCAAGGTAGCCAGGAAGAGTGCAGATAGACGGGGAGGCCTACAACTCCACCTGGCCAGAGGAACTCCAGTTTGCTCACAGACTGACCAGGCCTCTTATGCTAGCCAGTACTCTCGGGAGGGTCTGCCTTATCATCATCAGTAAAGACCCTGAACTGCACTGCAAAGCCTTTGAGTCGTTCCTGCTGCGCCCGTACACCATTACTCCCATCATCCACACTCACTACCCTGAGGCTAAACTCCTCCCACGGGGAGTTATACTACACTCTGCTGCCCTCACAACATCAGCCTCAAAGGTCGGTCCAGCAGCGGCGGTTCTTATTGACCGCAATCCACGGGTGGCGTAGTCGGACATTGCATTATACTGATACAGAGGCTGCCAAAGCATTTAGTCTGACCACCCTGAGCCACGGGACCGGGTTGCCACTACTGCCCCCCAGCATCGTACAGAAGCCCGGTTCCGGGTGCCCCTCGACCCAGGGGGCGAGTCAAATACACCTCCCGAACTAACACAGTGGATTTGGCTTTATGTTACTCTGCTGTCATTTGGTGGTGATGAGAAGTCTGGCCCAATCCAACCCTTGTTCATTTTGATAAGGGTCAGCTTGTCAGCATTGTCAGTTGACAGGCGAGTGCGCTTATCAGTTAAAATTCCCCCAGAGGCACTAAAAACACGCTCCGATAACACGCTAGCGGCAGGGCAGGCCAGGACCTCCAGGGCGTACAAAGCAAGTTCATTCCAAGTGTCCAGCTTGGATACCCAATAATTAAAAGGCACAGAGGAATCACGGAGGACGCTGGTACGGTCGGCAAGGTACTCCCTCACCATCTTTTGAAACTTTCCACTCCTTGTGAGAGTACCCCGCACCTCAGGGCCTGTAAGCTGGGCGGGTCTCAGAAAACTGTCCCAGAATGATGACAGTGTTCCCCTGCCTCTGCTGGATTGGAGTTGTGTCTCTCTCGCCTGTACGCCTTGGTTGGGCAACGAACTGTGACCTCTGCTGCTAGCGTGCTCAGATGGTAATTTTTTTTAACAGTTCTGCAGCAAGCGCCTTCTGGTACTGCCCCATTTTTGTAGACCTCTCCACCTCAGGAATAAGAGAGTGAAAGTTCTCCTTGTAGCGGGGGTCTAAAAGTGTCACCAACCAGTAATGACTGTCACCCAACATTTTGACAATGCGAGGGTGACGGTTAAGGCAGCGTAACATAAAGTCAGCCATGCGTGCCAGACTGGTAACGGGCAAGACTTCCGTGTCCTCACCAAGATGACGACTGACCATGCTCTCCTCCTCCTCCTCCCCCTGTCCTCAGGCCACCCACACTGAACTGACGGTATGACAGTTGTACAGGTACTACCGTCTACAGCGCATGATACCAGCTGCTGTTCTTACTCCTCCTCTTCCTCTCCCTCATTCTCCCCCAATGCACGTTGGGATGAGATGAGGCTGGGCTGTGTGTAATCGCCCGCTACGGCTTCTTAATCCATCTCATCATACTCTGGCTGCAATGCCTCCTCTTTAATTCTCTGCAGAGAGCGTTGCAAATGACAGATAAGAGGGATGCTGACACTAATGATGGCGTCATTGCCACTCACCATCTTGGTGGACTCCTCAAAGTTTGTCAAGATGGTACATATGTCAGACATCCAGGTCCACTCCTGAGGTCTTATGTGTGGAGTCTGACCTGAATATCGACGGCCTTGTTGCAGCTGGTACTCCACAACTGCTCTCTTCTGCTCACAAATCCTTTGCAACATGTGGAGGGTAGAGTTTCAATGTGTGGGGACATCACACACCAGTCGGTGTGCCGGAAGCTGAAAACGCTGTTGCAACACAGCAAGGGCGGCAGAAGCTGTAGCAGGCTTCCGAAAATGAGCTGACAGGCGGCGTACTTTGACAAGCAGATCTGGCAACACGGGGTACGATTTAAGAAACCGTTGAACCACGAGGTTAAGCACATGAGCCAGGCATGGTATGTGTTTGATCTTGCCTAGCCTCAAAGCCGCCACCAGGTTTCGACCATTGTCACACACGACCATGCCTGGATGTAGGTTCAGCGGTCTCAGCCACAGATCTGTCTGCTCTTTCACAGCTGTCCACAACTCACAAGCAGTGTGAGGTTTATCACCTAAGCTTATGAGTTTCAGCACAGCCTGTTGCCGCTTGGCGGAGCCAGGACTGCAGTGCTTCCAGCTTGTACATGATGTGGTGATATCTGAGATGAAGGCTGAACATGAGGAGGAGGAGGATAATGCGCAGGAGCTGTACACTGTGGGGGCAACTCTGACTGACATAGGGCCCGCAATCCTCGGTGTGGGGAGGATGTGTTCCTTCCCAAGGTCCGACTGGGTCCCGGCTTCCACTATGTTTACCCAGTGTGCCATCAAGGAGATGTACCGTCCCTGACCACAAGCACTTGTCCACCTGTCCATTGTCAGGTGGACTCTCCCAGTAACTGCGTTGTTGAGGGCACGGCAGATGTTTTGGGACACGTGCTTGTGTAGTGCGGGGATGGCACACCGGGCAAAATAGTGTCGGCTGGGGACCGAGTACCGAGGGACGTACACCGACATAAGGTTGCGGAAGGATTCCGTCTCCACCAGCCTAAAAGGCAGCATTTCCAACGCAAGCAGTTGGGAAATGTGCGAATTTAGGACTGTGGCCTGTTGGCTGCGAATTTGCGCTTTCGTTCAAAGGTCTGGGATAAGGACAATTGAACGCTGCCATGGGACGTGGATGCTGGTTCTTGAGAAACTGCCATAACAAGTGAAGAGGAGGGGGCATCTTTGCATGCAGTATGGACAGGGGATTGCCTTGCACGCACAACAGGGGGTTCTCTTACACACAGAGCAGCGGAAAAAGCAGCGGTGACACCCGCTGACACTGGTCATGGACCCTGGGGTTCGCCCCACAAAGTCGGGTGCTTTGCTGACATGTGACTGATCATACTGGTAGTTTTGTCACCCCTGCTGATGCTGGCATGGCAGGTGGTACAAATGGCCTTTTTGGGGTTATCAGCAGAGTCTTTAAAAAAATTTCAGACTCTGGAAGACCTACCGGTTGTACTGGCAACATCCCTCGTGTTGGTGTTACAGGGAACGGTTGCCCGCCTTCTGTGTGCGGCCACCACACTGCTTCTTTCTGCCTGTTGGGGTACTCTGCCTCCCTCCCCCTGTGTGCTGCTGGCCTCGCTCTGCGTGTCCTCCTGATAAGTTGGGTCAGTTACTAGATCATCCACCACCTCCTCCTCTTTCACTTCCGCACCACGATCCTCCTCCTCACTTTGTGGCAATTGTGTCTCGTCATCGTCCACCTCTTGTGACAAATTGCCAGCATCGACTTCCTGTGGCCATGGCTGTTTAAATATTTGGGCATTGCTACATGGGATCTCCTCTTCCACCACTTCAAGCGGAGCAGGCGAGGGGCACAAATATGGAAATGGACCAGTGAACAGCTCTTCAGAGTGTCTAACTGTGGGATCAGTTGCTGTCTGACGACACTCGGCATGGTGGGAGGAAGGAGCTTCAGGGTGAGGAGGAGTATGCGGTCGAGACTCACGGCTACTAAAACTTGACCGCGTGGAAGACAGACCGGAGGTGGTGGTGCCCAGGTAACTGGAAGTATTATCTGCTATCCAATTAATAACCTGTTCACACTGATCAATTCGCAATACTGGTGTTGTTGTGTGCTTCTCTAGTAATTCGGTCAAGAAGTGGGAGCGAGAAGATGTGGCTGTTGGTTGTGGCACATTTTCACCTTGGCCACGGCCCCGTCCTCTGCACGCACCATCACCAGAACGTTCAGTTCCACGTCCCTTGCCACGCGCCTTGCCCATTGTAAATGAAGTAAAATAGCTTACACTCGCACTATCAATGGAAAAAGGGTAATAAAAAGATTAGAACCATGGAAGAGGAAAACCACAGTTCTATTTCTCTGGCCTACACAAGAATCGTTTAAACAGATATATTTATGTCTGAACAGACAGGGAGACACTATTACTATTTTTCTTTACGGAAAAAAGGCCAAAAGCTGGATAATACAGAGATTGAACCGTGGAACTGCAAAACGACAGTTATAGTTATGTGGCCTACACCAGAATCTTTTAAACAGATATATTTGTGTCTGAACACTCACAGACACACTCTTTTTTTTTGGGGGGGGAGGAGCGGGGGGGGACACCAAAAGATTAATAAGACTGGTATTTGTACAGTCTGAAGGAGGGGAAAAAATAAATAAATAAATAAAAAAAAGGATTTAGATGAGAAAAAAAAAAAAGGATTTTTCCTGGCCCCCGAGACCTTGAGCAGCAGGAGCACACAGGACTGTAATGCAGCGTTGGCTGGTATAACCACTGCGTTTCCTATACAGCCTGCCTGATATCTGGGATGGATATTAGTCCTGAGAAGGACTGTTTGTTTGATTTGGCAGGGTTTATTTATTTCTCCCTAAATCAGCAGCACTTTCCCTACATGGTCTGATCCCGGGCATCTGTGTCCAAGATGGCGGCGCCCGGTTTTAAATACTCGAGGTGACGCTGTGCGGCCAGCCAATCAATGTAATGCCCTCAACCAACATGGCTGCGGGATTACAGTGACTGGCTGGCAATCCCTGCATGTTCATTGGCTCTGTAAAGAGCCCCAAACATGCAGGGCAGAGACCCGAGCTCCCGCCCGAGTAACCCTGAAATGCTCGGTGCTCGCCGAACATCCCGAGTAGCGTGATGCTCGGGCGAGTACTGAGAAGTGTCGAGCATGCTCGCTCAACACTAATTCAGACCCCTTTAAATTTTTCACTCTGTTTTATTGCAGCCATTTGGTAAATTCTAAAAAGTTCATTTTTTTCTCATTAACCCCTTTAAAGCCCAAGACGTACTAATACGTATCTGCACCCTGGGCTTTAAGAACCTGATACGTATTAGTACGTCTTTGCGATCGCGCCCGCACACAGGCTGTGCGGGCTGCGATCGTTGCCGGGTGTCAGCTGATTGTCACAGCTGACACCCGGTGCTGTGTGCTGGGAGCGGTACCGCACCGCTCCCGGCACATTAACCCCCGCAATGCTTCGATCGAAGTCGATCGTAGCAATACGAGGGCAAGGGGAGGTGATCGGGATACTCACCTCTCCTGCTGGCGTCCAGCTATGTCTGCCGCGGCTTCCCGGATGTTGCCATGACTACCCGATGTCATCATGACAACATCCGGGTCACCAAACAGCAGGAAGTATCTTCTGCATCTGCAGCGCTGACAACCTGTATAGCACAGGGATGGTGCTCCATCCCTATGCTATACAGGTGATAACAGTAAAAAAAGTGAAAGTCCCATAGTGGGACAAACCATAAAAGTAAAAAAAGTGTCAGAAAGTGAAAAAAAAATAAAAAAATAATCCATTAAAAATAAAAATCTAAATGTACCAATAAATAAATATTATTATGAAAAAAACAAACAAACAAACAATAAAAGTACACATATTTGGTATCGCCGTGTCCGGAACGACCTGACCTATAAAACTGTCCTGCTAGTTAGCCCCTTCAGTGAACACGGTAAAAAAATAACTAAACGAAGCAAAAAACAATGCTTTATTATCATACCGCCAAACAAAAAATGGAACAACACGCGATCAAAAAGACGAATATAAATAAAAATGGTACCGCTGAAAACGTCATCTTGTTCCGCAAAAAACAAGCTGCCATACAGCTCCATCAGCCGAAAAATAAAAAAGTTATAGCTCTCAGAATAAAGTGATGCAAAAAAAAATTTTTTCTATAAAATAGCTTTTACTGTGTAAAAGCGCCAAAACATAGAAAAAAGATCTAAATGTGGTACCGCTGTAAACGTACTGACCCAAAGAATAAAGCTACCTTATCAATTTTACCACATACGGAACAGCATTAAAAAAAAACAAAAAAAAACACAATTCCTGAATTGTTGGTTTTTGTTTATTCTGTCTCCCAAAAATCGGAATAGAAAGCGATCAAAAAATGTCATGTGCCTGAAAATGGCACCAATAAAAACGTCAGCTCATCCCGCAAAAAACAAGCTGTCACATGACTGTCGGCCAAAATATGGAAAAATTATAGCTCTCAAAATATGGCGATGCAAAAACTAGATTTTACAAAAAAAATGTATCTTTTTGTGTGTGACAACTGTCAATCATAAAAACCTGATATGATTCTGGTATCACTGTAATTGCACCGACCTGAAGAATAAAGTCGTCTAGTCACATATACCGCACGAGGAAAGGCATAAAAAATAAACTCTCGGGCTAGGGTTGGGGATTAGAATTTTTTTAAAAAGTAAAAAAAAATAAAAATAGATGACGACATGGCGACTAGTGTTGATAGCAAGTGCTCGCTACTTGAGTTTGCATCGGGTATGCACTGAGTATCACGGGTGCTCGAGTGACATGCTCGAGTCCTCGCCCCATATGCTTCGCGGGGATTGCCTGCCATGCACGAGCGATCCCCGCATGTTTTTTTTTGGTGTCTAATAACCGTGAAACATGCGGGCGGGGACTCGAGCATGTCACTCGAGCACCCGTGATACATGGTACATACCCGAGTACCCGATGCAAACTCAAGTGCCGAGCACTTGCGCTCAAGACTAATGTCAACTTATTCAATATGATGACCTAATGTTATCAAATTCTGTGTAGTACCTCTGGGTTCAAAATGTTCACTATACCCCTTGATAAAATCCTTGAGGGGTGTAGTTTCCAAAATGTGGTCACCTGTGGGGGGTTTCCACTATTTAGGCACATCAGGGGCTCTCCAAACACGACATGGCATCCGCTCTCGATTCTAGCCAATTTTGCGCTCAAAAAGTCACACAGTGCTCCTTCCCTTCTGAACTTTGCTGTGCGCCCAAACACTGTATTTTCCCCACATATGGGGTGTTGGCGTACTCAGGAGAAATTACACAAAAGTTTTTGGGTCCATTTTCTCCTCTTACCCTTGTGAAAATTAAAAAAATGGGGCTAAAGTAACATTTTTGTGAAAAAAGTTAAATATTAATTTTTTTCTTCCACATTACAAAAATTCCTGTGAAGCACCTGAAGGGTTAATAAAGTTCTTGAATGTAGTTTTGAGCACCTTGAGGGGTGCAGTTTTTAGAATGGTGTCACTTTTGGGTATTATCTGTCATAAAGACCCCTTAAAGTAACTTCAAATGTGATGTAGTCCCTAAAAAAATGGTTTTGTAAATTTTGTTGGAAAAATTAGATATTGCTGGTCAACTTTTATCCGTTAGCGCCCTAATAAAAAACTTTTTGGTTCCAAAATTGTACTGATATAAAGTAGACATGTGGGAAATGTAATTTATTAACTATTTTGTGTGACATATCTCTCTGATTTAAGGGCATAAAAATTCAAATTTTGAAAATTGCAAAATTTTCGCCAAATTTCCGTTTTTTTTACAAATAAACGCAAGTGATATTGAAAATTTTTTACCACAATCATGAAGTACAATATGTCACGAAAAAACAGTCTCAGAATCAGGGGGGTCCGTTGAAGCATTCCAGAGTAATTACATCATAAAGTGACAGTGGTCAGAATTGTAAAAATTGGCCTGGTCATTAACATACAAACCACCTTGGGTTGTAGAGGGGTTAAAGTACACTCTGCACCCCATCTTGACTGCAAAAATTTTTACATTTCTGTTTTTTTTTTTTTCAAATTTATTAAAAAAGAAAAACTGAAATATCACATGGTCATAAGTATTCAGACCCTTTGCTCAGACACTCATATTTAAGTCACATGCTGTCCATTTCCTTGTGATCCTCCTTGAGATGGTTCTACTCCTTCATTGGAGTCCAGCTGTGTTTAATTAAACTGATAGGACTTGATTTGGAAAGGCACACACCTGGCTATATAAGACCTCACAGCTCACAGTGCATGTCAGACCAAATGATAATCATGAGCTCAAAGGAACTGCCCAAGGAGCTCAGAGACAGAATTGTGGCAAGGCACAGATCTGGCCAAGGTTACAAAAGAATTTCTGCATTACTCAAGGTTCCTAAGAGCACAGTGGCCTCCATAATCCTTAAATGGAAGAAGTTTGGGACCACCAGAAGTCTTCCTAGACCTGGCCGTCCAGCAAAACTGAGCAATCATGGGAGAAGAGCCTTGGTGAGAGAGGTAAAGAAGAACCCCAAGATCACTGTGGCTGAGCTCCAGAGATGCAGTAGGGAGATGGGAGAAAGTTCCACAAAGTCAACTATCACTGCAGCCCTCCACCAGTCAGGCCTTTATGGCAGAGTGGCCCGACGGAAGACTCCTTAGTGCAAAACATATGAAAGCCCGCATAGAGTTTGCACAAAAACACATGAAGTACTCCCAGACTATGAGAAATAAGATTATCTGGTTTGATGAGACGAAGATAGAACTTTTTGGTGATAATTCTAAGCGGTATGTGTGGAGAAAACCAGGTACTGCTCATCACCTGCCCAATAAAATCCCAACAGTGAAACATGGTGGTGGCAGCATCATGCTATGGGGGTGTTTTTCAGCTGCAGGGACAGGACGACTGGTTGCAATAGAAGGAAATATGAATGCGGCCAAGTACAGAGATATCCTGGATAAACACCTCTTCCAGAGTGCTCTGGACCTCAGACTTGGCCGAAGGTTCACCTTCCAACAAGACAATCAAGACCCTAAGCACACAGCTAAAATAACAAAGGAGTGGCTTCAGAACAACTCTGTGACCATTCTTGACTGGCCCAGTCAGAGCCCTGACCTAAACCCAATTGAGCATCTCTGGAGACCTGAAAATGGCTGTCCACCAACGTTCACCATCCAACCTGACGGAACTGGAGAGGATCTGCAAGTTAGAATGGCAGAAGATCCCCAAATCCAGGTGTGAAAAACTTGTTGCATCATTCCCAAGAAGACTCATGGCTGTACTAGCTCAAAAGGGTGCTTCTACTCAATACTGAGCAAAGAGTCTGAATACTTATAACCATGTGATATTTCAGTTTTTCTTTTTTAATAAATTTGCAAAAATTTCTACATTTCTTTTTTTTTTTAATCAAGATGGGGTGCAGAGTGTACTTTAATGAGAAAAAAAATGAACTTTTTAGAATTTACCAAATGGCTGCAATGAAACAGAGTGAAAAATTTAAAGGGGTCTGAATACTTTCCGTACCCACTGTAAAAAGACACATATGAATGTTTTTCTCAATATCTGACATGAAATCAGAATAAACCTTTCCAATTTTAGGTCAATTAGGATTACCATAATTTAAAATATTTGCAAAATGCCAGAATAATAAGAGAGAGAGAATGTTAAGGCATTTTTATTACTTACTGCAAAGTCAAAAGTTTACATACATTTCATTAGTATTTGGTATCATTGCTCTTAAACTGAATGACTTGGGTCAAATGTTTGGGATATCCTTCCACAAGCTTCTCACTATAGTTGGTAGGAATTTGGGCCCATTCCTCCAGACAAAACTGGTGTAACTGATCCAGGTTTGTAGGACGCCTTGCTCCTTCCTGCCTTTTCAGCTTTGCCCATAAATTTTCGATAGGCTTGAGATCAGGGCTTTGTGATGGCCAATCCAAAACATTGACTTTGTTATCCTTAAGCCACTTTGTTACCATTTTGGCAGTATGCTTCAGGTCATTGTCCATTTGGAAGATCCATTGCCACCCAAGCTTTAACTTCCTGGCTGATATCTTGAGATGTTGCTTCAGTATTGCCACATAATCTTCTTATCTCATGATGCCATCTATATTGTCAAGTGCACCTGTCCCTTCTGCAACAAAACAATCCCACAACATGATGCTGCCACCCCGGTGTTTCACAGTTGGGATGGTGTTCCAAGCTTCTCCCTTTTTCTTCCAAATGCAAAGATGATCATTATGTCCAAAAAGTTACATTTTAGTTTCATCATACCACAGCACATCTCCAAAAATTAAGGTCTTTGTTCCTCTGTGCATTTGCAAACATTAATCTGCCTTTTTTATGTTTCTTTTGGAGTAATGGCTTCTTTTTGGCAGAGTGGCCTTTCAGCACATGTTGATACAGTACTAGTTTCACTGTGGATATTGACACAATCTTACCAGATTCCGCCATCATCTTCACAAGGTCTTTTGCTTTTGTCCTTGGGTTGATATGCACATGTCGGACCAAAGCACGTTCATCTCCGGGACACAGAACCCGTCTCCTTCCTGAGCAGTATGATGGCTGGACATTCCCATCTTGTTTGTACTTGCGTATAATTGTTTGTACAGATGAACGATGCACCTTGAGGTATCTTGAAATTGTACCCAAGGATGAGCCAGACTTGTGGAAGTCCACAATTCTCTTCCTGATATCTTGGCTGATTTCTATAGATTTTCCCATGATGCTACACAAAGAAGCAGTGTGTTTCAGGTATGCATTAAAATACATCCATAGGTGTGTCTCTAATTAACTCAGATGTTGCCAAAAAACAAACAAACAGAAGCTTCCAAACACATGACATCATCATATGGGCAGTCCAGAATTGTTTAAAGGCATAGTAATCTTAGTGTATGTAAACTTTTGACTTTGCAGTAAGTAATAAAAATGCCTTAACACATTCTCTCTCTCTCATTATTCTGGCATTTGGCAAATATTAAACATTATGGTAATTCTAATTGACCTAAAACGAGATTTATTCTGATTTCATGTCAGATATTGAGAAAAACATGCATATGTGTCTTTTTATATAGTGTATGTAAATTTCCGGTTTCAACTGGTTTCAACTGTACATACAACATAATGGGGAAGGCTTTGTGATGTAATAAATGGAATGGAACCTGATGCCATGCTCGACTTCTCCATCATTGCACAGCGTGAACTTATGGCGTTGAGCACAACTGACGCCATTCAGGTACCGTCCACAAATGCTGTTTTTTGCTCATTGGGGGTCGTAGCGGGTCTCCTACACTGACTATACAAATACAGAACTAATAGCAAAAAGAAGCATTTTAAAAATGAAGTCTACAATACATGATTACGTAGAATCCCCCGCTTTCCATATAGACACTGCTGGACTCATTATATTTCTATCCATAAAGACCCATTAATTCACAAAGAACATTTGAAAGACCCATTGTAGTACAGTAGACCCCTGTATATGGCCTATACGAATAAATGTGCACTTACAGGATGCTGTATTGGGTCTTGCAGCCCACTGGGGTTAGCTTAGCCCTATACTCTTGACCTCATGATCATTTAAGAGGACCACTTAGTTAGTTAGTCATGTGGAAGACTGGCGGGTTCTGGAGCGTGTAGTAGTGCACACGTAGCTCTTCACAACAGTACAGAAAGTCCAATAATCTGGCAACCCTGACAGTAATGAAGAAGCCACATTATCAGAATTTTACTGTTTTTTTTTAGTCTACAATATGGCAACAACCACTTATACTGACGTGACCAACACAATGTGCATTCTGAAGAATACTCCTACATTGTCCGCATTCTCTATAATTGACTTCTTATGTATCATCATCTAAAGGGAATCTGTCAGCAGATTTTTGCTATGTAATCTGAAGACAGCAGGAGGTAGAGGCTGAAACACAGAATTCAGGGATGTGTCACTTGTCAGTGTGTGCTGTTTACTAACTGTGAAGGATTTATCTATAAAGCCCCCGTCACACTAAACGAGATCGCTAGCGAGATCGCTGCTGAGGCACAAGTTTTGTGACACAACAGCGACCTCAGCAGCGATCTCGCTACGTTTGACACGTAGCAGCGACCAGGCCCCTGCTGTGAGATCGCTGCTCGTGTCGGAATGCCCTGGACCTTTCTTTGATCGTTGAGGTCCCGCTGGGCAGCATGCATCGGTGAGTTTGACACCTTACCAACGACCTCGTTGACGACTCAGACACAGAGACACATAGGATTGCATTCTTATACAGGTCGCTACGGGTCGCCGCATCGCTGCTGCGTCGTTGGGAAGATCTGACTGTTTGACAGCTCACCAGCGACCACATAACGACGCAGCAACGATCCCTGACAGGTCGTATCGTTGTCGGGATCGCTGTAGCGTCGCTAAGTGTGACGGTATCTTAACAGATTAACAGTGCTGGACTAGTCCAGCAATACCCCCTTGTGTGATAAGCACCTCACTGTCTATAGACTTTATACATGGAGAGTCTGGCGTGGGCGGGGTTAGCTTTCTCAGCTCTGCTTCATTCTAAATCAAAAAGCTCTGATTGTGTGAGAACGGCGGCACCCAGTAATCTGAGTGATACATCGTTGGATTCAGCTTCTCTTTGCCTACATCAGGCTGCTTTCAGATGAGGCAGCAAAAACCTGCTGACAGATTCCCTTTAAGGTTAACCTGACACCGATAAAAACAGTATATTCAGTACACTAGGAGCACGGCTGTAATAACCTCAGCACTTAGTGACAGTCTGCCTGCAGTGTGTATAATGGGTGCTCTGCTTTAAGCCCACCCCGGCACTTTGAGTGACAGCACATGCCAAGCGAGCTGTCACTCAAAGTGCCAGAGTGGGCTTACAGCAGAGCACCCATTATACAGAGTGGTGACGTAATCACTCCCCTGCACTAATGACTTAGGGGGGGGGGGGGGAGCCATTACACGAAATTTACACTGCGATTAAAAATTCATTTTTGCCTGTAGCTGCACTTCAGGTCAACCGGATACACAGGGTTTAAAGGCAATTTACCAGCAGATTAACCCTATATCTACAGGTAAATAGAATCGCTAGTGATGACAGCTTCCCTTTAAAGCCTCGTCACAAATATTGCTATACATATTGCAATCATAACAGAACTAAAGGCCGACCTGCTGCTGGGAGACTCCATAATGCCCAACATTTTGCCTTTGATTTTCTTCTTCTGCTTCCTGATGGCAGATTTCATACCACACAACAAAAGACTGGGGATCCTCTCACCATTCAGCAGCTCCCTATGTAGCAAAAAGCAAAGGAAATCTGTTATCAGGAGACCAAAGTGCAACCTTCTAAAATATCTCTTCATATGGATGAAGCAAGTGCCAAACCAAGGATCGTTTCATGATGGCACACATTTGTACTGCACTCTCATTATCTGCATAACATGGCCACCTATTAACCCCTCAGCAACATCTGCAAAATATTTACAAACACATGTGCGCACTTACTGAATGGAGCTGACTCGGGATCTGAACTTGATCCTCACAGTGCAAGAGCCACTTATGTCACACAGCCAGAATCCCAAGAGAAACTGCTGCGATTGGAGTTCGCTCTAAACACAAGTTTAAAAGGAATCTGTCACTAGGATTTTGCCAGCTAATGTAGCATAATGTAGAGACAGAGACCCTGATTCCAGCGACATGTCACTTACTGGGCTCCTAGCTGTAGTTATATCAGCAGGAGATTATCAGATGATTAGTAAACCAGCTGCCATGTAGTCCTCCATATTCATGAAATATGTATAACCCCGCCCCCGACCACTGATTGGCAGCTTTCTGCCTATGCACAGTGAACATAAAGAGCTGCCAATCAGTGGTTATACAGAGGTCCGTATTCAGAGAACTTGCATATTAGCAGCAGCAGATAAAACAGTGATTTTTAAAAAAAACTACAAAAAACAGCCCAGTAAGTGACACATCGCAGGAATCAGGATCTCTGTATCTACATCATCCTGCTCTCTGATGGGGTAGCAAAACCTGGTGACAGATTCCCTTTAACCTCTTAGCTTCCGCTGTCAATAGCAGCAATTAAGATGTCAGGAATGGAAGGAGTTACTTCCAAAGTCCATCACCCGCTCTGCAAATATATTAAATATACACACACACATACAATCAAGTCAGAGAATCAGGTTCCCTAAGGGGACTAACTAAACGTGTAGAAAACATGAAAAAAGTCTAAACGCCCCCCCCCTTTCCTGAAATGTAAATTGTGAAATCTTTGAATAAAAGAAATTACCAAAAAATGCAAATACAATCAGTGGGCAATAGCAATAATGTCCATTTGGCACTTGCTACAACTGCAGCAATAAATGGGCAGCAGCAGACACAGTATGTTCACATACAGCCATAGCAAGAAGTCTGGTCACTTTTCTGCAATATTCTTTTTTTAAACATAAACATATTCTGGTGTCCTGTAATGAGAATGTTGCTATTCCCAGTAGTTCATTCAGCTTAATACGTTTCTTTTATAGTGACTATTGCAGGGAAATGTATTACTGTATATGCCGGACGTTCAGATAAATGGCCAACCACGTAACACATAAATAGGCTGGCACTCAGCGTCCCTCTAATATAGCGATACAGTACGGTGAATTCTCTACGGCTATGATATTAGCCATGGATCCCGAGAACATGGCTCCGTTCATTCTCCATTCTCCAGAGATAATCAAGTACAGCGCTGGGCCATCTCTGGCATTCCCATAGAGAATGAATGGAGAGCAGATTTATTATACAGGTGCAGGAATAAGTTACCTGTGGTAATACTGCAACTCCTCATTTACCAAGAACAGGTTTGTCTTCAGCTCATTCCTCTCCTGTACAATATGCTTCACATCTTCCTTGGTGAAAAACAGTTGGTTTGATGCTTTGTCCTTTCCATCTTCTTCTAGAGACTTACATTCAGGTGTGTTCTGAAAAAGTCACAATGTAAATATGAACTGTGATAAACGACCTATGAGCAGAGAACAGAGGCAGGAATATGCTTTTTCTTAACTTTTGTATGTTTTTTTTCTGACCAGTAGATGGCAATGGAGATTCATTCATATATAATGAGTCCTCACCTCAACGCTAACAGTACATGAGGCCACGGTATCCAGGACTGACATCCTCACCGCTAGACCACGGTATCCAGGACTGACATCCTCACCGCTAGACCACGGTATCCAGGAATGGCATCCTCACCGCTAGACCACGGTATCCAGGAATGGCATCCTCACCGCTAGACCACGATAGCCAGGAATGGCATCCTCATCGCTAGACCACGATAGCCAGGAATGGCATCCTCACCGCTAGACCCCGGTAGCCAGGAATGGCATCCTCACCGCTAGACCATGGTAGCCAGGAATGGCATCCTCACCGCTAGCCCACGGTATCTATGAATGGCATTCTTACCGATAGGCCTGAGGTATCCAGGACTCTCAGCCACACCGCTAGGCCACGGTATCCAGGGCTCTCAGCCTCACCGCTAGGCCACGGTATCCAGGGCTCTCAGCCTCACCGCTAGGCCACGGTATCCAGGGCTCTCAGCCTCACCGCTAGGCCACGGTATCCAGGGCTCTCAGCCTCACCACTAGGCCACGGTATCCAGGATTCTTAGCCTCACCGCTAGGCCACGGTATCCAGGATTCTCAGCCTCACCGCTAGACCACGGTATCCAGGACTAACATCATCACCGCTAGACCATGGTATCCAGGACTCTCAGCCTCACCACTAGACCACGGTATCCAGGAATGGCATCCTCACCGCTAGACCACGGTATCTATGAATGGCATCCTTACCGATAGGCCTGAGGTATCCAGGACTCTCAGCCACACCGCTAGGCCACGGTATCCAGGGCTCTCAGCCTCACCGCTAGGCCACGGTATCCAGGGCTCTCAGCCTCACCGCTAGGCCACGATATCCAGGGCTCTCAGCCTCACCGCTAGGCCACGGTATCCAGGGCTCTCAGCCTCACCACTAGGCCACGGTATCCAGGATTCTTAGCCTCACCGCTAGGCCACGGTATCCAGGATTCTCAGCCTCACCGCTAGACCACGGTATCCAGGACTAACATCATCACCGCTAGACCATGGTATCCAGGACTCTCAGCCTCACCACTAGACCACGGTATCCAGGAATGGCATCCTCACCGCTAGACCACAGTATCCAGGAATGGCATCCTCACCGCTAGACCATGGATTCCAGGACTGACATCCTCACCGCTAGACCACGGGTATCGAGGACTGACAGCCTCACAACTAGACCAGGTGTGTTATGAAAAAGTCACAATGTAAATATGAACAGAGGCAGGAATATGTTTTTTTCTCAACTTTTGTATGTTTTCTTCTGACCAGTAGATGGCAATGGAGATTTATTCATATATAATGAGTCCTCACCTCAACGCCAGCAGTACATGATATCCAGGACCGACATCCTCACCGCTAGACCACGGTATCCAGGACTCTCAGCCTCACCGCTAGACCACGGTATCCAGGAATGGCATCCTCACCGCTAGACCACGGTATCCAGGACTGACATCCTCGCCGCTAGACCACGGTATCCAGGACTGACATCCTCGCCGCTAGGCCACGGTATCCAGGACTGACATCCTCGCCGCTAGGCCACGGTATCCAGGACTGACATCCTCGCCGCTAGGCCACGGTATCCAGGACTGACATCCTCGCCGCTAGGCCACGGTATCCAGGACTGACATCCTCGCCGCTAGGCCACGGTATCCAGGACTGACATCCACGCCGCTAGGCCACAGTAGCCAGGACTGACATCCTCGCCGCTAGGCCACGGTATCCAGGACTGACATCCTCGCCGCTGGGCCACGGTATCCAGGACTGACATCCTCGCCGCTGGGCCACGGTATCCAGGACTGACAACCTCGCCGCTAGGCCACGGTATCCAGGACTGACAGCCTCGCCGCTAGGCCACGGTATCTAGGTCTGACAGCCTCGCCGCTAGGCCACGGTATCCAGGACTGACAGCCTCGCTGCTAGGCCACGGTATCCAGGGACTCGCATCCTCGCCGCTAGGCCACGGTATCCAGGGACTCGCATCCTCACCGCTAGACTATGGTGTCCGGGACTCGCATCCTCGCCGCTAGACTATGGTGTCCGGGAATCGCATCCTCGCCGCTAGACTATGGTGTCCGGGACTCGCATCCTCGCCGCTAGACTATGGTGTCCGGGACTCGCATCCTCGCCGCTAGACTATGGTGTCCGGGACTCGCATCCTCGCCGCTAGACTATGGTGTCCGGGACTCGCATCCTCGCCGCTAGACTATGGTGTCCGGGACTCGCATCCTCGCCGCTAGACTATGGTGTCCGGGACTCGCATCCTCGCCGCTAGACTATGGTGTCCGGGACTCGCATCCTCGCCGCTAGATTATGGTGTCCGGGACTCGCATCTTCGCCGCTAGACTATGGTGTCCGGGACTCGCATCCTCGCCGCTAGACTATGGTGTCCGGGACTCGCATCCTCGCCGCTAGACTATGGTGTCCGGGACTCGCATCCTCGCCACTAGACTATGGTGTCCGGGACTCGCATCCTCGCCGCTAGACTATGGTGTCCGGGACTCGCATCCTCGCCGCTAGACTATGGTGTCCGGGACTCGCATCCTCGCCGCTAGACTATGGTGTCCGGGACTCGCATCCTCGCCGCTAGACTATGGTGTCCGGGACTCGCATCCTCGTCGCTAGACTATGGTGTCGGGGACTCGCATCCTCGTCGCTAGACTATGGTGTCGGGGACTCGCATCCTCGCCGCTAGACTATGGTGTCCGGGACTCGCATCCTCGCCGCTAGACTATGGTGTCCGGGACTCGCATCCTCGCCGCTAGATTATGGTGTCCGGGACTCGCATCCTCGCCGCTAGACTATGGTGTCCGGGACTCGCATCCTCGCCGCTAGACTATGGTGTCCGGGACTCGCATCCTCGCCGCTAGACTGTGGTGTCCGGGACTCGCATCCTCGCCGCTAGACTATGGTGTCCGGGACTCGCATCCTCGCCGCTAGACTATGGTGTCCGGGACTCGCATCCTCGCCGCTAGACTATGGTGTCCGGGACTCGCATCCTCGCCGCTAGACTATGGTGTCCGGGACTCGCATCCTCACCGCTAGACTATGGTGTCCGGGACTCGCATCCTCTCCGCTAGACTATGGTGTCCGGGACTCGCATCCTCGCCGCTAGATTATGGTGTCCGGGACTCGCATCCTCGCCGCTAGGCTATGGTGTCCGGGACTCGCATCCTCGCCGCTAGACTATGGTGTCCGGGACTCGGATCCTCGCCGCTAGACTATGGTGTCCGGGACTCGCATCCTCGCCGCTAGACTATGGTGTCCGGGACTCGCATCCTCGCCGCTAGACTATGGTGTCCGGGACTCGCATCCTCGCCGCTAGACTATGGTGTCCGGGACTCGCATCCTCGCCGCTAGACTATGGTGTCCGGGACTCGCATCCTCGCCGCTAGACTATGGTGTTCGGGACTCGCATTCTCGCCGCTAGACTATGGTGTCCGGGACTCGCATCCTCGCCGCTAGACTATGGTGTCCGGGACTCGCATCCTCGCCGCTAGACTATGGTGTCCGGGACTCGCATCCTCGCCGCTAGACTATGGTGTCCGGTACTCGCATCCTCGCCGCTAGACTATGGTGTCCGGGACTCGCATCCTCGCCGCTAGACTATGGTGTCCGGGACTCGCATCCTCGCCGCTAGACTATGGTGTCCGGGACTCGCATCCTCGCCGCTAGACTATGGTGTCCGGGACTCGCATCCTCGCCGCTAGATTATGGTGTCCGGGACTCGCATCCTCGCCGCTAGACTATGGTGTCCGGGACTCGCATCCTCGCCGCTAGACTATGGTGTCCGGGACTCGCATCCTCGCCGCTAGACTATGGTGTCCGGGACTCGCATCCTCGCCGCTAGACTATGGTGTTCGGGACTCGCATTCTCGCCGCTAGACTATGGTGTCCGGGACTCGCATCCTCGCCGCTAGACTATGGTGTCCGGGACTCGCATCCTCGCCGCTAGACTATGGTGTCCGGGACTCGCATCCTCGCCGCTAGACTATGGTGTCCGGTACTCGCATCCTCGCCGCTAGACTATGGTGTCCGGGACTCGCATCCTCGCCGCTAGACTATGGTGTCCGGGACTCGCATCCTCGCCGCTAGACTATGGTGTCCGGGACTCGCATCCTCGCCGCTAGACTATGGTGTCCGGGACTCGCATCCTCGCCGCTAGATTATGGTGTCCGGGACTCGCATCCTCGCCGCTAGACTATGGTGTCCGGGACTCGCATCCTCGCCGCTAGACTATGGTGTCCGGGACTCGCATCCTCGCCGCTAGACTATGGTGTCCGGGACTCGCATCCTCGCCGCTAGACTATGGTGTCCGGGACTCGCATCCTCACCGCTAGACTATGGTGTCCGGGACTCTCAGCCTCACCACGGTATCCAGGACTCTCAGCCTCACCACGGTATCCGGTACTCTCAGCCTCACCACGGTATCTGGGACTCTCAGCCTCACCACGGTATCCTCACCGCTAGACTATGGTGTCCGGCACTCGCATCCTCACCGCTATACTATGGTGTCCGGCACTCGCATCCTCACCGCTAGAATATGGTGTCTGGGACTCGCATCCTCACTGCTAGACTATGGTGTCCGGCACTCGCATCCTCACCGCTAGACTATGGTGTCCGGCACTCGCATCCTCACCGCTAGACTATGGTGTCCGGGACTCGCATCCTCACCACTAGACTATGGTGTCCGGGACTCGCATCCTCACCGCTAGACTATGGTGTCCGGGACTCTCAGCCTCACCACGGTATCCAGGACTCTCAGCCTCACCACGGTATCGAGTACTCTCAGCCTCACCACGGTATCTGGGACTCTCAGCCTCACCACGGTATCCGGGACTCTCAGCCTCACCACGGTATCCAGGACTCTCAGCCTCACCACGGTATCCGGGACTCTAAGCCTCACCACGGTATCCGGGACTCTCAGCCTCACCACTAGACCACGGTATCCAGTACTCACAGCCTCGTTACTACACCACGGTATCCAGGACTCACAGCCTCATTACGTGTATTATATGTATCATAATAAAAACTATTTAAAAAAGAATTAAAACCGCGTAGAACTTAATTGCTGTCACAATGCTGGAATGATGTTGTAGCTTGGTATCTGGATCAGCTAATTATGCACGCAGTCAGCATAACGTAGATTTATTGGTAGGGAAGATAAACAAGACATGAGCTGTAAGTAGCAAGTGCTCACCTTAACTTCATTACTGCCCGAATCCTGAGGTGTGAGGGATATGGGCACGTAATCAGCTGTTCTGCCCAGATCTGGGGATATTCATCTACAGTACAGACCAAAACTTTGGACACACCTTCTCATTTAAAGATTTTTCTGTATTTTCATGACTATGAAAATTGTACATTCACACTGAAGGCATCAAAACTATGAATTAACACATGTGGAATTATATACTTAACAAAAAAGTATGAAACAACTGAAAATATGTTTTATATTCTAGGTTCTTCAAAGTAGCCACCTTTTGCTTTGATGACTGCTTTGCACACTCTTGGCATTCTCTTGATGAGCTTCAAGAGGTAGTCACTGGAAATGGTTTTCACTTCACAGGTGTGCCCTGTCAGGTTTAATAAGTGGGATTTCTTGCCTTATAAATGGGGTTGGGACCATCAGTTGTGTTGTGCACAAGTCTGGTGGATACACTGCTGATAATCCTACTGAATAGACTGTTAGAATTTGTATTATGGCAAGAAAAACGAGTGGCCATCATTACTTTAAGAAATGAAGGTCAGTCAGTCCGAAAAATTGGGAAAACTTTGAAAGTGTCCCCAAGTGCAGTTGCAAAAACCATCAAGCGCTTTAAAGAAACTGGCTCACATGAGGACCACCCGAGGAAAGGAAGACCAAGAGTCACCTCTGCTTCTGAGGATAAGTTTATCCGAGTCACCAGCCTCAGAAATCACAGGTTAACAGCAGCTCAGATTAGAGACCAGGTCAATGCCACACAGAGTTCTAGCAACAGAAACATCTCTTCAACAACTGTTAAGAGGAGACTTTGTGCAGCAGGCATTCATGGTAAAATAGCTGCTAGGAAACCACTGCTAAGGACAGGCAACAAGCAGAAGAGACTTGTTTGGGCTAAAGAGCACAAGGAATGGACATTAGACCAGAGGAAATCTGTACTTTGGTCTGATGAGTCCAAATTTGAGATCTTTGGTTCCAACCACCGTGTCTTTGTGCGACGCAGAAAAGGTGGACGGATGGACTCTACATGCCTGGTTCCCACCGTGAAGCATTGAGGAGGAGGTGTGATGGTGTGTGGGAGCTTTGCTGGTGACACTGTTGGGGATTTATTCAAAATTGAAGGCATACTGAACCAGCATGGCTACCACAGCATCTTGCAGCGGCATGCTATTCCATCCGGTTTGCGTTCAGTTGGACCATCATTTATTTTTCAACAGGACAATGACCCCAAACATACCTCCAGGCTGTGTAAGGGCTATTTGACCAAGATGTAGAGTGATGGGGTGCTACGCCAGATGAACTGGCCTCCACAGTCACCAGACCTGAACCCAATCGAGATGGTTTGGGGTGAGCTGGACCACAGAGTGAAGGCAAAAGGGCCAACAAGTGCTAAACATCTCTGGGAACTCCTTCAAGATTGTTGGAAGACCATTTCCGGTGACTACCACTTGAAGCTCATCAAGAAAATGCCAACAGTGTGCAAAGCAGTCATCAAAGCAAAAGGTGGCTACTTTGAAGAACTTAGAATATAAGACATATTTTCAGTTGTTTCACACTTTTTTGTTAAGTATATAATTCCACATGTGTTAATTCATAGTTTTGATGCCTTCAGTGTGAATGTACAATTTTCATAGTCATGAAAATACAGAAAAATCTTTAAATGAGAAGGTGTGTCCAAACTTTTGGTCTGTACTGTATATATTACTGTACTGTATATATAAAATGGGTGTTTCAACAAGATAACGACCCTAAACACACCAGTAAACGAGCAAAATATTGGTTCCAGTCCAAAAAATTAAGGTTATAGAGTGACCAGCCCAATCCCCGGACCTTAATCCGATAAAACACTTGTGGGGCAACTTCAAAAATGCAGTTTCTAAGGCAAAGCCAACAAATGCCAACAAAATTGAGAGATGTAGCCAAAGCATCCTGGGCTGGAATAACAGCTGACAGAAGTTGGTTGACTCTATGCAACATACATGGAAGCAGTTCTAAAAAACTGTGGGTATACAACTAAATATTAGGTTAGTGATTCACAGGAATGCTAAATTCTAGAAAAAAAAAGTACATATTGTGAGTTTGTAAAGACAACTGCAAACACTGCTATTTTTTAGAACAGCCCAATCGTCATTTTTTTAATTTTCTGTAAAATAGTTAAAAACTATATACATTTCTCTTCGTATTTTGAATTAGAAAACAGTGTGCAATGTTCCTTATGCATGGAAATAAAAACTAGTATAAAGATTTTGTGCTTAACTCATGTTTTTGAACACACTGCTATTATATTGAACATTACTGCTCATGTTACGATACGGCTTATTGTAATATGAATTCTTACCTGTAGCGGCTAATCAAGCCCATAAAATGTACTGCTTTTTAAATCATATTGCTCTTGTTATTCAGCTTTTGTACCTTGAAAAACTGCTCCCCCCACACAGTATGATGGGCATCACAGCTCCCCAAATACACACATTGTATGATGGACCCCACAGCCCCTCCGCACACAAACTAACTGCATAATGGACCTTACAACTCCTCCTCCCACACACATACACACTGTATGATGGATCCCACAGCCCCTTACACACACACACACACACACACACCATGAAGGCCCCCTTAGTAACCCTCCCCGCACACACAGTATAGTGGTCCACACAGCTTCCCTCTCTCCACACACAATATGATGGTCCCAGCAGCTCCCCTCCCCACACAGTATGATGGTCTTTATAAAGTGTCCACACGAACACACATACACACTATATGATGGATCCCACAGCCCCTTACACACACACACACACACACACACACACACACACACACACACACACCATGAAGGCCCCCTTAGTAACCTTCCCCGCACACACAGTATAGTGGTCCACACAGCTCCCCTCTCTCCACACACAATATGATGGTCCCAGCAGCTCCCCTCCCCACACAGTATGATGGTCTTTATAAAGTGTCCACACGAACACACATACACAGTAAGATGGCCCCCTCATGCCTTCCCCACACAGCATGAAGGCCCCATCAGCCCCACCCACACATACACAATATGATGGCCCCCTTAGCACGCTTCTCCCCCAGTATGGTGAACCAGTTTCCCTCTCTCCTCCAAAGAACTGACTTGTCAATTCAAAATATAAATAAAAAAAAAGAAATCTACTCACCTAACCGGTCTCCCCGATGCACTGTTGAGTGCAATGTGTGAATTGAGGCTCAGCACAGCAAGGGAAATCTTGTGACATCATTATGCCTGCTGCGCTGACACTCCGTCACACAGCACACAGGCTGAACAGTGGGGTCGAGAACTGATGGCTCCCTCCTCCACCACTGTAGTCACTAGTATCTGCATCCTGGCAGGTGGAGGGGCAGCTGATTGGTGTGGTATGCCACTATTTGCAGCTCCAGGCAGGAATGTCCAAAGAGCCAGATGTGGCCAGCGGGTCACACCTTGCCCAAGTTTGCTATAGCTAAAAGAGGAGGGAACACGTCAGCGCCAGTGAAAAGAAAATTTTTAAGAGATAATTCATTCCATATCTTGCATTCTGGCAATCATTGGCCAGTGGGTCACACCTTGATTTCCATACACTTGTGGCAATTTTTATATGTTGCCCAAGTGAGCTGCAAGTGCTGGCGGCAGGTATTACTAAGTGCAGCCACTCAGGCTGCTGCCGCCTTATGCTATTTATTTTTGGAAAATAAATACTTTATGTACTTTCTAAATACATCCACTTCTCTGGGCTGCCAGGCATATTATCATGTGAACACCCTTAATAAACAATATTTAATGCTGAAAGGCTCTTTATACCAAAGGCATCCATGAAATAGAATTGAATAGAAATGATAGTGGAATAATAATGCTAAGTGCTCAATAATATGTGGGTACTGTCATTTCTATGTCCTGCCCTGTGCACCTAATCTCCAGAGCTATTGGTTCTACAGTAGATCTTCCCATCTTGATAACATATGGAAGAAAAAAACTGGTATACTGGGCAACAATCCTGCCCTGCCAGGTGCCAGTCTGAGGACAGTACATGATTTGAGGAGTATAAAAAAGATCACACAATGCTAAGTATATAGTTTTGTTTTCCTCAGACTACCCCAAAGTGTGAGAATTCTAATCAGAGCAGGACACCAAGTGTATGATCACAGAGATATTATTCTGTGGACTTTCCAATGGATTCTAATCATTTTTGTGACAATGTATCAGTATAGACAGCAGACAACTCTTCTGCCCAACCTCCAGATCATTACATCTCTCAGACATAAGAAGTGTTGGTAGTTTGTTCAGCTTCTGTTTGTAAACAACATTGTTTCCACTGACTGGATTCAGTAAACATTGAGTAACTTTCTATTATACAATGATTAAGCTTTATTTTCATAAGGCTAAATAGAAACATACACATTGTTAATAGCAGCTTACTGACAGTTTCCAGGTAGTAGTTTTTCAGTGTGCTCACACTACAAAAAATGTGAAGGCAGCACAGACATGATAACTAGGGTCTTCCCTACCTATTTGGATGCCATACGTATACACTGCTCAAAAAAATAAAGGGAACACTCAAATAACACATCCTAGATCTGAATGAATGAAATATTCTCATTGAATACTTTGTTCTGTACAAACTTGAATGTGCTGACAACAAAATCACACAAAAATCATCAATGGAAATCAAATTTATCAACCATTGGAGGCCTGGATTTGGAGTCACCCCCAAAATTAAAGTGGAAAAACACACTACAGGCTGATCCAACTTTGATGTAATGTCCTTAAAACAAGTCAAAATGAGGCTCCGTATCGTGTGTGGCCTCCACGTGCCTGTATGACCTCCCTACAACGCCTGGGCATGCTCCTGATGAGGTTGCGGATGGTCTCCTGTGGGATCTCCTCCCAGACCTGGACTAAAGCATCCGCCAACTCCTGGACAGTCTTTGGTGCAACGTGACGTTGGTGGATGGAACGAGACATGATGTCCCAGATGTGCTCAATCAGATTCAGGACAGGGGAACGGGTGGGCCAGTCCATAGCTTCAATGCCTTCATCTTGCAGGAACTGCTGACACACTCCAGCCACATGAGGTCTGGCATTGTCCTGCATTAGGAGGAACCCAGGGCCAACCGCACCAGCATATGGTCTCACAAGGGGTTTGAGGATCTCATCTCGGTACCTAATGGCAGTCAAGCTACCTCTGACAAGCACATGGAGGGCTGTGCGGCCCTCCAAAGAAATGCCACCCCACACCATTACTGACCCACTGCCAAACCGGTCATGCTGAAGGATGCTGCAGCCAGCAGATCGCTCTCCATGGCGTCTCCAGATTGTCACGTCTGTCACATGTGCTCAGTGTGAACCTGCTTTCATCTGTGAAGAGCACAGGGCGCCAGTGGCGACTTTGCCAGTCCTGTTGTTCTGTGGCAAATGCCACGTGTCCTGCACGGTGTTGGGCTGTGAGCACAACCCCCATCTGTGGACGTTGGGCCCTCATACCACCCTCATGGAGTCGGTTTCTAACAGTTTGTGCAGACACATGCACATTTGTGGCCTGCTGGAGGTCATTTTGCAGGACTCTGGCAGTGCTCCTCCTGTTCCTCCTTGCACAAAGGTGGAGGTAGCGGTCCTGCTGCTTAGTTGGTGCCCATTTACGGCCCCCTCCACGTCTCCTGGTGTACTGGCCTGTCTCCTGGTAGCACCTCCAGCCTCTGGACACTAAGCTGACAGACACAGCAAACCTTCTTGCCACAGCTCGCATTGATGTGCCATCCTGGATGAGCTGCACTAACTGAGCAACTTCTGTGAGTTGAAGAGTCTGTCTCATGCTACCACGAGTGTTGCTTCCTAAGTGGACAGTTTGATTTCACAGAAGTTTGATTTACTTGGAGTTATATTCTGTTGTTTAAGTGTTCCCTTTATTTTTTTGAACCGTGTACAATGATCCAAAGTAGGGGACTTTCTGCGGTTCTAACTCTGATAGACTTGAAAAGTTGTCTATTTATTTTAAAGGGTGCCATGGAATAGAAACTACCAAATTTTTGCCCAGCAACTGTGGCAAGAAACTGGAGGTGTCAGCATTCGGGCCTGGGATGAGTAGCTGATAGCCATTGTGGCGATCCAATGGGTTGGATTTTAGACAGAAATTTCCCAATGAATTAGACAACGTGATTCTTGACAAAATGACTACTTGGAATGTGTCTTAAGCCCCGTCACACTAAGCGAGATCACTAGAAGTTTTGTGACGCAACAGCGACCTCAGCACCGAATCTTGCTACATTTGATAAGTAGCAGCGACCAGGCCCCTGCTGTGAGATCGCTGGTTGTGTCGAATGGCCTGGACCATTTTTTGATCGTTGAGGTCCCGCTGGGTAGCATGCATCGGTGTGTTTGACACCTAACCAACGACCTCGTTGGCGACTCAGAACTGAGACACATAGGCGTGCATTTGCGTTGCATCGTTATACAGGTCGCTACGGGTCGCCGTATCATTGCTGCGTCGTTGGGAAGATCTGACTGTTTGACATATTACCAGCGACCACATAGCGACGCATCAACGATCCCTGCCAGGTCGTATCGTTGTCGGGATCGCTGTAGCGTCGCTAAGTGTGACGGTACCTTTACATACTATACGAGATCAATGAAGTCTCTCACATTATTTGTTCATCTTTGGCCAGCTTGAGACAACCCTCACAAACCGTAGGGCAGACCTGGGCAAAGTGCGGCTCGCAAACCAAGAGAGCCAAAGGGCTGGATACAGTGGCGTCCCACACCAAGCAGTCGCCCCCTGCTCGGTGTCTGACTTTCCCCAGTATTTATATCTGGAGGAGAAAATGATGAAACAGGAAGCCACCGGCTCCTTGTTCAATCATGCAGTCTGTGCAACTTAGTCTCTGCTCAGTGGGTGCAATGACATCACCAGACCGCCATGACCCCAAAGATAAGAAGCACCCAGAAACTCCGACACCACAGCACTGCCTCACTACTGAGACTGTACATAAAGTGCAGCACATATTCATCTCAACTAAAAGCCTGAATGCTTAGATCAGGCATAAAACAGACAATTACAGCACATCCTGCATTGAACTACTGTACCCAATTTACTATATATTTTAGGAGTCTGAGCCGGTCCATTTTATACCGACTCCACCAAAATGGACACCGACTCCAACTCAACAACCCTGAATACAGCTTTCATTGCAAAATCTTCAGTTTTACTTAAATTAGTGGATGCAAATATGAATTTTAAAAGGACATGATTTTTAAGCACAGCACCAAGTCTTCTATGCATGGAATGAACATGTTGGCGACATATTGCAAAATATACAATTTTCCTTTCTACATGAACAATCTCTTTGAGAGCCTGGATGCTGAATGGAGAGTGATGCTCAGCTTGTCTCTCAGAATTCCCCATTGGTGCTCAATTTGTTTCAGATCAGGAGACATACAGAGGTGCCCAAAAGTGTCTTTTTTTAAAAGTGTGATTTCTTCTGTCTGGTTGCTGTGGTGCCATTTTCCTGGTGATTTTAGTAAACTAGAAGCAAATGGGTGTCAGCTATAAGGGTGAAAATTGTGTTTAACATTGTTTTATCCTTTTATGTCTTAGTTTTCAACATTTGTTGGGCCAAATGTTTTGTATATTTTATCATAGGTATTCGAATTTTGCCTATTTTTTTTTTATTTTTTGTGTGTGTGTGTGTGTGTGTGTCTTAGGTTAAAACATGGCAAAGACAAAGCCAAATTTATCACCAGATGTCAGAAAGCTTATTATTCTTAAGAGTGAAGTCAGGCAAAAGTCCAAGAACAATTGAGAACCAGATTACAAGAGCCACCAGAATATCAAGGAATCATCTCCTACATTACAAAACTAAACAAGAAAGCAACCGGGTGCCTCTAGTAGTCACCTACAATCCAAATCTGGTGGCGCTAAGAGGAGCTGCACGGAAACTACAACCCTTGCTACAAAAAGATGCCCGATTACAATCCATATTTCCAGACCCCCCACTTCTGTGTTTCAGGCAGCCCCCAAATCTAAGAAGCATCATTGTCAGAAGCTCCCTGTCATCTCCACCAGCTACAGGTACCTTTCCTTGCAACCAGAAAAAATGTAAAACCTGTCCATTTATAACGACCACAGACAAGATAAAGATCCCCAACTCACATCAGGACTATAAGATCCCAGGTACATTCAGCTGTATCACATCTAATGTAGTGTACTTAATTATATGTACCAAATGTCCAGCTGGGGGTCTTTATGTAGGGGAGACAGGGCAAAAACTTAGAACAAGGATGAATCATCATCGCCACACAACAAAAGAAAAAAGAATAGATCTGCCTGTAGACAAGCATTTTTGTTCCCCTGATCACAGCATAAAAGATATGAAATTACTAGTATTAAAAGGTAACTTCAAATCTCAGAGAGAAAGGAGAGTCTCAGAATATAAACTGATGATGACCTTTAACACTTTCAGAGCAGGAATGAATGTGTCGCATGGATTTATGTCATTCTACATCAACTAAGGAATGTGCTCCTCAGACCTGTGAGGCCATCACAACACTGGACACAGGACAATAAAACCTTCACACTCCTTATCTATTAACTGCTAAAATATTTATAGCCAGAACTGTTTTTCTCTTCCATAATAACTCTGCTTTTCGTCACCTGTCTTACCTATTGCATTTTTTTTCTTGTGTGTCTTATTGTGTATAAATATGTGACTCTTCAGATTTTGTGTTATACTATGCCTGATGAAGAGACCTGAGTAGTCTCGAAAGCTTGCAATTTGTTACCATCTTTTCAGTTAGCCATTAAAAGGTATAAACCACTGAGGACTCTCAAATCTAAATATTTTTCTGTCTACTGGCTAACACGGTACAAGAATATATATTTTCCCTAAGTCTAAAGTCAAAAAGAGATAAGTATGGAAGTCAGCTGCTCTCAGAGTCAAGTGTCACGTATATTAAGGAAAGAAAAAGAAGGTTATGGAACAGCTGACAACCCTAGAAGTGGACGACCACAACTTCATGCACTTTCAATTCATCACCAGGGAAATGGCATCACAACAACCAGACAGAAGAAATCACACTTTTAAAAAAAAAAATGCAAAACTTTTGGTCACCACTGTACTTGGCCACTGAATCACTTTCACCATATTCTTCAGAAATGCAACAGTGGCCTTAGATGGGGATCATGGTCATGTTGGAAAAGTGTACGTCTACCAAGGGCACGGCGTCATTGTAGCATCTTTCCTTTCAATATAGAGCAGTACATTGTCAATTCATGATATCATCAATGAATTGTAACTACCCATGCATTTCTCTAAATGCATAGTGACTACAGTGAAACATGGTGGTGGCAGTGTCCTTATCTGCGGCTGCATAAGTGCTGCTGGTAACTGGGAGCTACATTTCATTGATGGTATCATGTAGTCACAGATGTACTACTCTATATTGAAAGAGAAAATGTCACCATCACTCTGTGCCCTTGCTAGACATGCACTTTTCCAACATGAAAATGATCCAAAACACACATCTGTTGCGTTTCTGAAGAACAAGATGAAAGTGATTCAATGGTGGGAAATTCTGTATAGACAATTTGAGCGTCGATAATTTGAATAAAACTGATGATTTTTAAATGAATGTTATATTATTAATCTTACTTTCATGTTATATTTTTTAAAAATTCAATGAAACTCAGACTTGTCAAAATTGTTCATGTATTCACTGAGATATTGATTAAAAGTTACTTTTCATTTATACAGAGCACTGTATATACATGCACACAGATATGCTCGCAGCACCTCCAGTGTTTGAATGCCTGGGCAGCAGAGCGTCTCCTAACCACAACCATGGGAAGGTGTAAGTAGGTTTAACTATATAATCTACTACCTTCCACCCATTTTTATGCCTACACCTATGCCTAATGGCGGCTGCAGACGAAGACGAGCAAAGATAGGATGCCACTCAGATGGTCCATGTGGGTTTGTTGTTTTTTTTTTACGCACCCATAAACTTAACTGGGTGAGCCTCATCCGAGACTTGGAAGAAAGTAGTGCAAACTGCAAACTTTTTTCTCAAGGACAGTCGGACCTGTTTATCTGAACAGCCCTACTGCATAACATGGGTCAGTGTGCTGTTCATGGGATATTTGATTAAAAATCTGACAGTACACATCCTATATGTTTATGCTCGTCTGCATGAGCCCTAAATGTTATCAATTCACCTGCTCACATAAAAAGAGAGCTTCCAACAATACCATTATACGATTTGTGAAATTCCCTAATATAGCTGATAGAGTAGCACGGGAGCAGAACATCAGTACACTATAGTGTGGAAAACAATACTCCGACTGATGAAGTGAATTCAATAGTTATTTAACAATGAAGATCTCGCATACAGATTGGCAGAAAATAAAGGTGGGTTACAGTTTCATTTCCCACCTGTTCTCCAGCGAGTGGGAGCAGATCCCATGTACTGTACGTCACCATATTCAATGCCTCTGGCAGCATACTTCAGTTGGAAACAATCATGAAATAGTGAAAGGCATTTTTTTTCTTAGTATTAGTTATAGGACATTATTCCAAAAAATATACGGGCTGATGGGATAATGGTGCTGAAACAGAAGTCTTGCGTGCGATGTTTACTTCCTTTTACTTTCGGTCACAAAGCCTATTTTTGTCTGTGACCTCCCCTCCTCGTGTGACACTTCTATGATTTATTATATACTCAAATATAGCAGAGTAATGCCTGCCTATGGCGTTATAATTAAAGGGGATCTCCACACAGGAATAAAGGTTTACAAATCCACCGAAAATGCTAAAAAATGACAAAAGAACATATACTAATCTTCTTGGTCCGATATTTCCTGGGTTTCCCACCAAACTCCACTTCCTGCTCCCTCTCTACATGGACATGTTACTGCTGCCACCGATCACTGGCACCAGCAGTTACATGTCCGTTTAAAAAGGTCATCACTAGAGCAAGGAGTAAAGACAGGCAGTGGACCCAGGGATAAGAGGAGTAGAAGTTTATTTTTTATTTTCAAAATATTATATTTTCGCTTGACAACTCCTTGAAACTTTTCCTGAATCCATTACATAGTTTTTTGTTTGTTTTTTTAAAGCATATAGTTTTTTTATTATTATTATTTTTTTTTTAAACAAATACAAAATAATACAAAACAATAAATTTAACAACACTCTACGGTTTCCTCTACAGCACTGAAAGTGCGGCACCTGGGAGAAAAAAAAACAAAACTTCATTTCCCCCAGGAGCCGCCGGCTTTCAGTCAGGCAGGCGAGCCTGAAGCAATTACAGTCACGGCTCACAGCATCAATAGCATCGGCTGTAAGAAAGCCCAGGGGCACTAATGCACTGCACCACAAACTGTCAGTGCCGGGGTGTGCCAACAGCTGGCACTCTCAGTGCTGTGAGCGGTGACTGTGCCCACTATGCATTTTTTAAGTCATTTCCGCAGCATCAATTCCACTGCAGAAACGCTTAAAAAACGCTTGGTAGAAGGTCTGCCAAGTTCCCCAATGATAATCCGCATGTGCTGTGCAAATGCAGCGGAGATTTCCGCTGCGGATTATCATTGCGGAAAAATCCGCAGCACTATCAGTTATTTTGCGGAAGCGCAGCGTTTTCACCACCATTGACTTGCATTGGAACGCATGGAATCCGCATCACTGCATCTGTACATGCGGATTCCATGCTTTTCAATGTGCAGATGGTACCCGGGTTTGGAGAAGAGGAGACTCTCCTACAGACCCAGGTACCATAGAACCTGTGAAAAAAAAGAATAAAATAAAAAAAATACATTATACTTACCTTCTGATGGCCCCCGGTGTCTTTATACGATGCGTCCTGGCTTGCCGGCAGCTCGCGGTGGACTCAAGGACCTGCCATGACATCATTTAGTCATGTGACGGGTCACGCGACCGCTGACGTCGGCAGGTCCTTTAGTCTACCGCGAGCTGCCGGCAAGCCAGGACGCATCGTATAAAGACACCGGGGGCCATCATAAGGTGAGTATATATTTATTTTTTACCATTCTTTTGGTCACACTATATAAATCCATGCTGTTTGCATGGATTTATATAGTATGACCAAGTTGTCAAGCACTTTCCAAGTGATGCTAAAATTGCTTGGAAAGCGCTTGTCAACCCGCATGTGGAAATGCATGTGAAGAACGCTTCACATCCGCTTGTCCCTGGCAGGAAAAACGCATGTACAATCCGCATGTATAATCCGCATGTACAATCCGCATGCGTTTTTTCTGCCAGGGAGATGCAGAAATGCTCAGGAAAAAATCCGGAGCATTTCTGCATCATGGGCACATAGCCTAATTGCTCCTTGTACGCTTGTGACGCGCCCCTGGGCCTGTGTCGCGCTGCGTTGCGCACGCGGGAGCTTACCCGGAGCCGGATCTGTTGAGGGTTGTAGTCTCGTGGCGGTGACCCGGTCCGTGCCCAGGGAGTCAAACTGAGCGGCGATGTATCAGCGGTAGATGTTGGACGACTACGCCACCCGTTGAGTACAGCTAAGGAGCTGCTGCTGCAGGGCAGACCGCTGAGGCCGGTGGTAGGATTGTGCAGCGTGATAGTATAACCCCCAACGGGAGGGGTATGGCCTCAGGGCAGCCGACGTGGATGATGGGGGTAGCAGGAACCACTCGGAGACGGTACGGTGTAGTTCAGGGTCTTTACTGGTGACAAAGATAGACCCTCCCGGAGTACTGGCTAGCGATTGGGGCCTGGTCAGTCCTTGAGCAGATGGGATCTCCCCTGGCCAGGCGGAGTTGTAGGCCTCCCAAACTAACTGTACTCTTCTGGCTACCTTGCTAGAGGCGGGTATAAGTAGCCCACGTCCCTGAGTGTACCGTGTGGTGCTCACCCGTATGGCCGGTGACTCGGGGCCTTCTCGTAGCTTCCGCTCCACGACGGCGGTGCTGGTCCCATGCGTGTGACCGTGCCTTCGGGTTTCTTGGCCAGAGGACCTGGAATCCCCTGCCTGACGGATTCTGCTGCTGGGTAGGAGTTAGTCCCCACAGCCTCGGACTCCGGGTCCGGTAAGAAATCTTCTCAGTCAGGGCGAGCTCTACAGCTGCCAGCCCCTGACTCCTTGTAACACTGCTCCCACAGAGCTCCTGATGTTCTGTTCCTATATTTGCTTCTTTTCTCTGTCTCTACTTCTTCTCTACTCACTAACCCTGCCTCAGCCCTAGGTTTATATAGGGGAAGTTCTTCCCCTCCCAGGACTGGGCAGGAGGTGTGGCATGCATAGGATTCCTGACCAAGAGACCTCCCACCTGCTCTCAGACGTAATATCTCTATCACTGTGGCAACCAGACCCCTGGAGTGTCACATTCCCCCCTAGTGAAATGTAGTACTCCGGGACTAAACATATTTTAGAAAAACATAACAAGATATAACAATAACAATACAATAAAGAAACACATAAAGGTGGTCACGGCATGTCCGTAACCGGGTGCAGTCTTTGAAGAAAGCAAGGTGTCCATTTCACCAAAACAGGGAGACGTAACCAGGTAGGGGTCTGTCCTGCCCCGAGTCCTTAACAGTCTTTAGTCCGTCCTGGGTTACGCTCCAACTATGTACACAGGATTCCCGGTAAATCCACCAGAGACTCCTATAAACAACTAGAAACACATAATTATACACAAGCAACAAGAAAAACAGGTAACCACAAATAAAACAATTTATACACTTCAAATCCTGCAACGTGCGGGTAGCTGGCCTCTAGTGGCCCTAGTGGACCTACGGAGCTGACTGTCTGGCCCTGAACTACAGGGTGTAGGAGCTGTTAAGGGTAAACTGGGCAGCGGTCTATGGGCCCTTTGGCTCACTAGGGATATGGCAGGCTCACTGCAAGCAGAGGGTTGATCCTCCTGGTCTGCTGGTGTGGGGTCTGCTGCCTCCTGGACCGGCTGTTCTTCCAGCTCTACCTGTTGCTCCGTAGGTGCTTGGGATGCTGGTTGGAGGAAGGTGAGTACGGGTACCACAACTGCACCATTGACTTGAGTCCAAGACCGAGGGAAGTCTCCGAGCACAGTACTAACCATATCTTCCCTTTCCTCTACGGGTCGATGGTCTTCTTGTTCCTCTTCAGGGTTCCGTAGCTGTTCAGGACACTTCTTCAGGTGATCCCGGGATACAATGGCTGTGGTCTCCCCTCCGTCTTTACTGATGGTACAGACCTTCGGGTTCTCGTGGCTTGAGGGCAGTACGGTGTACGGGTCCTTCTCCCACTGGTCGTCCAACTTGTGGAGCCGTCTTTTCCTCTTCAAGACCTGCTCTCCGGGCACCAGGGGAACAGCGGGAGCATACTGGTTGTAAGTTTTCTCTTGTCTCTCCCTAGCCTGACAGAGACTTCGCTCCACGCTCTCCTGTACTTTCCGGTACTGCTGCTGCCTCTCTGTGTCCCAGTCTGCTTCTGGTGAAGTGTCCTCGGGTGTCAGGACTCCCATTTCCAGGTCAACAGGTAACTTACCAGGTCTCGCCCTCATTAGGTAAGCCGGGGTACAGTTGGTGGAACCTACCGGGATGTGGTTGTATAGGTCCACCAGATCGGGCAGCTTCTCAGGCCACAGACTGCGTTCTTCCAGGGGCAACGTTTTCAGAAGATCCATTACCACCTGGTTCATTTTCTCACAAAGTCCATTAGTTTGCGGATGATAGGGTGTCGTCCTTATCTTCCGGCAGCCATACAGATTGCAGAATTCCTGGAAGACCTCCGCTTCAAAGGCAGGTCCCTGGTCCGTCAGCACTTGGTCCGGGTACCCGTGTGGACGGCAGAAGTGCTGCTGGAAGGCTCTAGCTGCTGTTTGAGCCGTTAAGTCCTTGACGGGGACGACAACCAAGAACCGGGAGTAATGATCCACGATGGTTAACGCGTAGACGTAGCCACTTCTGCTTGGGGTCAGTTTTACATGATCCAAGGCTACCAGTTCCAACGGCTGCCGGGTGACGATGGACTGCAGGGGAGTCTTCTGGCTGGCACGGTCCTTCCTCCTCAGGTTGCACGGGCCACAGTCTCTGCACCACCTCTCGATGGTTCCCCTCATGCCTACCCAATGGAACCGCCCGCGCAGCAGGAACTCCAGCTTCTTCCATCCGAAATGCCCAGCTCCATCGTGGTATGCCTCCATCACCATGGCTGCGTCTCGTCGTGGCACCACTACTTGCCAGATTAGTTCATGCGTCCGGGAGTTAACCATCCTGCGGCACAACTTCCCCTTGTAAAGGAACAGTCTACTCTTTTCTGCCCACAGTTGCTTGGCTTCCTCCGGAGCGTCTGGGTCAAGGCGAGCCTCTGGCCGAGTCAGCATCTCCTTCACCAGCCGGACGGCAGGGTCACTGTCTTGCGTTTCCGCCCAGTTGTAGTGAGGTAAGGGGTTAAGCGTAGCGTCTTGCTTACTCCTTACCCGATGGGAATACTGGATAGTCCCATGACGGTGAAACGCGGGGAGTTCGACTTCTTCCAGTCCCTCTGGATCTTCTCCTACGTCCGGTAGGTTTGGCATCCTGGACAGGGCGTCCGCGTTGGTATTGGAGCGTCCTGCCCGGTATTTGATGGTGAACTCGTAGTTGGACAGGCGGGCCATCCATCTCTGCTCTAGGGCACCGAGTCTTGCCGTGTCCAGGTGTGTCAACGGGTTGTTATCCGTGTACACGACGAACCGGGAAGAAGCGAGGTAGTGCTTAAAGCGTTCGGTGACTGCCCACACCACTGCCAGGAACTCTAGCTTAAATGAGCTGTAATTCTCAGGGTTTCTTTCGGTGGGTCGCAGTTTTCGGCTGGCGTAAGCGATTACTCGCTCTTTCCCCTGCTGGATCTGGGACAGCACGGCTCCTAGCCCGATGTTACTTGCGTCGGTGTAGAGGATAAAGGGCTGGCTGTAATCCGGGTACACCAGGATTTCATCCCCCGTGAGGGCCATCTTCAGCTGGCGGAAGGACTCTTCTTCCAACTTCTCCCATCTGAAGGGCGGCTTCTGGTTCTTGGCCTTCCGGGACTGGCCTATCAGGAGGTCCTGCATAGGAGCTGCCTTTTTGGTGAAACCGGGGATGAACCTGCGGTAGTAGCCTACCAACCCGAGGAACTGCCGCACTTCCTTTACACTGGAGGGACTTGGCCATTCCTTAATTGCGGTGATCTTATCAGGGTCGGGAGTCACTCCGTCAGCGCTCACCACGTGTCCCAGGTACTGCACCTTTGGTTTCAGGAGGTGACACTTGGAGGGTTTCACCTTTAGGCCGTAGCTTGCCAGAGCTTCGAACACTTCCGCCAGGTGTTTCAGGTGGTCCTCATAAGTCTTAGAATATACGATGACATCGTCCAGGTACAACAGGACCGTCTCGAAATTTCTGTGGCCCAGACAGCACTCCATTAATCGTTGGAAGGTTCCTGGTGCGTTGCAGAGTCCGAACGGCATACAGGTAAACTCGCTAAGTCCCATCGGGGTGGTGAATGCGGTCTTCTCCCGGTCCGCCTCTGCTACAGGAACCTGCCAGTACCCACTAGTGAGATCCAAGGTAGAGAAGAAGTTAGCAGATCTTAAAGCAGCCAAAGACTCCTCTATCCTTGGTAAGGGGTACGCATCCTTGTGTGTGATACGGTTGATTTTCCGGTAATCTACACACATCCTCATGGTGTTGTCTTTCTTTTTGACTAAGACTAGTGGAGCTGCCCAGGGGCTACAGCTATCCCTGATCACCCCAGCCTCCTTCATGTCTCTAAGCATCCCCTTGGCGTGTTGGTAGTGTGCAGGGGGTACGGGTCGATACCTCTCTTTTATGGGAGGATGGTCTCCCGTGGGGATGTGGTGTTCTACCCCCTTGACTCGCCCGAAGTCTAACGGGTGTTTACTAAACACTCTCTCGTACTCTTGAACCACCCGATAGACTCCCTGTTTCTGATGTGAGGGAGTGGAGTCAGTACCCAAATGTAGTTGCTGACACCAGTCCTCCATTGTTGTCTTAGAGCCGTTACCTTCCTCCGGGTGAGATGGAGGCAAGGGTTCCACAGATTGTATAGCATTTTGGTTAATGGTATATAATTTGGCTAGCGTGGCATACCGGGGCAGGTACACTTCCCTCTTCCCGATATTGATTATGCGAACGGGCACCCTCCCATGGCGTACATTAACCACCCCCCGTGCTGTCAAGATGGTGGGCCTACTGTCTGAGTAAACTGGTTCTACCATTGCCTGGTAATCTCTACCTCTCAGACCAATAGCTGCCCGGCACCAAATCATCATTTCACTTTTTGGGGGCATGGCAATAGGGAAAGGGTCACACATTCTCACGCTACCAATCTCACCGCCGGAGAGTTCCACCTGTTGCCGTCGCATCAGTGCCCGGATCTCTTTTTGGAGCACTCGCTGCTCGCCGGAGCTGGCGTTCTTGGCAACCTGCTGTAAAAGGAAAATCACCTCTGCAAGACAATTTTCAATTACATTAGTTCCTAGAGTTATCTTTGGGTGACTCTCGTGTTTGTCAATGTCTACAATGATCAGTCCCTGTGCTGCCAGTTCAACTCTACCAATTTTAATGGTCACCTCTTTAAATCCGATCTGTGGCACGGGCTGACCATTGCTGGCGATGATACTCAAGTCGTCGTCAGGGTAGCGGGTAATATCCGAGTCATTCCAGTACTGCCTGAAGAGCACGTACTGGATGGTGGTGACCTGTGACCCGGTGTCCAGTAGGGCACTCATAGGAATGCCATCCAGTACCACAGGCAAGACTGGACGTCCTCCCACATATTTGTCGCGCCAGTTCGATGGGCCTGATGATCTTTTTCCTAGGGGTTGGCCCTCTACCCTAGGTTGTGCCAGTTTAAAGGACAGTACCTTGCCATATGTCCGGGTTGATTACAGCGGCGGCAGATGGGTCGTCCGTCCTCGTTGTATCAGTCGCTGGGTCTTCCTCTGGCCGGTGGGGTCCTCCTTGGTCGACGCCACGGGATGTCCTCCGGTCCGGATGCCAGCTGGATCTTCCCTGGAGTAGAAACCTGTAAAGACTGCACAGTTCGGGTTAGCGCAGCAACGCTTTTAGCTAGCTCTTGGACCTGATGGTGCAGGTCTGGAGCCGGGTCATTGCTCAAAGCCTGCGCATCAGCTCCCACAGGCCCTGCCGACAAGGGTGCCGCCTCCTGGTGGTAAGTGGTAGTGGGGCGTCTGTGGGTCACAACGCCACCTGGTGCCGGTTCTCGGAGCACCCGGATGGCTCTGTCCTTGAACTGTGCAAATCCCAGATGAGGGTCCTGTAAGGCCATTGCCCGCAACTGGGTTCGGTGGGCATTGCAATATAAACCCTCTATAAATTGTTCAGTCAACAGCCTGTCCTCGTCTCCCACGCCGTCAGGGTCGGTCTGCTTAATGGCTCTCAGGGCCTCTTGTAGGTTCAGGGCATAGTCCCTTATACTCTCGTGTGCTCGCTGCTTGCACCCGTAGAATCTAAGCTTGATCTCGGCTGAGGTGCGGGTATCAAAGGTGTCCCTCAGCCGGGTTAGTATCCCTGCGACAGTCCTCCCCCCAGGTGGCCAGGACTTTACCTCCCTTCGGGCTGCCCCAGTTAATTGGGCCACCAGGATGCTCACTTTTTGCTCTTCTGTGAGGGGGTACACCTGGAAGAGGCTATCCAGCTTTTCTCTAAAGTCATGCAGGGTATGTGACTCCCCTGAGTACTGGGGTAGCCAGGCCGCTCCCGGGATATAGGGCATGGTGAAAGGCATGACTGCAGCAGCGGTGGCGCTGGCGGGGGTTGAGGCAGTGAAGCTCTCCTCCGTATCCGACATCCTCCTCCCCCCTAGTGGACCGTGGCCTACCTTGCGATGATCCTCTTCCGTAGGCCGCGGCTCCGCAGTAGATCGTCAGGGTTGAGGACCTTCCGTCGCGCTCCTGTGACGTCGGCGTCTGCTGGGCTCCTTCCAGGACCTTACGCGACGTCCGGACGTGAGGCGGGGCTTCAGTTCTCGCGCGCTTTCGGAGTCCACGCCCCTCTTCTTCCCGCGCGACGTCTTCAAGATGGCGTCCAACGGCGGGAAAACTCCACGGAAGGCGGGAAGAAGGCTGAAGATGGCGCCGGATGGCGGGAATCTTCACCACAGGTAAGTTTGAACAGTCTTTTTCAGGCACGCAGTACCCGGTGGTTGCGGGCATGAAATCCTGCCGACTACGCCAAAAGTTGACGCGCCCCTGGGCCTGTGTCGCACTGCGTTGCGCACGCGGGAGCTTACCCGGAGCCGGATCTGTTGAGGGTTGTAGTCTCGTGGCGGTGACCCGGTCCGTGCCCAGGGAGTCAAACTGAGCGGCGATGTATCAGCGGTAGATGTTGGACGACTACGCCACCCGTTGAGTACAGCTAAGGAGCTGCTGCTGCAGGGCAGACCGCTGAGGCCGGTGGTAGGATTGTGCAGCGTGATAGTATAACCCCCAACGGGAGGGGTATGGCCTCAGGGCAGCCGACGTGGATGATGGGGGTAGCAGGAACCACTCGGAGACGGTACGGTGTAGTTCAGGGTCTTTACTGGTGACAAAGATAGACCCTCCCGGAGTACTGGCTAGCGATTGGGGCCTGGTCAGTCCTTGAGCAGATGGGATCTCCCCTGGCCAGGCGGAGTTGTAGGCCTCCCAAACTAACTGTACTCTTCTGGCTACCTTGCTAGAGGCGGGTATAAGTAGCCCACGTCCCTGAGTGTACCGTGTGGTGCTCACCCGTATGGCCGGTGACTCGGGGCCTTCTAGTAGCTTCCGCTCCACGATGGCGGTGCTGGTCCCATGCGTGTGACCGTGCCTTCGGGTTTCTTGGCCAGAGGACCTGGAATCCCCTGCCTGACGGATTCTGCTGCTGGGTAGGAGTTAGTCCCCACAGCCTCGGACTCCGGGTCCGGTAAGAAATCTTCTCAGTCAGGGCGAGCTCTACAGCTGCCAGCCCCTGACTCCTTGTAACACTGCTCCCACAGAGCTCCTGATGTTCTGTTCCTATATTTGCTTCTTTTCTCTGTCTCTACTTCTTCTCTACTCACTAACCCTGCCTCAGCCCTAGGTTTATATAGGGGAAGTTCTTCCCCTCCCAGGACTGGGCAGGAGGTGTGGCATGCATAGGATTCCTGACCAAGAGACCTCCCACCTGCTCTCAGACGTAATATCTCTATCACTGTGGCAACCAGACCCCTGGGGTGTCACACTTGCATGACTGAAAGCTGGCGGCTCCCGGGAGAAATAAAGTTCATTCTCTCAGGTGCCACACTTTCAATACGGCAGCGGGGCACCTTCATAACACTATTAACCTGCAGACTAACCTTACATCTGCAGGTTTATAGCGTTATTGGACCTGACAGGTTCCCTTTAAACACTCCGTCTAGCTGCACCTGAGACAGAAGATGAATACCTACCGAATCCTATGGCTAGAAGCCCTCCAATCTGAAGAACTGTGAGAGCTTCAGACTAAGTTAAAGAGGAGTGAATGGAGTGAAGCTCGAAACCCCCATAAGCTGTTTGCTTTTTCACCCCCACACTTTGACCATTAGGCCACGTTCACACGTTGAGTATTTGGTTAGTATTTTACATCAGTATTTGCAAGTCAAAACCAGGAGTGGGTGATAAATACAAAAGTGGTGACGTGTTTCTATTATACTTTTCCTCTGATTGTTCCACTCCTGGTTTTGGCTTACAAATACTGATGTAAAATACTGACCAAATACTGAATGTGTGAGCATGGCCTTAAGGAAACGGTAGGATGTTTTGCAGTGGAATTCTGTCTCCAGGGATAGCAATAGAGCCATACTATCCGTGTGTGCCAAAAGTAAGGGTTGGAAGCAGCTAATCCCCCTCTTCCCCAAAAATCAATAGGTGGTCCTTATATAAAGCCACTTTCTCCACCACTGACCCATAAATCAAACCCTTTATCCTTGGGTTAGTCCTTATGGCCTGCACAAGGGGTTCCACTGTCAATGCAAAAAGCAACGCACTGCAGTATTTTTAGATCACTTGTTTGCACGCAGGCAACAAATCCATTACATGGATCACTTAACATGTATAACATTTGCATAGAATGTAGAAAAGAGTATGAAATAAACATAAATATACTCAATACTTCAATCCCTGCCCCTGCAGTACAGGCTACTGCAGTGATCTGCCCTGGACTGTAGATGATGAGGTCTTATTGTCTTCTGACCTGTGAGGCCAGTAATTTGCTGCAGCAAACTAGGTGTCTGTGACGGGATGTGGTTGATTTTCGTCCAATTCCAGTCACCTGACCACTGCAGGCAATGACTGACCTCAGTCGGACAACCCCTTTAATGGTGTTGCACAGTACTGAAATGGGAAACCGTTTCACATGCACTTTCTTAAGTGTATCTGAGTGCTTTATGAAGTACTATTTGCAGACTCCTTGGAGAGGTTAAAGAGATGAAGAGTACAAGGACGTTGGGAAAGACAACAGAGAAATCTGCTGCCTCATAGACAACTTGTTCATCCAACCCTTCCAAGACCATCAGGGTTTAAATGTTTTTTTTTGTGGGGGGGCATCTACATTGCATGGGGGCCTTCTGACTGTCCCCAAACAGATTATGTCACGAGATATTAGGATCGACAACAGGAATTCAGTCACACAAACCTTTTGTTTGGCGGGAAATAAGACGCTACCAGATGATACTTGCAGTAAGTGTCTAATAGAGAACACAGGATTGCTTGGCCGAGTATGGGACTACTTAAAAAGGTTGTCCACTACTTTTACATTGATGGACTGTCCTTAGGATAGGTCACCAATGTCTGATCGAATGGGTTTCGACACCCGGCACCCCCGCCGATCAGCTGTTATCGGTGTCAGCGGCCGCCAGCCGGAAGTACTCGCTTGCAGAGCTAGCTGTCTACTTGTAATGGCCGAGGCTTGGTACTGCACATCCACCTCCTATTCAAATCAATACTTCAGGCCGGCGGCAGTCGTCATCGATAACAGCTAATCGGCGGGGGTGACGAGTGTCGGACCCTGGACGATCAGACATTGATGACCTATCGTAAAGACAGGCCATCAGTGAAAAAGTAGTGGACAATCTCAATAAAATATTTACCGATCGCCATCTTCCTTGGTTTCCAGCACCTCTCAGGTCCTCTTCCGGATCACAACTTTTCCGGCTCACACAGGAATCATTAACATCATGCTACTTCCTTCATTGTAAGCCTATGCAGCCTTAGAACAAGCCTCCATGGACTTACATTATGAAAAAGGCTTCTGGTCCATATAAACTCCTGTGTGATCAAGCTAGTCTGATTTGAAGTCACATAACAGAGAAGAGGACCAGCGCCTCGCTGCAAACCAGGGAAGACGGCGAAAGGTGAATATATTAATGCACCTACACTACATCACATACTTACTTAGAAAGGAGTAGGGGATACAATTTTTGCCTGGAGTGCTTCTTTAATAAATAAGCGCTGATGTGACCAGACCGTAATAATATCACCTACACTGACAATCCAATGCTTTCCAACTGACCTGTTCCAGCAGTAAATTTAAATGCCCTGTATTCACAATTGGCCACTTTATATCTGTGTGCATTTAATAGGGAGCGCGGCGTATGAACCGCTGACTGACATCCCTGGCAGCAGCTTCTCCCCAGCACAAACAGTTCATCCACAAGGAACAAAATCCACAACACTTGGTCCGGATTTTACTGTGGAAATGCCACAGATTTCACTCTCTTCTTCACTCAGGTTTTTGCTCACGTAAGTTCACACACAACAAATTTGTTATAGAATTTCTACAACGTTAAAACACACAAAATTATGCAGATAGCGAGCAAGTTATTATGTGTAAATAATGTGCGTACATTGCCGACTTCACCGTCTGCATAGTATCGGCTGATGCTCCGAGTGTCAGATCCACAGCGCTGGTGAAATTACTCTGCAAGTTTTTTCTGTAGCGCTAGGGTCCACTACGCTGTTAATGTAAAATGCAGCGGATCTGTCACCTGAACGTTGCAGAAGGTGAATCCGGTACTAATACGTCTGACGCGAACAGTCTATGCACGGCACTGAGGATCTCACGGGTCCCCTACTGCCCCCTACTACTAATGGCTCGTTGTCCCGTTCTGAATCAGTCACTGTGGAAGTGGATGGGGGCGTCACTGCATCCTGCGGGCAGCAGTTTGTAATTAGATGTCAGTTTGTGGGGACAGAGAAACCCTTTAATCTCTGACACATGGTCTGGGAAATAAATATGAAGCCTTTAGTTGCTGCAGTCCGATCCTCTGGTACCATTGATGTAATACTGGGATGGGAGTATTTTATGGGTCTCCCACTCCTTGGCCACCCTGTTCTTAACTGCCCGAGTCCCCTGAGTAAAATAAGAAGAGCTTATACTCACCTCACACAGCATCGCCGCCCCATCTATATCGATGGCTTTTCTCCCATTGCTCACGTGACATTTTTGTGGCCGCTATTATTTCCTCAGAGTGGACGTCCGCGCTAATGGAACATCGATGAGCAGCAGCCGCTGATTGGTTGCAGCGGTCACTTGACACAACAATGTCATGTGACTCATATGGCACTGCTATCGCTGGAATGGCACTACCGCATGCAAGTGTGACTTGTTTCATTTTCTAAGGGATCCTGGTTTGATAGAGCAGCGGTGGTCCTGTGGTGGACAACTCCTTTAGGCCACAGCTCCGCTATCAGTATTTGGTCAGTATTTTTTCTCAGGAGTGGGAGCCAAAACCAGGAGTGGTGATAAATGCAGAATTGGTGACTGGTTTCTATTATACCTTTACTCTGATTGTTCCTCACCTGGTTTTGGCTCCCACTCCTGAGAAAAAATTCTGACCGAACACTGACCAAATACTGATAGTGGGGCCATAGGGCACCACGGTGGCTCAGTGGTTAGCACTGCAGCCTTGCAGCACTGGGGTCCTGGGCTCAAATCCCACCAAGGACAACATCTGCAAGGATGTCCTACTTGTCTTTTCATGGGTTTCCTTCCACACTCCAAAGACATACTGATAGGGAATGTAGATTGTGAGCCCCATAATGTCTGTAAAGCGCTGTGGAACTAATGGTGCTATGTAAGTGAGTAAAAATAAATAAATGGCCTTAGGCTACGTTCCCACAATCAGTGTTTTTTGAGTTTTTGACGCAGCACAATTTCCGCACCTTAGCTTAATTGCGTTTTTTTCATTGCACCTTTTGATGATGCGCTTTCCGTCTCTGTTTGGTGTCATGCTTACATAAAGCTGCTTTGTTTTTGAAAACTTCCTGCTATTGACATTCTTAGGGTATGTGCCAAGGAGCCGCTGCGTGTTTGATGATGCGTGTTATGCAGCGTCAAACCCGCAGCGGCCAGATGTTACAGCATAGTGGATAGATTTCTAGAAATCCCCAGTCCACTATGAGTCTCTGTACATCTGCGGAAACTGACATGCGGCACATCTTTCAGATCCGCAGCATGTCAATCTCTCTTACGGGTCCGCTGGTGGACTTTCCCCATAGACTAACATCAATGAGGAAATTCTGCATGTGAAAAAGAAAATTGCGGCCGCTCATTAGCATAAAATGAGGGCGGAAGCCGTGCGGCTATTCTGCAGCGCGGAGGCCGCAGCAGCTCCTGTGCGCACATACCCTTAGGTGCGGAACTCATGCATTTTTATGCATTTACGCTGTGTAATCGCACGTGTGCTTTTTACCTGTGGATTTTCCGCATCTAATAGAAGTCTATGGGGAATTTCCGCACAGAAAACTCTCTAGTTACAAGAGAGATTGCCATCATGCGAACTGGAAAGTCGCACCGCAGGTGAATTTACGCAGCGTAAATAACAAGCACAGCGCCGGAGATTACTATAAATTCCATCCACTTGGCGTGAACTGTAAGATGCTGCAAAAACAACACAGCGTAAAAAACACCATAAAATCTCATGGTGCACACACAGCCCTAATGTCGCCTCACACCGATCTGTATTGTCGCAGGAGCTGTCAGACAGGCTGCAGTCACTGATCAGTCTGTCAGAAGATAGCGAGGACAACAACTCCCACAGGACAACACACAGCTGCCTGCTGCTTCTTGTAGTTCCACGTGTTACATAACACTATAAATGTCCAATGAACTCAGCTCACCTCATGCACGTCACTGACAACGTGGGAGAATTCTCCTGCCCATGCGGTGCCGGCAAATGACATCACCGCGTGAGCAGGAGAATTCTCCCACGCTGGGATGGCATTGAGATGGCAGGCTGGATGGTAGCAGAATGCTGCCATCCAGCTTATCATCCTTCAGAGACACTTTGGAGCGCGGGCATTGAGATGGCAGGCTGGATGGTAGCAGAATGCTGTCATCCAGCTTATCATCCTTCAGAGACACTGTGGAGAGCAGGCATTGAGATGACAGGCTGGATGGTAGCAGAACGCTGCCATCCAGCTTGTCATCCTTCAGAGACACTGAGGAGAGCAGGCATTGCGCTCCGCAGTGTCTCTGAAGGATGGCATGCTGGATGGCAGCGTTATGCTACCATCCAGCCTGCCATCTCAATGCCATCCCAGTGTGAGAGAATTCTCCTGCTCACGCGGTGACGTTATTTGCCGGCACCGCATGCGCAGGAGAATTCTCTCACGCTGTCAGTGATGTGCATGAGTTGAGCTGAGTTCATTGGTCACAGCCAGACACTGAGGAGCTTCTCAGTGTCTGCGAAATGGCAAGCTGGATGGAAGTGTTCTGCTGCGATCCAGCCTGTCATGTCAATGTAGCAGAGCTGAAGCCATCCTGGGAACCATGGAAAGGTAAGGATGAGGTTGGTTCATTATTTTACTTTTATTGCAAGAGATCGTTGGCTTCAGCTGGAATGGGCGATACGGTAAGTAGAGTTTAATTTAGAATATTAAAGTATTGTGTCTTTATTTCAATTAAAGGACTTTATTCTGGGTGTTTGTGTTTTTTTAACTTTCACTATGGAGTTATTAATGGGGGTGTCTTATAGACGCCTCTCCATTACTAACCTGGGCTTGATGTCAGCTAGCTGACATCAACCCCATGGCAGTGGGAAGAGCGAGGCTAAGTGCCAGAATTGCCACATCCTATGGATGCGCCATTTCTGGGGCGGCTGACGGCTGGTGTTTCTAGCCTGGGAGGGGGCCAATATTCATGGCACCCTTCCTGGGCTATTAATATCAGCCCCCAGCTGTTTGCCTAGCCTTTGCTAGCTATTAAAATAGGAGGGACCTCACGTCATTTTTTTGGGGGTCCTCCATTTTAATAGCTAGTAAAGGCTAGGTGTTCAGCTGGGGGCTGATATTAGTAGCCTAGGAGGATCCGTGGGTATTACCCCCTTCCCAGGCTTCAAACATCTGCCCCAGCCGTCTGCTTAACCTCCGCTAGAGACTAAAATTACGGGGGATCCCACGCCAATTTTTTTTTAAATAAATCCTTTATTTTAACACTAAATGACAAGTCCAGTAACCAACACTGTCACTGTACTTATTATATATGTGACTGACATGTTTCTATCTATCTAATCTATGTGTGATGCTCTTTTCTTTCTGCTCTAAATTGTGGGGTACCGATGTATGCCACTGATGAATTGCCGGCCGGCTTTTTTAAAGAGATGGGTGCATGAAAATCGGAGGGCATTAGTGTGTTCCAAGTGCCCTGCTATGTTTTTCATGCACCCTCCTATATACCCTGCCTGCCTGTTTGCCTATATATTCTGCCTGCCTGACGTTTAATTGAGCACTGTTCCCATCGATTTGGGCAATTTCTGACCTTCTGCAGACCGCTGGGGGGGACCGCCAGAAAAATGCTCGAGTTTCCCATAGACTTACATTGGGCTCGTTGCTTGGGTCGAGCACCCGAGTATTCCAGTGTGCTCGACCCGAGCAACGAGTACCTGAGCATTTTAGTGCTCGCTCATCACTACTAATAAGCCCTCTATTTCTATCAGTATGTAACTTCATATCACTGGGAGGCTCTTTTCCATCTCAGGCCTTATCTGCCCACATCACCGCTCCCCAAACCTGGAAAAGATTTATCATCATGCAGTAGTTATCGCCCCATTTCCCTGATAAACCTAGACATCAAAATGTATGCAAAAATGATTGCAAAAAGATTGTGTACTCTTCTCCCAAGACTGATAAATCAGGGCCAGGTGAGATTCATCCCGGGACGTGTGGAGAGAGACAACACCATAAGGACTATTTCGTTGCTAGATGGAGCGTAAAAGGGGGGATCCCATGTGTATCCTGTCAATTAACGCAGAAAAAGCGTTCGACAGGGTACACTGGGAACTCATATTTCAAGCTTTTGAGGGAATTGGACTGCGGGAGAATATGCGCCGTAGAATAACCGCACTATACACCTCTCCTATTGCACAAGTTAAAGTTAATGGTTCCAATATGGAATGGCACGAGGCAAGGTTGCTCCCAGGGCCGGCTCCAGGTTTTTCTGGGCCCCGGGCGAAAGATTCTCAGTGGCCCCTTTAACACATACACGATTCATGATGCACAGATACCGCAGAGAAATATATATATATAATATAGTACAATGCAAAGATTTCACTTCTTACATTACATGAGCGATATCTATTGTAAATTCCACAATAGCTCAGAAACCGGTGAATCGCTCCACACAGAATACTGGCCCCCATATAAGGCTCCATACGGAATACTGGCCCCCATATAAGGCTCCATACGGAATACTGGCCCCCATATAAGGCTCCATACGGAATACTGGCCCCCATATAAGGCTCCATACGGAATACTGGCCCCCATATAAGGCTCCATACGGAATACTGGCCCCCATATAAGGCTCCATACGGAATACTGGCCCCCATATAAGGCTCCATACGGAATACTGGCCCCCATATAAGGCTCCATACCGAATACTGGCCCCCATATAAGGCTCCATACCGAATACTGGCCCCCATATAACGCTTCATACGGAATACTGGCCCCCATATAAGGCTCCATATGGAATACTGGCCCCCATATAAGGCTCCATACGGAATACTGGCCCCCATATAACGCTTCATACGGAATACTGGCCCCCATATAAGGCCCCATACGGAATACTGGCCCCCATATAAGGCCCCATAAGGAATACTGGCCCCCATATAAGGCCCCATACGGAATACTGGCCCCCATATAAGGCCCCATACGGAATACTGGCCCCCATATAAGGCTCCATACGGAATACTGGCCCCCATATAACGCTTCATACGGAATACTGGCCCCCATATAAGGCCCCATACGGAATACTGGCCCCCATATAAGGCCCCATAAGGAATACTGGCCCCCATATAAGGCCCCATATGGAATACTGGCCCCCATATAAGGCCCCATACGGTATACTGGCCCCCATATAAGGCTCCATGTGGAATACTGGCCCCCATATAAGGCTCCATACGGAATACTGGCCCCCATATAAGGCTCCATACGGAATACTGCCCCCCATATAAGGCTCCATACAGAATACTGGCCCCCATATAACGCTCCATACAGGATACTGGTCCCCTTATAAAACTCCATACAGGATACTGGTCCCCTTATAACGCTGCATACAGGATACCGGTCCCCTTATAATGCTGCATGCAGGCTGTTACCCCCCACATAATGCCCCATACAGGCTGTCCCCCCCTTATAATGCTCCATGCAGGCTGTTACCCCCCACATAATGCCCCATACAGGCTGCCCCCCCTCCTTATAATGCTCCATACAGGCTGCCCCCCCTCCTTTATAATGCCCCATGCAGGCTGTTCCCCACCTTATAATGCCCCATGCAGGATGCCCCCCCTCTTTATAATGCCCCATGCAGGATGCCCCCCCCCTTCTCTACTGCCTCATGCCTCCATACATTAAAAAAAAAAATCAAATACTCACCTCCCTTCTCCTCACCTGCTACCTGCTGCCCGCTGCCCATTGCCCGGGTCCGAACTCCAGTGTTGTCGGCGTCTTCCCGCTCAGCGCTCCCTGTGACGGCTCAGGGGAGGGCGCGGTGTAAAGACATCACCGCACCCTCTGACCTGACACGTCACAGGAAGCGCAGAGCAGGAAGACAGCTGATCTGCGAAGGCACGGGGAGAGGTAAGTATCCTGCTGCCGGGGCCCTGAGCAAGCGGCGGAGAAAGGCGGGCGCTGACACCGCTCTCCTCCGCCCATAGCCCAGCGGGGTGCGCGACCGCCAGGGGGCCCCTCTGCCTGCTCAGGGCCCCGGCATTTGCCCGGGTGTGCCGGGTGCTGACGCTGGCCCTGGTTGCTCCTATACATACTAACCATGGAATACCTTGCAACTGCAATACGTGGTAACTCCTCGATCAAGGGAGTGAAGCTCCAATCGGAGGAACATAAATTAGCATTATTCGCGGATGATATCCTTTTGTATATTACATCCCCGATTATAGGTATACCAAATATCATTTTGGAATTACACAAATTTGGCTCCCTAAGTATTTTTAAAATGAACTCTCACAAATCTGAGATAATGAACATATCATTACAACCATCATTAGTGACCCAATTAGGTGCCGCCTTTCCCTTCAAATGGCTCTCTAATTCGATTACCTATTTAGGAATTAAAATAACATCCCAATTGTATGACGCTAACTTCAAGAATGCCTTATATAAAGCGGAGCTTGATCTAGAGAAATGGCACAAACTACAGCTGTCTTGGTTTGGCAGGGTGAATATAATAAAAATGGACCTTCTACCGTGCCTTCTATACTTCTTCCAAACAATCCCGCTGTATTTACCCGCTTCCTTTTTCTCCCGACTTAAGAAAGCGATCACCAGATTCATATGGTCCCATAACCGACCACGCCACTCTCTTACTTACCTATAAAGTAAATCCAAATTAGCCGGGGGAATTGTACTACCCAATTTCACTCTTTATAGCTATGCCTCACTCGGAACATGAGTATAGATCTATCCATAATAAAACAACAAAAAATGGGTTAACTTTGAAAAGGACCTCTCCTGCCGTGACCCGCGGGCGGTCCTGTGGTCTACAAGAGCTGTGGAGGGAAGAGGCGAGCCCCTCCCCTTCCTTACCAAAAATCTCACACTATTCTTTAGACAAAGGAATAGGTCTCTTCATATATCGCCCACACCCGGTCCATTAACTCCAGTTTATGATAACCCATCATTCCCAGCAGGCATCAACAAAATAATCTTCTTAAACAAACATAAAAACTCACAACCTATTATTTATGATTACATAAATCAAACCGGAATGAGATCATTACAAGAAATTTTTCTTGGTGAAGAACCTCCTGCAGGTACCTGGCTTCATGAACAACTAAAAAGCTTCATTAACGCAATGGCCAAACAAACCAATATCTTTAGACCACTTACTCCTTTCGAAACACTTTGCATAATAAAGAGCCCTCCAGATCACACCATCTCTTTAACCACTTCGCGCCAGAGCCTGTTTTTGCCTTCGTGACCGGGCCAATTTTTTCAATTCTGACCACTGTCACTTTATGAAGTAATTACTCTGGAACGCTTCAACGTATTCCCCTGATTCTGAGACTGTTTTTTCGTGACATATTGTACTTCATGATAGTGGTAAAATTTCTTCGATATAACTTGTGTTTATTTGTGAAAAAATCGGAAATTTAGCGAAAATTTTGAAAATTTTGCAATTTTCAAACTTTGAATTTTCATGCCCTTAAATCAGAGAGATATGTCACACAAAATAGTTAATACATAACATTTCCCACATGTTAGGGAGCTATAAGGGTTAAAAGTTGACCAGCGATTTCTCATTTTTCCAACAAAATTTACAAAAACATTTTTTTAGGGACCACATCATATTTGAAGTCACTTTGAGGGGTCTTTATGACAGAAAATACCCAAAAGTGACACCATTCTAAAAACTGCACCCCTCAAGGTGCTCAAAACCACATTCAAGAACTTTATTAACCCTTCAGGTGCTTCACAGGAATTTTTGGAATGTGGAAGAAACAAGAACTTTATTAACCCTTCAGGTGCTTCACAGGAATTTTTGGAATGTGGAAGAAAAAAATTAACATTTAACTTTTTTCACAAAAATGTTACTTTAGACCCAATTTTTTTATTTTCACAGGGGTAACATGAAAAAATGGACCCCAAATTTTTTTGTGCAATTTCTCTTGAGCGTGCTGATACCCCACATGTGAGGGAAAACCACTGTTTGGGCGCACGGCAGGGTTCGGAAGGGAAGGAGCGCCATTAGACTTTTTGAATGTAAAATTTGAATAATTAGCAGACGCTATGTTGCGTTTGGAGAGCTCCTGATGTGTGGTGAGCACCTTGAACCCCAAGGTGCTTCACAGAAGTTTATAATATTGAGCTGTAAAAATAAAATTTTCACATTTTTTCCACAAAACCGTTTTTCATCCCTTAATTTTGCATTATCATAAGGGTAATAGGATAAATTGCACCATGAAATTTGTTATGCAATTTCTCCTGAACACGCTGATACCCCATATGTGGAGGCAAATTACTGTTTGGGCACATGGCAGGGTTTGAAAGGGAAGGAGCGCCATTTGACTTTTTGAATGTAAAATTTGTTTGAATAATTAGCGGACGCCATGTCACATTTGGGGAGCCCCTAATGTGCCTAAACAGTGGAAACCCCCCACAAGTGCCACCATTTTGGAAACTAGACCCCTTAGGGAACTTATCTAGATGTGTGGTGAGCACCTTGCACCCCCAGCTGCTTCACAGAAGTTTATAATATTGAGCCGTAAAAATAAAATTTTCACATTTTTCCCTCAAAAAATGTTTTTCATTCCCTAATTTTGTATTATCATAAGGGTAACAGGATAAATTGCACCATGAAATTTGTTGTGCAATTTCTCCTGAACACGCCGATACCCCATATGTGGAGGCAAATTACTGTTTGGGCACATGGCAGGGTTTGAAAGGGAAGGAGCGCCATTTGACTTTTTGAATGTAAAATTTGTTTGAATAATTAGCGGACGCCATGTCACATTTGGGGAGCCCCTAATGTGCCTAAACAGTGGAAACCCCCCACAAGTGCCACCAATTTGGAAACTAGACCCCTTAGGGAACTTATCTAGATGTGTGGTGAGCACCTTGCACCCCCAGCTGCTTCACAGAAGTTTATAATATTGAGCCGTAAAAATAAAATTTTCACATTTTTCCCATAAAAAATGTTTTTCATTCCCTAATTTTGTATTATCATAAGGGTAACAGGATAAATTGCACCATGAAATTTGTTGTGCAATTTCTCCTGAACACGCCGATACCCCATATGTGGAGGCAAATTACTGTTTGGGCACATGGCAGGGTTTGAAAGGGAAGGAGCGCCATTTGACTTTTTGAATGTAAAATTTGTTTGAATAATTAGCGGACGCCATGTCACATTTGGGGAGCCCCTAATGTGCCTAAACAGTGGTAACCCCCCACAAGTGCCACCATTTTGGAAACTAGACCCCTTAGGGAACTTATCTAGATGTGTGGTGAGCACCTTGCACCCCCAGCTGCTTCACAGAAGTTTATAATATTGAGCCGTAAAAATAAAATTTTCACATTTTTCCCATAAAAAATGTTTTTCATTCCCTAATTTTGCATTATCATAAGGGTAACAGGATAAACTGCACCATGAAATTTGTTGTACAATTTCTCCTGAGTACGCCGATACCCCATATGTGGGGGAAAACCACTGCTTTGGTGTACGGCAGGGTTCGGAAGAGAAAGAAGCGCTATGTTGGCTGGGATAGGCAGCAGACACCATGTCACATTTGAAGAGTCGCTGACATGCCAAAACAGCAGAAACCCCCACAAGTGACCCCATTTTCTAAACTACACCTCTCAAGGAATTCATCTAGGGAAGTAGTGAGCATTTTTTAATTTTTAAATTTATACCATTGGGCAGTGAAAAAAGCATAATTATATTTTTACCACAAAAAAATGTTTTACCCTCAGATTTTACATTTTCACACAGGGCAATGGGTAAAAATGGTGCCGAAATGTGTCACACAATTTCTTCTAAAAGTGTCAATACCCCATATGTGGCTGTATCGTACCGCTTAGCCATACGGTGAGATCTGGGGGGGACGGAGTGCTATTTGACAATTGGAGAACAAATTATTGTAGAATAGGCATTTCTATTTGGGAGCACAAAATTTTCTGAATTTCTTTTGGGGGGCAAGGACCATTTTGCTTTTCCAGAGCCTTTCTGCTACCAGTAAGTTGGAAGTCCCTTATATTTTTAACAGATGATGGACCTGAGTGGGGACTTGCTTTTTTTGAGGACTGAGTTGAAGCTTTTATTGGGAACATTTTACGTAACATTTATCCGGCGCTCTAGGCTGAGCACTTACATCGGGGTTTCCATCTAAATTTCCAAGTGATGTAATTCAGATGAAACCCCTGCAGGATCCATTCACTATAATGAGGCAGCAGAGTTACTCTGGACTCCGTCTGGCCTCTGTTTAGTGGTGTCCTTTTTTTCAGAAGTGCACAAAACTGTGGCCAACCGCACTTTTATGCACGCCTAAAACAAATGACACCGTGGGATCCCAGGCTAGACGGCGTCCACAGTGGCCTATATCTGCCTCATTACAGGGAATCTTCCATCATGGGTTCTGGCTGAATCACGTATTTCAGAGATTTACACGGAAACTCTGGTGTAAGTGCTCAGCGCAGAATACAGGATAAATGTGAGCAGAGCCTTACTGGGATCTTTGGGAGACATAATAAACAAATCAGTAGCAGGTGAATAATATTTGTTTTATTTATTTTTTATGCCGTTCCTAGTGTGATATAACTGATTAGATTACTTTATTCTTCGGGTCGGTGCGATTACAGAGATACCAGATTTATATAGGGTTTTTATGAGTGACAGCTGTCACACACTAAAATACGCTTTTTTTGCAAAATCTAGTTTTTGCATCACCATATTTTGAGAGCTATAATTTTTCCATATTTTGGCCGATAGAGTCATGTGATGGCTTGTTTTTTGCGGGACGAGTTGACATTTTTATTGGAACCATTTTTGGGTACGTGACATTTTTTGATCGCTTTCTATTCCGTTTTTTGGGAGGTAAAGTTAACAAAAACAAACACTTCAGGAATTGTTTTTTGAGTTTTTTTTTATGCCGTTCTGCGTGTGGTAAAAGTGATCAGGCAGCGTTATTCTTCGGGTCAGTACGTTTACAGCGATACTACACTTACTGTATTTTTTTTATGTTTTGGCGCTTTTACACAATAAAACAATTTTATAGAAAAAAAAATATTTTTTTTGCATTGCTTTATTGTGAGCGCTATAACTTTTTTATTTTTCGGCTGATGGAGCTGTATGGCGGCTTTTTTTTGCGGAACAAGATGAAGTTTTCAGTGGTACCATTTTTATTTCTATTCTGCTTTTTGATCGCATTTTTTTCCACTTTTTGTTTGGCGATATGATGAAAAAGCATATTTTTTTGCTCCGTTTTTTATTTATTTTTATTACGGTGTGCACAGAAGGAGTTAATTAGTGTGACAGTTTTATAGCTCGGGTTGTTTCAGACGCGGCGATACCAAATATGTGTACTTTTTTTGGTTTTGTAATAATATACGGATTTATTGGTTTAATATTTTATTTATTTATTTTTATTTATTTTGTGATTTTTTTTTTAATAGTTTAAAAACTTTTTTTTTACTTTTTTTTTCATTTTTACTTAGTCCCTGTATGGGACATTAATTTTTATTTTTCTGATCACTGATCTCATGTAATGTAATAGACATATATTACATTACATGAGATCTTCACTGACTGTTTCAGTCAGTTTCCTGTCTGGCATCAGCTACATACAGGCTGAAGCCAGACAGGAAGGACACCATATATGGCAGAGCTGGAGGCGGTCATGTGACCTCCAGCTGCCATAGCAACCCCAGGTCCTCAAACGAAACGGAGGTCTTCGGAGGTAAGTAAGACGACCCCCTCTCTTCCTGCTGTCTCCTATATGCCGCGATCACTATAGATCGCAGCATATAGAAGACAGCAAAGGGTTAACATCACTGGGACCTGATCTAATCAGGTCCCGATGATGTACCCTGTCAGAGCTAACGCTCTGCACCGGAATCGCAGTGCTTGCAGGACCCTGGGGGTCCTCAGCACTGCGAGACCACCCACCGTTTTTAAACGTCGGCGCTGCACAGAGCCCAGGCAGCGCGGACGTTTATCTACAGTGGGCGGTCGGGAACCGGGAACCGGTTAATATATAAATTATACCAAGAAGATCAAACAACCACACATGATTTTCCTTTGTTCTTCTCAAAATGGGAGAATGAACTGGGAAGACCCCTATCATCCGAGGATCGATCGAAAATCCTCCTATTCACATTCAGGTCTTCGCTATGCTCGGTGTCACAAGAGAGGAGCTATAAGGTCCTATCACAGTGTCCCTCTGCCATCCACTCTATGTTCCCCACAACTTCAGACTCCTGGTGGAGATGTTTGGAAGACAAAGGCTCGTACATACATATATGGTGGGCATGCCCACCTATTAAGAAATTGTGCGTGGCAATATTTGAACTCTACAACAAACTCTCTATACACAATATCCAACCCTCAATGGAGTTAGCCTTATTATCTTTAAGTGACATTTCGATATCTAGATTTAAGAAGGGACTGCTCAGACACTTTCATATGGCTACCAGGAATCTGATCCCCCAGTACTGGAATCAAGAAAAATCGCCACCACGTTCTGAATTCATATCTGAACACAATAACATCTATAGAATGGAGCAATTGATAGGCCAAGTTGCCGGAAATTCTGACAAGATTTATAATACTTGGGCCCCCTGGATTGCGTTCAGGGAAACATCAGACTTGGATGCCTGGTTAACAGAACACTAATTCATACCTCAAAGGAGAATGCTCAACACCATTTTCCTGATATATTGAGCATCATAAATTGGTTACATCCTGCTCCAATCGACCTTGTCTTCTCACTAGGCTGAGGGCCCGGACTTGTCCGGAGGAGAGATCCAAGACCTAACTCCCTTCCCTTCTTCCCCCTCGCCTATGCTTTCTTCCTCTCTCCCTTAACCCATTCCTTTTTATTCACTCCGTTTCTTCTACATATCACTATACTTACATTATCATATTCTATTATGGAATATACTTGTTATCAATGATTACAATGTTCTACAATCTTTAAGTGTTATCTAATTACAAATGGCATTCTCTAAACAAGCCAATAAATTGCTATATTGCGATATGTCATATTCTACTTAATTCTCAAAGTTTGTATTTCTTGTAATGCATTATATTAATAAACCTGATTTACGAAAGATTTAAAATGAAAAATGAGAAAGTCCAAATAAACATATAAAATATTACATACAAGGGCGATGGTTTCACCATTTACTCTAATACAAGCAAAAGTCACAATATTTTTATTTTAAAGATTACACTACTGATGTAACAGTTGATAAGGTGATTTTGATATATCAACATTTAGGAAAATGAAATAAGCTTTGTATCATGTATTTATAGAATTGTTATATAATAGGTTGATTTCTGGAGGTTTTATATTTTATTAACACGTGCAGGGATTGTAGAGGTAATAACTATAATGTGCATATACATGGTCCAGTGAAATTATAGTCTATTGTAATTATGCTATTTTACTGTGCTGATTATATTATCTTGTAACTAGCCTCATTATGCTGTAATTTCCCTAATGTTACCTATATAAGCCCTTGAATGGATGCAACCCACATTATTGAAAAAAGCCCAGGAGGGGCTGAAATGTCTGACTTGTGTGTTGAGACCAGGGCCGGCTCCAGGTTTTCCTGGGCCCTGGGTGAAAGAATCTCAGTGGCCTCTTTAACACATACCACGATTCATGATGCACAGATAATGCAGAGAAATATACACTGCACAAAAAAATAAAGGGAACACTTAAACTACAGAATATAACTCCAAGTAATTCAAACTTCTGCGAAATCAAACTGTCCACTTAGGAAGAAACACTGATTGACAATCAATTTCACATGCTGTTGGGCAAATGGAATAGACAATTGATGTAAATTATTGGCAATTATCAAGACACCCTCAATAAAAGAGTGGTTCTGCAGGTGGGGACCACATACCACATCTCAGTACCAAAGCTTTCTGGCTGATGTTTTGGTCACTTTTGAATGTTGGTTGTGGTTTCACACTCGTAGTAGCATGAGATGGACTCTACAACCCACAGCAGTTGCTCAGGTAGTACAGCTCATCCATGATGGCACACCATTGTGAGCAGTGACAAGAAGGTTTGCTGTGTCTGTCAGCGAAGTGTCAAGAGGCTGGAGGCGCTACCAGGAGACAGGCCAGTACACCAGGAGACGTGGAGGGGGACGTAGGAGGGCAACAACCCAGCAGCAGGACCACTACCACCGCCTTTGTGCAAGGAGAAACAGGAGGAGCACAGACAGAGCCCTGCAAAATGACCTCCAGCAGGCCACAAATGTGCATGTGTCTGCACAAACGGTTAGAAACTGACTCCATGAGGGTGGTATGAGGGCCCGACGTCCACAGATGGGGATTGTGGTCACAGCCCAACACCGTGCATTTCGCTTGGCATTTGCCACAGAACACCGGGATTGGGAAAGTCGCCACTGGCGCCCTGTGCTCTTCACAGATTAAAGAAGGGCTCACACTGAGCACATGTGACAGACGTGACAGAGTCTGGAGACGCCGTGGAGAGCGATTTGCTGTTTGCTGTGTCTGTCAGTGTAGTGTCCAGAGGCTAAAGACGCTACCAGGAGACAGGCTAGTACACCAGGAGACGTGGAGGGGGCCGTAGGAGGGCAAAAACCCAGCAGCAGGACCGCTACCTCCACATTTGTGCAAGGAGGAACAGGAGCAGCCCTGCAAAATGACCTCTAGCAGGCCATAAATGTGCATGTGTCTGCACAAACTGTCAGGAACCGACTCCATGAGGGTGTTATGAGGGCCCGACATCCACAGATGGGGGTTGTGCTCACAGCCCAAAACTGTGCAGGACGCTTGGCATTTGCCACAGAACACCAGGATTGGCAAAGTCGCCACTGGCGCCCTGTGCTCTTCACAGATGAAAGCTGGTTCACACTGAGCACATGTGACAGACATAACAGTCTGGATACGCCGTGGAGAGCGATCTGCTGCCTGCAACATCCTTCAGCATGACCGGTTTGGCAGTGGGTCAGTAATGGTGTGGGGTGGCATTTCTTTTGACGGCCGCACAGCCCTCCATGTGCTCGCCAGAGGTAGCCTGACTGCCATTAGGTACCGAGATGAGATCCTCAGACCCCTTGCGAGACCATATGCTGGTGTGGTTGGCCCTGGGTTCCTCCTAATGCAGGACAATGCCAGACCTCATGTGGCTGGAGTGTGTGTGTCAGCAGTTCCTGCAAGATGAAGGCATTAAAGCTATGGACTAGCCCGCCCGTTCCTCAGACCTGAATCCGATTGAGCACATCTGGGACATCATGTCTCGCTCCATCCACCAACGTCACGTTGCACCACAGTCTGTCCAGGAGTTAGCGGATGCTTTAGTCCAGGTCTGGGAGGAGATCCCACAGGAGACTATCCGCAACCTCATCAAGAGCATGCCCAGGCATTGTAGGGAGGTCATACAGGCACGTGGAGGCCACATACAATGCTGAGCATCATTTTGACTTGTTTTAAGGACATTACATCAAAGTTGGATCAGCCTGTAATGTGTTTTTCCACTTTAATTTTGGGGGTGACTCCAAATCCAGGCCTCCATTGGTTAATAAATTTGATTTCCATTGATGATTTTTGTGTTATTTTATTGTCAGCACATTCAACTTTGTACAGAACAAAGTATTCAATGAGAATATTTCATTCATTCAGATCTAGGATGTGTTATTTGAGTGTTCCCTTTATTTTTTTGAGCAGTGTATATATAGTACAATGCCAAAAATTTCACTTCTTACATTACATGAGCGATATCTATTGTAAATTCGACAATTGCTCAGAAACCGGTGAATCCTCGCAGCGCACAGTGCGGACCGGACAGTATAATCCACCATACAGTATTATGGGCACCACATAGTCCTCCATACAGTATTATGGGCTCTACATAGTCCTCCATACAGAATAATGGACCCCAGAAAATTCTCCATGCAGAATAATGGACCCCATAAAACGCTCCATGCAGAATACTGGCCCCCATATAACGATCCATACAGGATACTGGCCCCCATATAACACTCCATACAGGATACTGGCCCCCATATAACGCTCCATACAGGATACTGGCCCCCATATAATGCTCCATACAGGATACTGGCCCCCATACAATGCTCCATACAGGATACTGGCCTCCATATAATGCTCCATGCAGGCTGTGCCCCCACATATTGCTCCATGCAGGCTGTTCCCCCCACATAATGCCCCATGCAGGCTGTTCCCCCCACATAATGCCCCATGCAGGCTGTCCACCCCCATACATAATGCCCCAAGCAGGCTGTCCCCTCCCCCACTTGATGTACCATGCAGGATGTCTCCCCCATATAATGCTCCATGCATAAAAAAAAAAAAGAAAATCAAAAACTCACCTCACTTCTCCTCACCGGCTGCCACTGCTCACGACTCCTCATCCGTGTCGCAGTCTTCCCTCTCTGTGCTGTGACTGCTTAGACGAGGGCATGGTGGAAAGACGTCATCACGCCCTCTGACTTGAGATGTCACAGTGCAGCAGCCGCGGAGGATACAGGATCTGCTGCAGAGGCACGGGGAGAGGTAAGTATTGTGCCAGAGCCCTGAGCAAGCAGGGGGTCGGGAGCTGGCACCACTCTCCTCCGTTCACGGGTCCAATAGCGTGCCGGAATGCCCGACAGCTAGTGGGCCCCCTGCCTGCTCAGGGCCCCGGCACTTGCCCGGGTGCTGACGCCGGACCTGGTTGAGACAACAATAAACGGCTAATTATTTCACATGTGAGTCCCAGGATCCTACTTGGTTGAGTCTAGAAGGGTGACCAAGCAGTAATTAGAGTTGGCCAAAAGGCATACAACATGAGGGGCACAAGAAAGGCAGCGGAATATAAACTCAGCTATGTGTGCCAGACTGCTAACAGACAAGACTTCCCTGTCACCACCAAAAGGACACCTGTCCATCTTCTCCACCTCATCTTCCTTCTCCTCCTCCTCTTCAGGCCATCCTTGCTGAACAAATGGGATGAAGGTGGTGTGGGTAGTACCATCTGTAGCGCAGGAAACCAGCTTCTGTTCCTCCTCCTCCTCATTATGTATTTGTCCCTCAATCCTGGTATACATGTCCCCCCCATCCTGGTGTATATGTCCCCCCCATCCTGGTATATATATCCCCCCAAATGGTATATATGTGCCCCCCATCTTGGTATATATGTTCCCCCATCCTGGTATATATGTCCCTCCCATCCTAGTATATATGTCCCCCCATCCTAGCATATATGGCTCCATATCCTGGTATATATGTCCCTCCATCCTGATATACATATTCCCCCTATCCTGATATATATCCCCCCACCCTGATATATATGTCCCCCCCATCCTGGTATATATGTGCCCCCATCCTGGAATATATGGCTCCCCCATCCTGGCATATATGTCCTCCCATCCTGGTATATATGCTCCCCCATTCTGGTATATATGATTTCAAATCCTGGTATATGTGGCCCTCCATCCTGGTATATATGCCCCCCCATCCTGGTATTTATGTTCCCCCCATCGTGGTATATATGGCCCTCCCATCCTGGTGTATATGGTCCTCCCGTCCTGGTGTATATGGTTCTCCCATCCTGGTATATATAATCTCCATCCTTGTATATGTGAACCTGAACTCCATTGAATCTCCCGCTGTCCCTCCCCCTTTGCATTTAGGCCGGCTGTCAGTCAGTGCCGGGGGCGCGGTTACAACCACCGCTCTGTATGGTTAGAGCGATGATTGAACCAGCGCCGACACCGTCCCCGTGATTGAAATCAAATGCTGCCGGGGAGAATAAAGTTAATTTTCTCCCCTCAGCGGGCGCTGGGCAGGTTAGTAATGCTATTATCCTATAGATTAACCCCATATCTGCAGGTTAATAGTGTTTTTCTAGTGAGAGGTTCCATTTAAAGTTAATTTTCTCCCAAGTGTTTTCTGTACAGCAGCCAGGCACTTTCATAACACTATTATCCTGTAAGATTAACCATCTATCTGCTCAACCTCTCATGTCTCTTTTAAGAGCTTCCCTGCCTCCTGCTCTCTCACTAGATAAGAACTGTTACCTCTGCAAACAATCTGACTAATCCACATGGCTTGGCCTTTTTTTGACTCACTCAGAGACATTCACTGAACTTGCACTTTTTGGACCTTTTAGGCTCCAGAGCCCGCGTGCGATTGTAACCCCTGCACCCATTGTAGTTACGCCCCTACCTATAACTGCTGGACCCTTTTCCAATAAGCCCACCCTCCTGACAGCGCTGGTCTTTGGCAGAAATCACATAGGCCCTGATTCATCATTGCTGTTTCTCCATTTTTCTGGAGTAATTTGCTCTTTATTAGTGGCTTTAGTATTTGTGCCTTATTTGCTATATGTTTTGTGCCACTTTTTAAGTTGTCTTTCTTTTTCAAGTCTTTTTTCATTTTCTTGGCAACTTTGCTTATCCAGATGTTTTAGATTAATAAATTGCGACTTTTACCAAATATCACATTTTTGGGGGCATTTCTCTCCAGTCCTAACTGGAGAAAGATTTCTGGAGGAATTTTCAATGTAGCACATTTCTGAGACTTTTTAAAAGATTTGCGAGTTTTGGTGCTGAAAAAGGGAAAAAACAATAAAAAGGATTTTTGCTTTTCCCCAAATTAATGGACTGCGTGTATCCGCATTGTCGTCACTGCATTCTTGGTCTTCTATCCTTTGGATTACGATATCGGAGAGAATGAAGACACAGGACAGGATGTTTGTGTCTAAACATACTCTAAACTTTATTACAAAACACAGGGCTAATATACACCCTGAAGGCAGGAAACGGATTTGCCATATATGGTTCGATTATACAGTTTAGCTGAACAAGCGAAAAAAGCTAGTTTCTGTATGCTTTAAAATATTTAATTAGACGTATCTGGTTAGCAAGGCCATTTTATCTTCTTGCAAGAACACACTATTGCTACAAGAAGAAACATCTGGCCAGGGAGGACACTTTATCTTCTTAGCAAGGACACGCTATTGATACAAGAAGGAACATTTCAGCTTGCTGTTATTTTGACCTAAAATAACTGTCCGACTTATATAGCATAGATGGGGCCTTTAAACTTGAGGGACTCCATCTTCTGCTATAACAGCATCATGAATGCCGATACAGTTGAAAACAATGATGGGAAAGGGAGCCGTCAGGTGTTGTTCCCTCTCCCATCAATTCCCTCTGCGTCTGAGCTCTGTGACGTGGCGTAGAAGGCACGAAGACATTACTACAGCGCACCGTCTGTGCTGAGCAGTGCAGGGGCTGGAGCTGCGAGGGATTAGGGAGAGGTGAGTATTTGTTTATTTATTTTAGATGTATGGAGGACTACATGATGCCCATACTACTGTATGGAGCACTATATGGGCTCATTATACCTTATGAAGGACTATATGGTGCCCACAAAACTATATGAAGGACTTTATGGGGCCTATAATTCTGTATGGAGGACTATATGTGGCCCATAACTGTATGAAGCACTATATGGTGCCCATTATACTGTATGAAGAACTATATGGGGCCCATTATGCTGTACCGATGACTATGTGGTGCCCATAATACTGTATGGAGTCCATTATACTGTATGAGGGACAATGTGGGGCCCATAAAATTGCATGGAAGACTATGTGGTGCCCATAACAGTGTATGGAGAACAGTATGAGGAGCATTATACTGTATGGAGCACTCTGTAGTGCCCATTATACTGTATGGAGCACTATATGGGGAACATTATACTGTATGGAGGACTATGTGGTGCCCATAATACTGTATGGAACACTATATGGGGAACAGTATACTGTATGGAGCACTATGTGATGCCCATAATCCTGTATGGAAAACTATATGGGGAACATTATTCTGTATGGAGGGCTATGTGGGGCCCATTATTCTGTATGAAGGACTTTGTAGTGCCCATAATACTGTATGGAATACTATATGGGGAACAGTATACTGTATAGAGCACTATGTGATGCCCATAATACTGTATGGAACACTATATGGGGAACATTATTCTGTATGGAGGGCTATGTGGGGCCCATTATTCTGTATGGAGGACTTTGTAGTGCCCATAATACTGTATGGAATACTATATGGGGAACATTGTACTGTGTGGAGGACTATGTGGTGCCCCTTATACTGTATAGAGCACTATAAGGGGCTCATTATACTTTATGAAGGACTATATGGTGCCAACAAAACTATATGAGGGACTTTATGGGGCCCATAATTCTGTATGGAGGACTATATGGGGCTCATAACTGTATGAAGCACTATATGGTGCCCTTTATACTGTATGAAGAAGTATATGGGGCCCATTATACTGTACTGAGGACTATATGGTGCCCATAATACTGTATGGAGGACTGTATAAGTCCATTATACTTTATGGAGGACTATGTGTTGCCCATAATACTGTATGGAGGACTGTATGGAGTCCATTATAATTGTATGGAGGACTATATGGAGTCCATTATACTTTATGGAGGACTATGTGTTGCCCATAATACTGTATGGAGCACTATATGAGGAACATTATACTGGATAGAGGACTATGTGGTGCCCATAATACTGTATGGAAAACTATGTGGTGCCCATAATACTGTATGGAGCACTATATGAGGAACATTATACTGTATGGAAGACTCTGTTGTGCCCATAATACTGTTTGGAGCACTATATGGGGAACATAATACTGTATGGAAGACTATGTGGTGCCCATAATACTGTATGGAGCACTATATGAGGAACATTATACTGTATGGAAGACTCTGTTGTGCCCATAATACTGTATGGAGCACTATATGGGGAACATAATACTGTATGGAGCAATATGTGATGCCCATAATACTGTATGGAATACTATATGGGGAACATTATTCTGTATGGAGGGCTATGTGGGGCCCATTATTCTGTATGGAGGACTTTGTAGTGCCCATAATACTGTATGGAATACTATATGGGGAACAGTATACTGTATGGAGCACTATGTGATGCCCATAATACTGTATGGAACACTATATAGGGAACATTATTCTGTATGGAGGGCTATGTGGGGCCCATTATTCTGTATGGAGGACTTTGTAGTGCCCATAATACTGTATGGAATACTATATGGGGAATATTGTACTGTGTGGAGGACTATGTGGTGTCCATTATACTGTATGGAGCACTATATGGAGAACATTATACTTGTATGGAGGACTATCTGGTACCCATAAAACTGAATGAGGAACCAGGAAGATCCAGCTGAACAATTCTTCTAAAATCCATACTTTATTGGGTCATGCAAAAAATATTAAAAGTCCACCTTGGAGAGGAACAGCAAACAGCATAGCCTATGCAATGATTAAGAACTTATAGTTCGAAACGCATTTGCTGTTCCTCTCCATGGTGGACTTTTAATATTTTTTGCATGACCCAATAAAGTATGGATTTTAGAAGATTTGTTCAGCTGGATCTTCCTGGTTCCTCATTGTTCGTCTGGTAGCACTCCTGGCTCCGTGCTGTTGATCTTCTAGGTGGGTGAGCTGATTTTTCCCTTTCTTTTTCTGCCATAAAACTGAATGTCCCAAAAAAAGACTCAGAAGCTCATGCAGGCAGAGTGTTTAGAAAATAAATCTCAGACTAAGGGCCCAGAAAGCAGCACACCGACATGAGAACGGCCAGTATTGATGAATTGGGGCTAAATCTTTACTTGAAAGTTTCAAATGTAATGGAGATGTGCTGGCTGCAGTGAGGAGGTCATGTGACTGCAGGTGATTGGCTGCAGTGAGGAGGTCATGTGACTGCAGGTGATTGGCTGCAGTGAGGAGGTCATGTGACTGCAGGTGATTGGCTGCAGTGAGGAGGTCATGTGACTGCAGGTGATTGGCAGTTACTGGTCATTCCTGGCTCCTGCAATGTTATTTGAATCTCAGGTGACAGTTGGGAGAGAGCGACGCAGCGACTTGTATACAAGGAGCATCTGGAGAGTTTTTAGCTTCAAAAGCACCGTGTTTTGGCATTTTTCCTTCCCTTCCCATTTGTACCCTCCCCCATTTCCCCTTTTTTCATTTTTGCAGGATTTACAGGATTCCATCATCCTTTACTGGTCATCGTGTGGCAAGTATCATTCTCTGTACCCCATATACAGTTCACAGAGCACAATACATTCACATTACACAATGTATACACAGAGGGAGGAACGGAGCTGTTCACATTATTTGGTTGGGAAGGAGCTGTATAACAGATTTATAGTTTTAGAGTTGTAAAATAAACATTAAAAGTGTGCATCATCCGTCAGAGGTATCTGTTTAGCTTATATGTCCCAGCGTATACATTAAATGGATGCCAAAATGTGATGTAAAAATAGTCTAACACTGGCCATAGAAAGAAAGGGGACAAGGGAGCAGGAGAACTCTATATGTGTATACACACAACAAGCTTTATAGGAAAGTAATGTGGAGTACTGAAATTACCTGTATAATAAGTGTGTGTTCTTATATCTCAGACATTAGCGCCAACAGACTAATTGGTAACAAAACTGGTATAAGGGACAAGAAAATAATAATTAAGTCAATATAGCGAGTCATGAATAAATGTCATAAAGGATGAACTTTATTGATGAAGTAATAAGGTGCAGTGGACATACAAAAAATAGGAAGACAGCGCAGATCACACATATAAATAGCAGAATGTAAAGGAGGCTCACTGCTTAGTATAAACTCACAAATATAGTATATTAGATATAACCCTCATCAGAAATATATATAAGCAAATATGTGTAAAAATACATATCTAATAATGATGATGCAATGAGAATATCTGGGGGTATGGTGACTAAATAATGGTCAAGTATACAAGATTGGGGTAAAAGGTAAATATATTCTCATACATGGCACGGTCAAATAGTCGACGTACACTCAGGATGGATGGGAAAAAATGAGTTTAGTACATACTTGGTTCACAGCAGGAGCTGCCTTACGATGTGCCCACCCCGACACATCACAGGAAGAGGGAGAATAAAAATGCAGCACTAGCCAAAAGGAGAGGGACGCAGAGCGTAATGACGCATGCGTGCACTGGTGAAGTCCGGGAACTTGCCTCGACCCGCGTCACATGACCGACCGTGACGCAAACTGGGTTGCGGCGCCGAAGGGCACAAAAGATACAGGAAGAGGAGAGCTGGCCGGACACCAGACAAGCCAATGTGCAAAAGAAGTCTAGCATTCATAGTTGAGAAACATCAACAACGTGCATAGTTGGAGAGTAATACTCACAAAAGGCCACAAGATGGTGCAAAAGAGCATAGAATTAACTGTATACAGCACAATGGAGAGAACACATTATGTCAGGGGTCTCAAACTCAGCTGGGTATATGGGCCGCATGCGTAAAAACATTTATTTTCGTGGGCTGCACTATTTGCATGACAAAGTGACATTTTTAGTGATACCATTTTATTTTCTATACACCTTTTTAACTGGTCCTCATCTTGCAGACATGGTCTCCCTTCCAGGTCCCCCATCTTGCAGACATGGTCCCCCATCCAGGTCTCCCATATTGCAGACATGGTCTCCCATCCAGGTCCCCCGTATTGCAGACATGGTCCCCCATCCAGGTCCCCCATATTGCAGACATGATCCCCCATCCAGGTCCCCCATATTGCAGACATGTTCCCCCATCCAGGTCCTCCATATTGCAGACATGGTCCCCCATCCAGGTCCCCCATATTGAAGACATGGTCTCCCATCCAGGTCCCCCATATTGCAGACATGGTCCCCATATTGCAGACATGGTCCCCCATCCAAGTCCCCAATATTGCAGACATGGTCCCCCATCCAGGTCCCCCATATTGCAGACATGGTCTCCCATCCAGGTCCCCCGTATTGCAGACATGGTCCCCCATCCAGGTCCCCCATATTGCAGACATGATCCCCCATCCAGGTCCCCCATATTGCAGACATGTTCCCCCATCCATGTCCTCCATATTGCAGACATGGTCCCCCATCCAGGTCCCCCATATTGAAGACATGGTCTCCCATCCAGGTCCCCCATATTGCAGACATGGTCCCCATATTGCAGACATGGTCCCCCATCCAAGTCCCCAATATTGCAGACATGGTCCCTCATCCAGGTCCCCCATATTGCAGACATGGTCCCCCATCCAGGTCCCCCATATTGCAGACATGGTCTCCCATCCAGGTCCACCATATTGCAGACATGGTCCCCCATCCAGGTCCCCCATATTGCAGACATGGTCCCCCATCCAGGTCCCCCATATTGCAAACATGGTACCCCATCCAGGTCCCCCATATTGCAGACATGGTCCCCCATCCAGGTCCCCCATATTGCAGACATGGTCCCTCATCCAGGTCCCCCATATTGCAGACATGGTCCCCCATCCAGGTTCCCCATATTGCAGACATGGTCCCCCATCCAGGTCCCCCATATTGCAGACAAGGACCGCCATCCAGGTCCCCCATATTGCAGACAAGGACCGCCATCCAGGTCCCCCATATTGCAGACATGGTCCGCCATCCAGGTCCCCCATATTGCAGACATGGTCCCCCACCCAGGTCCCCCATATTGCAGACATGGTCCCCCACCCAGGTCCCCCATATTGCAGACATGGTCCCCCACATTGCAGACATGGTCTCCCATCCAGTTCCCCCATATTGCAGACATGGTCCCCCATCCAGGTCCCCCATATTGCAGACATGGTCCCCCATCTAGGTCCCCCATATTGCAGATATGGTCTCCCATCCAGGTCCCCCATATTGCAGACATGGTCTCCCATCCAGGTCCCCCATATTGCAGACATGTCCCCCATCCAGGTCCCTCCCCATACTGCGCACAGGGCCCCCCCCCATACTGTGCACAGGGTCCCCTCCCCCCCCATACTGCGCACAGGGTCCCTTTCCCTCCATACTGCACACAGGGTCCCCGTCCCCCCATACTGCACACAGGGTCCCTGTGCTGTATTTCACATAGACAAGACAAAGAAAAAAGATTATTCTCACCTGTCCTCCGTTCCCTCGGCGTCCTTTCTGCACCTGTGGCACGCAGGCACATAGACCCCGTAACGATCTTGGCTTTCTCCAGCAGCCGCGGACATCAGCGCTGTAGTGCAGTGTATTGCTGCGCAGAGACCGGCTCTCTGCACAGCAATATCAGTGCCAGCCGCCGGCCTATCAGAGGCCAGCAGCTGACCTCTGCGCATGGCAGTGACATCATACGCCGCTGTGCTGGGACGCAGATATCAGCAGCTGACCTCTGCGCATGGCAGTGACATCATACGCCGCTGTGCTGGGACGCAGATATCAGCAGCTGACCTCTGCACATGGCAGTGACATCATACGCCGCTGTGCTGGGACGCAGATATCAGCAGCTGACCTCTGCACATGGCAGTGACATCATACACCGCTAAGCTGGGACGCAGATATCAGCTGCTGGCCTCTGATAGGCCGGCTGCTGGCACGGATATTGCTCTGCAGAGAGCCGGTCTCTGCGCGGCAATACACAGCACTACAGCGCTGATGTCTGCGGCTGCTGGAGAAAGCCAAGATCGTTACGGAGCCTATGTGCCTTCGGGCCGCAAGAAGCAGCCGGAGGGGCTGCATGCGGCCCGCGGGCCGCGTGTTTGAGACCCCTGCATTATGTGATGATATGACCAACATATTAATAATGCCATAAATAAGATACATATTATTGAAAATATTTATAGAGACCAATACAAAAAAACAATATGAAATGGAAAATAATGTAATTAAATATAATAAAAATATAATGTAACGTAATAAAAAAGTGTGTCATTTATAAATGCGTGTGATGACAGGTGAAGAGAGAAAAAGAATATATATAATATTTATATAGCCAAACAATCAATGATGGGTGAATGTGAATAAGGGAACACATAGATCAATGTTTATACCACTCAAAGTGACATGATTTCATTACATTAGATAAGAGTAAATACATGTATGTGAATCCACAATGTAAAATGTATACGGAAATAAAGGGGAGTAAGGGGGGTGGAAAGACGGGGGAATGGGAAAAAGGGAAGAAGGGATCGATAGATGGGGGAGAGGGGGAAAAGAACGTCTAAGTACCATATTTTGTGGACTATAAGATGCATCGGACCATTAGAGGCACCTAGGTTTTAGACGAGGTAAATAGAAAATAAAATTTGAAGCAAAAAATGTGGTCATGATGCACTTATGGGGGTTCTGCTGCTGCCACTGTTATGGAGATAATGTCCCCCAATTCTATATTTATGACCTCCATCTTGGTGTATATGTGGGCCATCCTTGTCCCATCTTGGTATATATGATCCCCATCCTGATATACAGTATATGATCCCCATCCTGGTATATATGATTCCCATACAGGTATACAGTATATGGCCCCAATCTTGGTATATATGGCCCCCATTCTGGTATATATGATCCACATCATGGTATATATTGCCCTTCTTCCTGTTATATATGGCCCTCCAGCCTGGTATATATGTCCCCCCATCCTGCTATACAGTGGGAAAAAGTAGTATTTGATACACTGCTGATTTTGCAAGTTTTCCCACCTACAAAGAATGGAGAGGTCTGTAATTTTTATCGTAGGTACACTTCAACTGTGAGAGACAGAATCTTAAAAAAAATACAGAAAATCACATTGTATGATTTTTAAATAATTAATCGGCATTTTATTTCATGAAATAAGTATTTGATACAATAGAAAAACAGAACTTAATATTTGGTACAGAAACCTTTGTTTGTAATTACAGAGGTCAAACTTTTACTGCAGCAGGGATTTTGGCCCACTCCTCCATACAGATCTTTCAGGTTTTGGGGCTGGCTCTGGGCAACATTGAGTTTCAGCTCCCTCCAAAGATTTTCTATTGGGTTCAGGTTTGGAGACTGGCTAGGCCACTCCAGGACGGTGACATTTCTTACGGAGCCACTCCTTAGTTGCCCTGGCAGTGTGTTTCAGGTCATTGTCATGCTGGAAGACCCAGCCACAACCCATCTTCAATGCTCTTACTGAGGAAAGAGGTTGTTGGTCAAAATCTCGCGATACATGACCCCATCCATCCTTACATAGTTACATAGTACATAGTTTATACCCCATCCATCCTCCCTCCCTTCAATACGGTGCAGTCGTCCAGTCCCCTTTGCAGAAAAGCACTCCAAAAATATGACATTTACCCCACCATGCTTCACAGTTGGGATGGTGTTCTTGGGGTTGTACTCATTCTTCTTCCTCCAAACACGGCGAGTGGAGTTGATGCCAAAAAGTTCTATTTTGGTCTCATCTGACCACATGACCTTTTCCCGTGCTTCCTCTGGATCATCCAGATGGTCATTGGCGAACTTAAAACGGGCCTGGAAATGTGCTGAAGTGAGCAGGGGGACCTTGCGTGCCCTGCAGGATTTTAATCCATGATGGCGTAGTGTGTTACTAATGGTAATGTTTGATACTCTGGTCCCAGCTCCCTTCAGGTCATTGACCAGGTCCTCCTCTGTAGTTCTGAGTTGATTCCTGACCTTTCTAAGAATCATCCTTACCCCATGAGGCGAGATCATACAATGTGATTTACAGGTTTTTATGTTTTGATTCTGTCTCTCACAGTTGCAGTGTACCTACGAAAAAATTACAGACCTCTCCATTCATTGTAGTGGGAGAACTTTCAATACCGGCAGTGTATCAAATACTTATTTTCCCCACTGTATATGTCTCCCCCCCCCATCCTGGTATATATGTCCCCACCCATCCTGGTATATCTCTATCCTGGTATACAGTGCTTACAAGTAGTATTCAACCCCCTGCAGATTTAGCTGGTTTGATAAGATGCAAATAAGTTAGAGCCTTCAAATTGCAAACGAGAGTAGGTTTTATGAACAGAAGCATAAATCTTACAAACCAAAAAGTTATGTTGCTCAGTTGAATTTTATTAAATTTTAAACATAAAAGTGTGGGTCATTTGTTATACAACCCCTATGTTTAATATTTTGTGGAATAACCCTTGTTTGCAATTACAGCTAATAATTGTCTTTTATAAGACCTGATCAGGCCGGCACAGGTCTGTGGAGTTATCTTGGCCCACTCCTCCATGCAGATCTTCTCCAAGTTATCTAGGTTCTTTGGGTGTCTCATGTGGACTTTATTATTAAGGTCAGGAGACTGACTAGGCCACTCCAACACCTTGACTTTTTCCCTCTTGAACCAGGCCTTGGTTTTCTTGGCTGTGTGCTTTGGGTCGTTGTCTTGTTGGAAGATGAAATTACGACCCATCTTAAGATCCTTGATGGAGGAGCGGAGGTTCTTGGCCAAAATCTCCAGGTAGGCCGTGCTATCCATCTTCCCATGGATGCGGACCAGATGGCCAGGCCCCTTGGCAGAGAAACAGCCCCACAGCATGATGCTGCCACCACCATGCTTGACTGTAGGGATGGTATTCTTGGGGTCGTATGCAGTGCCATCCAGTCTCCAAACGTCACGTGTGTGGTTGGCACCAAAGATCTCGATCTTGGTCTCATCAGACCATAGAACCTTGAACCAGTCTGTCTCAGAGTCCTCCAAGTGATCATGAGCAAACTGTAGACGAGCCTTGACATGATGCTTTGAAAGTAAAGGTACCTTACGGGCTCGTCTGGAACGGAGACCATTGCGGTGGAGTACGTTACTTATGGTATTGACTGAAACCAATGTCCCCACTGCCATGAGATCTTCCCGGAGCTCCTTCCTTGTTGTCCTTGGGTTAGCCTTGACTCTTCGGACAAGCCTGGCCTCGGCACGGGAGGACACTTTCAAAGGCTGTCCTGGCCGTGGAAGGCTAACAGTAGTTCCATAAGCCTTCCACTTACGGATGATGCTCCCAACAGTGGAGACAGGTAGGCCCAACTCCTTGGAAAGGGTTTTGTACCCCTTGCCAGCCTTGTGACCTTCCACGATCTTGTCTCTGATGGCCTTGGAATGCTCCTTTGTCTTTCCCATGTTGACCATGTCTGAGTGCTGTTCACAAGTTTGGGGAGGGTCTTAAATAGTCAGAAAAGGCTGGCAAAAGAGATCTTTAATCCACACATGTGAAGCTCATTATTCTTGGTGCCTGAACTACTTCTTAATACTTTTGGGGGACCAAACAGAATTCTTGTGGTTTGAGGGGTTGAATAATAAATGACACTCTGAATTAACTTTTAACGTTTTAAAAACAAAAACAAAAAAAAAACAAAAAACAAAATTTGCTGCAGTGCATTTCCCACTTCCAGGCTGATCTACAGTACAAATGTCACAATGCCAAGTTAATTCCGCATGTGTCAACCAGCTAAATCTGCAGGGGGTTGAATACTACTTGTAGGCACTGTATATGGCCCTCCATCCAGGTACATGTGTCGCCCATCCTGGTAGATATGCCCCCCCACCATCCTGGTATACATGTCCCGTCATCCTGGTATATGATCCCCATCAAGCTGCAACATAAAAAAAATAAACCATTCTACTCACCTTCCCTTCGCTTCCTCGCATAGCGGCGTCCTCTTCTGATGCTGGCAACTGACTTCAGCGTGTAAGCGGCGCAGCTCATGATGTCAATGCCATGTGCCCCCACATACCAACGTCACTGCCAGAATATTCACTGCTCCCCACCCCCGGGATTATAGGCATGGGGAGCAGTGAATATTAATTTTCCTTAATAGCGAACAGACGTGATCGCTCAGCCACAGCTGGAAGCCGGCGTCTGCGGCTAACACGTGCACCCCATATTGAAAAAAAAAAATGAATATGCACTGCTCCCCACTCCCACAGTCCCACCCACCTCTACGTCCTGGCTTCAGTGCAGAGAGGTGGGCGGTATTATTGGCGTGGGGAGCGATGCATATTCATTTTCTTTAATAGCAGGCACAGGTGGTAGCCCCAGCGCCGGCTCCTGCCTCCCGTGACTCGCTTCTTCGCCGCTGTCCACCCCCCAATTCCACAGCCAGGTACATCATGACTATAAGATGCACCCTCCTCCACTTTCCTCCAATTTTTTTGGGGGGAAAGAGCGTCTTTTAGTCTGCAAAATATGGTATAGGTAAAAAACCTATATGAAAATAAGTTAGTATAGAGGTCTCACATAAAGTGAAAGTAGAATAAATGGTGGAAGGTATAAAAACCAAAGAGGACACAGTAAAGCAACATTGTGCAGTAATATATAGAAATTGTATATCTACATAGATAGTAAAATTGCACACATCAGATGGTTCAGAGGGACAGTGAATGACGATGAAAATAATGTGGCGATACATCGCAGTCACTCCCAGAAACTAAGGGCACAGTCACAGTTGGCCAAAGTAATCATGAGGAAGTGAGCGGCCGCAGCTCTGACTTCCTCTTGATTACATGTACATTCAAGGAGGGGACGGTGACACCAGCGGTGTCATAACCTCACGTGGGCGAGTGCTGACACCGCTGGAATGGGAGCCAACACGAGAGGTGAGTATGGGAGTTTTTATTTTCATGGTGGTAAACATTCAGAATGAGAAGGGGTTGTCCTAATAATGGACACCCCCTTTAAGCTAATGATTAGTGAAAGCCACGCATATTTTTGAATAGCGGTATGTGGCATAATAAACGGCTTTTGTGGTACAAAATATTTGATTATTTATGTTAAAATGTTTCAGTGCGTTCAATATTAGGACAGGAAATGCATCTGCCAAAGGTGCACAACCCCGACGAGGGCGGACATTATACAAAAAGATGATTGGATCACTGTGGTAGTGACTTTCACCACATGATAACGGAGGTTTTTACTTTTTACTTCTCCGAAAGGTGATACTAGGTCTATTAGGTAAGTATTTGGAGTAAAATCCGCAGAAAAGGATGGGCCACGACTTTTCTAAATATTTCCTTTTCAAGGAGGCTTGGGAAAACTCTCGATTTTAGTTGTATTACAGTATTAACTATGGGCAATCAGACAGTCCCAGGTCCAAATCCCCCAAAAGGAGTAAAGAAAAAAGTAAAAAAAAAAGTTTAAAAAAAAAAAAAAATTATAAAAAGTCTAAAAAAGTCAATCACACTCCCTTACTTCCATTAAAAATAAAGATATTTAAAAAAATAGATAAACATATTTGATATCTCCACATTTGTAAAAGTACAATCTATCAAAAAATTAATTAACTGTAGAGCAATGGCCCCCAACATTTCTTACATTGAGAACCACATTCAGCTCTGAGAGAGGGTCACAAGCCACATCTAGACCCCAACCTGTCCCCTGAGAAGTGACATCTCGCTCCCGTTCCCCCTCGCAGTAGTGACACCTAGAGCTCCCATGACCAGTATGACGGCCAAGCTTTCACACAGAAATCACACTGAGGCCTCCTTCACACATCCTGGTAATTCCTGTATAGGAAAAAACATTACTGGCGAGATCCGTGGTCTGTGTCCGCATGACATCCATGTGCCATCTGTGTGTCCGTATGCAGCATCCATTTTTTCTCCAGGAAAAAAACGGATGCTATTTAAACTATTTATTTTTAAAGTTTAATTGCAAGAAATGTAACAACACAGGACTTGCAGGAGGGTGAACAGATGATAGATAGATAGATAGATAGATAGATAGATAGATAGATAGATAGATAAATGTGAGTGAGATAGATATTCAGTGCTTTGGAGTTGTAGCTTACTGTATATGTAATTTATTCATAAATTTACATTTAAAAAAAAATTGCTTGGGATCCCCCTACATTTTATTAACCAGCAGAGGGAAAGCGGAAAGCTGGGACTGATGTTTATAGCCTGGGAAGAGGGTACTACCCATGTAGCTTCCCAGGCTATTAATATCAGCTCACAGCTGTATACTTATTCTTTACAGGTTACTAAAATGGGGGACTCCCTAAAAATGATGTGGGGTCCCCCCTATTTTATCAACCGGCAAAGGCTAGGCACACAGCTGCAGGCTGATATTAATAACCTGGGAAGGGGCCATGGATTTTGGTCCCCTCCCTTATTAAAACATCAGCTCTCATCCGCCCCAGAAATTGCGCATTCATAAGATTCTGGCGCCTAGCCTCTGCTCTTCCCGCTTGCTCTGGTGCAGTGGCAAGTGGGGTAATAGGGTTGGGGTTGATGACAGCTTTGTATTGGCAACTGATATCAAGCCCAGTGGTTAGTAATGGAGAGGCGTCTATAAGACGCCTCCATTATTAACCCCAAAGTCAAATAGTTTAATAAAATACAAATACCCAGAATAAAGTGCTTTATTTGAAATAAAAGTGCACACTGTTTTATACATTTATTTAAAAATAAAAAACACATTTATACTCACCTTATGCCCATTCCTCTGAAGCCCCCCAAAAAATAAAAAAAAAATAAAAAGTAAAAACCAACCATATCCCTCATATTGTCCTTCACCGTAATCATCTCTGTGATATTTGGTTTAGAACTTGAATGATGCCAAGATGCGACCGTCCAGGCTGTAAATCAGGACACAATGAGCTGCTGCGATCGGCGTCATAGAGGTTACCGCCTGTCACTGAAGGTGCGTTCCCACGGGCAGTTCAGTGCAAGCCGGGACAATGAACTGCCGTGACCTCAGTGAGATCACCGTGAGCACCATGAGAAATTTCTCACAGTGTTGCGCTGAACTCACCGAGTTCACCGCTGTCAACTCAGTTCACAGTGAATTACGCTGAATTAAGTGAGCTCAGCGCAACAACGTGAAAAATGTCTCACGGTGCTAGCGGTGATCTCACTGAGGACACGGCAGTTTCTCGTCCCAGCTTGCAGTGAACTACCCGTGGGAATGCACCTTCAGTGACCGGCGGTAACCTCTAAGATGTCACCGTTTGTCACTGAAGCTGCGCTAACTGCAGCTCATTGTGTCCTGGCTTACAGCCTGGACGGTCACATCTTAGCACCGTTCATGTTGTAAACCAGTGATCATATACATTGATTACAGTTTGGGACAGTATGTCGGACAGGTGAGTATTATGGTTGTTTTTTATTTTAGTTTTTCTACCGGTGACACGGGCTTTGTTGCATTATGTGTAAGTTGAGTATGAGGTTTTTTTATTTTATTCTTTATTTTAAACCCGTTGTTGACAGCGGGGGCTGCCTACAACTCCTAACATTGTCTGTTGCTCGTGCTGATCTCAGAACGAGCAGGGGACAATGATGAGAGATGCTTCCAGCAGCGGCCGCCGCTGGGGATCAGCGCGAACTGTACCGCTGATTCCTAGGTGCCGATGTGTGCCACACTGATGACACATGGTTGTCATCTGTGTGTCATCAGTGTGCAGGATCTATTTAGTGCGTGCTGCGCAAAAAAAACCTGACATGTCTGCGGAATTTTTTATACGGACACAAGGTCAGCGTGAAAAACCTAACGTGTGCACACCCATTGAATACAATTGGTGTGCGTATGTCCGTATTTGTGGTCCTTTAAAAACGGGCTGCATAGAAAATGGGCGTGTGAAGGGGACCAGAAGCAGTATACCTAGACCCACCTTACCCCCATTCAGTATTGTCTCCTCAACCACCCCCACAACACTGTTACGTCCAGCTTCAAGCATCCCCTCTGACCATAAGTATCCTATCTCCAGCTTACAATACTTAAATTATCACTAAAGCCCCAAGGCCAGTATATGAGCATCCAGATCTGCTCTTCTGTACTGGGCTAATCACAGTAGTCACCATCTGGAAATGTACTGTTCATAGCAGTTTGCTAGGCTTGGTGCTAATGCACCATATTGGCAGACAGTCGTGAGCCACAGTTCATGGGTCCGCAAGCCACATGTGTGGCACCGAGCCACAGGTTGGGACACCTGCTGTAAAGAGAAAAAATCCAAAAGCCAGAACTGTGATTTTTTGGCTACAGCAACTCTGTAAAAAAAAATGCAATAAGCGATCAAAACTTGATATCTACCCCAAAAGGCATCAATAAACACGTCAGCTCGCCATGCAAAAATAAAGCCCTCACACAGCAATATCGATGGAAAAATGAAACTGTAACAAGGTCTTGGAAAATTAGGACACAATCACATTCTTTTTACAAATTTCCAATTTTTTTTTCTTTGAATAAAAAAATGCTCAGGTTTGGTTTTGCTGTAAAGTATACATATACAAATAGGGCATCACAAAAAAATCAAGACACCAGATGTGGACTTCTTATAAGGCTGGTTATTAGTGATGAGCGAGCGTGCTCGTATAACCCTTTAATCGAGCACGCTTGCCGAGTATTTGCGGCATGATTGGCATCTATTTTTATCCGCTGCGGCATTAAAAAAAAGGGGGGGGGGGAGACATCCTGCATGGGGCATCAAAGGGGGGGGGGAGGTGACATACTGAATGGGGCATTATAAGGGGGGTGACATACTACATGGGGTATTATAAGGGAGGTGACATAATGCATGGGGCATTATAAGGGGGTGACATCCTGCATGGGGCATTATATGGGGGGAAAAGTGACATCCTGCATGGGGCATTATAAGGGAGGGGGGGTGACATCCTGCATGGGGTATTATAAGGGAGGTGGCATAATGCATGGGGCATTATAAGGGGGGTGACATCCTGAATGGGGCATTATATGGGGGGAGGGACAGCCTGCATGGGGCATTATGTGGGGGGCACAGCCTGCATGGAGCATTATGTAGGGGGCACAGCCTGCATGGAGCATTATGTGGGGGGCACAGCCTGCATGGAGCATTATGTGGGGGGCACAGCCTGTATGGAGAGTTATATGGGGGCCAGTATTCTGTATGGAGCGTTATATGGGGGCCAGTATCCTGTATGGAGCGTTAGATATAGATATACATATCTCTATCTATCTGCGGTATCTGTGCATCATGAATCGTGTTATGTGTTAAAGGGGCCCACTGAGACTCTTTCGCCCAGGGCCCACAAAAACCTGGAGGCGGCCCTGCACACCGGCGCTGGGCCGCCCTGCCTCATGATGTCAGGCAGAGCAGGAATGGCCCGGCCTCCAGGATGTGTGAGCCGGGAGCGGGCGGTGTGCAGGGGGGAGACCCGCCAGAGGCTGGCGCCGTACAGTGCCCTGAGAGGTAGGTGTGCACTGTGATGTCAGCATGCTGCGGCTTGTAGTGCGCCCTGTCTTGAGATTTACACCTTCACTTCTTGTTTTTACTATGGTGTCACGTGACCTGAGGTGTCTGGGTCTCTTGTTGTGGGAAGGTAATGGAAGCAGTCATTAGTTGCACCTGAGTGCAGGTGGTGTCTATTCACTGGCAGCAGCAGAGGTCTCACACAATGGACGTGGCTGACACTGACAGGGGTGTACTTTATTATCTCTGCTCAATAAGAGAAAGTGTCATTTTTGCAATATTCTCACAATCCAATTTTTTTATCCTATTTTCGGTGCCGATTTCTTTGTCATTTGCAATGAAAATACAAAACTATTCCCACCTGTGTGCTGTGCCAGGAAGTGTTGTCATAGGGTCTGTACAGTGTATTGTATGGCCCGTGTGTGTATCTATCAGATCCAGCCTGCGCAGAGCAGCAGAGCGCACACACAGCCGCCGTGCACTGCCGGCGCCAGGAGATAGGAGAAGCAATCAGGCATTCTGGGGAGCGACATGTCCGAGCGATGGCTGTGTGTGTTCACTAAGGCTGGAGCTACACAGGGATGTGTAAGGTGTAGGTGCGACCCCAATCTCTCTCATCGCCCCCAGATCAGTCTCATGATCACAATTTTATTTATTTTATTTGCATGTTTTTAAAACACAAACAATTATTGTGCTACAGAATTAAAGGGATCCTGTCATCAGAAATAACGCTATTAACCTGCATATATAACGGTTACATGGCAGGTTAACAGCATTATTATGCTGCCCAGCAGCTGAATGCAGCAGGGAGAGAATTAACTTTCTTTTCCTCGCCAGTATTCAGTTTCAGTCATGGGGGCGGGGCGGTGCCGGTCCGGTCATCACTCTGAGTATACAGAGCGGCTGCTGTAACCGCGCCCCAGCACTGACTGACACTGGCTCTATATTGAGACCGGCTGTCAGTCAGGGCCGGGGTTACATCGGCTGCTCTGTATTCTCAAAGCAATGCCTTACCCGGCGCCGGATCAGACCCCATGACTGAAACCAAATGCTCCCCCATCCTGGTACATGCTCCCCCAAATTTGCACACAGTGTCTTCAACAAAATGGCGCCAGAGATATGCTGTCAGCTCTTACACATACCGCATCACAATCCTTTATCCTCGTCCTCCTCCCTCTCACCTGTAATGGCTGATGTGTTCTTCTGTCTCTGGCCAGACTGCGCAGGCACATTGCGTGCACAGTTTATAGAGGCTTCGGACAGACGGACGCATCTCTCATTATATTATAGATACCAGTCATGTATTCTCATATAGACTATACAGGGCCGTACCTAGGGGAAGAGGAGGGGCATGTAACCGGGGTACAGCCATCAGGGGGTGCCTTCGGGCCCCCTCATCTTGTGGTCAGAGGTGTCTCCCAGGCAGCTGCATGTTGCCGCCCCCAGAGTGGGATTCAACCAACCATTCTCTGAGCTGGCTGTGGAACCGACAGTCCATCAGAGAAGGGAGCTATGTGCGGGCTCATACTGTATATAGGGAGCTATGTGCGGGCTCATACTGTGTGTGTATATAGGAGGCTATGTGGGGGCTCATACTGTATGTAGGTGGCTATGTGGGGGCTCATACTGTATGTAGGTGGCAGAGTGTGGGCTCATACTGTATATAGGGAGCTATGCAGGGGCTCATACTGTATCTAGGGAGCTATATGGGGCTCATACTGTATATAGGGAGCTATGTGTGGGCTCATACTGTATATAGGGAGCTATGTGCGGGCTCATACTGTGTGTGTATATAGGAGGCTATGTGGGGGCTCATACTGTATGTAGGTGGCTATGTGGGGGCTCATACTGTATGTAGGTGGCAGAGTGTGGGCTCATACTGTATATAGGGAGCTATGCAGGGGCTCATACTGTATCTAGGGAGCTATATGGGGCTCATACTGTATATAGGGAGCTATGTGCGGGCTCATACTGTGTGTATATAGGAGGCTATGTAGGGGCTCATATTGTATGTACGTGGCAGTGTGTGGGCTCATACTGTATATAGGAGGCTATTTAGGGGCTCATACTGTATATAGGAGGCTAGTTAGGGGCTCATACTGTATATAGGAGGCTAGTTTGGGGCTGATACTGTATATACAGAGCTATGTGGGGCTCATACTGTATATAGGAGGCTATTTGGGGGCTCTTACTGTATATAGGAGGCTATGAAGGATTAAACTGCATAGGGAGCTATGTGGGGCTCATACTGTATATAGGAGGCTAGTTAGGGGCTCATACTGTATATAGGAGGCTATTTAGGGGCTCATACTGTATATAGGAGGCTATTTAGGGGCTCATACTGTATATACGGAGCTATGTGGGGCTCATACTTTATATACGGAGCTGTGTGGGGCTCATACTGTATATAGGAGGCTTAGGGGGCTCTTACTGTATATAGGAGGCTATGAAGGCTTATACTGTGCATAGGGAGATACAGTACAGACCAAAAGTTTGGACACACCTTCTCATTTAAAGAATTTTCTGTATTTTCATGACTATGAAAATTGTACATTCACACTGAAGGCATCAAAACTATGAATTAACACATGTGGAATTATATACTTAACAAAAAAGTGTGAAACAGCTGAAAATATGTCTTATATTCTAGGTTCTTCAAAGTAGCCACCTTTTGCTTTGATGACTGCTTTGCACACTCATGGCATTCTCTTGATGAGCTTCAAGAGGTAGTCACCGGAAATGGTCTTCCAACAATCTTGAAGGAGTTCCCAGAGATGCTTAGCACTTGTTGGTCCTTTTGCCTTCACTCTGCAGTCCAGCTCACCCCAAACCATCTCGATTGGGTTCAGGTCTGGTGACTGTGGAGGCCAGGTCATCTGGCGAAGCACCCCATCACTCTCCCTCTTGGTCAAATAGCCCTTACACAGCCTGGAGGCGTGTTTGGGGTCATTGTCCTGTTGAAAAATAAATGATGGTCCAACTAAACGCAAACCGGATGGAATAGCATGCTGCTGCAAGATGCTGTGGTAGCCATGCTGGTTCAGTATGCCTTCAATTTTGAATAAATCCCCAACAGTGTCACCAGCAAAGCACCCCCACACCATCACACCTCCTCCTCCATGCTTCGCGGTGGGAACCAGGCATGTAGAGTCCATCTGTTCACCTTTTCTGCGTCGCACAAAGACACGGTGGTTGGAACCAAAGATCTCAAATTTGGACTCATCAGACCAAAGCACAGATTTCCACTGGTCTAATGTCCATTCCTTGTGTTCTTTAGCCCAAACAAGTCTCTTCTGCTTGTTGCCTGTCCTTAGCAGTGGTTTCCTAGCAGCTATTTTACCATGAAGGCCTGCTGCACAAAGTCTCCTCTTAACAGTTGTTGAAGAGATGTGTCTGCTGCTAGAACTCTGTGTGGCATTGACCTGGTCTCTAATCTGAGCTGCTGTTAACCTGCGATTTCTGAGGCTGGTGACTCGGATAAGTTTATCCTCAGAAGCAGAGGTGACTTGGTCTTCCTTTCCTGGGGTGGCCTCATGTGAGCCAGTTTCTTTGTAGCGCTTGACGGTTTTTGCAACTGCACTTGGGGACACTTTCAAAGTTTTCCAAATTTTTCGGACTGACTGACCTTCATTTCTTAAAGTAATGATGGCCACTCATTTTTCTTTACTTAGAATTTGTATTATGGCAAGAAAAAAGCAGCTAACAGTCTATTTAGTAGGACTATCAGCTGTGTATCCACCAGACTTCTGCACAACACAACTCATGGTCCCAACCCCATTTATAAGGCAAAAAATACCACTTATTAAACCTGACAGGGCACAACTGTGAAGTGAAAACCATTTCCGGTGACTACCTCTTGAAGCTCATCAAGAGAATGCCAAGAGTGTGCAAAGCAGTCATCAAAGCAAAAGGTGGCTACTTTGAAGAATCTAGAATATAATAAATAATTTCAGTTGTTTCACACTTTTTTGTTAAGTATATAATTCCACATGTGTTAATTCATAGTTTTGATGCCTTCAGTGTGAATGTACAATTTTCATAGTCATGAAAATACAGAAAAATCTTTAAATGAGAAGGTGTGTCCAAACTTTTGGTCTGTACTGTATGTGGGGCTCATACTGTATATAGGAGGCTATTTGGGGGCTCTTACTGTATATAGGAGGCTATGAAGGCTTATACTGTGCATAGGGAGATATGTGGGGCTCATACTGTATATAGGAGGCTATTTGGGGGCTCATACTGTATATAGGAGGCTATGAAGGCTTATACTGTGCATAGGGAGATATGTGGGGCTCATACTGTATATAGGAGGCTATGTGGGGCTCATACTGTGCATAGGGAGTTATGTGGGGGCTCATACTGTATATAGGGGGATGTCAATATACTTAATTCTGCTCAATATTAAGTCATACAATTAATATAATTTTTTTTATTATTTTGTTAATATTAATATTGAGCAGAATTAATTTCAGCCTATTGGTTCGGCCTCCACAACAAGCATGGTCTCTCATGTGGCCCCTCGGGAAAATAATCTCCCACCCTGCTCTACTATATATAATGCTATGATAATAGATTTCCTAAAGGAGAAAAAACATGGCGCTATCTAAGCGTAGTAAGATTTGATCAATTAAAAGGGTGAGTATCTATAGGAAATTGCTCACCTGATGCGGTTGTGCAAGCAGAGGCACAGCTCCCTCTTGTAGTATGGATGAATTTGCAAAAGACTGCGGCCGACCTGGTGAGGTGGGATTGATTCCTGAGACAGGAGTATCCAACAACGAGGATAGCACAAGGGAGAACCAGGTGATGGCGCTGTTTTTGCCACTTGGTGGCAAAGACAGCGACATCACCTGGTTCTCCCTTTTGGCATATATAGTGCTATGTTATGTATAGGCTTGTACATAATGGAAAAAAAATTCCGTCATTTTCGGTCTATAGATGTGATTAGAACATCTATGTGTTACTCACATGACCTATCACGTGATCAATCAATGAGGATCATGTGACGTGACATGTCATGTGATACATCGGGTACCTGGGAAGGGGGGGGCCCACACCTTCTAAACTGCCCGGGGCCCTGGCTACTCTTAATCCACCCCTGCCTATGCTCATTTGCTTATTCTGTTTGGTATCTTGATTTTTTGTTTTGCCCTATTTGTGTACTTTCCCTGATTACTCCTGATCATTTCTGCATATACTTATAGGGGTCAGGGACTTAATAATTGATGCACACTTTGATGTATAACATCTTTGTCTTTTCAAACACAGACAGTGCATTGCTGTTTATTTACTGTATTTTTCAGACTATAAGACGCACCGGACCATAAGACGCACCTAGGCTTTAGAGGAGGAAAATAAAAAAAGAAATTTAAGCAAAAAATGTGGTCATGATGCACTTTTAAGGGGGTCTTCTGATGACACTGGTATAGGGGTAATGTCACCCAATTCTGACAATATCCCCCATCCTGGTATATATGCCCCCCCCCACTTCCTTTAATATGTGGTCACCATCCCCATCCTGGTATGCCTGGCACCCCTCCATCCTGGTATGCATGGCACCCCTCATCCCCAATCCTGGTGACGCGCCCCTGGGCCTGTGTCGCGCTGCGTTGCGCACGCGGGAGCTTACCCGGAGCCGGATCTGTTTAGGGTTGTAGTCTCGTGGCGGTGACCCGGTCCGTGCCCAGGGAGTCAAACTGGACGGCAGTCTGTTAGCGGTAGAAAATGGTTGATGACTACGCCACCCGTTGAATGCAGCCAGGGGGCTGCTGCTGCAGGGCAGACCGCTGAGGCCGGTGGAAGGATGGTGCAGCGTGATAGTATAACCCCCAACGGGAGGGGTATGGCCTCAGGGCAGCCGACGTGGATGATGGGGGTAGCAGGAACCACTCAGAGACGGTATGGTAGCGTTCAGGGTCTTTACTGGTAACAACGATAGACCCTCCCGGAGTACTTGCTAGCGAACGGGGCCTGGTCAGTCCTTGAGCAGATGGGATCTCCCCTGGCCAGGCGTAGTTGTAGGCCTCCCAAGCTGACTGTACTCTTCTGGCTACCTTGCTAGAAGCTGATGTAAGTAGCCCACGTCCCTGAGTGTACCGTGTGGTGCTCACCCGTATGGCCGGTGACTCGGGGCCTTCTAATGGCTTCCGCTCCACGATGGCGGTGCTGGTCCCACGCGTGTGACCGGGCCTTCGGGCTTCTGGGCCAGGGGACCTGAAATCCCCTGCCTGACGGATTCTGCTGCTGGGTAGAAGTTAGTCCCCACAGCCTCGGACTCCGGGTCCGGTAAAGAATCTTCTTAGTCAGGGCGAGCTCTTTAGCTGCCAGCCCCTGACTCCTTGTGACTCTGCTGCTTCCTATGCTGCTCTTGTCTCTACTCTTCCTGGACTCACTAACCCTGCCTCAGCCCCGGGTTTATACAGGGGAAGTTCTTCCCCTCCCAAGGCTGGGCAGGAGGTGTGGCATGCACAGGATCCCTGACCAAAGGACCTCCCACCTGCTCTCAGACGTAATATCTCTATCACTGTGACAACCAGACCCCTGGGGTGTCACACTCCCCCCTAGTGAAATTTAGTACTCCGGGACTAAACACTTTTTAGAAAAATATAACAAGGTATATCAAAGAACAATAAAATACAATAAGGAAACACAATAAGATGGTCACGGATGTCCGCAACCGGGTGCAGTCTTTGAAGAAAAGCAAAGGTGTCCATTTCACCAACACAGGGAGACGTAACCAGGTAGGGGTCTGTCCTACCCCGAGTCCTTAACAGTCTCTAGTCCATCCTGGGTTACGCTCCAACTATATACAAAGGATTCCCGGTAAATCCACCGAAGACTCCTAAAAACAACTAGAAACACAAAATTACACACAAGCAACAATAAACAGGTAAACATTGTAAAACAACTTAAACATTTAGATCCTCCAACGTGCGGGTAACTGGCCTCTAGTGGCCCTAGTGGACCTACGGAGCTGACTGTCTGGCCCTGAACTACAGGGTGTAGGAGCTGTCAAGGGTAAACTGGGCAGCTGTCTACCGGCTCTTTGTCTCACTAGGGGTACGGCAGGCTCACTATAAGCAGAGGGTGGATTCTCCTGTTCCGCTTGGGTGGAGTCTTCTGCCTCCTGGACCGGCTGCTCTTCCAGCTCTACCCGTTGCTCCGTAGGTTCTTGGGATGATGGTTGGAGGAAGGTGAGTACGGGTACCACAACTGCACCATTGACTTGAGTCCAAGACCGAGGGAAGTCCCCGAGCACGGTACTAACCATATCTTCCCTTTCTTCCACGGGTCGATGGTCTTCCTGTTCCTCCTCAGGGTTCCTCAGTTGTTCGGGGCACTTCTTCAGGTGGTCCCGGGATACAATGGCTGTGGTTTCCCCTCCGTCTTTACTGATGGTACAGACCTTCGGGTTCTCGTGGCTTGAGGGCAGTACGGTGTACGGGTCCTTCTCCCACTGGTCGTCCAACTTGTGGAGCCGTCTCTTCCTCTTCAAGACCTGCTCTCCGGGTACCAGGGGAACAGCGGGAGCATACTGGTTGTAAGTCTTCTCTTGTCTTTCCCTAGCCTGACAGAGACTTCGCTCCACGCTCTCCTGTACTTTCCGGTACTGCTGCTGCCTCTCTGTGTCCCAGTCCGTTTCTGGTGAAGTGTCCTCGGGCGTCAGGACTCCCATTTCCAGGTCAACAGGTAACTTACCAGGTCTTGCCCTCATTAGGTAAGCCGGGGTACAGTTGGTGGAACCTACCGGGATGTGGTTGTATAGGTCCACCAGATCGGGCAACTTCTCAGGCCACAGACTGCGTTCTTCCAGGGGCAACGTTTTTAGAAGATCCATTACCACCTGGTTCATTTTCTCACAAAGTCCATTAGTTTGCGGATGGTAGGGTGTCGTCCTTATCTTCCGGCAGCCATACAGATTGCAGAATTCCTGGAAGACCTCCGCTTCAAAGGCAGGTCCCTGGTCCGTCAGCACTTGGTCCGGGTACCCGTGTGGACGGCAAAAGTGCTGCTGGAAGGCTCTAGCTGCTGTTCGAGCCGTTAAGTCCTTGACGGGGACGACAACCAGAAACCGGGAGTAATGATCCACGATGGTTAACGCGTAGACGTAGCCACTTCTGCTGGGGGTCAGTTTTACATGATCCAAGGCTACCAGTTCCAACGGTTGCCGGGTGACGATGGACTGCAGGGGAGTCTTCTGGCTGGCCCGGTCCTTCCTTCTCAGATTGCACGGGCCACAGTCTCTGCACCACTTCTCGATGGTTCCCCTCATGCCTACCCAGTGGAACCGCTCGCGCAGCAGGAACTCCAGCTTTTTCCACCCGAAGTGTCCAGCTCCGTCGTGGTATGCCTCCATCACCATGGCTGCGTCTCTTCGTGGCACCACTACTTGCCAGAGTAGTTCATGCGTCCTGGAGTTAACCATTCTGCGGCACAACTTCCCCTTGTAAAGGAACAGTCGACTCTTCTCTGCCCATAGTTGTTTGGCTTCCTCTGGAGCGTCTGATTCCAGGCTAGCCTCCGGGCGAGTCAGCATCTCCTTCACCAGTCGGACGGCAGGGTCGCTGTCTTGCGTTTCCGCCCAGTTGTAGTGAGGTAAGGGGTTCAACGTAGCAGCCTGCTTACTCCTTACCCGGTGGGAATACTGGATAGTCCCATGACGGTGGAACGCAGGGAGTTCAACTTCTTCCAGTCCCTCCGGATCTTCTCCTCCGTCCGGCAGGTTGGGCATCCTGGACAGGGCGTCCGCGTTGGTATTGGAGCGCCCTGCCCGGTATTTAATTGTGAACTCGTAGTTGGACAGACGGGCCATCCACCTCTGCTCCAGGGCACCGAGTCTTGCCGTGTCCAGGTGTGTCAGCGGGTTGTTATCCGTGTATACGGTGAACCGGGAAGAAGCGAGGTAATGCCTAAAGCGCTCGGTGACTGCCCATACCACGGCCAGGAACTCTAGCTTAAATGAGCTGTAATTTTCGGGGTTCCTTTCGGTGGGTCGCAGTTTTCGGCTGGCATAGGAGATTACTCGTTCTCTCCCCTGCTGAATCTGGGACAGTACGGCTCCTAGCCCGATGTTACTGGCGTCGGTGTAGAGGATGAAGGGCTGGCTATAGTCCGGGTACGCCAAGATTTCATCCCCCGTGAGGGCCATCTTCAGCTGGCGGAAGGACTCTTCTTCTAGCTTTTCCCATTTGAAGGGCGGCTTCTGGTTCTTGGCCTTCCGGGACTGGCCTATCAGGAGGTCCTGCATAGGTGCTGCCTTTTTGGTGAAACCGGGAATAAACCTTCGGTAGTAGCCTACCAACCCTAGGAACTGCCGCACTTCTTTTACGCTGGAGGGGCTTGGCCATGCCTTAATTGCGGTGATCTTATCGGGGTCGGGAGCCACTCCGTCAGCGCTCACCACGTGTCCCAGGTATTGCACCTTTGGTTTCAGGAGGTGACACTTGGAGGGTTTCACCTTTAGGCCGTAACTCGCCAGAGCTTCGAACACCTCCGCCAGGTGTTTCAGGTGGTCCTCATAAGTTTTGGAGTATACGATGACATCGTCCAGGTACAACAGGACCGTCTCGAAGTTTCTGTGGCCCAGACAGCACTCCATTAATCGTTGGAAGGTTCCTGGGGCGTTGCAGAGTCCGAACGGCATGCAGGTGAACTCGCTAAGTCCCATCGGGGTGGTGAATGCGGTCTTCTCCCGGTCCGCCTCTGTTACAGGAACCTGCCAGTACCCGCTAGTGAGATCCAAGGTAGAGAAGAAGTTAGCAGATCTTAAAGCAGCCAATGACTCCTCTATCCTTGGTAAGGGGTACGCATCCTTGTGTGTGATACGGTTGATTTTCCGGTAATCTACACACATCCTCATGGTGTTGTCTTTCTTTTTGACTAAAACTAGTGGGGCTGCCCAGGGGCTACAGCTATCCCGGATTACCCCAGCCTCCTTCATGTCTCTAAGCATCCCCTTGGCGTGTTGGTAATGTGCAGGGGGTACGGGTCGATACCTCTCTTTTATGGGAGGATGATCTCCCGTGGGGATGCGGTGTTCTACCCCCTTGACTCGCCCGAAGTCTAACGGGTGTTTACTAAACACTCTCTCATACTCTTGAACCACCCGATAGACTCCTTGTTTCTGGTGTGAGGGAGTGGAGTCAGTACCCAGATGTAGTTGCTGACACCAGTCCTCCATGTCTTTCTTAGAGCCGTTACCTTCCTCCGGGTGAGATGGAGGCAAGGGTTCCACAGATTGTATAGAATTTTGATTAGTGGTATATAATTTGGCTAGCGTGGCATACCGGGGCAGGTACACTTCCCTCTCCCCGATATTTATTATGCGAACGGGCACCCTCCCATGGCGTACATTGACCACCCCCCGTGCTGTCAAAATGGTGGGCCTACTGTCTGAGTAAACTGGTTCTACCATTGCCTGGTAATCTCTACCTCTCAGACCAATAGCTGCCCGGCACCAAATCATCATTTCACTTTTTGGGGGCATGGCAATAGGAAAAGGGTCACACATTCTTACGCTACCAATCTCACCGCCGGAGAGTTCCACTTGTTGCCGTTGCATCAGTGCCCGGATCTCTTTCTGGAGCACCCGCTGCTCGCCGGAGCTGGCATTCTTGGCAACCTGCTGTAAAAGGAAAATCACCTCTGCAAGACAATTTTCAATTACATTAGTTCCTAGAGTTATTTTTGGGTGACTCTCATGTTTGTCAATATCTACAATGATCAGTCCCTGTGCGGCCAGTTCGACTCTACCAATTTTGATGGTCACCTCTTTAAATCCGATCTGTGGCACGGGCTGACCATTGCTGGCGATGATACTCAAGTCGTCGTCAGGGTAGCGGGTAATATCCGAGTCATTCCAGTACTGCTTGAAGAGCACGTACGGGATGGTGGTGACCTGTGACCCGGTGTCCAGTAGGGCACTCATGGAAATGCCATCCAGTACCACAGGCAAGACTGGACGTCCTCCCACATATCTGTCGCGCCAGTTCGATGGGCCTGGTGATCTTTTTCCTGGGGGTTGGCCCTCTACCCCAGGTTGTGCCCGTTTAAAGAACAGTACCTTTCCATATGTCCGGGTTGATTGCAGCGGCGGCAGATGGGTCGTCCGTCCTCGCTGTATCGGTCACTGGGTCTTCCTCTGGCCGGTGGGGTCCTCCTTGGTCGACGCCACGGGATGTCCTCCGGTCCGGATGCCAGCTGGATCTTCCCTGGAGTGGAAACCTGTAAAGACTGCACAGTTCGGGTTAGCGCAGCAACGCTTTTAGCTAGCTCTTGGACCTGATGGTGTAGGTCTGGAGCCGGGTCATTGTCCAAAGCCTGCGCATCAGCTCCCACAGGCCCTGCTGACAAGGGCGCCGCCTCCTGGTAGTAAGTGGTAGTGGGGCGTCTGTGGGTCACAACGCCACCTGGTGCCGGTTCTCGGAGCACCCGGATGGCTCTGTCCTTGAACTGTGCAAATTCTAGATGAGGGTCCTGTAAGGCCATTGCCCGCAACTGGGTGCGGTGGGCATTGCAATATAAACCCTCTATAAATTGTTCGGTCAACAGCCTGTCCTCGTTTCCCACTCCATTAGGGTCGGTCTGCTTAATGGCCCTCAGGGCCTCTTGTAGGTTGAGTGCATAGTCCCTTATACTCTCATGCGCTCGCTGCTTGCACCCGTAGAATCTAAGTTTAATCTCGGCTGAGGTGCGGGTATCAAAGGTGTCCTTCAGCCGGGTTAGTATCCCTGCGACAGTCTTCCTCCCAGGTGGCCAGGATTTTACTTCCCTTTTGGCTGCCCCAGTTAGTTGGGCCACCAGGATGCTCACTTTTTGCTCTTCTGTGAGGGGGTACACTTGGAAGAGGCTATCCAGCTTTTCTCTAAAGTCATGCAGGGTATGTGACTCCCCTGAGTACTGGGGTAGCCAAGCTGCTCCCGGGATATAGGGCATGGTGAAGGGCATAACTGCAACAGCGGTAGCGCTGGCGGGGGTTGAGGCAGTGGAGCTCTCCTCTGTATCCGACATCTTCCTCCCCCCTAGTGGACCGTGGCCTACCTTGCGATGATCCTGTTCCGTAGGCCGCGGCTCCGCAGTGGATCGTCAGGGTTGAGGACCTTCCGTCGCGCTCCTGTGACGTCGGCGTCTGCTGGGCTCCTTCCAGGACCTTACGCAACGTCCGGACGTGAGGCGGGGCTTCAGTTCTCGCGCGCTTTCGGAGTCCACGCCCCTCTTCTTCCCGCGCGGCGTCCTCAAGATGGCGTCCAATGGCGGGAAAACTCCACGGATGGCGGGAAGAAGGCTGAAGATGGCGCCGGATGGCGGGAATCTTCACCGATGGCGGGAAGAAGGCTGAAGATGGCGCCGGATGGCGGGAATCTTCACCGATGGCGGGAATCTTCACCACTGGTAAGTTTGAACAGTCTTTGCTTTTCAGGCACGCAGTACCCGGTGGTTGCGGGCACGTGATCCTGCCGACTACGCCAAAGTTGACGCGCCCCTGGGCCTGTGTCGCGCTGCGTTGCGCACGCGGGAGCTTACCCGGAGCCGGATCTGTTTAGGGTTGTAGTCTCGTGGCGGTGACCCGGTCCGTGCCCAGGGAGTCAAACTGGACGGCAGTCTGTTAGCGGTAGAAAATGGTTGATGACTACGCCACCCGTTGAATGCAGCCAGGGGGCTGCTGCTGCAGGGCAGACCGCTGAGGCCGGTGGAAGGATGGTGCAGCGTGATAGTATAACCCCCAACGGGAGGGGTATGGCCTCAGGGCAGCCGACGTGGATGATGGGGGTAGCAGGAACCACTCAGAGACGGTATGGTAGCGTTCAGGGTCTTTACTGGTAACAACGATAGACCCTCCCGGAGTACTTGCTAGCGAACGGGGCCTGGTCAGTCCTTGAGCAGATGGGATCTCCCCTGGCCAGGCGTAGTTGTAGGCCTCCCAAGCTGACTGTACTCTTCTGGCTACCTTGCTAGAAGCTGATGTAAGTAGCCCACGTCCCTGAGTGTACCGTGTGGTGCTCACCCGTATGGCCGGTGACTCGGGGCCTTCTAATGGCTTCCGCTCCACGATGGCGGTGCTGGTCCCACGCGTGTGACCGGGCCTTCGGGCTTCTGGGCCAGGGGACCTGAAATCCCCTGCCTGACGGATTCTGCTGCTGGGTAGAAGTTAGTCCCCACAGCCTCGGACTCCGGGTCCGGTAAAGAATCTTCTTAGTCAGGGCGAGCTCTTTAGCTGCCAGCCCCTGACTCCTTGTGACTCTGCTGCTTCCTATGCTGCTCTTGTCTCTACTCTTCCTGGACTCACTAACCCTGCCTCAGCCTCGGGTTTATACAGGGGAAGTTCTTCCCCTCCCAAGGCTGGGCAGGAGGTGTGGCATGCACAGGATCCCTGACCAAAGGACCTCCCACCTGCTCTCAGACGTAATATCTCTATCACTGTGACAACCAGACCCCTGGGGTGTCACACTGGTATGCATGGCACCCCTTATCCCTAATCCTGGTATGCATGGCTCCCTCATCCCCAATCATGGTATGCATGGCTCCCTCATCCCCAATCATGGTATGCATGGTACTCCTCATCCCAAATCCTGGTATGCATGGCACCCCTCACCCCAAATCATGGTATGCATGGCTCCCTCATCCCCAATCCTGGTATGCATGGCACCCCTCATCCCAAATCCTGGTATGCATGGCACCCCTCATCCCAAATCCTGGTATGCATGGCACCCCTCATCCCCATCCTGGTATGCAAGGCACCCATCATCCCCAATCCTGGTATGCATGGCACCCCTCATCCCCAATCCTGGTATGCATGGCACCCCTCATCCCCAATCCTGATATGCATGGCACCCCTCATCCCCAATCCTGGTATTCATGGCACCCCTCATCCCCATCCTGGTATGCATGGCACACCTCATCCCTATCCTGGTATGCATGGCACCCCTAATCCCTGTCCTGGTATGCATGGCACCCCTAATCCCTGTCCTGGTATGCATGGCACCCCTAATCCCTGTCCTGGTATGCATGGCACCCCTCATCCCTGTCCTGGTATGCATGGCACCCCTATTCCCTGTCCTGGTATGCATGGCCCCATCATCTTTATCCTGTTATGCATGGCACCCCTAATCCCTGTCATGGTATGCATGGCACCCCTAATCCCTGTCCTAGTATGCATGGCACCAATAATCCCTGTCCTGGTATTCATGGCCCCCTCATCTTTATCCTGTTATGCATGGCACCCCTCATCCCTGTCCTGGTATGCATGGCACCCCTAATCCCTGTCCTGGTATGCATGGCCCCCTCATCTTTATCCTGGTATGCATGGCACCCCTAATCCCTGTCCTGGTATGCATGGCACCCCTAATCCCTGTCCTAGTATGCATGGCACCAATAATCCCTGTCCTGGTATTCATGGCCCCCTCATCTTTATCCTGTTATGCATGGCACCCCTCATCCCTGTCCTGGTATGCATGGCACCCCTAATCCCTGTCCTGGTATACATGGCCCCCTCATCTTTATCCTGTTATGCATGGCACCCCTAATCCCTGTCCTGGTATGCATGGCCCCCTCAGCTTTATCCTAGTATGCATGGTCCCCCTAATCCCCATCAAGCTGCACATAAAAAAAAATAAACACTCATACTCACCTTTCTTCTCTCTCCTCCAGCGCTGCGTCCTGTCTGCATGCACTGATCTCTCCATGTGAGCAGCGCATGACATCACTGCCATGCATGGCTCACAATGAGAGAGATCAGCTGCCGGAAGTCACTGCTCCCCACGCTGGGACTGTGTGCGCGGGGAGCAGTGACCTCACTCTCCTTCATAGCCGGCACACAGCGGAGCCGCGCTGCGGCTCCTGCTGCTGCCGGCTATAGCGTGTGCCCGCTTATTAAAGGGCATGAATATTCACCTCTCTCCACTTCCATGGGCGTGGAGAGAGGTTGAATATTCATGCCCTTTAAGGCTGTGTGCCCACGTAGCGTTTTTCAAGCGTATATGCTGCGGAATTTCCGCAGCGTAAACGCTTGAAAAACGCATGTATATCCGCACCCCATGGTCCCCAATGGCATTCCGCAATGTCAATGCCCATGCTGCGGATTTTTCCGCAGCGTATATGCTGCGGTCAAAAATCCGCAGCATGTTCATTAATTTTGCGGAAGCGCAGCGGAATCAATGTGCGGATGGTACCCAAGTCTGGATGAGAGGAGACTCTCATCCAGACCTGGGTACCAAAGAACCTGTAAAAAAAAGAATAAAATAAAGTTTATACTTATCTTCTGATGTTTTCCCTCCGTCGCGCTGTTGTCTGAAGGACCTGCCACGTCATTGAGTCATGTGACCCACCACATGACTCAATGACGTCACCGCAGGTCCTGCACACAACAGCGTGAGCCGCTCAAGCCTCCGGACGGGGCAGAGAATGCATCAGAAGGTGAGTATAAACTTTATTTTTTTATTTTTTACCATTCTGAACAAGTTGTCAAGCACTTTTCCAAGTGATGCTTGGAGAAGTGCTTGATAACCGGCATGCGGAAATGCATGCAAAGACGCCTCACAAACGCTTCTACCTGGCGGGAAAACCGCATGTAATATCCGCATGCGATTTTCCCGCCAGGGAGAAGCGTAAAAAATATGCTTCAGGTCCGCAACGTGGGCACATAGCCTAACAGCGGGCACAGGCGATTCCGGCAACAGCAGGAGCTGCGCCGCGCTCCGCTGTGTGCCGCTATTAAGGAGCATGAATATTCAGTGCTCCTCACAGCCAATGGGTGTGGGGAGCAGTGAATATTAATTTTCTTTGGCAGCGGGGACAGTGTAGGCGGCAGCTGATAGCTGCTGCCTCCTGTGCCCCGCTCCTCCACCGCTACCGCTCCCCCCACACCCCGTATATATATACACCTCCCCAACATTCGGACTATAAGAAGCACCCCCCATTTTACTCCAAAATTTGAGGAAAAAAGTGCGTCTTATAGTCTGAAAAATACGGTAGTTACATTGACACACATCCAGGATTTTGTGATTACTACTACTTGTGCTGCACTTTAGATTAGGGGTGTAATAGGGTCCTATATATCATATCCTGTCAATATATTATAAATTTTTTGTGCACCCTTATATATGTTGGATGTTAAATGTGTAATTGGGTACACACCTTATAATATATATTTTTGAGAGTTTTTAGGTTATATTTTAGGGGTCTACTTTTTGGTGGTCAATGAATAAACATCATAAGTGGTGTAAAATGCTGGGATCAGATGAGTAATAAATACGTCATGTTCAGAAAGTGAACTAAGTCTGCACCTCTGACTGCATGGCGCAGGGGAATACAGATTTGTGCATTGATCCTGTATATTGTACTTATATGGTCGGGCTCTCATATTGTATTCTCTGTTATATATATTTACTCAGCACATTTCTAGTCTTATACAGTGGGGGAAAAAAGGATTTAGTCAGCCACCAATTGTGCAAGTTCTCCCACTTGAAAAGATGAGAGAGGCCTGTAATTGACATCATAGGTAGACCTGAACTATGAGAGACAAAATGAGAAAAAAAAATCCTGAAAATCACATTGTCTGATTTGGAAAGAATTTTTCTCAAAATTTTGGTGGAAAATAAGTATTTTGTCAATTAGAAAAATTCATCTCAATACTTTGTTATATATCCTTTGTTGGCAATGACAGAGGTCAAACGTTTTCTGTAAGTCTTCACAAGGTTGGCACACACTGTTGCTGGTATGTTGGCCCATTCCTCCATGCAGATCTCCTCTAGAGCAGTGATGTTTTGGGGCTGTAGCTGGGCAACACGGACTTTCAACTCCCTCCAAAGGTTTTCTATAGGGTTTAGATCTGGAGACTGGCTAGGCCACTCCAGGACCTTGAAATGATTCTTACGAAGCCACTCCTTCGTCGCCCTGGCAGTGTGCTTGTGATCATTGTCATGCTGAAAGACCCAGCCTTGTTTCATCTTCAATGCCCTAGCTGATGGAAGGAGGTTTGCACTCAAAATCTCACGATACATGGCCCCAATTATTCTTTCATGTACACGGATCACTCATCCTGGTCCCTTGGCAGAGAAACAGCCCCAAAAAATGATGTTGCCACCCCCATGCTTCACAGTAGGTATGGTGTTCTTTGGATGCAACTCAGCATTCTTTCTCCTCCAAACACGCCGAGTTGTGTTTCTACCAAACTGTTCTACTTTGGTTTCATCTGACCATATGACATTCTTTCAATACTCCTCTGGATAATCCAAATGCTGTCTAGCAAACTTCAAATGAGTCTGGACATTTAATGGCTTAAGCAGGGGGACACGTCTGGCACTTCAGGATCCGAATCCCTGGCGGCGTAGTGTGTTACTGATGGTAGCATGTGTAAAATTGGTCCCAGATCTCTGCAGGTCATTCACTAGGTCCCCCCATGTGGTTCTGGAATTTTTGCTCACCGTTCTGGAGATCATTTTGACCCCAAGGGGTGAGATCTTGTGTGGAGCCCCAGATAGAGAGAGATTATCAGTGAGCGGTCTTGTATATCTTCAATTTTCTAATTATTGCTCCCACAGTTGATTTCTTCACACCAAGCTTCTGGCCTATTGCAGATTCAGTCTTCCCAGCCTCGTGCAGGGCTACAATTTTGTTTCTGGTGTTCTTCGACAGCTCTTTGGTCTTCACCAAAGTGGAATTTGGAGGGGGACTGTTTGAGGTTGCGGATAGGTGTCTTTTATACTGATAACAAGTTCAAACATGTGCCAGTACTACAGGTAATGAGTGGAGGACAGAGGAGCCTCTTAAAGACGAAGTTACAGGTCTGTGAGAGCCAGAAATCTTGCTTGTTTGTTATTGACCAAATATTTATTTTCCACCAAAATTTGAAAAAAATTTCTTTCCAAATCAAACAATGTGATTTTCAGGATTTGTTTTCTCATTTTGTCTCTCATAGTTCAGGTCTAACTATAATGTCAATTACAGGCCTCTCTCATCTTTGTAAGTGGGAGAACTTGCACAATTGGTGACTGACTATATACTTTTTTTCCCCACTGTATTCTGGTCTCACTTTGTAACTTTATACTGGTGACTCTGGAATATGACATTCTTCCATGTTTAAACATATATTTCTAATATCTGCCCAGGAACCAGCGATGTCCGGATCTACATCCTCTGATAGCGAGATGGACGATGCCAAGAGCTACCTATCGATGATTTCTGACCTGCTGGACAGCTTTATAGACAGTGTCAGTGCCAGGCTCCTTCATCTATTAGATTGGCTGTGTACTGTATATGTTTGATTTCATTCAGAAAAACAGATGATTTTCATCTCCATTTTCATCCATATGGCATTTATATGACCAAATACAATTTCCTATGTTAAAGAATTGTTTGTATTCATAAAAATCTTACACTATGTAGTATTGTAAGATATATAGTACATACATAGTATGTATATAGATCCGTATTGGATCCAATTTTTTTGCCCTCTCATAGACTTAAATAGGCAGGTCTCATCTGACCTACAGAAGAAACTAATGCATGATAAGATGTGCTTTTGCAAACAGACTTGGTCCATTAACCCCTTCATGACTGAGCATTTTCCGTTTTTGCATTTTTGTTTTTTGCTTCCCTTGTTCCCAGAGCCATAACTATTTTTCAGTCAATATGGCCATATGAGGGATTATTTTTTGCGGGACGATTTGCACTTTTCAACAACATCATTGGTTTTACCATATCGTGTACTGAAAAATGGGAAAAAAATTCCAAGTGCGGTGAAATTTTTTTAAAAAAACTGTGGAATTGCACTTTTTTTGCACCATGTTCACTGAATGCTAAAACTGACCTGCCTATTGTTATTCTCCAAGTCATTACGAGTTCATAGACACCTAACATGTACAGGTTCTTTTTTATTTAATTGGTGAAAAAAAAATCCAAAGTTTGCAAAAAAAAAAAAAAAATGGCTCCATTTTCCGAGACCCATCGCGTCTGCATTTTTCATGATTTTCCACGCGGAGCTGACATTTTTATTGATACGAGTTTGGACCTAGATCCAATGGTTTTGTTGCCCGTTATAGCAATGTTGGGCGACCAAAAAAAAATAATTCTGGCATTTACATTTTTTTTCTCATTACGCCATTTGCCGATTGGATTAATTCTCTTTTTATATTGGTAGATTGGGCGATTCTGAACGCGGCGATACCAAATATGTGTTTGTGTGTTTTTTTTTTTATTGTTTTATTTTGAATGGGGCGAAAAGGGGGTGATTTAAAGGGAATCTGTCACCGCCCTGGGACCTATCAGACCTCTCATGTGGTTATACAGGTGATAGAAATGTGAATCTATACTTACCTGTATGGCCCATAGTAGAGGTTTGCTTGCTTTGAAATACATTTTAGTTTTGATAAGCTTCGCGTCCTGGGGACACAAAGAAATCCCCGCCTGTCAACTTAATTTCCATATTTCCCCCCTCCCCTCCACAGGGCCCTGTGACGTGCAGTTCCCGGCCGGATCCCGCGCCTGTGTAATTTACCTTGTATGGAAGGCGCAGTAATACCTCCAGTCTGTGTGTCCTTGTGGAGCAGGAAACTTGTGCGCAGGCGCCGGGAAGGCAGGGTGACTCACCGGCGCCTGCGCACACGTTTTCTGCTCCACAAGGACACACAGACTGCAGGGATTACTGCGCCTTTCGTACAAGGTAAATTGCACAGGCGCGGGATCCGGACGGGAACTGCACGTCACAGGGCCCTGTGTAGGGGAGTGGAGGGGGGAATATGGAGATTAAGTAGGTAGGGATTTCTTAGCGTCCCCTGGACGTGAAGCTTGTCAAAACTAAGTTAATAAAAATGTATTTCAAGGCAAGCAAACCGCTAATATGGAACATACAGGTAAGTATAGATTCACATTTCTATCACCTGTATGCCCATATTAGAGGTCTGATAGGTCCCAGAGGGGTGACAGATTCCCTTTAAAATTTTATACATATTTTTAAAAACATTTTTTTATTACTTTTTGCTTGCTTCAATTGTCTCCATGAGAGACTAGAAGCAGCACTTACCTGATCAGCTCTGCTACATACAGGTGATGAACAGATCGCCTGTATGTAGCAGAATTGCTTACTTGCTATGAGCGCTGACCACTGGGTGGCGCTCATAGCAATCTGGACATGACAACCACAGGGGTCTTCTGGCAACCCATCGGTGACCTGCGATCATGTGACGGAGTCGCAGATGGGCGGGGTAAGTGACTCGCTTCCGGCGTGGAGATGTTAAATGCCACTGTCAAAGATTGACAGCGGCATTTAACTAATTAACAGCTGCAGATGGATCGCGATTCCACCCGTGGCTGTTGCGGGCACATGTCAGTTGTATAGATCAGCTGACATGTGCCCAGTTTAGTGCGGGCTCAGCGTCGGAGGCCGCGCTGAACATGCGGTGATGACGTGGTGCATACTATTATGTACATAATGAAGGGGTTAAAAAAAATAAACACGCTCCTATCAACTAATCGAATTGCATTGGTCTTAGCGCCGTCCGTGTGATTCATGTTGTTTCATGCACAGACCAAAAATAAAATTGTGTGAACTTGGCCTTACGATCAGAGGCTGAGTCTGTTTTGCCAGAGTGCTCTGCTAGTTTTGCTATCAAAATGGCAGAAACTCTGCAGATCGGAACAAATCCTTAACCTGAATAAGAAAAGCAGTAATTTTCCAGATCCCACTGAGATTGTTTAGGAATTCAGCACAGATTATATTTGATAACGTGTGATGTGCATTGGGAAGGCAGATACATACAGCTCTGGCAAAAATTAAGAGACCACTGCACAGTTTTCTAAAAATCACCATCTCTACATGTCTGACAGCCATTCCATTCCAGTGTCAGTTGAATTCCAACCAAAGTACACCTCATTCTACTTAATGTGCTTCTAATTAGGTGATCACCTGAACCAAATCTTATGTAAAGAGGGAAAGTATAAAAAACACTGCTGTCGTCTTCACAATCCTCTTGCAACAGGACAAGCTGAATGGCAAAACAAGTGCTAGGAATAGCCCAAAAGTAATTTGAATGAAAAACTAACTTTTAACCATGCCAAAGGAGATGAAAAGAAAAGTCTTGAGTGAGGAAAAGAAGGGCTCAATTCTGGCTTTACTAGCAGAGGGATACAGTGAGCGTCATGTTGCCTCCATCCTTAAAATTTCGAAGACGGCAGTCCATTACAACAAGGTCAAGGAGCAGACATTGGGGACAACAAAGCTACAGACCGGCAGAGGGCGAAAGCGACTCTCCACTGACCGGAATGACCGTCATCTTATTCAAATGTCACTCAGCAACCGCAGGATGACATCAAGTGACCTACAAAAGGAATGGCAAATGGCAGCTGGGGTGAAGTAAATGGCAAGAACAGTTCGTAACGGGCTCCTAGAGACAGGCCTCAAGTCATGTAAAGCTAGAAAAAAGCCTTTCATCAATGAGAAGCAAAGAAGAGCCATGCTGAAGTTTGCCAGAGACCATAACGATTGGACCATAGAGGACTGGAGTAAGGTAATCTTCTCTGATGAGTCTAATTTTCAGCTTTGCCCAACACCTGGTAGTCTAATGGTTAGATGGAGAACTGGAGAGGCATATAAGCCATAGTGTCTTGCACCCACTGTGAAATTTGGTGGACATCGGTGATGATCTGGGGATGCTTCAGCATGACTGGAATTGGGCAGGTTAATCTTTGCGAAGGATGTATAAATCAAGCCGCATACAAGGTTATCCTTGAAAAACACTTGCTTCCTTCTGCTCAGATAATGTTCCCCAACTCTGAGGACTGTTTTTTTCCAGCAGCACAATACCCCATGCCACACAGCTAGGTCAATCAATGTGTGGATGAAGGAGCACCACATCAAGACCCTGTCATGGCCAGCCCAATCTCCAGACCTGAACCCCATTGAAAACCTCTGGAATGTAATCAAGAGGAAGATCAAAGAATAACTGCTTAAATTTTTGTGCCAGGAGTGGCATAAGGAAACCCAAAAGCAGTGTGAAAGACTGGTGGAAAGCATGCCAAGACGCATGAAAGCTGTGATTAAAAATCATGGTTATTCCACCAAATATTGATTTCTGAACGCTTCCTGAGTTAAACATGAGTATTGTTGTTTCTAAATGGTATTATTTGAGGTCTGAAAGCACGGTTTCTTTTTTATTATTTTGACGATTTCTCATTTGCTGCAAATAAATACAAAATTTTTAGCTTTGAATTTTGGAGACATGTTGTCAGTAGTTTATAGAATAAAACAACAATGTACATTTTACTCAAAAATATACCAATAAAGAGAAAAATCAGAGAAAATGAAAATTTTGCAGTGGTCTCTTAATTTTTGCCAGAGCTGTATAAAGGATGATCCGATTTGGCTATTGATAAAAATGTTTGTAACAGAAGCCACGTAAGTCGAGTTTTTAGATCTGTTACTAGAATACAGATAAGATAGTAATAATGTTTTTTTCTCTCATTGCAACAGATGAGAGACTCTGTGCTACAGATGACGGAATACTACGTAAGCAATACGAGCAGATCATATTATTAAAGTGTATTCCAACTGCACCATAGAAACTTTCACTAGCGCGTTTCACACAAACAAATTGTCCTTAGTCAAAGTTCACAGTAATTGAAGTCATAGTGTAATATATACTAATTGCTACCAATCACACACAAGGAGAAAAAACACACAAAATCACAGGAGAATAAGTGTGATGGCCGCGAGTAGAGTCAGATCTGCTGTGTTCAAGTCAGTCAGCGGAAATATTGTATATTTGGACAGTTAATGAGAGTTAAATCATTATAGTTCACCGAGGTCACTCCGCTCCGTGAGACATGTACACAAAGTAATATTCAGAAAAAAGCAAAATTGTAAGACTAGCAGTGTATTAAGCAACTGATTAAAAGGGCACAAAATTATATATATTTGTGTGTCTACAATTTTTGTTATATGAAGCATAAAACAACTGCATCAAAACTAGAATATAGAAAAAACACGAATACACAGAAAAACACCAATAATATCATAGTGCCGATCTGAGAGCACCCAAACATTTTCCCAATACAATTTGTAATTTTCCTCTTTTTTTCTATAAGGATCAGGATGTGGATGGTTATGACGACGATGACGGGGTAAGAGACTCATTGCCACCATGGTTTATATAAGTGCTCCCTTACCTATGGCCCTGCAGGCATCTCTAAGCTACAAATCCTAGTATGCAATAATATGAGGAATGTATAAAATGACTGAAATCAAAGGGGTTGTTCAGCCCTGGTGTAATTTACGACAGAATGCAAGCAGGATGTAATGTTCTACTGACATGACCACTTGTATGCAAATTGCATTCTTTTGGTCATACGACAACTGCTGACACCGACAGGCGAAGCAGAATCCTGACAGTGTGTTAGGGTACAATTCTTTATGAAAATTCCAGCAGGGCTACACAACTCCTTTATAATATTAAAAAAATAAATACTAACTAATTCTTACCTGTTGTATTGCAGCCCATCTACATGAAGCTGGATGATGGCATTAGGATCCCAGAGGATGAGGTAAGTGATGGTGGTGATGATCCAGGGTTTATCTTCATACTGAACTGAAAGGACATGATTTACATTAGCATCATGTAGAGGAAAAAAACTGGAATTGTCAATCTCTTTGGTTATAGTAGTTGTATACAGATCCCCATCACTATGCACAGCATTTATTCAGATACACAGTTGATTATATATATCAGTATCACCCCCATCTCTCAACCGATGCACTTTTTAGCTTCTCTGATTATTACACATAGGGAGCGGCTCCGGGTCACAGGCCCTGATTCATCATTGCCTTTGCGCCAGATTTTTTTCTAGTTTTGTGTGTTTAGCGCCTTTTTTTTTTACACCTATTTCATTATTTTATTTCCGCCTTTTTTAAGTCTAAACTATACGTGCTTGCCTGTTTTTTTTATTTTGTTTTCTGCTTTGTGGGTGGAGTCTAGTAATTCCAGATATTTTATCCTGATTCATCAATTGAAACCTTTTCAAAATGTAAAAATTTGACAAAGTTTACTCCAGTCCAACCCAGCTGCATTTTTCAGTAAGCCAGTATTAGGGGCAATTTTTGCAACTTTTGGTGCCAAAATTTACAAAAAATAGTTCAAGACAGAGAGATCATTTTTTACTTAATGCCAAATTCATAAATCTGGTGCACCAATTTGATAAATTTGACACCCAAAAACGCAACTAATACCACAAGACAAAAAAAGGAAAGGAACTTAAAAATGCATATGATGAATCAGGGCCACAATATTTAGCTTTACTTAATTGTGTTTATAGGAACCAGAGACTGAGAATATTCCAGAAGAAGACATCACTTCTACAGAGGAAGAACAACCTGTCCAAGAAAAAGGCAGCCAAAGAACAGAGGAGGAAACCACTTGCTGCGCCTGGCCCCGCATTAATGCAAGAAGGATGATGAGAAGAGGAAGGGCCAGGATTGCCTCCTTCATAAGTACTTTATTCCGATAAGTATAAATAAGAAAGGATAAGGATAAGTATAGGTAAGAAACGATAATTATATGTAAAAAAAAACAAAAAACAACAAAAAAAGGATAAATATAAGTAGGAAAGGTTAAGTATTGATAAAAAAGCATAATTATAGATAAATATAGGTAAAAAACAATAAATATATTTAAAATAAAAAAAAAATCTATAAGTAGGTAAAAACAATAAGAATACGAAATAAAGGATAAATATATTTCAATTCAATAAAAATAAGAAAAAAGGGTACGTATAGGTAGGTAAGGATAACTGTAAGTACGAGAGGATAAGTATAGGAAAAAAGAAGAAGTATAGGTAAGTACACTGCTCAAAAACATAAAGGGAACACTTAAACAACAGAATATAACTCCAAGTAAATCAAACTTCTGTGAAATCAAACTGTCCACTTAGGAAGCAACACTGATTGACAATCAATTTCACACGCTGCTGTGCAAATGGAATAGAGAGTAGATGGAAATTATTGGCAATGATCGAGACACCCTCAAGAAAGGAGTGATTCTGCAGGTGGGGGACACAGACCATATCTCAGTACCTATGCTTTCTGGCTGATGTTTTGGTCACTTTTGAATGTTGGTTGTGCTTTGACACTTGTGGTAGCATGAGACGGACTCTACAACCCACAGAAGTTGCTCAGGTAGTGTAGCTCATCCAGGATGGCACATCAATGCGAGCTGTGGCAAGAAGGTTTGCTGTGTCTGTCAGCGTAGTGTTCAGAGACTGGAGACGCTACCAGGAGACAGGCCAGTACACCAGGAGACGTGGAGGGGGCCGTAGGAGGGCAACAACCAAGCAGCAGGACCGCTACCTCCGCCTTTGTGCAAGGAGGAACAGGAGGAGCACTGCCAGAGCCCTGCAAAATGACCTCCAGCAGTGGTATGACGTCCACAGATGGGGGTTGTGCTCACAGCCCAACACCGTGCAGGACACTTGGCATTTGCCACAGAACACCAGAATTGGCAAAGTCGCCACTGGCGCCCTGTGCTCTTCGCAGATGAATGCAGGTTCACACTGAGCACATGTGACAGACGTGACAGAGTCTGGATACGCCATGGAGAGCGATCTGCTGCCTGCAACATCCTTCAGCATGACCGGTTTGGCAGTTGGTCAGTAATGGTGTGGGGTGGCATTTCTTTGGAGGGCCGCACAGCCCTCCATGTGCTCGCCAGAGATAGCCTGACTGCCATTAGGTACCGAGATGAGATTCTCAGACCCCTTGTGAGACCATATGCTGGTGCGGTTGGCCCTTGGATCCTCCTAATGCAGGACAATGCCAGACCTCATGTGGCTGGAGTGTGTCAGCAGTTCCTGCACGATGAAGGCATTGAAGCTATGGACTGGCCCGCCCATTCTTCAGACCTGAATCCGATTGAGCACATCTGGGACATCATGTCTCTCTCCATCCACCAACGTCACGCTGCACCACAGACTGTCCAGGAGTTGGCGGATGCTTTAGTCCAGGTCTGGGAGGAGATCCCACAGGAGACCATCCGCAACCTCATCAGGAGCAAGTCCAGGCATTGTAGGGAATTCATACAGGCACGTGGAGGCCACACACAATGCTGAGCCTCATTTTGACTTGTTTTAAGGACATTACATCAAAGCTGGATCAGCCTGTAGTGTGTTTTTCCACTTTAATTTTGGGGGTGACTCCAAATCCAGGCCTCCATTGGTTAATAAATGTGATTTCCATTGATGATTTGTGTGTGATTTTGTTGTCAGCACATTCAGCTTTGTACAGAACAAAGTATTCAATGAGAATATTTCCTTCATTCAGATCTAGGATGTGTTATTTGTGTGTTCCCTTTATTTTTTTGAGCAGTGTATTAGTAAGAAAAAATAAGTATGTTAAAAATTCAATTAAATTAAGAAAAAAAGGATAGGTATAGGTAAGGAAGGATATACACTGCTCAAAAAAATAAAGGGAACACTCAAATAACACATCCTAGATCTGAATGAATTAAATATTCTCAAGGAATACTTTGTTCTGTACAAAGTTGAATGTGCTGACAACAAAATCACATAAAAATAATCAATGGAAATCAAATTTAATAATCAATGGAGGCCTGGATTTGGAGTCACCCCCAAAATTAAAGTGGAAAAACACACTACAGGCTGATCCAACTTTGATGTAATGTCCTTAAAACAAGTCAAAATGAGGCTCAGCATTGTGTGTGTGTGTGGCCTCCACGTGTCTGTATGACCTCCCTACAACACCTGGGCATGCTCCTGACGAGGTTGCGGATGGTCTCCTTTGGGATCTCCTCTCAGACCAGGACTAAAGCATTCGCCAACTCCTGGACAATCTGTGGTGCAACGTGACGTTGGTGGATGGAGCGAGACATGATGTGCTCAATCGGATTCAGGTCTGGGGAACGGGCGAGCCAGTCTATAGATGCAGTGCCTTCATCTTGCAAGAACTGTTGACACACTCCAGCCACATGAGGTCTGGCATTGTCCTGCATTAGGAGGAACCCAGGGCCAACCGCACCAGCATATGGTCTCACAAGGGGTCTGAGAATCTCATCTCGGTACCTAATGGCAGTCAGGCTACCTCTGGCGAGCACATGGAGGGCTGCGCAACCCTCCAAAGAAATGCCACCCCACACCATTACTGACCTACTGCCAAACCGGTCATGCTGAAAGATGTTGCAGGCAGCAGATCGCTCTCCATGGCATATCCAGACTCTGTCACGTCTGTCACATGTGCTCAGTGTGAACCTGCTTTCATCTGTGAAGAGCACAGGGCGCCAGTGGCGACTTTGCCAATCCTGGTGTTCTGTAGCAAATGCCAAGCGTCCTGCACAGTGTTGGGCTGTGAGCACAACCCCCATCTGTGGATGTCGGGCCCTCATACCACCCTCATGGAGTCGGTTTCTAACAGTTTGTGCAGACACATGCACATTTATGGCCTGCTAGAGGTCATTTTGCAGGGCTGCTCCTGTTCCTCCTTGCAGAAAGGTGGAGGTAGCGGTTCTGCTGCTGGGTTGTTGCCCTCCTACGGCCCCCTCCACGTCTCCTAGTGTACTAGCCTGTCTCCTGGTAGCGTCTCCAGCCTATGGACACTACGCTGACAGACACAGCAAACCTTCTCGCTACAGCTCGCATTGATGTACCATCCTGGATGAGCTGTAGTACCTGAGCAACTTCTGTGGGTAGTAGCGTCCGTCTCATGCTACGACGAGTGTGAAAGCACAACCAACATTCAAAGTGACCAAAACATCAGCCAGAAAGCATTGGTACCGAGATGTGGTCTGTGGTCGCCACCTGCAGAACCACTCCTCTATTGAGGGTGTCTTGATAATTGCCAATAATTTCCATCTATTGTCTATTCCATTTGCACAACAGCATGTGAAATTGATTTTCAATCAGTGTTGCTTCCTAAGTGGAACATTTGATTTTATAGAAGTTTGATTTACTTGGAGTTATATTCTGTTTAAGTGTTCCCTTTATGTTTTTGAGCAGTGTATATAGGTGGGAAAGGATAAGTACAGATAAATAAAGATAAGTATATTTAAAATAAAAAAAATAAAAATAATACTTATAGATAAGGATAAGTATGTTTAGCATTCAATAAACATTTTTTTTTTAAAAAAGGGTAAGCATATGTAAGAAATTATACGTATAGGTAGCAAAGAATAAATAAAAGTAAGAAGGGATAAATGTAGTTACAAGAGGATAAGTATCGGTCAATATAGGAAAGGAAGAATCATTATAGGCAAGTAGTGATAAGTATAGGAAATAAAAGAAGTATGGGTAAGCTAGAATAAGTATAGGTAAGTATTGGTAAGAAAGTATAAGTAAAAGTAAAAATAAGTGTTGGTAAAAAAGAATAAATATAGGTATGAAAGATTAAGTATAGGTAAGTAAGGATAAGTAAAAAAGATAGGTATAGGTACAAAAATGATAAGTAGAAGTATATGTAAAAAAGGTAAGTTATCTAAGAAACATATACACATAGGATTTGGCATATATGAGTACACCCCCTTTGAAAAGTTAGATTTTAATCAATGTCTCACTGAATACAAGACTAATTTTCAACATTTTTACAAGACTGACTTTGATAGCATAAAAGTAAGGTTAATAATACAAATTTCATTACAAAATCTTCAGTTCTACTCAAATTAGTTGTTGCAAAAATGAATACACCCCACACAAAAAACTGCTACATCTAATATTTGTATGACCATGATTTTTAAGAATCGCAACAAGTCTTCAAGTCATGGAATGAAGAAGATGGCGACGTACTCCACCATCTATCTTTTTTCATTCTTCAACAATGACCTCTTTTTATAGCCTGGATGCCTGTAATGTTCAACTTGTCTCTTCAGAATTCCCCATAGGTCTTCGGTTGGGTTCAGATCAGGAGACATACTTGGCCTCTGAATCACGTTCACCCTGTTCTTCTACAAAAATGCAACAATAACCTTAAATGTGTGTTTTTGATTATTATCATGTTGCTAAATTACACATCTACCAAAGACACGGGGTGATGGTAGCATATTCTCTATCAATATAGAGCAGTATATCTGTAAATTTAGGATACCCTCAATGAATTGTAGCTCACCGACACCAGCAGCACTCAAATAACACCACATAAGGACACTGCTCCCACTATGTTTCACTGTAGACACCATGCATTTGGAAAAAAGTATTTATAAAAATGGCTGGAGACTAAAGTGAAACATGGTGGTGGAAGTGTCCTTATGTGGGGTTACATGGGTTCTGATGGTGTAGGGGAATCACAGTTCATGCAGGGTATTATAAATTCACAGATGTACTGCCACTATACAGCAGATGTACTATCTATATTGAAAGAGAAGATGCTACCCTCACTCCGTGCCTTTGATAGATGCGCTCTTTTCCAACATGACAATCCAAAACACACATCTGTTGCATTTCTGAAAAAGAACAGGGTGAACGTGATTCAGTGGCCAAGTGTCTCCCGATATGAACCCAATCAAACATCTATGGGGAATTCTGAAGAGACAAGTTGAGCATCACTCTCCATCCAGTGTCCAGGCTATAAAAGAGGTAAATTTTGAAGAATAAAAGTTAGAAGTTACACTATGTCGCCAACTTGTTCATTTCATGCCTAGAAGACTTGGTGTTGTTCTTAAAAAATCATAGAGGTCATACAAAATACTAGATGTAGCATTTTGATGTGGGTGTATTCATTTTTGCGTCAACTAATTTGAATAAAACTGAAGATTTTGTAATGAAGGTTATATTATTAACCTTACTTTCATGCTATGGGTTAATAAAATGTTATATGAAAATCAGCCTTGTAAAAATTGGAGACTGTTCTTGTATTAAGTGAGACATTGATTAAAATCTTATTTTTCAAAGCTTGTGTACTCATTTACGTGTGTGTATGTATGTATATTACGCCGAGCACTGTATATGTGTGTGCGTATGTATATTACGCCGAGCACTGTATATGTGTGTGTATATGTATTTTATGCCGAGCACTGTATGTGTGTGTACGTGTGTGTGTGTGTGTGTGTATAGACATATATATCAACACTAACAAAACGTCAGGGTGCCAGGCTTCCCAGGTAAAGATCAAGGCTTAAATAGAACAAGAAAAATGGAGGCAGCACACCAAATGAAAAAGTGAAAAAAGAGCTATTAGCCCATAATGGCGACGTTTCGGTTCTAAGTGAGAACCTTTCTCAAGCAGTACAGAAGTGCATGTGCATACCTTATGGAGAACATCAATTACAAAAAGTGTTTAACAATAATTACACAAGAAAGAGCATATCCCATCATATATAGTAAGATATACATACAGTGAATGACAATTCATAATGATGACATGGGACTAAAGTGCATTATGATGGCCAGAAAAGAAAAACAATAAAAATAATACATGAAAAAGATTAAATATAAATTAAGAAACAGCTGTATATGCCGTGACTCACCCTATTGTATTTTGAAAACCGCGCTCTTTCTTGTGTAATTATTGTTAAACACTTTTTGTAATTGACGTTCTCCATAAGGTATGCACATGCACTTCTGTACTGCTTGAGAAAGGTTCTCACTTAGAACCGAAACGTCGCCATTATGTGCTAATAGCTCTTTTTTCACTTTTTCATTTGGTGTGCTGTCTCCATTTTTCTTGTTTTATATATACATATGTAAATATATATATGTATTTACATGAATATGAAACAAACACATGTCCGTTTGTATCAATCTATGTTAATGTGTGTAAATCAGTCACTATGTGTATATATGAGCTACATAGTCTACATGTATGTATTTTGTGGGTGTGAATAAATGTATATGCATGTATGAATTTAAGTATGTATGGTGTCTCAGTGTAAGATATGTGAATGTATGTTTGTGAATGTCGCCGTGTGTATCTGCAGATATGTAAGCGTATATGTGTATGTGTCACAGCGTGTATATGTGTGAATGTATGTGTGACTGTGTGTTAATCATTTTTAAGCAGCCGACCTTTTGTTTGTTGGGTGATCGCCCGCCTGTTTACACTACACAATTATCGGAAAATGACGGTTCCTAAAAACACCAATTCCCGATAATTGACCAGTGTAAGTGCGCCCTTTGTTAGACATAAGCTATAAATAGTCTAGATATAAAGATAAGATAGAAATATATGTATTAGATATAAATATTCCATGTAGAGTTGTGATAGGGGCATCCAGAGCTGACACTGCAGTGAACCAGGGATTAGCCGATCGCCAGGACTTGGGGTCAGGAAGGAATTTTTCCCCACACATGGGGTTGTTTTGCCTTCCTCTGGTTCACATCCGTTTTATGCAGTAAATCTATAAATGGCACTGGATGATTAAATTATACTAAATTTCATAATAGATAAGAATAAAGATTAATAAACTCCATTCATTGTGTCTGTGTCTTCTTTATATGCTGTTCTCTCTGCTGAGACAATTATTTTAATTTTGGACTGCTGTAGTGAATGTTACAAATGGCCAAGGAATTAATAGTTAATCTGATTTTTTGTTTTTGCGGGTAGTTGGGTCATGTGATCTCGCTGCCGATTCTTTCCCACCATGACAGTGATGTACTGTCCATCTGTCATATGGCTTTCCCAGACTAATGTCACTGCCCCAATATGCAGCAGATCATCAATCACATGTTGTACATGGGATAGGGCTAACATCATCAGCGACTGCTCTTTACCCCAGTGTAGTCTCTCCACTAGTGTCCCCACATATCACAGATCATGTAGAGATCGGCCATATTCCATAGTCACTGTACTTACTCCGCAGTAGCTCCACACCGTGCACCATGTCAGGAGCCTCCAGTCCATCACATATGGAAAGGTGAACCTGGAGCAAGGGGATGTAATGGGAATAGCATATATTAGTGCAGCACAAGATGCATTGGGTGGATACAGATGGAGAAAGGTCTTACATAACACAGAGGTATAGTAGCAGGATAAAGATGGTGGGAACAGGATGCCACAATGTAAAGTTATAATTTTAGTAAGTTGAACTGGCACCACGACCATAAACCTGAAAGCAAACGAGTGGCATGTGCCCAGGATAATGGACCAGAAAAAAAAACACCAAAAGCAAGAAAAAATACATGGATATAATTTTCAACACAAAAACTTAATTTTCAAAGTCTAAGACAATGTATTCAGATTGTAATCTTGAATATTGGTGGTAGATCCACTTTAACTACTTTTATTTACTCCTTTTTCAAATATATTTATGTGAAATCTGATGCCAACACTTCCAAAAAAAAGTTATAAAAGCAACTACAAAAAAGCCCCATAAAACAAAATATTGTAGAATCACTTTTTGTGGATGCCAGAACAGGAGAGACGGAAAGTTTTATTTTTGCAAACCATTATGTATCCTACCCCCTGAAGAATATCACATCTGCTGTGAAATGAAGAAATAAAACAAGGACTTACCTTACTAAGGCTCGCTATGGACACGTTCCTGAAAGTTTTGCAGCTGAATATATTATTTATTCTGGTGTTCAGTGGTATCTGGAGGTTTGGTCCATGGTGGGTGGTAGATTTATGATGGGAACATAGAAGAAATGATAGAAATGTCTTATGAAAACAGTGAACAGATCACTTGTAAAATAAAAAAAAAACTGAAAAAAATACACTTCTTAACATTGAAATTACTACACCAATAAGGAAAAGTCCTAAAAGGTTATGGAAATCACAGGATGGATAGAAACAAAATTTCCATACATCGTGATTTATCCAGTACCGAGTATCAGCGTGAAGCGCAGAAATCTCCACACTTGGCCACTGTCAATGAGGTTATTAAAGAAGTTGTCCACTACTTTCACATTGATACCCTATCTATAGCATAACCGAGCAGCATAACCTGTGTGATTTTCCTTTGTGAAGACCTCTTCATTGACCTCACGCCACCACTCTCATAGTCTATGATGTGAAGAGTTCTGCCTTTTACTTGGATGCAGTGGTAGCCAGAGATTGCCATGTGGGCAATATCATGAAGCGGCTTGGTCTCTGCATTCTAGATTTTTTTTTTCATTTTTAAAAATCCACCATACAAAGGAGAACTAGAATAAAATGCAAGCAAACACTAGCCAATTAGGTCATTTTCTGATGACACATTCCCTTTTACTGCCATAATGAAATCTAACAGCTTATAAGTGTGCAGGAGAAAATATTCATGCAGATCATTGTCTGAAAGAATTTCCTTTTGGAAAGATGAATCTCAAGATACATATACCAGAGGAGAAGGGGATTTCGGGAGAGATTCTTTTTTTACTTTCTCTTACTTTTCCGGCTCTCAACATGCAACTCATATCTGTAGGCAGATAAAAGTAGAATTAAACTTACCGGTAATTCAGTTTCTAATAACCCACCACAACAGCACACTGGAGGATGTAACTGCACCCTAATAGGGACAGGAAACACAAAGAGTCAAATAGTGCCTCCCACATCCTCCCTCCAGTTTTATTACAAAGGACCACAAGAGTATGAATGCTTCAAATTATATTTATTATCACTTGATTCGAAAATATAAGAAATAATTGAGCAAAGGGAGGGAATTACCCATGCTGTGGTGGTGCGTTATTAGAAACCGGATTACGGAGTAAGTCTAATTCTATTTCTTCTAATAACCCCCCATGACAGCACACCGGAGGAATACCAAAGAGTAATGTCTAGGGAGGGACGATAGCCTGGAGAACTTTTCTCCCAAAGGACAAATCTCTAACAAGACGCTAAGTTAAGTCTGTAATGTTTGGAGAAGATATGGATCAAGGACCAGGTAGCAGCTCTGCAGACCTGCTCGATGGAAGCGCTGGCTTTCTCATCCCAGTAGACCGATACCGCTCTAGCGGAGTGAGCCGTGAGTTTCTTTGGAAGCAAGAGGTTCTGAATCTGATATGCTCCAGTAATTGCTCTTTTGATCCATATGACAATCGTAGCTTTGGAAGTCTTCTTCCCCTTATTTTGGCCATAAAGTTGGATAAACAGATTTTGGTCTTTCCTCCACATCTGTGTTTCTTAGAGGTAATGAAGGACCACTCTTCTTACGTCCAGAGTGTGGAATTCTTCCTTCCTCTTGTTTGCTGGATTTTGGCACAATGAGGGAAGAATTCTCTTGAGATTTGTGGAACTCTGAGACTACCTTAGGTAGAAATGATGGGTCGAGACGAAAAATAAGTCGGTCTTCCAGGATTTTCAAGTATGGCTTATTAATTAGGAGAGCCTGCAGTTCACTAACCCTTCTGGCTGTAGTGATTGCTACAACTAAGGCTTTCTTCCACAACAGTGTGTCTGGTTTTATTGATGATAAGGGCTCAAATGGTGAAAGTTTCAGCCTCTTATGCACGATATTAAGGTCCCACGAGGTGATTAGATTGAGCATTCTAGGATGAAAGTGGGAGGCTGCTGTAATGAATCTCTGCACCCATGATATTCAGCCAGGCTCTGATCAAAATAAGAACTTAATGCTGCCACCTTGACCTTGAGGGTACTGTGTTTGAGACCTTTTTCCAGGCCATCCTGCAAAAAAACAAGGATTTGGGCAATGTTTGGTTGCATCTGGATGTTCAGGCGCACACCATATATATAATATCTCTCCTGCTCAGGAAATCGGCCTGGATGTTGACAAAACCTTTTATATAGAGGGCTGATAAGGAGAGAAGATGCTCTTTGGCCCAGGAGAATATTCTTGCCGAGATAGTGTTCAGGCCTTCGTGTTCTTCCTTGATGACCTAGGTGTGTGACCGTAGTTTTGATGTCTGAGTAGATTTTTACATGGACATTCTGGATGAGAGATGTTGCTGATCTGAGTACTGCCTTCAGCTCCATGGAATTGGAAGACTGCTGACTGACCTTTTTTGACCAGAGTCCCTGGAAGGAGTTTTGGGAGATGATGGCTACCCATCCTCTTTTGCTGGCATCTACCTTTGTCATCAGAGGGTCCTGGATCCAGGGGACTTGCCTGTGTAGGTTCCTTGGGCTGAGCCACCAGGATAGAGAGGCTTTTACCAGGGCAGGTATTGGAATTTTCTTGTCCAGGGATTCTGGGGATCAATTCCAGTTTTCAAGAATATGGGTCTGGAGGGTTCTGGTGTGTGCTTCGGCCCAAGCTACCGTCTGGATGCAAGATGTCATGGAGCCGAGGACTGACATAGCAAACCTCACAGACATCAATATTTTGCTCCATAGTACACCAAGCCTTGATCTTAATTGATTCTGCTTTTGCTTGGGCAAAAAGGATGTCTGACTGGGAGAATCCAGTAGAACACCTAGGAATGTCTTTGCCGTGGATGGAACCTTGCTGGACTGTTGGTAGTTCACTAGCCATCCCAGAGATGTTAGGATATGGGTTGTTGTCTGTAAATGTTCCTGGAGTAACGGTATCGAGGGGACCACAAACAAGAAGTCATTGAGGTATGGTATTATGCAAATATTCTGACCTCTGATGTAAGCAATGTCTTCTGCCATAATCTTCGTGAAGATACATGGCGCCGATGTTATCCTGAACGGGAGGATATTGAATTGAAGTGCATTATCTGTTTTGCCTGGACCACCGCAAACCTTCCGACAAGTTGAGTGAATAGGAATGTGATAGTATGCGTCTATTCAGAGGCATAGCTAGGTGTTCAACTCGAGGGGGGGGGGATGTAAACATCTGAGTGGCCCACTAACCAGGTAACTGTGGGTACAACTACAGTGGTGAACCCTGACCTTGGGTATGGAGGAACCTCAGCAGATAATTTTCAGTAAACAGCGTGTTTAATTTCTATACAAAGACCAACACTGATCTTACCGCCATATGGTGACCATATAGTGGTAGATACCAGACCTGCAGACCATACAAGTAATTACAGTACAGGTATATATAGTAGCTTACAGCTGATGATCTTTCTGGTGGAGTAGTTCATTTTCCCATCTTTTCCATTTGACCCAGACCAACATGACAACTTCTTCCGGCCATGACTCATCTGCAGAGAATACAATGAAAACACATTTGACTTTTCAAATTTTCAGCCCCATCTCCATCTATTCCCAATCTATACAAACTCCTCATCCTGCTGATACCTCAATACTGTGCCTCTGCCGTGAATGTGTCTTTATTACAGCACCTGCTGTGTGGTAGAAAAACAGAGCTCCTCACATAATAGTGCCCACCACTGTGTCCCTTACAGAATAATAATGCCTCCTTTGTGCCCTTTAGATGGTAAAATTGCTTCTTGTGCAAATGCCCTAGATAAGTGTCCACATTTTGCCCTTTTGGTACCCTTATAACAATAATGCTTCTTAAGTGCCCACTTATTTATTTATTTTACTCACTTACATAGCACCATTAATTCCACAGCGCTTCACAGACAATATTGGCACTGTCCCCATCGGGGCTCACAATCTAAATTCCTTATCAGTATGTCTTTGGAATGTGGGAGGAAACCGGAGAAAACCCACGCAAACACTAGGAGAACATTCCAGCTCCTTGCAGATGTTGTCCTTGGTGGGATTTGAACCCAGAGCTGCAAGGCTGCAGTGCTAACTACTGAGCCACCATGCTGCCCACTTGAAATTTAATAACATCCACTGGGTCCCCCAATATATAGCTCCTCTATATACAGTATGGTGGACCCATAGCTCCCTTATACAGAGTATGATGTCCCCACAGCTCCCCTATTTACAGTATGATTAGCCCATAGCTCCCCTATACACAATATAATGCCCCACCGCTTTCCTATACACAGTATGGTGGGCCCACAACTCCCATATACACAGAACCACTGTCAGTACATGAATGTAGCACCAGAACCACTATACTGTAGGTAAATGAATGCAGTGCCAGAACTACCATCAATAGATGAATACAGCACTAGAACCACACTTTTCCTCCTCTGCATACTGCCCACAAGATACTGTGCCTTCCCATTAACATCCCTCATATACAATAAAAGTCCCTATAACCTTCTGCTCTTTAAGGCGCTTACCTTTCTCACTTCGTAGGGTGATGGCAGCAGCAGGCTGAAAGCCACTGTAGGGAACCAGAGGCAGAAAGGTGACAGCCTCAGCCAGGTGACGACCTCTGATCAGTTATGGATTGGTACATTTGTACACGATCAGTACCACGGTCAGTACATGAATCCATTACCAGATCCACTGTCAGTGCCTGAATCCATACTCCACCCTCACTTCTCCATATTGACCCCAAAGCTCTCACCTTTCCATACGGTCCCATCTCTACATATTGTGTCCCCAAAGCTCTCACCTTTCCATACTGTACCGCCGCGCTGCCATCTTTTCATACTGTTCCTCCACTTCTCCATACTGTGCCTGCACTTCTCCATATTTTCCCCCACGCTCTCAGCTGTCCATACTGTCCCCCCATGCTCCCATCTCCACATACTGTTCCCCTACTTCTCCATACAATCCCCTCACACTGCCACTTCTCCATATGGACCCCACACGCTTCCAATTCTCTATCCTGTAACCCTATTTCTCAATATTGTCCCCTGAGCTCCCACCTCTTCATATTGTACACCCATTTCTGCATACGTCCATCCACGCTCCCATTTCTCCATACGGTCGCCCCACACTCCCATCTCTCCATAGTGTCCACCACTTATCCGTATTGTCCCCAACTTCTCCATACAATCCCACCACACTCCCACTTCTCCATCCTGTTCCCCCATATTGTCCCTCATGCCCCCACCTCTACATACTGTCTCTCCACTTCTTCATATTGAAAACCCATTTCTCCATACGCCCCCCCCCACATCTCAATAATGTCCCCCACTTCTCCAAATGGTCCCCCCACTCCTCCTTATTGTCCCCCATGCTATCTCCTCTACATACTGTCCCAACACTTCTCAATATTGTCCACCCACCCCCACGCTGATCCCTCTCACAATTTTCCTCACTGCTCCAAAATATGCAAGTAATGACTCCATGCTTTGCTGTTCTGCGGCTCAATGATCTGACAGCAGCAGAGTGATGAGGTCCACTGCACATCGGGCTGGGGAGATGAGGAGCGCTCCCCTCCTCCCAGCGCTGCAGTGTTGCTCAGACTTATTCACGTCTAAGAGACGTGAATACATCTGAGCACAGGGAAAAGGGAGCCAGCAGCGAGCAACATGCTGTGCAGCCCTGGCTTAACCATATCGGAGCACTGTGCACTCCGATATAGTTAAGGGTAGCGTAGCTCCGGGTGGTTGCCATGGTGGGCCCCCTGAGCACGGGGTCTGGGGCGACCATACCCTCTGCCCCCCAGTAGTTACGCTACTGCGTCTTGTAGATCGATCGTAGCCCTGGAGAACGTTTGTCCTATCAGGGGAACTGTTGATTTAATAGACTCCATTTTGAACCTCCTGTATATAATGTGCTGGTTCAAGGGTTTCAGGTTTATTATAATTTGGTGGGGTCCACTTGGTTTCTTTATCAGAAAAACACAGGAATAATGTCCCCTGTTTTTTCCCTTTTCGGAACTAAGGAGAATACCCCCAAGGATAGTAGGTTTTTCAGACCGGATATTAGGGTGTGTTGAAGTTTTGGAGAGGAGAGTTGTGTTATTTTCATTCTCTGTGGGGGATAGGAGGCAAACTCTATTTTTACTCCTTCTTGGACTGATTTTAGGGTCCATGAGTTCGTATATAACCTGCACCGTTGGGGAAGGAATCCTGAGATGCGACTCCCTACGTTTGTCTTGGCGTCATGGTTTAATTTGACGCTGACCTTGGGAGAGAAATTTCTGCCTCGTCCACCTTTTGGATAGCTCCATATGCCTGACTTTCCTTTTCCTCTGTACTGAGGAGGCTCTGTCTTGGGAAGGCTGAAAGGATCTCTTTCTAGAGCTTTTAGGCTCAGGCAGGGATTTCTTCTTGTCTGAAGCCTTCTGTAGTTAGTCGTCAAGAGCTGGTCAGAACATGCATTTTCCCTTAAAGAGAATAGAGCACAACTTTATTTTTGAAGTCCGGGTCTTACTGAATTCGATAAGGCTGACGATCTTGCCGCCACTCTTACCGCCAATACGTCTGACAGAAATTCCATAGCTTTTTGGAGGAGAGGTAAAGACTCTAGAATGTCTTCTCTGGGAGTAACTGCAGAAAGATGTTCTAGTTGTATAAGCCGTACGGGTAGTCTTCTCCTCTTCTACCTCCATGGTTCTCCTTATTGACATAAGGAGCTCTTCCATGTTTTTAGACGAGAAATAATATTTCCTTTCTTGGAGAGCTTCCGGGCCTGGGCTTAGTTCACCTTCCTCTAGAAGTCCCTCCAGTATGGACATCTACTCTTGAGAGTCCAAGTCTCCCTCTTCTTCCTGGCTAATGTTCCTCATTTTAGCTGCTGAAGGTATACTGGGAGTGGCAGTGGGTGTAGACTGGGACAAAGAGGCCACCGAAGACTGGATTTCCTGGCAGACTATCCCTTTAATTTCCTCTATTAAGGAGGGTTGCTCCTCTTTGAGGATTTTCTCAGTGCAATCCTGACATAGGGATTTCCTATGGGTGGATGTCAACTTTTTTGCACAAATTGCACATTTGCAGCTTGATGCCTTAAATTTGCTTTTTGGTGCAGGTTCCTTGTCTTCCTGAAAGAGAGAGAAAAGGAATAAAGCTATCATACACCATACCAGCACCATGGAGAGTACTGCCAATGCCAGACTACTTACTGGGACTATAACAGCGCTGTGCTCTGCAGATGCGGAGCGGGAAGAACCTAAACCTTCCATGTTAACCACACAGGATTAGTCCTACCTTTAGGATGTTTTCTGTCCAGGGCTTTTATATGGGTGACTGGACCCAGCACCTTCCTCTTCATTACAGGGACTCCCACGCCCCCATCGTCTAGGTGTGAGAGAAGGAGATCCAGCCATCATATGCGGTCATTCCAGCCGCCATTATCCTTTCCCCGGTATTCTACGCCATTGCGTTCCAGCGTGGGACGCAAAAAACGAAAGTGAGATCATCAAATGACGCCCGGCGTCTGACGTCACTTCTGGCGAACGGCCTGCGTCACATGCGCTCCAGCGCGGGACAAGCCGGAAGTATCACAGCCCTGCATCCCACGCTTCCCAGGTCTGGCACGCAAGGATGGGGGAGGAGATGGGCTGGAGAGCTCAAGGAGGCCTCCAGCTTAGAGAACCCACAGACCTTACCCGAAGGCACAATTGGAGGGGAAGTCCTGAGTCCACATAGGAGACAGGAGCAGCGTTTGGAGAGGAGAGGTAAGCCCAATCTATACCCTGTTGCCCGGCTACTAATCTTCCCCAGTGCCTGCCACCAGCACAGAGCACCGTAGGATGATCTCTTCATCCCAATAGGGATAGGAAAAAACACTGGAGGGAGGATTTGGGAGGGACTATTTGACCTCTTTGTGTTTCCTGTCCCTATTAGGTGGGGTTACAACCTCTGGTGTGCTGCCATGGGGGTTATTGGAGAAAATATAGTTAAAATAATGACTGGAAAAAAGCATCAAAACCTTGTGAGTTAGACAAAGAAGAGATTTAGTGGAGCAAACTTTTGCAATGTTGATAAAAACACAACAGAGGGTATAAAATATAGATTTATACAACCAGAATATGTAGCCAGAAATAAGCAAAAGCACCCGCACACAAATACCTACAGAATAGGCGTATATAACACTTGTGATACTAAGCCCCATAATGACCAGAAGAGGGCAGTATATATAGTGAGGCTAATGCACAATGATGTGAGATCAGCAGAAGGCAGCAGCTTACAGTGAGCTTCATACACTACAGCTCTGTACAGGATCTCCCATACCTTACTGGCAGAGCAGTACAGTGTTCTGGCAGAGCTCACTGCCAGCATCTATAAACAGGGATTACTGACGTAGCAGTGTACCAGAGCTGAGAACCAGCACGCCACAACTGAATAGAACATGGCCTTAGGACAATTTGCAGATTGCTACCTTACCTGCTGTATAAAAAAAACATCAGGAGCAGGAGACGTAGGACGGGGTCACACTAGCATATTGCATTCGATGTGATATGCTAATGTCACTCTGCTCAAACCCTGCTGCAAGCGTGAGCCGAGTGTCAGTGCTCTGTGCTCTGATCCTCTTGCGTAAAAGAATCACAGCACAGGTAAGGAGGAGACGGAGAAAGTAATTTCTCCATTGCCTGCATCCACGGTAATCACACTGCACTTGATTGACATTGATGTTTCGCACACACCCATAGACTTGTATGGTAAAGTGTAAACCGATTCTCGGTCCGAATGTTATGGGATGTTTTATCACATAGCACTCGGCCATGTTATACGCTTGTGTGACCCCGGCCATAGGCTGTGCGCACATGTTAAGTATTTACAGCAGAAATTTCAGCCCCATTTCTGCCTCTCTTGGCAGAAAATAAGCTGCTGATAAAAAGCAAGTTTTGGTGCCTTTTTGCTACTTTTTTTTTTATTTACATGTGTCATTTGTCTACGGTACATGTTCAATAAAGTTATTTTTATTCACCAAAAATGCAACAAATGCGCAGGGTTGTGTTTTTTTCTCAGCTTTTTGCACTTTCTCATTACAGCACGGTGGCTCAGTGGTTAGCACTGCAGCCTTGCAGCGCTGGGGTCCTGTGTTCAAATCCCACCAATGATAACATCTGCAAGGAGTTTGTATGTTCTCCCCGTGTTTGTGTGGGTTTCCTCCAGGTTTCCTCCCACACTCCAAAGACATACTGATAGGGAATGTAGATTCTGAGCCCCAATGGGCACAGTGCCGATAATGTCTGTAAATTGTCTGAATTGTAAAGTAAATAGAAAAAAAAACTATGATTAAGAACCCCTGTTTGGTTCGAAACGCATAAGGTAGGCCTTGCATATGGTGCTTTTTTAATGCAACTAATAAAATGGACGTTTTAACTTTATATCTCATGTGATGGATATGGAGAAGGTGCTGGAGTTTTTCTAATTTACTTCTTACTGAATTGTAAAGCGCTGCGGAATTTGTTAATTTGTTGGTGCTGTAAAAAAAAAGAATATTATTTCTATGGTGAAAAAGCGCAGAATGAAGTGAAATGCTGCAGATTTCAAAACAGCAGCAGTTTTCCAATTCAGTCAGAAAAAAAGCAAGTATGTGCATGACATTTCTGATATCTCATAGCTTTTGCTTGTACTGTAAAAAACAGCTTTTAATTTGCATTAAAAAAAATACAGCAAAAACGCACCATGTGAACATTGCCTTAAAAGAGTTTTCTGAAGTTGTATCTTCAGGAGTGCACCACTCCCCTGACTCCCAGCTTCCTGGTGCGAGCAGGCCTTCAAGTATACAGCCTCCTTACCTAAGTAACTGGTCACTCTTAGGGCGCAGTCAGACGGCCGTATAAATGGAACAGAGATCATAACGCAATGCACAGACTGGCCGGAGGTTCTCCTGATCCGAAAGTGACAGCTTCATACAAATACATACAGCTATCATGGTTAGGTCGGGCAATTGCTGGCCAGTCCGTGCACTGCGGTCTGATCTCAGTCTGTTTGACTGTTACCCCGGTGGCAGGTAACCTAGGCAACAAGCTGTAAAGTGTAAAAGTAAAAATTCATTAATTCTTGAGAATATAAAGGATATTAAAAAAGGGTTAGGTGTCTAGCTGCTGAAGGAGAAGGACATCAAGCTGGGAGCTCCCTGAGTCTAACTCTCAATTTCAGGAATTAAAACAAGTTTCTCGGGTCCATCCACCATTCTAACATCTCAGGTGACAACCCAAGATCGGAAGGCATCCCGCGGAGAGCCTCCAAGAGTAGCGGTACCGATTTCTGAGGTCGGGCCTACCTGGATCCCTGAAGCCGCGGTCTTTCCTGCTAGGTAGTCCCAGGGCACGCCCAGGAGAGTGCCGGTGGTCCTGAGTGGGGAGGTCACACGGAGGCTCTGAGGATCGCTTAGGGCTCGGCTCCCTCCTGCAGCAAAGGACAAGACACGTTGACCGGAGAGAAGTCCTGCGACTGCTGAGTCGCTGTCCGGTAAGATCCGGAGCGGAGTTAGGGGAAGACCCTGACGCCGTGCGTCACAGAGTCCCGGACTCACGCTCATACAGGGGCCCGTGATGGCGATGTGATGGCCACATAGAGGAGAGGACACCGGAGCTGCTGACAGCCGCGGAGGCTTGCCCTCTGAGCTGTATCTGCCGCCTGAGGGGGTTTCCCACCACAGAAGCGCCCGCCATCTTGGGGAGAGTGGGACCCGAGGAGAAGCTGGTTATTAGCAGCACAGACTCTGAGGGAGAGTGAGACCCGAGGAGAAGCTGGTTATTAGCAGCATAGACTCTGAGGGAGAGTGAGACCCGAGGAGAAGCTGGTTATTAGCAGCACAGACTCTGACAGAGGCCACTCTGTGCAATCCAACAGAAGCGGGTTCTATATATGGCATCACTCTTCCACTATAAAACCTCTAAAAACACATAGATACTGCTCTGTAGGTGGAAATAAAAAAAAGCCTGTGCACATGAAAATCCTGCAGTGGGCTCCAATTCTCCATTTCCTAATATACAGAAGCACTCTAATATCATCGCAGAGTCTCTGGCGGCATCTTGTGGATATATGCAAAATAACACCATAACCAGTCTTAACCCGGTACTGCATCCAAGATTGATTACTGCTACCTTCTAATACCCAGCCACGGTGTGGCATAAAATCTATAAATGGACAATAGGTAGTTTACTCTGATGACCATGAAATAAGAACAACCTGCAAAATATGAATCTGTAAGTCTTCCGGTTCAGGCGCCGACCATGTGAATTCTAATTAACTGCTTATTTCCCATCTGATCCACACATTCAGAACCCTCAAGGTCTTTGTTGTCATCACCTAGCTGAAGGCTATCTTAAATACCAACTTGTGCTTATGGACCGCTACCTCCTTCGTAGTGGGCAAAAGCAGCCAACCTCTTCTCGCCATATTGACATTTCTAATCATAGAAAGATGGCCTCAACTCTTGATCGAGAGAAACAACTCTCCCAAATAGATGGTGACAAGGAGGCATGCCACTCCCTTAGACCACCCCGCACCTCTTCGGTAAGGAGAGGGGACACACAAATGGACCCATCGGAACTGGCAGCTGAGGTCACGGCTAAATTGCTACCCGGAAATTAAATCTATAAATCTACACTTAATTCTGCCCTGATGGACTTACAGGTTAGGCAAGATGAACAAGCCGAACAGCTGACTGATTTAGAATCGCGGGTATCGACCATTGAGGATGACTCAAAGGAGGACCAAGCAAAAGTGACAGCTAGTGCTCGTGAAAACATGATCCTGAGAGACCGTATTGATGACCTGGAGAATCGTTCCCGGCAGAGCAACTTGCGTCTGGTGGGACTACCGGAATCATATCCCCAAAGTGTAATGAAACCACTATGTGAAAATAGGAATTATTCCTACCGTTAATTACGTCTCCAGGAGTCCATCATAGCGGCATGACAGGAGTTAAGTCCTCTGTTCCTCTAGGGACAGGAAACACATGAGAGGTTAAAAGCCCCCCCTCCCCCCCCCCATCATACCCTCAGTGTTTGTACTAATCACCAAACCAGGATGGATGCAACTCTATTTTATTATATACATATACCAATGTTACATTCACATTGGTGTCAAGAGCAAGGGAGGGAAATATGGTGCCGTTATGATGGACTCCTGGAAACGTAATTAACGGTAGGAATAATTCCTATTTTACCAGTACGTCCATCATAACGGCACGACAGGAGACATACCAAATCAAAACAGGAACATTTAGGGCGCGACTACTGCCTGAAGGACTTTACGGCCATAGTCTAATTGTTGACTGGACAATACATCTAATTTATAATATTTAGTAAATGTGGATATATTAGACCAGGTTGCTGCCTGGCAAATTTGGCCCACTGATGCTCCCGCTTTCTCCGCCCAGGAAGCAGAGATTTCTCGAGTGGAATGAGCTTTAAGGGAAATTGGTGGATCCTTCCCCTCTGATTCATATGCGAGGGCGATAGTCCTTGTTAACCACCTCACTAGAGTCAGCTTAGAAGCTTTCTTGCCTTTATTCACACCCGAGAATTGCAGAAACAGGTTTGAGTCCTTCCTCCATGGGGCTGTGAATTCTGTATACCGAATAACTGCCCTCCTGACATCCAAGGTATGGAAGGATTTTTCCTTTTCATTTTTGGGAAACTGGCAGAAAGATGGCAGTATTATTTCTTGATTCAGGTTAGTATTGGACACCACCTTAGGATGACAGGAGGGATCCAGTTTAAGAACCAATCTGTCCTCCAGGATCTTAAGCTATGGGTCCAGAATTGAGAGAGCCTGGATCTCACCTACCCGCTTTGCTGTAGTAACTGCCACAAGAAAGGCTGATTTCATAGAAAGCAGGTCTACCGATGTTTCTTCCAGGGGTTCGAAGGGAGACTTACATAAAGCTCTCAACACAAGGTTGCAGATCCCACGGCGGTACCAGACTCCTTATCGTAGGTCTCAAACGAGAAGTTGCTTTTATGAACCTTGATATCCATGGGTGGTCTATCAAGGAGCAGTCCAAGAAAGTACTTAGGGCCGATATATGAACCTTTAACATATTTGGTCTCAGACCCTTATCAAACCCCTGTTGGAGGAAATCCAGTATCTTTGGAATATCGGGGCGAGAAGAATTTCCCACAGACTCACCTGCAAAGCTACAGAACTGTCTCCAGATTCTAGAATAGATGGCTGACGTTACTGGTTTCTTACAGGTTTGGAGAGTTGTAATCACTCGATGAGAAAGGCCCTTAGAGGCTAGGATCCGCCTCTCAGGTTCCATGCTCTCAGTTGGAGGAATTGGATGTTCGGATGTAATAGGGGACCCTGCGATAGAAGATCTTCCCTGGCTGGGAGTCTGAATGGGAGATCCACCGACATCCGGTGTTGCAGAGGAAACCAGCTCTTTTTGGGCCATTAAGGCGCTATCAGGATAAGTGCTCCCCTCTCCTGTTGGATTTTCCTTAGTACTCTTGAAATGAGAGGGACTGGAGGAAAGACGTACACCAGTTTTGTTCCCCATGATTGAGAAAGGGCATGTATTCCTTCTGGGCTGTCGGCCGGGTCCAAGGAGAAAAAGCGCTGTAGCTTCCTGTTTTTTTCTGGCCGCGAACAGGTCTATGGATGGGGTGCCCCATCGTTGAATGATCTGATGAAAAACATCCGGATTTAGTTCCCAGTCTGAGGGACCAACTCTTGCTCTGCTGAGAAAATCTGCTACCACGTTTTCGGACCCCTTTAGATGAGTGGCCGATATTGAAAGAACATTTCTCTCCGCCCAGTGGAAAATTTTTGCCGCCAAGGATTGTAACCATTTTCCTCTTGGACCTCCTTATCGATGAAGAAAAGAGATGGAGGTACCGTTGTCTGAGAAAACTTTTACGTGATTTCCTCTGAGCAAAAGTTGACATCTTTGAAGAGTTTCCCAGACTGCCATCAGCTCCCTGAAATTTGACGACCTGTGTTGTATCTCTTTGGGCCATATCCCTTGTAGATATCTGTTTCCTATGCTTGCTACCCAGCCTTTTTGGCTGGCATCTGTATGGATTTGGATCGAAGGAAGAAGGATCCAGTCTATTGAATTTTCTAAGTTCGAAGGGTCTGTCCACCAGGAAAGGGAGTTTTTTAGCTCCCTTGACAGTCTCATTTTTTTGTCTAATCCTGACGGTCGTCTGTTCCAAACTGACAGGATCGATTTCTGCAACGGTGTTGAACGGGCCTGTGCCTATTTCACGCTGGGAATGCATGAAGTCATTAAGCCTAAGATCCGCATGGTGTATCTGATTGAGGTGGTCTTTCGCTTCTCGAAGTTGTGAATTTCTAGTTTTATTTTTTCCCGTTTCTCCTGAGGCAAGGAGGACTGCTGAAGACTGGAATCTAAAAGTACCCCTAAGAATACCTTTATGGTACTTGGTTGGAGACTTGACTTTTCCCAATTGATGTTCAACCCCAGATATTCCAGGGTTTTGATCGTGTGATCTTGTTGACTGAGAAGAAGATACTCTGACTCGGCCACCAACAGTATATCGTCCAGGTAAGGAATGATTATAATCCCTTATGCTCTTAAGAAGGCCGCTACTTCTGTCATAACCTTTGTAAATATTCGGGGGGCCGAGGACAGACCGAATGGTAGGCAAGTGAATTGAAAGTGGTGTACTGTGTACTCTTGTTCTAGAGCGAACCTTAGGTATTGCTGGTGACTTGGGTGAATTGGAACATGGTAATATGCATCCTTGAGGTCTAGAGTGCACATTACCGATCCCTTCTCTATCAATGGAATGCTGGTTTTTATAGTCTCCATTTTGAATCTTTTGTATTCCACCCACTGGTTCAGGGGCTTGAGGTTTATAACCGTACGGCGTTTGCCTGAGGGTTTTAACACCGAGAAGAGGGAGGAATAATGGCCTAAGCCCTGCTCAGAAGGGGGGACCTATTTTACCACATGTAGGGATTGAAGGATTAATATATCCTGCCATAAACTTCTGAGATCTACGTGGGAGCAAGGACGAGTGATTTGGAAACGACGAGGGGGAGTATGGGAAAAGTCTATTTTGTAACCTTCCCCTAAGGAACGCAGGATCCATTGATTTTTTTGTTATGGACACCCACTTGTCCTGAAAGAAACGAAGCCTGCCCCCCACTCCAATGGCATCATGGTCTAGCTGGGGCCCCATAGGAGAACTGATCTGCTCTGTTCTTTCCTCCCTTCCTGCAAGACCATCTCCCTGTCTTACCCTTACCCCTGTAGTCATGTTTAGGGGAGTGACGGGTTCCACGAAAGGGACGGTATTTCTTAACCCTATCCTCGGGAAACTCTTTTTTCTTGTTGAACGCTCTCTCTAGGATCTCGTCCAACACTGGACCAAAGACCCGGCTACTCGAAAAGGGAATTGAGCACAGCTTATTTTTTGAGTGGCTATCACCTGACCATGTTTTTAGCCATATTGCCCTTCTAGCGGTATTAGTACACTACATCTAGCTGCGAATCTGACCGATTCGGCCGAGGCATCAGCCATGAATTGCGTTGTCAGCTTTAACACAGGAAGAGAGTCTGATAGCATTTCTACAGGGGAGTCGGACCTAATTTGATCTGACAGCTTGTCCAACTAAAGGCAGATGGACCTTGCCACTGAAGTGGCAGCGATATTAGATTTAATTATGGCTGCTGAGGCTTCCCAACTCCTCTTGAGCATGCTCTCTGCCTTCCTATCCATTGCGTCTTTGAGGCAAGACGAATCTTCAAAGGGGATGGACATTTTTTTAGCCACCTTCGCTATTGGGACATCTGCCTTAGGGATTTCCTCCCAAAGCTTGATGTCCTCTGGATTGAAAGGAAGACGGGATTTAAAGTCTCTTGGCACAATGAGTCTTTTCTCCACTTCCTCCCATTCTTCCATAATCATTGCTTTCAGATGCTCGTTTACTGGGAACACTCTATTTCTCTGAGTTCTTAGACCTGCGAACATCTCATCTTGTCTGGAGTGGGAGACCTGAGTGTTCTCCAAGTTCATAGTATGCCTAACGGATTTTAACAGCTCATCCGTATGTTCTGCAGAGACAATATATTTTTTCCTCTCTTGTGAGGGTAACTGAGAGAAGCGATCCTTGTCTTCTTCCAGACTGTGCTCTGATGCGGAGTCTAAATATTCTCCTTCCTCAGACAACTCTTCCATCTCCCACCTGGGTCTTTTCTGGCGAGGAGAGGGTTGAACAATTTAGTGTGACGGCTGTGTGTGGGAAGGTATGAGACTTGAGACTCTATTCTGGACCTCCTCACGGATCCGGACCTCTGGGCTCCCCTATCCTAATCCAGAAAAAAAAGGACACAGGAGATTTGCTAATGAAAGACCTGTCCTGGATTACAGGGTTCAAGACAAGGGTCTAAGACTGTACTCACACTGCCCAGGGACTCTGAAGGGGCTTCTGACCATGTAGGATTGGATTCCATGGTGTCAGAGTGTGTGTGCCTGCGGTGTACCCTTTTATAGGGTCTTACCTGATCCAGGTGGGTAGGCCACGCCCCCAACGACGACCACCATTCAGAATGTTACCTGGAGGCTCACCACTGCCTCCGGGCACCTGTGTGGTCTAGCCGCCGGAAGTTCCGCCTCCCTGCGTCGGATATGCATATGGCGCTCCATTAAGAATGTGCCCTGGAGGCTCACCACTGCCTCCGGGCACCTGTGCGGTCTGGCCGCTGGAAGATTTTGGCCGTTGGAGCTGAAAGGAGGACATTGGTGAACCAGGGGAGGAGTCCTGAGGAGATAATTTGCATATTCTCACTGCATATTGGGATAAGTGAAGAGTCTCCGCGAGCTCAAATAACACTTGATTTTGGCCGCTGGAGCTGAAAGGAGGACATCGGTGAACCAGGGGAGGAGTCCTGAGGAAACAATTTGCATATTCTCACTGCATTTTGGGACATTTGCATATTATTACTGCATTTTGGGTGAATTTGGGAGCGTTTTTCACTGTTTTCATAACATATCAACAATAAGAATGTGTCACCCTGGTCTGGATGCCACAAATATAATAAAGCTGTGTCTGAGAGCAAGGGGGAGGTTCTCTAGTCAAGGACCATTAGCATTCAGCACCTCCTGTCCCAGACCAGTAGGGGGAGCAGGTTGCCCCTATAAAAGCTGGAGCTGGGGGCAGGGTTAGGGAGAACTGGACAACCTGTCTCTGGATTGAGAGGTGTCCCAGAGCAGGGACAGACAGTTGTGTTGCAGCCTAAGAGGACGTGTGGCAGTAGGAGAGCCACGAGCCAGGGACAAGAGGCAAAGTGAGAGTGTCCTGGCAGATAAAGAAACTGATCTACCAGACTTTGGTGTCTGAGGCTGGGAGGATTCCAAGTCCTACAGCAGATAACCAGTCCGCAGGGGACGGTATGTTCCTTGGCCTAAGAAGCCTGGAGGCTCCGCCACAGCAGAAGGGACCAGAAAAGCCGTACCAGGCCGGGAGTAGAAAGGGACCCAAGCTGCAACCCATACGGGCGAGAGGACACGGTGAGCTTGGGAACGTGGGCTGTTACACTACAAGGAGGGAAATAGCCAGAAGGAGCACAGAGAGCACGGTAGGCCTACACCACCACCTTGACCAGGGCCAGCTTCCCACTTGTTCTCAGACATCCAGGCCCCCTCCTAGCCGGGCCTGTTTCCGGGTCATTTTACCTATTCTAATAAAGATCCTGAACTGTTTAAGAGGCCTCCGTTTCCTGGCTATCGCCGTCGGAATCATCCCCTCCATCATCCATTATATACTGCCCTGGGGCCATACTCCTCCCATGGGGAGTTGTACTATTCAGTGCTGCACATTTATATCAGCCCCAGCGGTCTGCACTGCAGCGGCGGTTAGCCCTGACCGCAATCCACAGGTGGCGTAGTCGGACATTACTTAAAACTTATAAAGGACTGCTACTGGTCTGACCACCCTGAGCCACGGACCGGGTTGCCACTACTACCCCCATCGTTTCCCTGTTGCCCGGCTCCGAGTGCCCCACAGCCCAGGGGGCGAGTCAGCTTTGGCGTAGTCGGCAGGATTGTGACCAATCCGCCACAAACGGGTATTGCGTGCCTGAAAAAGACTGTACACGTACCTGAAGAAGAGGTTTCCCGCCATCCGGAGCCGTTTCCCACCATTTTCAGCCGTCTACCGCCATCTTCAGCCGTTTTCCCGCCATCGGACGCCATCTTCAGGACGCCACGTGGGAAGAAGAGGGGCATGGACGTCCAAACCGCGTGAGACCTGAAGCTCCGCCCCACGCACCGACGCTGTGCAAGGTCCTGGAAGGGAGAGAGAACAACGCTGACGTCACCAGGACGCGACGCAAGGTCCTCGTCCGGAGCAGCACCAGCGGAGCCGCGGCCTACAGAAGAGGATCTTCGGAAAGTAGGCCACGCTTAACTAGGGGGGAGGGAGATGTCGGACACGGAGGCGCCCACTACCACCAACGCAGCTGCAGCAGCGGTGATGCCATTTTCCCTGCCCTACATCCCTGGAGCGGCCTGGCTGCCTAAGTATTCAGGGGAGCCCCATGCCCTAACTGACTTTAAGGAAAGGCTGTACAGTTTGTTCCAAGTTTACCCCCTGACAGAGGAACAGAGGATTAGCATACTGACAGGGCAGTTAACTGGCGCGGCCCAGTGGGAGGTAAAGTCATGGCCCGCTGAGGAGAAAAGGACCGTAAAGGACATTCTGGCCTGGCTGCGGGGTACCTTTGATACACGTACCTCCGCTGAAATTAAAATGCGGTTCTACGGATGTAAGCAGCGGGCACAGGACAGCATCAGGGACTATGCCCTAAATTTGCAGGAAGCCTTGAGAGCCATCAAACAAGCTGACCCTGGCAGCGTGCAGGATATGGATAAGCTACTAACAGAACAGTTCATAGAAGGTCTGCTGTCTAGCGCCCACAGGACCCAGCTGCGCCTCATGTTCTTTCAGAACCCTGATCTGACTTTTGCCCAGTTTAAGGACAGGGCCATAAGGGTGCTCTGCGAACCCGCAACAAGTGGCGCTATAAACCCCCGGCGCCCTACTCTCACCTATCACCAGGAGGCAGCGCCCTCCTCTATAGACTCTGTGGGGGCTGATGCACAGGCCCTGAACCAGGCCCCATCGAAAGATCTGCACCACCAAGTCCAGGAGCTGACCAGGAGCGTCACGGCGTTGACCAGGACCGTCCAGGCGTTGCAAGTGGACCCGTCAAGACCCATCGAGTTGGCCTCAAGTCCGGAGGATGTCCCGTGGCGTCAACAGAGGAGGATCCCGTCGTTCCGAGGGAGGCCCACAGACCGCTACGCAGAGGATGGACAGCCCATTTGCCGTTGATGCAACCAGCCCGGACACATCTCCAGGTACTGTAATTTAAACGGGTCCAACCTGGGGCAGAGGGCCAACCCCCAGGCATAAGATCACCAGGCCCTTATAATTGGCGTGATAAGTACGTTGGGGGGCGCCCGGTTTTACCCGTGGTGCTGGACGGTATCCTCATGAGCGCCTTGCTGGATACCGGGTCGCAAGTAACTACTATCCCTTATGTACTTTTTAAGCAGTATTGGACTTATGCTGATATAACACGGTATCCAGACACTGACTTGAGCATCATTGCCAGTAATGGCTTGCCCGTGCCACAGATGGGGTTCAAGGAGATGACCATTAAAATTGGTAAAGTTGAACTACCGGCACAGGGAGCGATTATTGTGGACATTGACCGTCGTGAAAGTCACCCTAAAATAACTGTGGGTACTAGCGTGATTGAAAATTGTCTTTCAGAGGTAATTGTAATTCTGCAACAGGTGGCGGTGAATGCTAGTTCCAGCCAACAGAGAGTCCTCAACAAGGAGATAAAAGCCCTGATGAGACGGCAGCAGGTAGAACTGTCTGGTGGTGAGATCGGTAGCGTAAGACTGAGTGACCCATTCCCCATTTCCATGCCTCCCAAAAGTGAAATGATGATCTGGTGTCGGACTGCAATCGGGTTGAGAGGTAGAGACTACCAAGCCATGGTAGAACCCGTGTACTCAGACAGCAGGCCCACCATTTTGACAGCCCGGGGGGTGGTTGATGTCCGTCATGGGAGGGTGCCCGTTCGCATTCTCAACATTGGGAAGAGGGAGGTACACTTACCCAGGTACGCTACAGTTGCCAAACTGTTTGCCGTCGAACACTAAGCTATAAGAGCCGTGGAGCCGTTGCCTCCATCTCCACAGGCAGAGCGTAATGGCTCCCAGAAACAAAAGGAGGACTGGTGCCAGAAAATCCATGTGGGTGCTGACTCCACTCCCCTGCACCAAAAACAAGGAGTCTACCGGGTGCTCCAGGAGTACGAGAGAATTTTTAGTAAGCACCCGCTAGACTTCGGCAGAGTAAAAGGGATAGAACACCATATCCCCACAAGGAGCTACCCACCAATAAAAGAGAGACACAGGCCTGTACCCCCTGCACATTATCAGAATTGGGAAATTTTTAAAAATGAGATTCTCAAAGCACAATCGTTAACAATCCCGAAAAGTAGGAAGAATGGGAAGCATTTAAGGAAACCAGGATGGATGAACACAGAACTTAAACACATGCTAAAAAGAAAGAAAGAAATGTTTATTAAATGGAAAGAGGGAGGCATATCTAAAGAAGATTATAATGGAGTCTGCAGATCCTGCAGGGCACGTATCAGGTTAGCTAAAGCTGACAATGAATTAAGGCTTGCAAGAGATGTCAAAAGCAATAAAAAAGGATTTTGGGGGTATGTCAAAAGTAAAAGAAAAGTCAAAGATGCTATAGGATTTTTACAGGATGAAAATGGAGAAATGGTAAGAGAGGATGTTGAGAAGGCCGAACTTTTTAATTCCTATTTTGCATCTGTTTTCTCTCAGAAAGAAAATGTAACATCAACTGATCTTCACTGTCCTTTTAAAGGAATAGAGGAATCCAAGTTATCTGTAAACAGAAAGATTGTGAGGGAATATTTAGCTAACATAAATGAGTTCAAGTCTCCAGGTCCAGATGAAATACACCCCAGAGTACTGAAGGAGATCGTAGAAGAAATTTTAGAACCACTCTCCATAATCTTTGAAAATTCTTGGAGAACAGGAGAAGTCCCAGAAGACTGGAGAAGAGCAAATGTTGTTCCTATCTTCAAAAAGGGGAAGAAGGTGGACCCAGGGAACTATAGGCCGGTGAGTCTGACTTCTATACCAGGAAAGATCTTTGAACAAATTATTAAACAACATGTATGTAAGTACATGGATAAGAATGAAGTGATTAACCAGAGTCAGCATGGGTTTGTAACTAACAAGTCATGTCAGACTAACTTAATTTCCTTCTATGACAGAATCACTGACTGGGTGGATCAGGGAAATGCTGTAGATATAGTATATCTTGACTTCAGCAAAGCATTTGACAAAGTATCTCACACCATCCTTATTGAAAAAATGACCAAGTATGCAATGGACCAGGCAACTGTTAGGTGTATTCATAACTGGCTTAGTGATCGGACTCAAAGGGTGGTTGTAAATGGCTTCACATCCAGCTGGATGAATGTCTCAAGTGGGGTACCACAGGGCTCCGTCCTGGGACCTGTATTGTTCAACATCTTTATCAATGATTTAGATGAAGGAATTTAGGGTAAACTGATTAAATTTGCTGATGACACAAAGCTAGGAGGGATAGCTAATACTAGAGAAGAGAGAGAGAGGATTCAAAAAGACCTAAATAAACTGGAGCAGTGGGCAGCAACCAACAGAATGGTTTTTAACAGGGAAAAATGCAAAGTACCATATCTGGGCAATAAAAATGAAAAAAGCATATACAGAATGGGAGGAATAGAGCTAAGCAACAGTACATGTGAAAAAGACTTAGGTATACTAATAGATCATAGACTGAACATGAGTCAACAGTGTGATGCAGCAGCAAAAAAGGCAAATACAATTCTGGGATGTATTAACAGAAGCATACAGTCTAGATCACGTGAAGTCATTATCGGTCTTTACTCCTCTTTGGTCAGACCTCATCTGGAATACTGTGTACAGTTTTGGGCACCACATTTTAAAAAAGACATAGACAAACTGGAGCAAGTTCAGAGAAGAGCGATCAGAATGGTGACTGGTCTGCAAACCATGTCCTATGAGGAACGGTTGCAGGATTTGGGAATGTTTAGCTTGCAAAAAAGAAGACTGAGAGGAGACTTAATAGCTGTCTACAAATATGTCAAGGGCTGTCACATTGTAGAAGGATCATCTTTATTCTCATTTGCACAAGGAAAGACTAGAAGCAATGGGATGAAACTAAATGGGAGGAGACACAGATTAGATATTAGAAAAAACTTTTTGACAGTTAGGGTGATTAATGAGTGGAACAGGCTGCCACGAGAGGTGGTGAGTTCCCCTTCAATGGACGTCTTCAAACAGAGGCTGGACAGACATCTGTCTGAGATGATCTAGTGAATCCTGCTTTGAGCAGGGGGTTGGACCAGATGACCCAGGAGGTCCCTTCCAACTCTACCATTCTATGATTCTATGATTCTATGAACGCCAAGGGTATGCTGAGGGAAATGAAAGAAGCTGGGGTCATTAGAGATAGCTGTAGCCCCTGGGCAGCCCCCTTGGTTCTGGTAAAAAAGAAAGACGGCACCATGAGAATGTGCGTGGACTATAGACAAATCAACCGTATCACCCACAAAGACGCATATCCGTAGCCTAGGATAGAGGAGTCTTTAGCCGCGCTAAAATCAGCTAACTTCTTTTCTACTTTGGACCTTACTAGCGGGTAATGGCAGGTTCCTGTGGCAGAGGCTGACAAGGAAAAGACCGCCTTCACCACCTCGATGGGACCGAGCGAGTTCAACGGTATGCCCTTCGGGCTCTGCGACGCACCAGGGACCTTCCAGAGGCTGATGGAATGCTGTCTAGGGCACCGAAACTTCGAGACGGTCCTCCTTTACCTGGACGACGTGATCGTCTATTCAAAGACTTACGAGGACCATCTAAAGCACCTGGCCGAGGTGTTCGAAGCCCTGGCAGGCTATGGCCTGAAGGTGAAACCATCAAAGTGTCACCTGTTGAAACCGAAGGTCCAGTACCTAGGGCACGTGGTAAGTGCGGAAGGAGTAGCCCCCGATCCTGACAAGGTCACAGCAATCAAGAGCTGGCCAAGCCCTTCAAACATCAAGGAAGTGAGGCAATTCCTCGGGTTGGTAGGCTACTACCGAAGGTTCATCCCCGGGTTCACTAAGATGGCAGCTCCTATGCAGGACCTCCTGATAGGACAGTCTAAGTCCAGAAGCCAAAAGCCACCCTTCAAGTGGGATAAACCGGAAGAGGAGTTCTTCCGCCAGTTGAAGATGGCCCTCACCGGGGATGAGATCCTGGCCTACCCTGTTTATGGCCAGCCTTTTATTCTCCACACAGACGCCAGTAATGTGGGACTGGGAGCCGTACTGTCACAAAACCAACAGGGCAGAGAGAGGGTGATCACATACGCCAGCCGGAAGCTGAGGCCCACCGAGAGGAACCCGGAGAATTACAGCTCCTTCAAGCTAGAATTCTTGGCGGTGGTGTGGGCCGTAACGGAACGCTTCAAGCATTACCTGGCCTCCGCAAAGTTCACTGTGTACACGGACAACAACCCATTAACACACCTAGACAGTGCAAGACTTGGTGCCCTGGAACAGCGGTGGATGGCCCGTCTTTCCAATTATGACTTCTTGATCATGTACCTGGCAGGCAAAACCAATGCCAACGCTGACGCCCTGTCGAGAATGCCTCACTTACCGGAAGGTGACGAAGACCCAGAAGAGCTGGAGGAGGTAGAACTTCCCGCGTTTCACCGGTATGGAGCCGCTCAATACTCCCACCGCGTGAAGGAGGAAGATTTAACAACCGTTATGATCAATCCCCTACCTCACCACAGCTGGGCCGAGACCCAAGATAGTGACCCTGCAATCCGCATGGTGAAAGATCTGCTGACCCAGGAAGACGCCCGCTTAGATCCGGATGCTCCAGAGGAAGCCAAGCAGCTATGGAAAGAAAAGAGCAAGCTGTTCCTCTACGATGGCAAGCTGTGCAGAAGACTTGTCAACCACCGGACACACGAGCTGACCTGGCAAGTCGTGGTGGTCCCAAGGCGGGATGCAGCTATGGTCCTGGGGGCTTACCATGACAGAGCGGGGCACTTCGGCTGGAAGAAACTGGAGTTCCTGCTAAGAGGACGGTTCTTTTGGGTCGGCATGAGAGGGGCTGTAGAGAAGTGGTGCAGGGACTGTGGCCCTTGTAACTTAAGGAGAAAAGACCGCACCAGCCAGAAGACACCCTTGAAGCCCATCGTCACCCAGCTCTGGACCACGTCAAATTGGCTCCAAGCCGGTCAGGATACATCTACGCCCTGACAATCGTGGACCACTATTCCCGTTTTCTAGTGGTGGTCCCGGTAAAAGACTTGACAGCCCAAACGGCGGCCAGAGCCTTCCAGCAATACTTCTGCCGTCCACACGGGTATCCGGAACAGGTTCTGACAGACCAGGGTCCAGCGTTCGAGGCCGAACTCTTCCAAGAGTTCTGCAACCTCTATGGCTGTAAGAAGATTCGGGCAACGCCTTACCACCCACAAACCAGTGGGATGTGTGAGAAAATGAACAATATAGTCATTGATCTCCTGAAGACGTTGCCCCTGGAGGAACGCAGCCTGTGGCCAGAAAAACTGCCGGACCTGATAGACTTATACAACCATATACCGTTGAATGCTACAAACTGCACCCCGGCTTACCTGATGCGAGCCAGACCAGGTAAGCTGCCCATAGACCTGGAGATGGGAGTCCTAACACCTGAGGACACCTCCCCGGATGCGGACTGGGATACGGAAAGGCGACTGCAGTACAAGAAGGTACAGGAGAGTGTGGAGAAGAGCCTGGCCCAGGTAAGAGGAAGGGAAGAAAGACTCTTCAACCAACACGCCCCTGCTGGTCCCCTAGAACCTGGCGAGCAGGTCCTGAAGTGAAAGAGAAGGCTACATAAGTTGGACGACCAGTGGGAAAGGGAACCCTACACCGTACTGCAGTCTGATCACGACAACCCGAAGGTGTGCGTGATCACCAAGGATGGAGGAGAAAACACTATTACTGTCTCCAGAGACCACCTAAAAAGGTGCCCCGAGCAACTCCGTAGTGCAGAAGAGGATCAAAGTGACCTTGAACCCGCAGAGGACAAGGAAGAAATGATCAGCACCATTCTCGGAGAGTTCCCTCAGTCCTGGACTAGAATAAACGATGCCATAGTGGTACCCGTCCTGCATTTCCTGCAACCGGCTCAGCAACAACCTACACCAGAGCCGGAAGGTGAAGAAGAGCAAGCAGGTCCAGAGGCAGAAGAGCCGGTACCAGCAGCCCAGGATAGTCAACCGTCTGCTGACAGTGAGCCTGCCATACCTGCGGTAAGCCAGAGGACCCGCAGACAGCTGCCTGCCCTGCCTGTAAGTTTAGCCAGTGACTGTACCCTAAATGGTAGTGAAGAAAGCCAGGTTAGACCACCACCAGACAGTGGGTTACGCAGGTCAACCAGGAGCACAAAGGGGCAGATACCGGCTTGCTGGAGAATATAGGGTGCACTAAAACTGTAAATAACCCTGTTGCCAAGTGTTGAAATGTTTGCAAAGTTACATGCATGATTGGTAATTGTGTATTTCAGTTTCTTACAGTTGCCGTACGGATTCAAAGGTTATGAACTTTTAATAACCGGAACTTTGTACGGACTGCGTTCGGAGCCTAACCCAGGAATGAACTAAGACTGTATAGGACTTGGGGCTAGAGCAGACCCCCACCTGGTTAAAGCTCCCCGTTGTGTTGGTGATATGGACACCCGGTCACAGATCACACTGTGACCTTAAGAACTCAACCTGTGCGTCGTTTGTCTACTAATGTTTTATGGTCATGCATATTATTCTTGCTTCTTGTTTAGTCCCGGAGTACTAAATTTTACTAGGGGGTAATGTGTCACCCTGGCCTGGATGCCACAAATATAATAAAGCTGTGTCTGAGAGCAAGGGGGAGGTTCTCTAGTCAAGGACCATTAGCATGCAGCACCTCCTGTCCCAGACCAGTAGGGGGAGCAGGCTGCCCCTATAAAAGCTGGAGCTGGGGGCAGGGTTAGGGAGAACTGGACAACCTGTCTCTGGATTGAGAGGTGTCCCAGAGCAGGGACAGACAGTTGTGTTACAGCCTAAGAGGACATGTGGCAGTAGGAGAGCCACGAGCCAGGGACAAGAGGCGAAGTGAGCCTGTCCTGGCAGATAAAGAAACTGATCTACCAGACTTTGGTGTCTGAGGCTGGAAGGATTCCAAGTCCTACAGCAGATAACCAGTCCGCAGGGGACTGTATGTTCCTTGGCCTAAGAAGCCTGGAGGCTCCGCCACAGCAGAAGGGACCAGCAAAGCCTTACCAGGCCGGGAGTAGAAAGGGACCCAAGTTGCAACCCATACGGGCGAGAGGACACGGTGAGCTCGGGAACGTGGGCTGTTACACTACAAGGATGGAAATAGCCAGAAGGAGCACAGAGAGTACGGTAGGCCTACACCCTCACCTTGACCAGGGCCAGCTTCCCACTTGTTCTCAGAAATCCAGGCCCCCTCCTAGCCGGGCCTTTTTCCGGGTCATTTTACCTGTTCTAATAAAGACCCTGAACTGTTTAAGAGGCCTCCATTTCCTGGCTATCGCGGTCGGAATCATCCCCTCCATCATCCATTATATACTGCCCTGGGGCCATACTCCTCCCGTGGGGAGTTGTACTATTCAGTGCTGCACATTTATATCAGCCCCAGCGGTCTGCACTGCAGCGGCGGTTAGCCCTGACCGCAATCCACGGGTGGCGTAGTCGGACATTACTTAAAACTTATAAAGGACTGCCACTGGTCTGACCACCCTGAGCCACGGACCGGGTTGCCACTACTACCCCCATCGTTTCCCTGTTGCCCGGCTCCGAGTGCCCCACGGCCCAGGAGTCAAGAACATGGAAGAATCCAGGAGCCATTTGGTCAGCTGCATATCCTGCTACATGTTCACAGACTTGCCAGTGGAAAAAGCCAAACTTCACATGCCAGAAATGCAAGCTTGTGTCCCTGTTGGAGGAAAAGTTGCGAAATCTAGAAGAGAGGTTAACTACCTTGAAAATCATTAAGGAAGGTGAAGAGTTCTTAGACAGAGCAGAAATATCTCTTCATGATACAGAAAGAGAAGAAATTCGAACTGCACCTGACGAAACAGAGGAATGGAAGCATGTGACCCAGAGAAGCAGGAGGATCGAGAGGCAGTCAGCACCTATACTGCTCAGGAACCAGTATCAGGCTCTCACGCAGGAGAACCACGAAGAAATACAGCAAGATAAGACTTTGCCCACAATGAAGAACCTTGTAAGCCCTCAAAATCCTCCTGGATGGAGAAATAAAAATGTTGTGAAGAAAAAACGGAGAGTGGTGGTCATGGGGGATTCCCTGTTGAAAGGAACAGAGGCCACTATCTGCAGACCAGACATAACCTCAAGAGAAATGTGCTGTCTTCCAGGAGCAAAAATTAAAGATGTGTCTGACAGGATATCAAGACTCTTCAGACCTACAGATCACTACCCATTCCTGCTAATACATGTAGGGACAAATGACACCGCAAGAAAGGACCTGGAAACTATCTGCAGTGACTTTGAAGACTTAGGCAATAAAGTGAAAGAATTGGGAGTGCAGGTGGTCTTCTCATCCATCCTCCCAGTGGATGGCCATGGAACAATGAGGTGGAATAAGATTCTACAGGTGAACAACTGGCTACGTCGATGGTGCCGTCAACAAGGATTTGGATTTCTGGATCACGGAATGAATTACCTATATGATGAACTACTTGCTAGAGATGGGGTGCACCTTACGAAGACTGGAAAACATGTATTTGGAAGTCGCCTTGCTACACTCATCAGGAGAGCTTTAAACTAGAACAATGTGGGAAGGGAAGCAAAAGGCCAGAAAAAGATATACAGCTGACAAATACTATTGAGATCTCTGCTACTGGAAGTGGAAAGGAAGAACAAAGGCAAAAAAAAATAAATAATAAAAATATGGGAGGAAGAGAAACCAATCACAAACTAAAATGTTTTTATACAAATGCACAAAGCATGGGCAACAAACAAGGAGAATTGGAACTACTAACGCAGGAAAAGGAATATGATGTCATTAGAATCACTGAAACTTGGTGGGACGATACACATGATTGGAATACAAGGCTAAAAGGATACAACTTATTTGAAAGAAACAGACTTGATAAACGAGGAGGAGGTGTCGCATTGTATGTTAGAAAAGCGTATATTTGCACAGAGATTGAAGCAGAGACTGGGAGTTCTGTGGAAACTGTTTGGGTAAGAATACAAGGAGAGAACAACGGAAAGGACACCATTGTAGGCATTTACTACAGGCCACCTGGGCAAGCTGAAGATATGGATGAACTCTTTCTGCATCAAATGACCAAGTTCTCCAAAAAATATGACGTAGTGGTCATGGGAGATTTCAACTATCCAGACATTTGTTGGGAATCTCTCTCAAGTAAAACTAACAGGTCAAGCAAATTCTTATCCTCTCTTGCTGACAACTTTATCTTCCAAAAGGTAGGGGAGAAAACAAGGGGATCTGCTACTTTGGATCTAATCCTAATAAACAGGGATGAAATGGTTGAGGAGGTTAAAGTGGCTGGGACCCTAGGAGGCAGCGATCATGCTATTATAGAATTTTGGATAACTAGATGTTAGCAGAGGATTAATCCGCGTGACATCCAGAGTTTAGAACACAGAATGTAGGTTTATTCATATCCAGCATAGGCACAGCATGGAGTCTGGTGTTACTGCAGCATGAGGAAATAAAAGACATATAACAACAATACAGGAAGAGAAGGAGGGGGCATCCTGTCTGTGTGAGTTTTTTTTATTTTTTAAACAACTTTGTTAACAACCTCACAATATGCACAACATATGAAACAGCACAGTAGTTGTTGCAATACACATACAGATTAATATGTATTATTCCAACACCCTCACTCAACAACTACTTATCCTCTTAGTCCCATTGTGGTTCTCAATTCTTGGAATCTAGCTCGTGGCAATGGCTTTGTCATAATGTCAGCTACCATCTTATCAGTTTCACAATAGACAAACTGAATTATGCCACTATCTATCAAATCACGTAGATGATGATGTCTGACGTCAATGTGCTTGGTTCTAGCACTGATCTTTTCACTGCATGCAAGATTAATGCATCCTTGGTTGTCCTCATAAATCACCGTCGGCTGAGTTGTCGGTTTGCCAAGATCGTCCATCAATTGTCTTAGCCAAACAACCTCCTGGCTTGCATAGGCTGTGGACACATACTCCGCTTCTGTAGATGACAAGGCAACAGACACTTGTTTCCTACTAGACCAGGAGATTGAACTTTCTCCAACTTTAAACAAGTATCCACTTGTGGATTTACGATCACGCGAATCACCCGCCCAATCCGCATCTACATAGCCGGTAAGTTCTATATCTCCTGCTGCAGATAGTTTTAAATTTACATCTTGCGTTTCTTTCAAATATCGGAGAAGTCTCTTAACAGCATTCCAGTCTCTTTGGCGCGGTTTTTCCACATATCTGCAAAGGATTCCAACTGTTGTTGTGATATCCGGTCGAGTCATAGTTGATATGTATAGAAGTGCCCCCACTGCCTGACGATATTTCTCATTGTTAGGCAACAGGTCATCTTCTCCTTCCAGCTTCAGGTAGGATGGTTCCATTGGGGTTGATATACCTTTGGCCTCTGACATTTTAAACTGATTCAGAATCAAATTAATTTTTGCACTTTGGTTTAGAAGAAAACTTCCATCTTCCTCTCTCTGGATTTAGATTCCTAGATAATATGTCACACTTCCAAGGTCTTTTGTTTCAAAGTGCTGATTCAGAATTTCAGTCATTTTTCCAATTTCTGCGTCGTCTTGATGAACAACAATCACGTCGTCCACATATAAGAGAATATACATCCACTTTCCATCTGTATATTTTGTATATACAGTGCCTACAAGTAGTATTCAACCCCCTGCAGATTTAGCTGGTTTGATAAGATGCAAATAAGTTAGAGCCTTCAAACTGCAAACGAGAGTAGGTTTTATGAACAGAAGCATAAATCTTACAAACCAAAAAGTTATGTTGCTCAGTTGAATTTTATTAAATTTTAAACATTGAAGTGTGGGTCAATTATTATACAACCCCTATGTTTAATATTTTGTGGAATAACCCTTGTTTGCAATTACAGCTAATAATCGTCTTTTATAAGACCTGATCAGGCCGGCACAGGTCTGTGGAGTTATCTTGGCCCACTCCTCCATGCAGATCTTCTCCAAGTTATCTAGGTTCTTTGGGTGTCTCATGTGGACTTTATTCTTGAGCTCCTTCCACAAGTTTTCAATTGGATTAAGGTCAGGAGACTGACTAGGCCACTCCAACACCTTGACTTTTTCCCTCTTGAACCAGGCCTTGGTTTTCTTGGCTGTGTGCTTTGGGTCGTTGTCTTGTTGGAAGATGAAATTACGACCCATCTTAAGATCCTTGATGGAGGAGCGGAGGTTCTTGGCCAAAATCTCCAGGTAGGCCGTGCTATCCATCTTCCCATGGATGCGGACCAGATGGCCAGGCCCCTTGGCTGAGAAACAGCCCCACAGCATGATGCTGCCACCACCATGCTTGACTGTAGGTATGGTATTCTTGGGGTCGTATGCAGTGCCATCCAGTCTCCAAACGTCACGTGTGTGGTTGGCACCAAAGATCTCGATCTTGGTCTCATCAGACCATAGAACCTTGAACCAGTCTGTCTCAGAGTCCTCCAAGTGATCATGAGCAAACTGTAGACGAGCCTTGACATGACGCTTTGAAAGTAAAGGTACCATACAGGCTCGTCTGGAACGGAGACGATTGCGGTGGAGTTCCTTACTTATGGTATTGACTGAAACCAATGTCCCCACTGCCATGAGATCTTCCCGGAGCTCCTTCCTTGTTGTCCTTGGGTTAGCCTTGACTCTTCGGACAAGCCTAGCCTCGGCACGGGAGGACACTTTCAAAGGCTGTCCAGGCCGTGGAAGGCTAACAGTAGTTCCATAAGCCTTCCACTTACGGATGATGCTCCCAACAGTGGAGACAGGTAGGCCCAACTCCTTGGAAAGGGTTTTGTACCCCTTGCCAGCCTTGTGACCCTCCACGATCTTGTCTCTGATGGCCTTGGAATGCTCTTTTGTCTTTCCCATGTTGACCATGTCTGAGTGCTGTTCACAAGTTTGGGGAGGGTCTTAAATAGTCAGAAAAGGCTGGCAAAAGAGATCTTTAATCCACACATGTGAAGCTCATTATTCTTGGTGCCTGAACTACTTCTTAATACTTTAGGGGGACCAAACAGAATTCTTGTGGTTTGAGGGGTGGAATAATAAATGACACTCTGAATTAACTTTTAACGTTTTTAAAAAAAAAAAACAAAAACAAAATTTGCTGCAGTGCATTTCCCACTTCCAGGCTGATCTACAGTACAAATGTCACAATGCCAAGTTAATTCCGCATGTGTCAACCAGCTAAATCTGCAGGGGGTTGAATACTACTTGTAGGCACTGTAAGCACGGATCTGCTTGACCTCTTTTAAATCCTTCTTCCAACAATACTTTATTCATTTTGGTGTTCCATGTTCTTGCTGATTGCTTAAGACCATAGAGAGATTTTTGTAGTTTGCAAACAAGATTCTCTTCACCTCTTTTTACATAACCTTCAGGTTGAGTCATGTATAAGTCCTCCTCAATGTCACCATTTAGAAAGGCAGTTTTTATATCCAAATGCCTGACATACATCTTTTGTACAGCAGCTACAGCTAACAAAGCTCTGAACGTGGTCTGTTTAGCGACTGGAGCAAATGTAGCATCGTAATCTTCGCCATACTTTTGAGAATATCCTTTTGCGACCAACCTGGCTTTGAATCTGTGGACTTTACCTTCAGAGTCATATTTGGTTTTGAAGACCCACTTGCACTTGATTGCCTTTTTGCCCTGTGGTAGCTTGGTGAGTTTCCAAGTTTGGAGTTGATGAAGCGATTTGATTTCCTCATTAGCGGCATCGATCCACTTTGTTCTTTCATGGACAGGTAGTGCTTGCATTTCATCCCGTGACTGCGGCTCTGATTCAGGTAGTGTCTTGACAATGTAGGATAGACGTTTAGCTGGTATACCTTTGTTTGATCTTGACGATCTCCTGATTTCAGATTCACCTGATTTTTCTATTGTTCCTTCATTAGTTGAAGAATCCAGCCAGACCTCTACATCCTCCTTGTTGCTTGTCTTGTCTGTATTGTGACTTCAGCTGGACTACTGGCGTGATGTCACAAAACTTGGGTGATACAAAAGTTCTCATCAATCACTACATCTCTACTTATTGTGATCTTGTTTGTTTCTGGGTGTAGAATCCTATAACCTTTCTGGGTTTCGCTGTAGCCTACCAGGATACCTTCCTTAGCGTGAGATTCCCACTTAGTTCGCTTTTCTTTGGGAACATGTACAAATGCTTTACTTCCGAATATTCTTATGTGATGTAGTTTTGGCTTTCTGCTATTCCATTGCTCAAATGGAGTTTTCTCTGTAGCTTTACCTGGTAGTCTGTTCTGAAGATAGCAAGCTGTCATGATTGCTTCACCCCAATATGCTGTGGGCAGATTTGCATTAAATAACATGCTTCTCCAACTTTCACATAGTGTTCGGTTCCTTCTTTCCGCGACACCGTTTTGCTCTGGGTTGTACGGTACAGTGGTCTGAAATATGATTCCATTTTTCTTTAAAATGCTCTGTGTCTCATTACTTGTATATTCAGTCCCATTATCTGCGCGTAGAATCTTTGGCATTCTTCCAAATTTATTATATACTTCAGCTAGGTATATTTCAAGTTTCTCTGGAACTTCCTTCTTGCTGTGAAGCAGGTGGACAACTGTATATCTTGAATGATCATCAATAAATGTGAGAAAATATCTCTTCTTCCCTGGAGTCAGAGTGCTCATTGGACCACAGACATCTGTGTGTATTAAATCTAGTGGCTGTTCTGTTGTTGTACTAATTCTCTTAGGAAAAGCTTTCCTAGACATTTTCCCTTTGATGCAGCTAGTACACTTCATTGTCTGGTTACATAGATCAATTGTAATATCCTCAGCTAGTTGCTTTTGGACTAACTTTCTCATTGCTTCTGGGTCTCTGTGTGCCAGACGCCTATGCCACACATGAATACAGTTTTTATGCTCTTCTTGTTGCGCTGTATACACACACTCTTTGCATCTCAGCTGATAAAGTTCATCTGTGATGTTTCCCTCTGCTAGTGTGTGACCTTCCTTTGAAATGATGCAGCTATCATGCTTAAATGTAACTTCATTTCCTTGTTTTGCGAGTTTCTTCACAGATAGTAGATTACATTCAAGACTAGGCACATACAGCACATCCTTTACTGGGATCTTCCTGCTTTGTTTTGGTGAGATTTGACAATCAATATAACCATCTCCTATGCCTTCTGAAGTCATGTACTGACCATTAGCCATAATCACTTTCTCTGATTTACTTTGGTCAAGCTTAGAAAAGAAGTCTCTGTTATTAGTCATGTGACTAGTTGCTCCAGAGTCTATACACCATGCATGCTTTGATGTATTTGCACTGACAGTAAATGCAGTTTCAGTATTCACAGAATCATTTTCTTCAGATACAGCACTTTTAACCAGACTCTGCAGTCAGCTTTCAAATGTCCTGATTTCTTGCAAACAAAACATTCACGTGTTTCTTTTATGTGCTTCCTGTTATCAGTTAGGTTTTGTGTCTGTAAAGCACATTCTGTGTTGCATGTCCTACTGTTCACACCTTCTGCCTTTCGCTTATATTCATCTATGAGCTTCCCCCTGACATACTCCAGTGTAAGCTCATCATCTGGACGCGCATCTAGTGCGGTTACAAGCATATCATAGCTCTCTGGAAGGCCACTAAGCAGTAATGCGGCCACATGAAAGTCCTTTAGATCTTCCCCAATGCCTCTCAGGCGTTCTACAACTTCCAGAACACTTCTTATGTAATCCTGCATATCCTGACCTTTCTGTAGCTTAGACTGGTACAGCTTTCTCATGAGATAGAGCTTATTGCTTAAATTTATCCTCTCATGTACCTTTTGCAACTGCTCCCACATTTCCTTTGCAGTATTACATTTACACGCATGCACAATCTGGTCATCATCTATACTGAGTGATATGGTACTTTGTGCTTTCTAATCCATCTCTGTCCACTCCTGTGGCACTGGGTCAGGTTTAAACTCCTGTGTGTATTTCCACGTACCTTCTCTTATCAGCAGCATTTTCACTTTGAATTTCCAGGATTGATAATTCTGGTTAGTGAGACTTGGCACTGTAAATTTCATGGAGCTGCTGGTGGTGGCCATCTTTGCTTCTTCTCAGTTTGCTGTCTTTCTTTCTTTTCTTTCCTCTGTGTTCTGGGGATCTGTGACTCTGGGACTCTGGGGACTCTGGTACATCTGGGACATCTGGGCCCATAACCTGTTAGCAGAGGATTAATCCGCGTGACATCCAGAGTTTAGAACACAGAATGTAGGTTTATTCATATCCAGCATAGGCACAGCATGGAGTCTGGTGTTACTGCAGCATGAGGAAATAAAAGACATATAACAACAATACAGGAAGAGAAGGAGGGGGCATCCTGTCTGTGTGAGTTTTTTTTTTTTAAAACAACTTTGTTAAAAACCTCACAATATGCACAACATATGAAACAGCACAGTAGTTGTTGCAATACACATACAGATTAATATGTATTATTCCAACACTAGAGGAGGAAGACATGTGAAGACTCAAACTTCAAGGTTAGATTTCAGAAAGGCTGATTTTAAGCGATTCAGAAAGAGAATAGGAGGGATCCAATGGCTGGATGTCCTTAAGGACAAAAATGTCCAGGAAGGATGGGAAATTTTTAAAAATGAGATTCTCAAAGCGCAATCGTTAACAATCTCGAAAAGTAGGAAGAATGGGAAGCATTAAGGAAACCAGGATGGATGAACACAGAACTTAAACACATGCTAAAAAGAAAGAAAGAAATGTTTATCAAATGGAAAGAGGGAGGCATATCTAAAGAAGATTATAATGCAGTCTGTAGATCCTGCAGGGCACGTATCAGGTTAGCTAAAGCTGACAATGAATTAAGGCTTGCAAGAGATGTCAAAAGCAATAAAAAAGGATTTTGGGGGTATGTCAAAAGTAAAAGAAAAGTCAAAGATGCTATAGGATTTTTACAGGATGAAAATGGTGAAATGGTAAGAAAGGATGTTGAGAAGGCCAAACTTTTTAATTCCTATTTTGCATCTGTTTTCTCTCAGAAAGAAAATGTAACATCAACTGATCTTCACTGTCCTATTAAAGGAATAGAAGAATCCAAGTTATCTGTAAACAGAGAGATTGTGAGTTAATATTTAGCTAACATAAATGAGTTCAAGTCTCCAGGTCCAGATGAATTACACCCCAGAGTACTGAAGGAGATCGTAGAAGAAATTTTAGAACCACTCTCCAATCTTTGAAAATTCATGGAGAACAGGAGAAGTCCTAGAAGACTGAAGAAGAGCAAATGTTGTTCCTATCTTCAAAAAGGGGAAGAAGGTGGACCCAGGGAACTATAGGCCGGTGAGTCTGACTTCTATACCAGGAAAGATCTTTGAACAAATTATTAAACAACATGTATGTAAGTACCTGGATAAGAATGAAGTGATTAACCAGAGTCAGCATGGGTTTGTAACTAACAAGTCATGTCAGACTAACTTAATTTCCTTCTATGACAGAATAACTGACTGGGTGGATCAGGGAAATGCTGTAGATATAGTATATCTTGACTTTAGCAAAGCATTTGACAAAGTATCTCACACCATCCTTATTGAAAAAATGGCCAAGTATGGAATAGACAAGGCAACTGTTAGGTGGATTCATAACTGGCTTAGTGATCGGACTCAAAGAGTGGTCGTAAATGGCTTCACATCCAGTTGGATGAATGTCTCAAGTGGGGTACCACAGGGCTCTGTCCTGGGACCTGTATTGTTCAACATCTTTATCAATGATTTAGATGAATGAATTGAGGGTAAACTGATTAAATTTGCTGATGACACAAAGCTAGGAGGGATAGCTAACACTAGAGAAGAGAGAGAGAGGATTCAAAAAGACCTAAATAAACTGGAGCAGTGGGCAGTAACTAACAGAATGGTTTTTAACAGGGTAAAAAGCAAAGTACTACATCTAGGCAATAAAAATGAAAAAAGCATATACAAAATGGGAGGAATAGAGCTAAGCAACAGTACATGTGAAAAAGACTTAGGTATACTAATAGATCATAGACTGAACATGAGTCAACAGTGTGATGCAGCAGCAAAAAAGGCAAATACAATTCTGGGATGTATTAACAGAAGCATACAGTCTAGATCACGTGAAGTCATTATCGGACTTTACTCCTCTTTGGTCAGACCTCATCTGGAATACTGCGTCCAGTTTTGGGCACCACATTTTAAAAAAGACATCGACAAACTGGAGCAAGTTCAGAGAAGATCGACCAGAATGGTGACCGGTCTGCAAACCATGTGCTATGAGGAACGGTTAAAGGATTTGGGAATGTTTAGCTTGCAAAAAAGAAGACTGAGAGGAGACGTAATAGCTGTCTACAAATATCTCAAGGGCTGTCACATTGAAGAAGGATCATCTTTATTGTCATTTGCACAAGGAAAGACTAGAAGCAATGGGATGAAACTGAATGGGAGGAGACACAGATTAGATATTAGAAAAAACTTTTTGACAGTTACGGTGATCAATGAGTGGAACAGGCTGCCACGAGAGGTGGTGAGTTCCCCTTCAATGGACGTCTTCAAACAGAGGCTGGACAGACATCTGTCTGAGATGATTTAGTGAATCCTGCTTGGAGCAGGGGGTTGGACCAGATGACCAAGGAGGTCCCCTCCAACTCTACCATTCTATGATTCTATGATTAAGGATTAGACCACGTGGAGTGCGTTCCACCCTGGAACGCACGCCGGCCCAAAGCGGATGTCCGCTTTCCTGGCTCCGCCCCCGGCCGGAAGTCCTTCTGTATACACTGCTCCTCCGTGGCGGGCAGCGCAACGCTCAGAACCCCCTGTCCGGCGGATACAGCGGTTGACTGTGGTCTTTTCCTGAGGGACCCCCGCCCAGTGGGGTATCAGCATGGAGCCTCTGGACCGAAGGAAGGGGAGAGTTTCAGACCCCCCCCGATCCCCCTGGCTCACAGGTATTCTTTAATCTTCTGAGAGAACCTCTCCACAGCGCCCTTTCTTGCTAGGGATAGGAAAAACACTGAGGGTGTGATGAGGGGGAAGGGGGGGGGCTTTTAACCTCATGTGTTTCCTGTCCCTATAGGAAAAGAGGACTTAACTCCTGTCGTGCCGTTATGATGGACGTACTGGTAAAACGATATCCCAAAGGCTCTAAAATTACCTGAGGGCAGAAAGGAGGAAAGAGTACACAGGATTGGCTCCCCACCCTCAACATCCACGAACCGGGACACATCCAGACCTAGACAGGTCATCATGAAATGCCTGGATTTTAATGATAAAGCAGAGATTATACGAGCCTATAAACAACTCAATCACCCGTTGGTCATTCAGGGTAATAAAATTTTGCTCTTTGAGGATTACTGCATTGAGGTGACCAGAAAATGCAAAGCATTTAGCTCCATCTGCACTAGACTCCATAAAGAAAAGGTCCACTTTCAACTCCGCTACCCAGCTACTCTACGATTGAAAGGCTCAAATTACTCTTATCGTGAATTCATATCTCTGGACAAAACCAAAACTTTTGTCAATAACCTGCTGTGCCAAGGGGTTAGCCCGGATCGGACCCCTCAAGAGGACAACGAGGCTTCATGTCCAAGAACCTCAGAGAGATTCGGAAGCCGAACAGGTAAAGGAGAACGGAGACCTAACAAACACGTGACAGAAAAAAGTTAATTATTCAGGAAATTATCCTCTCTTCAAATGGGAAGCCTCGATCTGAGTGGCCAATTGGAAATTGCTGCTCCCGCCCTTCCCTCTCTTTCTTTGGACTCCTAATACAGTAAATGACAAGTTTTACTAATTGGGGGAGGAGGGATAGAGCTGGGAGCAAATGAGGGGAAAAAGCAAAAAAAAAATGAAACAAGACAGCAGATTTTACTTGAAAATCTTATACACATGGTTGAACAGAAGTGAAGCCCAGGGGAAAGGTTCTCCTAGCGAGCTGGGACAAAATGCCTCAGCTCATGCTAGGACTAATATGTTCTACTGTTTTGAATGTCTGTTGTTCAATTTTAGTATATAATGTTGAGAATGATTTCCGCTTCTTTATTCCAGTTGAATGCCATCACTTCCATCATTATTTTACAAATACCAGACCAAGTCGATTTAACCATATTACTTCTATTTATGTATATTGTGTCATGGAACGTTAAGGGTTTGAGATCACCCCAAAAACGTATAAAAATCCTCAGACATCTAAAACGCTTAAAACCCGACATATCCCTCCTTCAGGAAACACATCTTCCAGAGACAGATTTCCCTTGGATGAAGAAGTTATGGGTGGGCGCCGTTTATGGTTCCTCCTCAGTGAATAGAAAGGCTGGGGTCCTAATTCTTATCAACAAACACTTCTCACACCAGATTATCAGCCAACAAATAGATAGTGAGGGTAGATTGGTTCACTTAACAATATCTTCGCCCTGCGGGGTTTTATCCATTTATAATGTATATGCACCTAATGTAGGAAATAAATCCTTTTTCAAACAGTTGGAAACTAGACTTTTGCTAGACCCCAACTCCAATAAAATAGTAGGGGGTGACTTCAATTCAGTCGTGTCGGTACATGAAGACAGGAAAAATACTACAGGCATCAGTCAACAACTACACAAGATAGGATGCTATCACCTCTCATGTCCACATGTCACTTACTCGACTCGTGGAGATTCCTTAAATAAAAACCACTGGTCGCAAAAACAAGTGGAATTCAATCAATACACAGACTTGAGGGAAAAATTTCACCTATCCAAATCTGAAGCTTATTTTTATAGATTCGGAAATAAATCAAGGCGGATGTTGGCTAATTTAGCTAAGGGGATGAGAAAACCAGAGGGAATTTTTCAATTAAAAAGCACCAACGGGGAAATCCACACCAACCCTAAAACAATAAACGAGATATTAGGTTCTTTTTATTAAGACCTATGCAAAAATTCAAATCAAACCCCTTCTTCCTCAATTACACTTTTAGATAAAGTTAAGCTACCCATCTTCTCAGAGGAACAAAAAGCAATTAAGAACCTAAAACCAAATAAAGCACCTGGCCCAGACGGTTACACATATTAATTTTTCAAATCTCTGAGAGAGGAAATTTCCCCATTATTAGGATCAATTTTTATTAAACTATTTCAAGGCAACCCCATTTTTCCTTCTGCAAACACAGCGTATATTAAATTACTAGTAAAACCAGATAAAGACCCACTATTCCCTAGCTCATACAGACCAATCTCTCTCATTAATACCGATATTAAGATCATATCTAAAATAATGGCCGACAGACAGGCCTCCATCTTACCCCATCTCATTTCTCCTGCCCAGGCGGGATTTGTAAGAGGTCGCTCGGCCACTCTAAATATCAGAAAAGTACTACTGGTACTAAATAAAATTCACTCCTTATCAGATTTAAAGGGCTCCCCAGCGATTGTTTCCTTGGATGTGGAAAAAGCTTTTGATAATATAAATTGGGAGTGGCTATATATGGTCTTAACAAAAATGTCACTAGCAGGCCCCTTCTTTAACTACATTCGTAATCTATAGTAATCTCCAAGGGCTCAGGTTTACACTCCGGGTTTCTTGTCCACTCCATTCCCCCTTGAGAAAGGAACGAGGCAAGGTTGTCCGTTGTCCCCCCTCCTCTTCAACTTAGCTCTGGAGCCCTTAGTCCGCATTTTGTCTGATCCAAGCACTTTCAGGCATTCAGTTTACTGGGAAATCAAATCAGGCGGCTTTCTTTGCTGACAATGTCATTTTATTTATGTCTGACCCCACCCAACATCTACCTATAGTATTAGACTTACTTAAAAATTTTGGCTCTTACTCAGGGTTTAAAATCAATGTTAAAAAATGTGAAATACTCCCATTAACCGAATAGGGAACAAAACTTTGCCCAGATGGGTCTTTAAATGGTATATCCCTAGCACCCTCACATATCACCTACCTGGGAATTAAAATAGGCCATTTGCCTTCATCTATATACACCTTAAACTACCCTCCTCTTATAAAAAAAATCGTCGATCAATTAAAGTCATGGCAAGATTTGCCTCTATCTTTTAGGAGTAGGGCCCATCTAGTAAAAATGATCAGTACAGCCAGGATTATGTATCAACTACAAACCTTATCATTACTCCTGAAACACACGGACGTAACTATACTTAATAGAGCCTTCAGTCACTTTATTTGGAAAGGAAAACGTCCCAGGATTAGTATGAGCAAACTTATGGCTTCCAAAGACGATGGAGGCATTAATTTCCCAAGCATCAGAAATTACAATTTTGCTTGCCTTTTCCGGTATATAATAGACTGGTTCCCTAAGAGACGTACATATTCTGACTACAGGTTGGAAGCAGATTATGCATACCCCCTTGACCTGGTTGCCCTCCTTCATTCTCCATTTACCTCCCTTCCCTTGTCAGTTAAAAAGTCAACAATCCTTAGGGACACTATTTCCGCATGGAAGGCAGTCAGAAAAAAATACGGTCTTTCTTTCAGGATTTCAAAGTACCTCCCCATATGGCAAAACCCAGAATTCCCCCAGGGTAATGAAAATAAACTATTTCTGAAATGGTGACAAGCAGGTGTAGACAACGCATCCCATCTTCTCCACTCAAGTGAGTAAAGATGGATGATATGTACCGAGTGTTTAGGCAGATGCAATCTACCTCCCCAACATTATTTCCAATATGAACAAATCAAACTATCCATTATGGCTAATTTAAAAGATGTGACCTTTGAGGTCTCCCAAAACGTCTTGGATGTCATTCTGTTGTCTCCAATGGGTACCCCTTCAATTTCTGTCCTTTATTCTGTAATGAGATCCAATCTACTAGCAGTTCATCCAGATACTTTCTTCCAATATTGGAGACAACAGTTGGAGGATGTGGAAATCTGACAAGATCAGGTCAGGCTGGAATTTAATAAGAAAACACATAAACGAAGCTTGGAGAGAAACACAACATAAAATCATGCATAGCACCATTTATGCATTTAACATACCTAAAAAAGATCCGCTTTCAAACAGGCTAACAGCTTGCCCTAAATACCACCTTCCACTCTCCGACCTCATGCACGACCTATGGACATGTCCGGCTTCAGTTTTTTTTTATATTGGGGACAAGTATCAGCTATGAGCAACACATTATGGGGTCTAGGTTATACGCTTTCCCCTTATCTAACCTTGTTACATTTTTGGAACACAGAAAACCCTGAAGGGAAACCCTCCGAAATTGCTCCACACCCTTCTTATCCTGGCAAAAAACAACTACTTAAATATTGGCTAGAACCCAACACCCCCCCATTGAAGAGTTAACAGCTCAAATGAAACATTTTGTGGGAATAGAGCAAGATGACACCCTTAGCAATAAGGAAACACAAGCTGGCAAATTTCTTCCACAATGGAAACAGTTTATTGTAAATTGCTGCTCATTAACAACTTCGTGCCAGAGCCTGTTTTTGCCTTCGTGACCGGGCCAATTTTTTCCATTCTGACTGTCACTTTATGAAGTAATTACTCTGGAATGCTTCAACGAATTCCCCTGATTCTGAGATTGTTTTTTCGTGACATATTGTACTTCATGATAGTGGTAAAATTTCTTCAATATCACTTGCGTTTATTTGTGAAAAAATCGGAAATTTGGTGGAAATTTTGAAAATTTTGCAATTTTCAAACTTTGAATTTTCATGTCCTTAAATCAGAGAGATATGTCACACAAAATAGTTAATAAATAACATTTCCCACATGTCTACTTTAAATCAGCACAATTTTGGAACCAACATTTTTTTTTGTTAGGGAGCTATAAGGGTTAAAAGTTGACCAGCGATTTCTCATTTTTACAACAAAATTTACAAAAACATTTTTTTAGGGACCACATCATATTTGAAGTCACTTTGAGGGGTCTTTATGACAGAAAATACCCAAAAGTGACACCATTCTAAAAACTGCACCCCTCAAGGTGCTCAAAACCACATTCAATAACTTTATTAACCCTTCAGGTGCTTCACAGGAATTTTTGGAATGTGGAAGAAAAAAATTAACATTTAACTTTTTTCACAAAAATGTTACTTTAGACCCAATTTTTTTTATTTTTGCAGGGGTAGCAGGAAAAAATGGACCCCAAAATTTTTTGTGCAATTTCTCTTGAGCGCGCTGATACCCCATATGTGAGGGAAAACCACTGTTTGGGCGCACTGCAGGGTTCGGAAGGGAAGGAGCGCCATTAGACTTTTTGAATGTAAAATTTGTTTGAATAATTAGCAGACGCCATGTTGCGTTTGGAGAGCCCCTGATGTGCCTAAACACTGGAAACCCCCCACAAGTGACACCATTTTGGAAACTAGACCCCTTAGGGAACTTATCTAGACGTGTTGTGAGCACCTTGAACCCCAAGGTGCTTCACAGAAGTTTATAATATTGAGCTGTAAAAATAAAATTTTCACATTTTTCCCACAAAAATGTTTTTCATCCCCTAATTTTGCATTATCATAAGGGTAATAGGATAAATTGCACCATGTAATTTGTTGTGCAATTTCTCCTGAACACGCCGATACCCCATATGTGGGGGAAAATCACTGTTTGGGCGCACAGCAGGGTTTGGAAGGGAAGGAGCGCCATTTGACTTTTTGAATGTAAAACTTGTTTGAATAATTAGCGGACGCCATGTCGCATTTGGGGAGCCCCTAATGTTCCTAAACAGTGGAAACCCCCCACAAGTGACACCATTTTGTAAACTAGACCCCTTAGGGAACTTATCTAGATGTGTGGTGAGCACATTGGGAGACATAATAAACAAATCAGTAGCAGGTGAAGAATTGGTTTTATTTATTTTTTACGCCGTTCCTCGTGCGGTATAAGTGATGAGATTACTTTATTCTTCGGGTCGGTCCGATTACAGAGATACCAGATTTATATCGGGTTTTTATGATTGACATCTATCACACACTAAAAGACGCTTTTTTTGTAAAATCTAGTTTTTGCGTCGCCATATTTTGAGAGCTATAATTTTTCCATATATCGGCTGACAGAGTCATGTGATGGTTTGTTTTTTGCGGGACGAGATGACATTTTTATTCGTACCATTTTTGGGTACGTGACATTTTTTGATCGGTTTCTATTCCATTTTTTGGGAGGTAAAATTAACAAAAACCAACAAGGAATTGTTTTTTGAGGTTTTTTTTTATGCCGTTCTGCGTGTGGTAAAAGTGATAAGGCAGCATTATTCTTCGGGTCAGTACGTTTACAGCGATACTACACTTACTCTATATTTTTTTATGTTTTGGCGCTTTTACACAATAAAACAATTTTATAGAAAAAATATGTTTTTTGCATTGCTTTATTCTGAGAGGTATAACTTTTTTATTTTTTGGCTGATGGAGCTGTATGGCGGCTTGTTTTTTGTGGAACAAGATGATGTTTTCAGCGGTACCATTTTTATTTCCATTTTGCTTTTTGATCGCATTTTTTTCCACTTTTTGTTTGGCAATATGAGGAAAAAGCATAGTTTTTTGCTCCGTTTTTTATTTATTTTTATTACGGTGTGCACAGAAGGAGTTAATTAGTGTGACAGTTTTATAGCTCGGGTTGTTTCGGACGCGGCGATACCAAATATGTGTACTTTTTTTGTTTTTGCATAAATATACGGATTTATCGGTTTAATATTTTATTTATTTATTTTTATTTATTTAGTGATTTTTTTAACAGTTTCAAAACATTTTTTTTTACTTTTTTTTACATTTTTACTTAGTCCCTGTATGGGACATTAATTTTTATTTTTCTGATCACTGATCTCATGTAATGTAATAGACATATATGACATTACATGAGATCTTTGCTGACTGTTTCACAGTCAGTGTCTCCTGCCAGGCTTCAGCTGCAGGCTGAGCCTGGCAGGACACCATATATGGCAGATCTGGACCTCCAGCTGCCATAGCAACGCCAGGTCCTGGAAGCTATCAGGGGGCCGTCGGAGAGGTAAGTTGACGACCCCCTCTCCTCCTGCTGTCTTCTATATGCCGCGATCACTATAGATTGCGGCATATAGAAGACAGCAAAGGGTTAATATCACTGGGACAGCTATCGCTCTGCACCGCACCCGCAGCACTTCCAGGACCCTGGGGGTCCTGAGCGCTGCGGGACCACCCACCGTTTTTAAACGTCCGCGCTGCACAGAGCCCAGGCAGCGTGGACGTTTATCTACAGTGGGCGGTCGCGAAGCGGTTAAATGAAAAAAAGAAAATGGTGGACCCCTTCACTTCCACAGCGTGGTACATTCTGGAGGATCTTGGGGATAAAAAACCTAGGTCCATTATGCCTGGATTTTTATGTATTAAAAAAAGGGTTAAATCGCAAAGTAGCTTATTTTTACAAACATTTTGCAGTAATATAATAAAGTTTGTAGATGCAGCTCGCACCATCCTATATACAGTTATATGAAAAAGTTTGGGCACCCCTATTAATCTTAAGCTTAATGTTTTATAAAAATTTGTGTTTTTTCAACAGCTATTTCAGTTTGATATATGTAATAACTGTTGGACACAGTAATGTTTCTGCCTTGAAATGAGGTTTATTGTACTAACAGAAAATGTGCAATCTGCATTCAAACAAAATTTGACAGGTGCATAAGTATGGGCACCCTTATCATTTTCTTGTTTTAAATACTCCTACCTACTTTTACTGACTTACTAAAGCACTTTTTTTGGTTTTGTAACCTCATTGAGCTTTTAGTTCCCTTGCTTTTGTATTGGACTTTGGACTACGTAACAAGTCCTCTTGTTATATATCATTTATATACATTTATGTTCCTTCTTTCTCCGCCGCCTGCTTATTTAATTGTTGCTTCTCTCCGCTCCGCTTTTGCTGTTGCGCACCTGCAAATCGGCGATCTCTGTTCTTTTTTGCCACGAGTCGGCTCGCTCATGCGTCGTAGCACATCTCACACCGGCTTCTATGTCACCGGATGTAAGCACCCCCACCCCTTCCTGGAGCACATATAGCACAGCGCGGACGCTGTCCAGCACGGTGGCATCTATCTTCACCGCACTAGTAGACGACGGGACCCTGCAACCACCAGGTAACTTCTTATTTCTTCACTCCCCCTTTTTTTTGTTTTCTGCTTTTCCGATACTTGGGCACACTGTTCTAGGACATAACTTCCCCTCTTTTCCGGACATCTGACTGGATTATACCACCATTTGCTCTATCCTGTTTATCTCGCCTTCATCTTTTTAGAGTAAAGTGTGGAGACACTAATATTATCTAGGACCACATTTTTGACATGAACCCCAATCCTATTTTATCCAGTATGTGAAATATATATCGAAAATGTACAATATACAGTATACAAAGAACATACAGTGGGTACGGAAAGTATTCAGACCTCTTTAAATTTTTCACTCTGTTTCATTGCAGCCATTTGGTAAATTCTAAAAAGTTAATTTTTTTCTCATTAAAGTACACTCTGCACCCCATCTTGGCTGAAAAAAAACAGAAATGTAGACATTTTTGCAAATTTATTATAAAAGAAAAACTGAAATATCACATGTCATAAGTATTCAGACCCTTTGCTCAATATTGAGTAGAAGCACCCTTTTGAGCTAGTACAGCCATGAGTCTACTTGGGAATGATGCAACAAGTTTTTCACACCTAGATTTTGGGATCCTCTGCCATTCTTCCTTGCAGATCCTCTCCAGTTCCGTCAGGTTGGATGGCGAACGTTGGTGGACAGCCAGTTTTCAGGTCTCTCCAGAGATTCTTAATTGGGTTTAGGTCAGGGCTCTGGCTAGGCCAGTCAAGAATGGTCACAGAGTTGTTCTGAAGCCACTCCTTTGTTATTTTAGCTGTGTGCTTAGGGTCATTGTCTTGTTGGAAGGTGAACCTTTGGCCAAGTCTGAGATAAAGAGCACTCTGGAAGAGGTTTTCATCCAGGATATCTCTGTACTTGGCCACATTCATGTTTCCCTCTATTGCAACCAGTCGTCCTGTCCCTGCTGCTGAAAAACACCCCCACAGCATGATGCTGCCACCACCACGTTTCACTGTTGGGATTGTATTGGGCAGGTGATGAGCAGTGCCTGGTTTTCTCCAGACATACCGCTTAGAATTATCACCAAAAAGTTCTATCTCCGTTTTATCAGACCAGAGAATCTTATTTCTCATAGTCTGGGAGTCCTTCATGTGTTTTTGAGCAAACTATGCAGGCTTTCATATGTCTTGCACTGAGGAGAGGCTTCCGTCGGGCCACTCTACCATAAAGGCCTGACTGGTGGAGGGCTGCAGTGATAGTTGACTTTGTGGAACTTTCCCCCATCTCCCTACTGCATCTCTGGAGCTCAGCCACAGTGATATTGGGGTTCTTCTTTACCTCTCTCACCAAGGCCCTTCTCCCATGATTGCTCAGTTTGGCTGGACAGCCAGGACTAAGAAGACTTCTGGTGGTCCCAAACTTCTTCCATTTAAGGATTATGGAGACAACTGTGCTCTTAGGAACCTTGAGTACTGCAGAAATTCTTTTGTAACTTTGGCGAGATCTGTGCCTTGCCACAATTCTGTCTCTGAGCTCCTTGGGCAGTTCCTTTGTGCTCATGATTCTCATTTGGTCTGACATGCACTGTAAGCTGTGAGGTCTTATTTAGACAGGTGTGTGCCTTTCCAAATCAAGTCCTATCAGTTTAATTAAACACAGCTGGACTCCGATGAAGGAGTAGAACCATCTCAAGGAGGATCACAAGGAAATGGACAGCATGTGACTTAAATATGAGTGTCTGATCAAGTATGTTATACCTTATGCATTTCCTGTGTCTAGAATTTTATGTACATTATGTTCACATACTGTATGGTCATCCATACCCTTATGGGGGGAGGTCTAAAAGACATATTTGGATACGAATAGTGATGAGCGAGCATGCTCGCTACTGCTCGGTGGTCGCCCGAGCATCTCACTGCTCTAGATGCTCGCCGAGTATTTCCGGGTTGCTCGGGCGGGAACTCGGGTCCCCTCCCTGCATGTTTGGCGCTCTTTAGAGAGCCAATGAATATGCAGGGATTGCCTGCCATGCACTGTAATGCCGTAGCCATGTTGGTTGTGGGCATTACAGTGATTGGCTGGCCGCGCAGCGTCATCAGGTCTATATCAGACCTGGCGTCGCCATGCTCGTCACAGTCACTCCGGAGCAGACAGTGTACGGAGAGCTACTGCTGTGTCAGGGAGAGATTTGATCGTGTATTAGGTAGTGTAGGGAGAAAAAAAGTACATTACACATATCCATCTTAACAAACAGTCCTTCTGAGGACTAATCCATCTGTAGAGATATCAGGCAGGCAGGGTGTATAGGCAGGCAGTGTATATAGCAGACTGCAGTGCATATAGCACAAGAGGCTCCATTCCAATTCTGCCTTCTGCTGCTGTTAGATATTTCTATACAAAGGCCCAGGTCTCAGGGGCCACTAATACTTTTCTTTGGATCTTAATCCTCATTATTTGCTTAAAAAGCAATCCAGAGAACACCATTTTTTCTGCGCCATTTGCTTGTTGGCACTCCAGAATACAGCCAGGTCCTTTCCATATTAGAGCACTAGAAATCCAGCTATTTAAAATTGTGTTTTCTCCATCAAACGGATCACATATACGTTGTCAGAAAATACTGCCATTTCTGGCCTCCATTAAAAATTTCCTTTAGTGTGTCATTGAAGCAATTCACCGCAGTTTGCTGTTCAAACTACTTACCTACAGGCCAGCTATTTAAAACTCTGTTTTCTCTATCACATGGATCACATATAAGTTCGCTCCAAACTCAATCATTTGTAGTGAGTGTGGAAGATACTGTCCTCCATTTAAAATGGGCAAGGCTCGTGGCAAGGGACGGGGAACTGGACGTGATGGTAATGGTGCAAGCAGAGGCCGAGGACAAGGCCGTGGGCAAGCCGAAATTGTGCCACAACAAACACCCACATCTTCTCGCCTGACCATCCTGTCCCAATTTCTAGGGGACCGCAGCACACCACTATTGAACCCAGAGCAGTGTCAAAAGGTTGTTGGTTGGATAGCGGATAATCCTTCCAGTCACTCAGCCACCACCACCACCCTGTCTTCCACATGGTCAAGTCTCAGTAGCCATGAGTCTGGACCACATATTCCTCACTCTGATCCTCCTTCCTCCCACCATGCCGACTATCCAGAGACAACTGATTCCACACTTGGACACTCCCAAGAGCTGTTCACTTTTCCATTTATAGATTCGGGCCTCTCGCCCAGTCCACTTGAAGCGAGGCAAGAGGAGATCGCGTGTAGAAATGCCCAAATATTTGAGCAGCCACGGTCATACGAAGGCGACAGTGGGAAAGTGTCACAAGAGGTGGACGATGATGAGACACAATTGCCAGAAAGTCAGGAGGAGGACCAGGGTGTGGAAGTGGAAGACGAGGTGGTGGATGATATAGTAACTGACCCAACTTGGCAGGAGGACATGAAGAGCGAGGACAGCAGCACACAGGGTGAGGGAGGCAGAGCACCCCAACAGACAGGATGAAGCCGTGTCGTGGCTGCAGACAGAAATCCGGCAACAGTTCCCCGTAACACCAACAGGAAGGAAGTTGCCAGTACAACTGTTAGGTCTTCCCGAGTCTGGTTGTTTTTTAAATACTCTGCCGATAACCCCAAAAAGGCCATTTGCAACACCAGCCAGGCCAGCATCAGCAGGGGTGGCAAAACGACCAGCCTGATCACCACCAGCATGATCAGGCACATGGCAGCAAAGCACCAGACTTTGTGGGCCGAACCCCAGGGTGCAGGAAAAAGTCTGCGGGTTGCACCATTGCTTCTTCCGCTGTTGTGCATGCAACCCAATCCCCTGTCAATGGTGCATGCGAAGACTCCTCCTGCCCTGCACCTGTCGTTGCACACTCTCAAGGAGCAGCATCAGGAAGCACGTTCATGTCCTTGTCCTAGCGCAGCGTTCAGTTGTCCGTACCCCAGTCCTTGGAACACAAGCGAAAATACGCAGCCAACGCCCCACAGGCCACACTACTAAATTCTCACATTTCACGACTGCTTGCGCTCAAAATGTTGCCTTTTAGGCTCGTGGAGACGGAAGTATTCCACAACTTGATGGCGGCGGCCATCCCTCGGTACTCGGTCCCCAGCCGCCACTATTTCTCCCGGTGTGCCATCCCCTCATTACACAAGCATGTGTCCCAAAACATTAGCCGTGCTCTCAACAACGCTGTTACCGGTAAAGTCCACCTAACCACGGACACATGGACAAGTGCTTGTGTGCAGGGACGGTACATCTCGCTGACAGCACACTGGGTTAACATAGTGGAAGTCGGGACCTGGTCGGACCTTGGGACGGAACACGTCCTCCCGACGCCAAGGATTGCAGGCCCTAGGTCAATCAGGGTTGCCCCCATGATCTACAGCTCCTGCACCTCCTCCTCCTCAGCCTCCTCCTCCTCTTCAGCCTCCATCTCCAAAATGACCACATCAGTCACAACCTGGAAGCACTGCCTCGGCCAAGCGGAATCTGGCTGTGCTGAAGCTAATATGCTTTGGTGAAAAACCGCACAATGCTGAAGAGTTGTGGACAGCTCTGAAAGAGCAGGCAGATCTGTGGCTCACACCTCTTAACCTACAGCCAGGCATGGTCGTGTGTGACAATGGCCGGAACCTGGTGGCGGCTCTGAGGCGAGGCGAGCTCACACACGTACCATGCCTGGCCCATGTGGTTAACCTCCTGGTTCAGAGGTTTCTCAAATCCTACCCAGAGCTGCCGGATCTGCTTGTTAAAGTACACCGCCTGTGTGCCCATTTTAGAAAGTCAGCTACAGCTTCCGCCGCCCTTGCAGTGTTTCAGCAGCGTTTGCAGCTTCCGGCTCACAGACTGGTCTGTGATGTCCCCACACATTGGAACTCTACACTGCAGATGTTGGGAAGGATTTGTGAGCAGAAGAGGGTAGTTGTTGAGTACCAGCATCAACAAGGCCGTCGGTATTCAGTTCAGACTCCACACATAAGACCTCAGGAGTGAACATGGATGTCAGATATATGTACCATCCTCCAAAACTTTGAGGACTCCACTAAGCGGATGGCCTCTGTTCAGCGTGGATGGCCAGAGGACAGAGAGGAGGAGTAGGAGAGCATGGTCAGTCATCCTCTTGGTGAGGACATGGTAGTCTTGCCTGTTAGTAGTCTGGCACGCATGGCTGATTTTGTGTTACGCTGCCTTTCCCATGACCCTTACGTTCTCAAAATTTTGGGTGACAGTCATTACTGGTTGGTGACACTTCTAGACCCACGCTACAAGGACAACTTTATATCTCTTATTCCTGAGGCGGGCAGGTGTACAAAAATGGGGCTGTACCAGAAGGCCCTTGTTGCGGAACTATTCAAAATATTCCCATCTGAAAACGCTGGCGGCAGAGGGCACACTTTGTTGGACAACCAAGGAGTACAGGCGAGAGAGACAACTTCAATCCAGCAGGGGCAGGGGAACACTGTCAAAGTTCTGGGAGAGTTTTCCAGACCCTCCCATTGCACAGGCCCTGAGGCGCGGGGTACTCTCACAAGGAGTGCAAAGTTTGGGAAGACGTTGAGAGAGTACCTTGCCGACCGTACCAATGTCCTCCGTGATTCCTCTGTGCCTTGTAATTATCGGGTATCCAAGCTGGATACGTGGAATGAACTGGCTCTCTATGCCTTGGAGGTCCTGGCCTGCCCTGCCGCCAGCGTTTTTCAGAGCGGGTTTTTAGTGCCGCTGGTGGAATTATAACTGATAAGCACATCCGCCTGTCAATTGAAAATGCTGACAGGCTGACTCTTATAAAAATGAACAAGGGCTGGATTGGGCTAGACTTATCAACACCACCGAATGATAGCAGTGTAACAAACTCAAATCCAGTGTCTTTTCTTGGGCGGTGTATTCCCATGCACCTTTTCACACCCACACATGGGTATACACTTCCTGATTTTGGCTATTTGCTCTTGTTCTCCTCATCCTCCACCACGTCACCTGGGTGACCGTGGTCCGTGATGCAACACCCACATAATTTTTTTAAAGGGTGTTTATGATGCCCATAAAAAAAATGTATGCAGTATGTTCATGTATACCCCCAGGGGTAAATGTTTGTCAGCCCATACACTTAGTGCATGGGCATTACAAGTATAGGAGGCCCACTCCTTTCTAATGGGAACATTTTTTTATGAGGCCCTCCTCTACGTCTCTTCCAAGGGTCATTGAAGTGCCTCCATATTTTTGGCAGCCCTTGCATTCACTGCATAGGCCACAACTATGGGAGACTCTCTCCTTTCTAATGGGAATTTGTCGTTACTGTGGCCCTGCTCTATGTGTCTTTAAATTCTTAGTGGGGTTTTTCCTAAAATTGGTCAGCCGTTGGACTCACTGCATACCTTATAACTGTATAGCAGACTCTCTCCTTTCTAATGGGAAGATGTCGTACCTTGTTACTGTGGCCCTGCTCCGTGTGTCTTTAAATTCTTAGTGGGGTTTTTCACAAATTTTGGCAGCCCTTGCAGTCACAGCATGGGCATTACCACTATAGGAGACCCACAACCTTTATAATGGGAACATTTTTTTTTACTCAGACCCTCCTCTATGTTTCTTCAAAGGGGTATTGGGTTGCGTCCAAAATTTTGGCAGCCCTTGCAGTCACTGGATACGCAATAACAGTATAGGAGACCCACTTGTTAATAATGGGAACAACAAAGCATAGCCGGCTGATGGCTCTCTAACAATAGCTAGGGCCGACTGCTGGCCTTTTAAGAATAGTAAGGGCCGTCTGATGTCTCTATAAAAATGGGCTTTATCACTTTCAGAGTCCCTCCATCATAAATAAAAAAGGATGTGTCTGATGATGTGTCACACACCACATTGCCAGATAAGGTTGTAAAATGTTAAAATGACATTTCCCTGTGGATGCATTTGTCTTAAAAAATAACGTAAAAAAACAAAAAACAATAGGATCTTTCTTTAGTATAAAAAACAGCATCACCAATTTAACCTCAATGTAATCACATTATTCAGCTCATGCACCTCCTCCTCCATCTCCGAAATGACCACATCAGTCACAAGCTGACAGCACTGCAGCACTGCCTTGGCCAAGCGGCAACAGGCTGTGCTGAATATAACATGCTTAATGCTTAATTGACAAACCGCCCAGCGCTGCAGAGCTGTTGAAAGCTGTAACACAGCAGCCTGATCTGTTGCTCTCACCGCTGAACATGCAGCGGGGCATGGTCGTGTGTGACAATGGGCGGAACCTGGTGACGGAGAAATGACAGCCGGGGTAGATACGGTTTCCCTCTATGCCAGTCCTTTCACCGAGCTAAAGAATATGGCTGTGGTGAAATACAACTCCCACTGAAAAGCTGTTTCAGATTGAAAAACATTGTGCCCACCAGAGGATTTGATTCTGAGGGCTAACCTTTCTCACCCACTCAAGAGCCCCATAGCAGCTGCAAAGTTAGCGCTATCATGAACTCTCCTGAGGTAGAAGCCAAGGCACACCAGAGGATTCTCTGGTTGGACCGTCCAACCCTTCCGAGAAGCAGTCCTGGCTAAGAAAAGTGTGTGATAAGGTTCCTGGACACTCTATAACTGCTTTTTTACTGAGGAGGAAACACACGCAAACACGGGGAGAACATACAAAGTCCTTGCTGGGATTTGAACCCAGGATCACAGAGCTGCAAAGCTTCAGTGCTAACCACTGATCCAATGTGCTGCCGTTCACCCTCTAATATCTAACAGGCTGGAGAAACTTGCACCTACTGCCACTCTATCTTTAGCTCCTTTGTGAGAAAATGTATTTGGGCAGCCACTCATTCTACCAAATAAAATTCCTGAGAAGGAAATTGGGGATGGCTTCGCTACTGGTACTGGGGCCAGTGCTAATACCATGGCATCGTACCATAGTTTGCTGTAAATATTCCAGGCCGGTAGGAGGCAAGCAAATTCCCACAAAAAAGTACCAGCAGCAATGTTCAGGCCACATTTCAAGTGCAAGCAGCTTTAGAGGACTTCCTGGGAGAAATGGCACGCATGGTACATACAGTTTCCCTCTATGCCAGTCCTTTAACCAAGCTAAATACAACTCTTAGCAAAAAAAGTTGTGGACTGGCTCCGTACCGCCCCTGGCCACATTCACCTGTCCACGTGTTTGTGGTTAGGCGGTCCTTCCCAGTAAGTGCACTGGGGAGGACACGGGTAATGTTGTGGGACCCGTGCTTGTGGAAGGCGGAGGCGATACCGGGAAATATAGTGGCAGGTAGGGACCGAATATGGACACCCGGCCGCCGCCGGCATGAGGTTGTGAAAAGCTTCCGCCTCCATGAGCTTAAAAGTCCATATATCAAGTGCAAAGAGCTGCCCAGAAATCTGACAGTTTAGTGTTGTGACCTGTGGATGGGTGGGTGGCTGACTGCATACTTGCACTTGCATTCCAAGTAACACAAAACTATCATCATCATGGCCTCACCTTGGCACTATGAACTCTCCTGAAGGAGAAGCCAGGACCTGCCGGAGGAGTCTCCAGTAGAGATGAGCGTTGTTCGACTCGAACTGTTCGCCAATCTCAAATTCGAGCTGTTTTGGGCGGTGTTCGAGCCGTTCGGCGAACACGAACGATTTGAGAAAAATTCGGCTGTTCGAGGTTATGTTCGATAACTGTTCGTGCACCAAAATCATAACTGGATTTTTTCTCAGTAATGATGAAAATTAATGTTAATACGCAGTTTGAGTGTACAGCGGGGTGGGGGGAGGGGCAGGGGATGGATCTCTGCAGGAATAATGAAGATCTCCATTTTTTTTTCTCTTTCCCGCATTTACAGTGGGGAGGTGCAATCTGTCAGCCTATCAGCAGCGCACACACGGAGCGAAGTGCTTTTTTTCACACAAGCAAGGGCATGTGTCATTGGCAGTGTATGTCACATGTCCTTGCCCTATAAGACCAAGCCATTTTCCCCGTCGCCACCATTTTCTCACTGCTGCAGCTGCGTGTTAGACGGCACCGCTGTTGCTGTGTGCGCTATACCTTGTTAATTTCAAGCCAATTTTCGCACAAATCTACAGATAGCTTGGGAGTAGGGAATAGTTGTGATTGCAGTCCTTTTAAGGACTAGGTTACAGCATTTCCTACGACTTTTATCAGGCAGGTCTGTGCTCTTAAATAGATAGATTGAGGGAGTAAAGACGAATTGTAATTGCAGTCCTTTTCAGGACTAGGTTACATCAGTTCCTATCAGTTTTTGCCAGGCAGGTCTGTGCCAGTGCTGTGCAAGTTTTTTTCACAGCATTTGGCTGAATCTAGCAAAGCTAATCCTTTTTGGCCTATTGCAGAGTGTGTTAGTCAGTGGAGTAGCCTATCTGTGTTGCAAGATATACCACCTGTGTATAGAATACCAATTTTTTTACTGCACCTAGTGAAGTAAAATCTTTTGGGCATAGCATCATTCTATTAGTCCATCTATACTGACCTCCATCAGGTTGCAAATTGAATATAATTTTTTTCTGCATCTAGCTCTGAAAAAATATTTGGGCTTCTAGCAGTGTGTGGGACTTGTTCTATTAGTCCATCTATACTGACCTCCATCAGGTTGCAAACTGAATATAATTTTTTTCTGCATCTAGCTCTGAAAAAATATTTGGCCTTCTAGCAGTGTGTGGGACTTGTTCTATTAGTCCATCTATACTGACCTCCATCACGCTGCAAATTCAAAATAATTTTTTGTCTGCATCTAGCTCTGAAAAAATATTTGGCCTTCTAGCAGTGTGTGGGACTTTCTCTATTAGTCCATCTATACTGACCTCCATCAGGTTGCAAATTAAAAATAATTTTTATCTGCATCTACCTCTGAAAAAATATTTGGGCTTCTAGCTGTGTGTGGGACTTGTTCTATTAGTCCATCTATACTGACCTCCATCAGGTTGCAAACTGAATATAATTTTTTTCTGCATCTAGCTCTGAAAAAATATTTGGCCTTTTAGCAGTGTGTGGGACTTTCTCTATTAGTCCATCTATACTGACCTCCATCAGGTTGCAAATTAAAAATAATTTTTATCTGCATCTAGCTCTGAAAAAATATTTGGCCTTCTAGCAGTGTGTGGGACTTTCTCTATTAGTCCATCTATACTGACCTCCATCAGGTTGCAAATTAAAAATAAATTTTTGTCTGCATCTAGCTCTGAAAAAATATTTGGCCTTCTAGCAGTGTGTGGGACTTTCTCTATTAGTCCATCTATACTGACCTCCATCAGGCTGCAAATTAAAAATAATTTTTATCTGCATCTACCTCTGAAAAATATTTGGGCTTCTAGCTGTGTGTGGGACTTGTTCTATTAGTCCATCTATACTGACCTCCATCAGGTTGCAAACTGAATATAATTTTTTTCTGCATCTAGCTCTGAAAAAATATTTGGCCTTCTAGCAGTGTGTGGGACTTTCTCTATTAGTCCATCTATACTGACCTCCATCAGGTTGCAAATTCAAAATAATTTATATCTGCATCTAGCTCTGAAAAAATATTTGGCCTTCTAGCAGTGTGTGGGACTTTCTCTATTAGTCCATCTATACTGACCTCCATCAGGTTGCAAATTAAAAATAATTTTTTGTCTGCATCTAGCTCTGAAAAAATATTTGGCCTTCTAGCAGTGTGTGGGACTTTCTCTATTAGTTCATCTATACTGACCTCCATCAGGTTGCAAATTCAAAATAATTTTTTGTCTGCATCTACCTCTGAAAAAATATTTGGCCTTCTAGCAGTGTGTGGGACTTTCTCTATTAGTCCATCTATACTGACCTCCATCAGGTTGCAAATTCAAAATATTTTTTTGTGTGCATCTAGCTCTGAAAAAATATTTGGCCTTCTAGCAGTGTGTGGGACTTTCTCTATTACTCCATCTATACTGACCTCCATCAGGTTGCAAATTAAAAATAATTTTTATCTGCATCTAGCTCTGAAAAAATATTTGGCCTTCTAGCTGTGTGTGGGACTTGTTCTATTAGTCCATCTATACTGACCTCCATCAGGTTGCAAATTGAATATAATTTTTTTCTGCATCTAGCTCTGAAAAAATATTTGGGCTTCTAGCAGTGTGTGGGACTTGGTCTATTAGTCCATCTATACTGACCTCCATCAGGTTGCAAATTAAAAATATTTTTTTTCTGCATCTACCTCTGAAAAAATATTTGGGCTTCTAGCTGTGTGTGGGACTTGTTCTATTAGTCCATCTATACTGACCTCCATCAGGTTGCAAACTGAATATAATTTTTTTCTGCATCTAGCTCTGAAAAAATATTTGGCCTTCTAGCAGTGTGTGGGACTTTCTCTATTAGTCCATCTATACTGACCTCCATCAGGTTGCAAACTGAATATATTTTTTTTCTGCATCTACCTCTGAAAAAATATTTGGGCTTCTAGCTGTGTGTAGGACTTGTTCTATTAGTCCATCTATACTGACCTCCATCAGGTTGCAAACTGAATACAATTTTTTTCTGCATCTACCTCTGAAAAAATATTTGGGCTTCTAGCTGTGTGTGGGACTTGTTCTATTAGCCCATCTATACTGACCTCCATCAGGTTGCAAATTGAATATAATTTTTTTCTGCATCTAACCCAGCCAATAGTTTTGGCCTAATACCACAGTTTGGCCACTCAGCTCTGCTCGGTTCCCATCCATTGTTTTTTTGTGCAAACAACTCCAGAGTTGTGAATTAGTTAACCACCAAAATGAGTGGAAAAAGGCCTGCTGCTGGTGGAAAGGGGAATAGGCGTGTTGGGAAGGGGAAAAAAGGTTGTGTCCATGGGGTAGGTGTTAAAGCAACAGTAACATCTGCAGAAGAAAGACCATCTTCCAGCCAAACTAAAATGTCTACTTCTTTTAGCGGACAATGTGATAAGATCCCTTTCTTACGGCCACGCCAATCGCTACAAATTCCAGATGAGGCACAAAAACAGCAGGTGCTTCAACGGATATCAAGTGCTCCTTTAAGTGGGCTCTCCTCCACATCAACTTCAACATCACAAATACTCCAGTCCTCAAAGGTGTCACCCCAATCGCACTTGCTTCCTCACAGCTCCCAAATCTCCAGCTGCCCGTCTGAGTATGAGGTAGAACAGATGGTTGAGTCTGCAGAGCTGTTTACTCATATTATAGCCTGGGAATCAGAGGTCGACTCCAGCGCTTCTGTGAATCCAGACGAGGAAATGATCTGCACTGATGCCCAGAATCTTTATGAGTCGGATCCAGGACCAGACGCAGAAGGTTCTGACCATAATGTAGACCCTCATTCCCAAACTGTAACTCCTGTTGGTGGAGACAATGAGGAAGACGATGATGAGACTCAAATACCTGATTGGAGCGACAACTTTAGTTTTTTGTCAGGGCAGGAACAGGTTGGCTCTGAGGACGACGGGTGTGATAACGCACAGGGTGATGATGATGAGGTTGGAGATCCCACTTACTGTCAACTAGAGATGAGCGTTGTTCTACTCGAACTGTTCGCCAATCTCAAATTCGAGCTGTTTTGGGCGGTGTTCGAGCCGTTCGGCGAACATGAACAATTTGAGAAAAATTCGGCTGTTCGAGGTTATGTTCGATAACTGTTCGTGCACCAAAATCATAACTGGATTTTTTCTCAGTAATGATGAAAATTAATGTTAATACGCAGTTTGAGTGTACAGCGGGGTGGGGGGAGGGGCAGGGGATGGATCTCTGCAGGAACAATGAAGATCTCCATTTTTTTTTTCTCTTTCCCGCATTTACAGTGGGGAGGTGCAATCTGTCAGCCTATCAGCAGCGCACACACGGAGCTGTAGCACCCCGAGGACTCGGCTGCTACAGGGGTATTGCACCTCGAACCAGAGGTGTGGTATTCCACTCCCGGGTAAGGATGGGGCGTGGAACTGAGCTCAGTTAGCTGCATGCACTACACTCGCCCCATTTCCGGGGGACAGACCAACGGTACTCCCACCAGATAGATGTGCAGGTACGACAGCTTCTGTCCCTGGCTGGAGTGGGGAGGGGGGAGGAACATCCCAGTGGTGTAGGAGCAGAGAGGGGAGGGACTCTGGGCATAGGCAGGAGCCCATTGGGTGCTAGTCACCTGGGCTCGGGTGTTAGAAGGAGGTATATAAGGTGGGCACCATCTTAGGACAGCGGTCAGTCTAGAGAGGAGCTCAGCCAGAGAGGGCTGACAGGGAGCGGTGGCTCAGTCTGGGCCCAGCTCCAGAGCCAGGCCTGAAGAGGAGGCCTGAGAGAGAGAGAGAGAGAGAAAGAAGAAGAAGGAGAAACAGGAACACCAAGAAAGGCCCAGAGACGCAAGAAGAGAGGGAACCCTGAGATCCCACGAGTTAACGGGTGAAGGGTTGGCAGAACAGGGTACCGGATCCCAAACTGGTGGAGGCCAATTATCCTTAGCCAGGAACCGGAGGTCGTGGTCAAGTTTTGGCGCGACCCCTCGCCACATCCACCAGGAAGGCAAACCATGTATAGGGTCAGGGAAGCCGGGAAAGGTTTCACCACCAGAAGGCCCGAGGGAGCCGGACAAAGGTGGATCCCTGGTGGGGACGGCCAGTAGGAAGGAGGAGAGGGGAGCTCAGGACCACGCTCTGGAACTGCCTGGGAGTTGGCCGAGTCCCGCACCTGGTGGACGCAGCACGGCTCGGGTGGTCACTCTTGGCCGAAGTGATCTGAACACCAACTGTGAGTAAAGCTTTAAACCTGCACTACAAGTCTCTGCGATTCCTTGTCACACCACCACTACCACTATCATCATTCCCTGCTTCACCAGCTGCCCTGAGGCTATACCCCTCCCGTTGGGGGTTATACCATCCACGCTGCACAACCATACCACCGGCCTCAGCGGTCTGCCCTGCAGCGGCGGTTTCATAGCCGCATTCAACGGGTGGCGTAGTCGGACACTAATACCATCATACCAATAACCGCCATTTGGTTTGACCACCCTGGGCACGCACCGGGTCCCCGCCACTCGGAGACTACAACCCCCATCGGATCCGGCTCCGGGTATTCCCCCGCGCACACGTGCGCCGCACTGCAACATGGCCCAGGGGGTGAGTCAGAGCGAAGTGCTTTTTTTCACACAAGCAAGGGCATGTGTCATTGGCAGTGTATGTCACATGTCCTTGACCTATAAGACCAAGCCATTTTCCCCGTCGCCACCATTTTCTCACTGCTGCAGCTGCGTGTTAGACGGCACCGCTGTTGCTGTGTGCGCTATACCTTGTTAATTTCAAGCCAATTTTCGCACAAATCTACAGATAGCTTGGGAGTAGGGAATAGTTGTGATTGCAGTCCTTTTAAGGACTAGGTTACAGCATTTCCTACGACTTTTATCAGGCAGGTCTGTGCTCTTAAATAGATAGATTGTGGGAGTAAAGACTAATTGTAATTGGAGTCCTTTTCAGGACTAGGTTACATCAGTTCCTATCAGTTTTTGCCAGGCAGGTCTGTGCCAGTGCTGTGCAAGTTTTTTTCACAGCATTTGGCTGAATCTAGCAAAGCTAATCCTTTTTGGCCTATTGCAGAGTGTGTTAGTCAGTGGAGTAGCCTATCTGTGTTGCAAGATATACCACCTGTGTATAGAATACCAATTTTTTTACTGCACCTAGTGAAGTAAAATCTTTTGGGCATAGCATCATTCTATTAGTCCATCTATACTGACCTCCATCAGGTTGCAAATTGAATATAATTTTTTTCTGCATCTAGCTCTGAAAAAATATTGGGCTTCTAGCTGTGTGTGGGACTTGTATTAGTCCATCTATACTGACCTCCATCAGGTTGCAAACTGAATATATTTTTTTCTGCATCTACCTCTGAAAAAATATTGGGCTTCTAGCTGTGTGTGGGACTTGTTCTATTAATCCATCTATACAGACCTCCATCAGGTTGCAAACTGAATATATTTTTTTCTGCATCTACCTCTGAAAAAATATTGGGCTTCTAGCTGTGTGTGGGACTTGTTGTATTAGTCCATCTATACTGACCTCCATCAGGTCGCAAACTGAATATATTTTTTTCTGCATCTACCTCTGAAAAAATATTGGGCTTCTAGCTGTGTGTGGGACTTGTTCTATTAATCCATCTATACAGACCTCCATCAGGTTGCAAACTGAATATATTTTTTTCTGCATCTACCTCTGAAAAAATATTGGGCTTCTAGCTGTGTGTGGGACTTGTTGTATTAGTCCATCTATACTGACCTCCATCAGGTTGCAAACTGAATATATTTTTTTCTGCATCTACCTCTGAAAAAATATTGGGCTTCTAGCTGTGTGTGGGACTTGTTGTATTAATCCATCTATACAGACCTCCATCAGGTTGCAAACTGAATATATTTTTTTCTGCATCTACCTCTGAAAAAATATGTGGCCTTCTAGCAGTGTGTGGGACTTTCTCTATTAGTCCATCTATACTGACCTCCATCAGGTTGCAAACTGAATATAATTTTTTTCTGCATCTAGCTCTGAAAAAATATTTGGCCTTCTAGCAGTGTGTGGGACTTTCTCTATTAGTCCATCTATACTGACCTCCATCAGGTTGCAAATTAAAAATAATTTTTATCTGCATCTACAGTACCTCTGAAAAAATATTTGGGCTTCTAGCTGTGTGTGGGACTTGTTCTATTAGTCCATCTATACTGACCTCCATCAGGTTGCAAATTGAATATAATTTTTATCTGCATCTAGCTCTGAAAAAATATTTGGCCTTCTAGCAGTGTGTGGGACTTTCTCTATTAGTCCATCTATACTGACCTCCATCAGGTTGCAAATTGAATATAATTTTTATCTGCATCTAGCTCTGAAAAAATATTTGGCCTTCTAGCAGTGTGTGGGACTTTCTCTATTAGTCCATCTATACTGACCTCCATCAGGTTGCAAATTAAAAATAATTTTTATCTGCATCTACCTCTGAAAAAATATTTGGGCTTCTAGCTGTGTGTGGGACTTGTTCTATTACTCCATCTATACTGACCTCCATCAGGTTGCAAACTGAATATATTTTTTTCTGCATCTACCTCTGAAAAAATATTGGGCTTCTAGCTGTGTGTGGGACTTGTTGTATTACTCCATCTATACTGACCTCCATCAGGTTGCAAATTAAAAATAATTTTTATCTGCATCTACAGTACCTCTGAAAAAATATTTGGGCTTCTAGCTGTGTGTGGGACTTGTTCTATTAGTCCATCTATACTGACCTCCATCAGGTTGCAAATTGAATATAATTTTTATCTGCATCTAGCTCTGAAAAAATATTTGGCCTTCTAGCAGTGTGTGGGACTTTCTCTATTAGTCCATCTATACTGACCTCCATCAGGTTGCAAACTGAATATATTTTTTTCTGCATCTACCTCTGAAAAAATATTGGGCTTCTAGCTGTGTGTGGGACTTGTTCTATTAATCCATCTATACAGACCTCCATCAGGTTGCAAACTGAATATAATTTTTTTCTGCATCTACCTCTGAAAAAATATTTGGGCTTCTAGCTGTGTGTGGGACTTGTTCTATTAATCCATCTATACAGACCTCCATCATTTTGCAAACTGAATATAATTTTTTTCTGCATCTACCTCTGAAAAAATATTTGGGCTTCTAGCTGTGTGTGGGACATGTTCTATTAGTCCATCTATACTGACCTCCATCAGGTTGCAAACTGAATATAATTTTTTTCTGCATCTAGCTCTGAAAAAATATTTGGCCTTCTAGCAGTGTGTGGGACTTTCTCTATTAGTCCATCTATACTGACCTCCATCAGGTTGCAAACTGAATATATTTTTTTTCTGCATCTACCTCTGAAAAAATATTTGGGCTTCTAGCTGTGTGTAGGACTTGTTCTATTAGTCCATCTATACTGACCTCCATCAGGTTGCAAACTGAATACAATTTTTTTCTGCATCTACCTCTGAAAAAATATTTGGGCTTCTAGCTGTGTGTGGGACTTGTTCTATTAGTCCATCTATACTGACCTCCATCAGGTTGCAAATTGAATATAATTTTTTTCTGCATCTAGCCCAGCCAATAGTTTTGGCCTAATACCACAGTTTGGCCACTCAGCTCTGCTCGGTTCCCATCCATTGTTTTTTTGTGCAAACAACTCCAGAGTTGTGAATTAGTTAACCACCAAAATGAGTGGAAAAAGGCCTGCTGCTGGTGGAAAGGGGAATAGGCGTGTTGGGAAGGGGAAAAAAGGTTGTGTCCGTGGGGTAGGTGTTAAAGCAACAGTAACATCTGCAGAAGAAAGACCATCTTCCAGCCAAACTAAAATGTCTACTTCTTTTAGCGGACAATGTGATAAGATCCCTTCCTTACGGCCACGCCAATCGCTACAAATTCCAGATGAGGCACAAAAACAGCAGGTGCTTCAACGGATATCAAGTGCTCCTTTAAGTGGGCTCTCCTCCACATCAACTTCAACATCACAAATACTCCAGTCCTCAAAGGTGTCACCCCAATCGCACTTGCTTCCTCACAGCTCCCAAATCTCCAGCTGCCCGTCTGAGTATGAGGTAGAACAGATGGTTGAGTCTGCAGAGCTGTTTACTCATATTATAGCCTGGGAATCAGAGGTCGACTCCAGCGCTTCTGTGAATCCAGACGAGGAAATGATCTGCACTGATGCCCAGAATCTTTATGAGTCGGATCCAGGACCAGACGCAGAAGGTTCTGACCATAATGTAGACCCTCATTCCCAAACTGTAACTCCTGTTGGTGGAGACAATGAGGAAGACGATGATGAGACTCAAATACCTGATTGGAGCGACAACTTTAGTTTTTTGTCAGGGCAGGAACAGGTTGGCTCTGAGGACGACGGGTGTGATAACGCACAGGGTGATGATGATGAGGTTGGAGATCCCACTTACTGTCAACTAGAGATGAGCATTGTTCTACTCGAACTGTTCGCCAATCTCAAATTCGAGCTGTTTTGGGCGGTGTTCGAGCCGTTCGGCGAACACGAACAATTTGAGAAAAATTCGGCTGTTCGAGGTTATGTTCGATAACTGTTCGTGCACCAAAATCATAACTGGATTTTTTCTCAGTAATGATGAAAATTAATGTTAATACGCAGTTTGAGTGTACAGCGGGGTGGGGGGAGGGGCAGGGGATGGATCTCTGCAGGAACAATGAAGATCTCCATTTTTTTTTTCTCTTTCCCGCATTTACAGTGGGGAGGTGCAATCTGTCAGCCTATCAGCAGCGCACACACGGAGCGAAGTGCTTTTTTTCACACAAGCAAGGGCATGTGTCATTGGCAGTGTATGTCACATGTCCTTGCCCTATAAGACCAAGCCATTTTCCCCGTCGCTACCATTTTCTCACTGCTGCAGCTGCGTGTTAGACGGCACCGCTGTTGCTGTGTGCGCTATACCTTGTTAATTTCAAGCCAATTTTCGCACAAATCTACAGATAGCTTGGGAGTAGGGAATAGTTGTGATTGCAGTCCTTTTAAGGACTAGGTTACAGCATTTCCTACGACTTTTATCAGGCAGGTCTGTGCTCTTAAATAGATAGATTGTGGGAGTAAAGACTAATTGTAATTGGAGTCCTTTTCAGGACTAGGTTACATCAGTTCCTATCAGTTTTTGCCAGGCAGGTCTGTGCCAGTGCTGTGCAAGTTTTTTTCACAGCATTTGGCTGAATCTAGCAAAGCTAATCCTTTTTGGCCTATTGCAGAGTGTGTTAGTCAGTGGAGTAGCCTATCTGTGTTGCAAGATATACCACCTGTGTATAGAATACCAATTTTTTTACTGCACCTAGTGAAGTAAAATCTTTTGGGCATAGCATCATTCTATTAGTCCATCTATACTGACCTCCATCAGGTTGCAAATTGAATATAATTTTTTTCTGCATCTAGCTCTGAAAAAATATTGGGCTTCTAGCTGTGTGTGGGACTTGTTGTATTAGTCCATCTATACTGACCTCCATCAGGTTGCAAACTGAATATATTTTTTTCTGCATCTACCTCTGAAAAAATATTGGGCTTCCAGCTGTGTGTGGGACTTGTTCTATTAATCCATCTATACAGACCTCCATCAGGTTGCAAACTGAATATATTTTTTTCTGCATCTACCTCTGAAAAAATATTGGGCTTCTAGCTGTGTGTGGGACTTGTTGTATTAGTCCATCTATACTGACCTCCATCAGGTTGAAAACTGAATATATTTTTTTCTGCATCTACCTCTGAAAAAATATTGGGCTTCTAGCTGTGTGTGGGACTTGTTCTATTAATCCATCTATACAGACCTCCATCAGGTTGCAAACTGAATATATTTTTTTCTGCATCTACCTCTGAAAAAATATGTGGCCTTCTAGCAGTGTGTGGGACTTTCTCTATTAGTCCATCTATACTGACCTCCATCAGGTTGCAAACTGAATATAATTTTTTTCTGCATCTAGCTCTGAAAAAATATTTGGCCTTCTAGCAGTGTGTGGGACTTTCTCTATTAGTCCATCTATACTGACCTCCATCAGGTTGCAAATTAAAAATAATTTTTATCTGCATCTACAGTACCTCTGAAAAAATATTTGGGCTTCTAGCTGTGTGTGGGACTTGTTCTATTAGTCCATCTATACTGACCTCCATCAGGTTGCAAATTGAATATAATTTTTATCTGCATCTAGCTCTGAAAAAATATTTGGCCTTCTAGCAGTGTGTGGGACTTTCTCTATTAGTCCATCTATACTGACCTCCATCAGGTTGCAAATTGAATATAATTTTTATCTGCATCTAGCTCTGAAAAAATATTTGGCCTTCTAGCAGTGTGTGGGACTTTCTCTATTAGTCCATCTATACTGACCTCCATCAGGTTGCAAATTAAAAATAATTTTTATCTGCATCTACCTCTGAAAAAATATTTGGGCTTCTAGCTGTTTGTGGGACTTGTTCTATTACTCCATCTATACTGACCTCCATCAGGTTGCAAACTGAATATATTTTTTTCTGCATCTACCTCTGAAAAAATATTGGGCTTCTAGCTGTGTGTGGGACTTGTTGTATTAGTCCATCTATACTGACCTCCATCAGGTTGCAAATTAAAAATAATTTTTATCTGTATCTACAGTACCTCTGAAAAAATATTTGGGCTTCTAGCTGTGTGTGGGACTTGTTCTATTAGTCCATCTATACTGACCTCCATCAGGTTGCAAATTGAATATAATTTTTATCTGCATCTAGCTCTGAAAAAATATTTGGCCTTCTAGCAGTGTGTGGGACTTTCTCTATTAGTCCATCTATACTGACCTCCATCAGGTTGCAAATTAAAAATAATTTTTATCTGCATCTAGCTCTGAAAAAATATTTGGCCTTCTAGCAGTGTGTGGGACTTTCTATATTAGTCCATCTATACTGACCTCCATCAGGTTGCAAATTAAAAATAATTTTTATCTGCATCTACAGTACCTCTGAAAAAATATTTGGGCTTCTAGCTGTGTGTGGGACTTGTTCTATTAGTCCATCTATACTGACCTCCATCAGGTTGCAAATTGAATATAATTTTTATCTGCATCTAGCTCTGAAAAAATATTTGGCCTTCTAGCAGTGTGTGGGACTTTCTCTATTAGTCCATCTATACTGACCTCCATCAGGTTGCAAATTGAATATAATTTTTATCTGCATCTAGCTCTGAAAAACTATTTGGCCTTCTAGCAGTGTGTGGGACTTTCTCTATTAGTCCATCTATACTGACCTCCATCAGGTTGCAAATTAAAAATAATTTTTATCTGCATCTACAGTACCTCTGAAAAAATATTTGGGCTTCTAGCTGTGTGTGGGACTTGTTCTATTAGTCCATCTATACTGACCTCCATCAGGTTGCAAATTAAAAATAATTTTTATCTGCATCTACCTCTGAAAAAATATTTGGGCTTCTAGCTGTGTGTGGGACTTGTTCTATTAATCCATCTATACAGACCTCCATCAGGTTGCAAACTGAATATAATTTTTTTCTGCATCTAGCTCTGAAAAAATATTTGGCCTTCTAGCAGTGTGTGGGACTTGTTCTATTAGTTCACCTATACTGACCTCCATCAGGTTGCAAATTCAAAATAATTTTTTGTCTGCATCTAGCTCTGAAAAAATATTTGGCCTTCTAGCAGTGTGTGGGACTTTCTCTATTAGTCCATCTATACTGACCTCCATCAGGTTGCAAACGGAATATATTTTTTTTCTGCATCTACCTCTGAAAAAATATTGGGCTTCTAGCTGTGTGTGGGACTTGTTCTATTAATCCATCTATACAGACCTCCATCAGGTTGCAAACTGAATAAAATTTTTTTCTGCATCTACCTCTGAAAAAATATTTGGGCTTCTAGCTGTGTGTGGGACTTGTTCTATTAGTCCATCTATACTGACCTCCATCAGGTTGCAAATTGAATATAATTTTTTTCTGCATCTAACCCAGCCAATAGTTTTGGCCTAATACCACAGTTTGGCCACTCAGCTCTGCTCAGTTCCCATCCATTGTTTTTTTGTGCAAACAACTCCAGAGTTGTGAATTAGTTAACCACCAAAATGAGTGGAAAAAGGCCTGCTGCTGGTGGAAAGGGGAATAGGCGTGTTGGGAAGGGGAAAAAAGGTTGTGTCCGTGGGGTAGGTGTTAAAGCAACAGTAACATCTGCAGACGAAAGACCATCTTCCAGCCAAACTAAAATGTCTACTTTTAGCGGACAATGTGATAAGATCCCTTTCTTACGGCCACGCCAATCGCTACAAATTCCAGATGAGGCACAAAAACAGCAGGTGCTTCAACGGATATCAAGTGCTCCTTTAAGTGGGCTCTCCTCCACATCAACTTCAACATCACAAATACTCCAGTCCTCAAAGGTGTCACCCCAATCGCACTTGCTTCCTCACAGCTCCCAAATCTCCAGCTGCCCGTCTGAGTATGAGGTAGAACAGATGGTTGAGTCTGCAGAGCTGTTTACTCATACTATAGCCTGGGAATCAGAGGTCGACTCCAGCGCTTCTGTGAATCCAGACGAGGAAATGATCTGCACTGATGCCCAGAATCTTTATGAGTCGGATCCAGGACCAGACGCAGAAGGTTCTGACCATAATGTAGACCCTCATTCCCAAACTGTAACTCCTGTTGGTGGAGACAATGAGGAAGACGATGATAAGACTCAAATACCTGATTGGAGTGACAACTTTAGTTTTTTGTCAGGGCAGGAACAGGTTGGCTCTGAGGACGACGGGTGTGATAACGCACAGGGTGATGATGATGAGGTTGGAGATCCCACTTACTGTCAATCCACAGTCAGCCAAGAGATGAGGTCAGCAGAGGAGGTGGAGGAAGATGCTAGTGACGACGAGGTCAGGATGCGCCTTCCTGGACAGAGACGTAGTACTGGAAGCACGTCAACAACTGCATCCTCAAACACAACTCTGCCTCTCACCACAAGTCGTGGTGGCTCTTCAGGTCGCATGGGTGCTAAGCCTTGCATAGCCTGGGCATTTTTTCAGATCGATAAAGATGACCCAACTCGTGTCATCTGTAACATTTGTCAGCAAAAGCTAAGTAGAGGCCAAAAAATACATAGTTTGAGTACTTCATGCATGAACCGGCACATGGACATGAAGCATAAGTTGCAGTGGGAAGCTCAGTGTGCTACAATGCGGCCTAGCCGGCCGGGCCAACCACCGTCTGCCATATCTTGTGCATCCGCGGCCTCTTCATCCTCTGTGACTGGGGGGACAGCAGTCACACCTGTTTTGGGGCGCAGACCTGCCACCTCTTTACCCGCAACAGCCAGCGTGATTGGCAGGTCATCATTTTCTTTGGAGGTGGTAACACCAGCTGGTGTTGAGCGCTGTCCGACATCGATAGCACCACCTTTGGATCAAGGCAACCTAACATGTCCGCCTGCATCTTCCTCACAGACCGGCAGTTTGCCGGGGACACCCTTATCAACCCCGTCTAAGCACAATAGCCAGTCCTCGGTCCCTCAGATGTGGACAAGTAGAAGACCATTTCCTCCTAGCCATGAGAAAGCTAAGAGGTTGAATTTCACCATCTGCAAGCTCTTGGCTACAGAAATGCTGCCTTTCCGCCTGGTGGACACAGAGGATTTTCGAGACCTTATGTCCGTCGCAGTGCCCCAGTACCAGATGCCCAGTCGGCACTGTAGCGTCGGCGTCCCTGCCCTCTGCTAGGCAGGGACGCTGTTCCCCTCACCTCTCTGCTCCGAGCCCGGCGTCCTCCTCCCGCTCTGCTGGCAGCGCGCGCTCCTTCCCGGCCACTGTGCTTAGGGCGCGCGCGCTCCCTCCCTCTTAAAGGGGCCGCGCGCGCCGTCCTAAGGAGTCCCCGGCCAATGGCTGGAGGACTTCACCATATATAAGGAAAATGGAGGTGCCCGAGCAATGTTGTTGCACTGTTCACTACTCTGCTTCAGCCCTCAGGTCCCGTTGCCAGTTACCTGCTAGATACCTGCCAGATTCCTGCTAGCCTGCTGTCTTATTCCTGCCTGATATTCTGCTACCTGCCTGCTAGCCTGAGGTCCGACAGTCTGCCTTACTACTCCTGTCAGTCTGTCTAAGGACCAGCTTGCCCGCTCACCTGGGAGCGCACATCAACTACCTGCCTGATTGCCTGAGGTCCGACGGTCTGCCTTCCAACTCTTGTCAGTCTGTCTATGGACCAGCTTGCCCGCTCACCTGGGAGCGCACATCTGCTACCTGCCTGCTAGCCTACCTGGAGGCTCTGCCGTCACGTGCTGTGACCACCTGCCTGTCCAGTGACTCCTGCCCGCTCACCTGGGAGCGCTCATCTGCTGCCTGCCTGCTAGCCTACCTGGAGGCTCTGCCGTCACGTGCTGTGACCACCCGCCTGTCCAGAGACTTCTGCCCGCTCACCTGGGAGCGCTCATCTGCCGCCTGTCTGTTGGTCTTCCTGGAGGCTCCGCCGTCACATGCTGTGACCACCTGTTTATCCAGAGACTCTCGCCTGCTCACCTGGGAGCTCACGTCTACCATCAGCCGCCACAGGTCGTACCAACCCTTTACCCAGAGACTGCCCCGGTCACTTGCCGTGACCATCTGCCCGTTCACCCAGAGACTGCCCCGGTCACTTGCCGTGACCATCTGCCCGTTCACCCAGAGACTGCCCCGGTCACTTGCCGTAACCATCTGCCCGTTCACCCAGAGACTGCCCCGGTCACTTGCCGTGACCATCTGCCCGTTCACCCAGAGACTGCCCCGGTCACTTGCCGTGACCATCTGCCCGTTCATCCAGAGACTGCCCCGGTCACTTGCCGTGACCTCCTACCCGTTCTTCCAGAGACTGTCCCGGTCACCTGCTGTGACTGCCTGCCTGGTCGCCACCCGCTCCCTTACAAGGACCGCCCCCTTGTATAGTAGCCCAGAGGTTCCGCCTCCCAGACCCGTTACAGTTTGCTCGGGCCATGGAACCCGGTGGCACCCAAGCTCCCTCGCTCTCGGACCTCTGTCATGAACTGTCCCGTCAGAGGTCCCAACAGGAGTCCATCCTGGGTCACCTGCGGAATGTCAATTCTCGCCTGGACACTCTGACTGCTCCACCAGCAACCACCGCCAGTGCCATGACTCGCAACCCGGCAGCTCCGCTGCCCACCAATATCATGGTATCCTACCCCGGACCCCGGCTTTCTGCACCTCCTCGCTTCGGAGGCGACTCCGCCCAGGCTCGGGGCTTCATAAATCAGTGCACCCTGCACTTTGAACTCCTGTCCCACCAGTTTAACTCCGACCGGGCCAAAATTGCCTTCATCATGTCCCATCTCACCGGGGAGGCCCTGGCCTGGCTAAATCCTCTATGGGAGAGAGGAGACCCCCTGGTGTCCGACTTGCCCGCCTTTCTCATGGCTTTCCGGAAAGTCTTCGACGAACCCGGACGGAAGACCTCATCCGCATCATCTCTGCTACGCCTCCGTCAGGGAAGTCTCACCGTGGGTCAATATGCCATACGGTTCCGTACCCTTGCCTCGGAGCTGGCCTGGGATAACGACGCTCTGGTATCCGTCTTCTGGGAGGGTCTGTCCGGCCGTATTAAAGATGAACTTGCCGGTCGGGACATTCCTACCACTCTCGATGACCTAATAACTCTTGCCACCCGGATTGACCTACGGTTCCAGGAGCGTGCCAAAGAGGTCACCCGTGAGAGGAGGTTTCCACGTCTAGCTCCTACTTTTCAGAAATCCGTCTCTCCCCAGGTACACTCTCCTGAGCCTATGCAGGTCGACCAGACCAAGATGGTCAAAACCCGTCAGGACTTACGCCGTGCTGAAGGGAGCTGCTTCTACTGTGGCAGTAAGGAGCACCGGATCCGTACCTGCCCGGAGAGGTCGGGAAACGCCTGTGTCTAGGTTCGCTCAGAGAGGTCAACCTAGACAAGAATAAATCCTCTCCATCTCTGCTACTGTCAGTCTCTATTATCTGCGGGGAGAATCGTTATTTCGAACTAGCCCAACTTGACTCTGGAGCGGCCGGGAATCTTATCTCACAGTCCCTGGTAGAAAAATACCGCATTCCCACCAAACCTCTGGCTGTACCAATATCTGTCGCTGCTGTGGATGGGGGCCTCTTACCACGTCCCATCCAACTCATCACCGAATCCGTAACTCTGCAGGTGGGAATGCTGCATTCTGAGAGCATCTCTTTTCATGTTCTGCCTGGACTCTCTCACGCCCTCTTACTAGCTCTACCTCGGCTCCAGAGACATGCACCCGTGCTTGACTGGCAGACCGGAGAAGTCCTTCGCTGGGGACAGGACTGTCATAAGACTTGTTTGGTTCCTGTTCATCCCGTCCGTCCTTCTCCTACCCCAACTAATCTACCTGGACTTCCGATTCCCTATTGGTCATTTGCTGATGTCTTTAATAAAAAGGAGGCAGAGACATTACCCCCTCATAGACCATACGACTGTCCTATCGACCTGTTACCCGGTACTACTCCTCCCCGTGGGCGTATTTACCCATTGTCCGCTGCTGAGACCCGGTCGATGTCCGAATATATTGAGGAGAATTTGGCCAGGGGATTCATCCGGAAATCTACCTCCCCGGCGGGAGCAGGCTTCTTCTTCGTAAAAAAGAAGGACGGCTCTCTCCGTCCCTGTATAGACTATAGAGGCCTTAACCAGATCACGGTGAAGAATAAGTACCCCCTTCCGCTCATTCCAGAATTATTTGATCGCCTGAGGGGGGCTAGAGTCTTCACCAAACTGGACCTCCGTGGGGCGTACAACCTGGTCCGTATCCGTCAAGGGGATGAATGGAAGACTGCATTCAACACCCGGGACGGCCACTATGAATATCTGGTAATGCCCTTTGGTCTCTGTAACGCTCCTGCCGTCTTTCAAGAGTTGGTCAATGACATCTTCCGGGACCTTCTCTACTCCTGCGCTGTGGTGTACCTGGACGACATCTTGGTCTTCTCTCCGGATCTCCAGACTCACCGGAGGGACGTTCGTCAGGTCCTGCTCAGGCTCAGGCAGAACCACCTCTTCGCTAAATATGAGAAGTGCCTCTTTGAGCAGACCTCGCTTCCGTTTTTGGGCTACATTATTTCTCAGACCGGCCTACGAATGGATCCAGAGAAACTGTCTGCCATCGAGAAATGGCCCCGACCGGAGGGGTTGAAGGCCATTCAGCGGTTCCTGGGCTTCGCCAACTACTACCGCCTCTTCATACCGCACTTCTCTTCCCGGACTGCCCCAATTTCCGCGCTCACCCATAAGGGTACTAATCCCAAAGAGTGGCCGCCCGAAGCAGAGGAGGCCTTTCTTTCCTTAAAACAGGCCTTCTCTTCCGCCCCGGTGCTGCATCGTCCGGACGGCAACAAGCAGTTCTTTCTGGAGGTTGACGCCTCCTCCTCTGGAGCCGGAGCTGTACTTACTCAAAAATCTTCTTCCGGGAGGATGGTAACTTGCGGCTTCTTCTCTAAACTCTTCTCCTCCTCAGAGCGCAATTATTCCATAGGAGACCGAGAGTTATTGGCCATGAAGCTGGCATTGGAGGAGTGGCGTTACCTACTCGAGGGGGCTCTTCATCCGGTAATAATTTACACTGACCACAAGAACTTGGCTTATCTCCAGCATGCCCAGAGACTTAATCCACGCCAAGCCCGGTGGTCCTTGTTTTTTGCTCGCTTTGATTTTGTTCTACATTTTCGCCCGGCTGACAAGAACATTAAAGCAGACGCCTTGTCCCGATCCTTTCTGGTATCTGATCTCGAGGAAGAACCTAAACATATCATCGATCCCACCAGAGTAATGCAGGTGGCTCCCGTGAGTCTAAATCGTCTCCCTCCCGGTAAGACGTTCGTATCGGTACCTGATCGGGAGAAGATCCTACACTGGGGTCATTCGTCTAAACTAGCTGGCCACGCCGGTCAGAAAAAGACCCTCCAGCTTATTTCCCGGCACTACTGGTGGCCTAACCTGCGCAAGGATGTAATAGACTTTGTTTCTGCCTGTGTGTCCTGTGCCCGCAACAAAGTTCCGAGACACCTGCCAGCCGGTCGCCTTCTTCCTCTGCCAGTACCTGCTGCCCCCTGGCAGCATATAGCGATGGACTTCATAACTGATCTTCCCGTCTCTGCCGGTTGTACGGTCATTTGGGTGGTCGCTGACCGCTTTTCCAAGATGGCTCACTTCATTCCCCTGCCAGGCCTCCCGTCTGCACCCGAGCTGGCTAAAGACTTTATCCGCCACATCTTCCGTCTTCATGGCCTGCCCCGTCACATCGTGTCGGATCGTGGGGTACAGTTCACTTCTCGTTTCTGGAGAGCCACTTGTAAATTGCTAGACGTCACCCTGGACTTCTCCTCCGCTTACCACCCACAGTCTAATGGTCAAGTGGAGCGGATCAATCAGATCCTGACCAGTTACCTCCGGCACTTCGTTAATGCCCACCATTCTGACTGGGTGGATCTCCTGCCATGGGCCGAATTCTCGTACAACAATCACGAGAGCGAATCTTCCTCCAAATCCCCGTTTTTTGTAGTCTTCGGTCAGCATCCTCGGATCCCGTTTCCCGTCTCCACCTCGGTGGACAATCCGGCTGCGGAATCTCTTGTTAACAAATTTTCTTCCACATGGGAGAGTACCCGGTCCGCACTCCTTCTGTCATCCGAGCGTATGAAAAGACATGCTGACAAAAAACGTCTGGATCCTCCTCAATTCCGTCCAGGAGATAAGGTCTGGCTCTCGTCCAAGTATGTCCGGCTCAAGATTCCTTCCTATAAGTTAGGGCCTCGGTTCATCGGTCCTCTGGAGGTCATCAGTCAGATCAACCCGGTGGCCTATAAATTGAAACTCCCGGCCAACTTGTGGATCCCTAACTCCTTCCATGTATCTCTCCTCAAACCTGTGGTACTTAACTCTTTTTCCAAGTCTACAGGCACGCCTCCTGCTCCGGTTTCCGCTGAAAACGAATTTGAGGTAGAGAACATTCTGGCCACAAAAAGGGTAAGAGGGAAGACCTTTTTTCTAGTAGATTGGAAGGGGTTTGGTCCTGAAGAGAGAACGTGGGAGCCCCGGGAGAACATCCATGCCCCTCTCATCCTTGCTAAATTTCTGTCTGGCCTAAAAAAGGGGGGGCCTAAAGGGGGGGGTACTGTAGCGTCGGCGTCCCTGCCCTCTGCTAGGCAGGGACGCTGTTCCCCTCACCTCTCTGCTCCGAGCCCGGCGTCCTCCTCCCGCTCTGCTGGCAGCGCGCGCTCCTTCCCGGCCACTGTGCTTAGGGCGCACGCGCGCGCGCTCCCTCCCTCTTAAAGGGGCCGCGCGTGCCGTCCTAAGGAGTCCCCGGTCAATGGCCGGAGGACTTCACCATATATAAGGCACCTCCTGCAAAATGGAGGTGCCCGAGCAATGTTGTTGCACTGTTCACTACTCTGCTTCAGCCCTCAGGTCCCGTTGCCAGTTACCTGCCAGATACCTGCCAGATTCCTGCCAGCCTGCTGTCTTATTCCTGCCTGATATTCTGCTACCTGCCTGCTAGCCTGAGGTCCGACGGTCTGCCTTACTACTCCTGTCAGTCTGTCTAAGGACCAGCTTGCCCGCTCACCTGGGAGCGCACATCAACTACCTGCCTGATTGCCTGAGGTCCGACGGTCTGCCTTCCAACTCTTGTCAGTCTGTCTATGGACCAGCTTGCCCGCTCACCTGGGAGCGCACATCTGCTACCTGCCTGCTAGCCTACCTGGAGGCTCTGCCGTCACGCGCTGTTACCACCTGCCTGTCCAGTGACTCCTGCCCGATCACCTGGGAGCGCTCATCTGCTGCCTGCCTGCTAGCCTACCTGGAGGCTCTGCCGTCACGTGCTGTGACCACCCGCCTGTCCAGAGACTTCTGCCCGCTCACCTGGGAGCGCTCATCTGCCGCCTGTCTGTTGGTCTTCCTGGAGGCTCCGCCGTCACATGCTGTGACCACCCGTTTATCCAGAGACTCTCGCCTGCTCACCTGGGAGCTCACGTCTACCATCAGCCGCCACAGGTCGTACCAACCCTTTACCCAGAGACTGCCCCGGTCACTTGCCGTGACCATTTGCCCGTTCACCCAGAGACTGCCCCGGTCACTTGCCGTGACCATCTGCCCGTTCACCCAGAGACTGCCCCGGTCACTTGCCGTGACCATCTGCCCGTTCACCCAGAGACTGCCCCGGTCACTTGCCGTGACCATCTGCCCGTTCACCCAGAGACTTCCCCGGTCACTTGCCGTGACCATCTGCCCGTTCATCCAGAGACTGCCCCGGTCACTTGCCGTGACCTCCTACCCGTTCTTCCAGAGACTGTCCCGGTCACCTGCTGTGACTGCCTGCCTGGTCGCCACCCGCTCCCTTACAAGGACCGCCCCCTTGTATAGTAGCCCAGAGGTTCCGCCTCCCAGACCCGTTACAGTTTGCTCGGGCCATGGAACCCGGTGGCACCCAAGCTCCCTCGCTCTCGGACCTCTGTCATGAACTGTCCCGTCAGAGGTCCCAACAGGAGTCCATCCTGGGTCACCTGCGGAATGTCAATTCTCGCCTGGACACTCTGACTGCTCCACCAGCAACCACCGCCAGTGCCATGACTCGCAACCCGGCAGCTCCGCTGCCCACCAATATCATGGTATCCTACCCCGGACCCCGGCTTTCTGCACCTCCTCGCTTCGGAGGCGACTCCGCCCAGGCTCGGGGCTTCATAAATCAGTGCACCCTGCACTTTGAACTCCTGTCCCACCAGTTTAACTCCGACCGGGCCAAAATTGCCTTCATCATGTCCCATCTCACCGGGGAGGCCCTGGCCTGGCTAAATCCTCTATGGGAGAGAGGAGACCCCCTGGTGTCCGACTTGCCCGCCTTTCTCATGGCTTTCCGGAAAGTCTTCGACGAACCCGGACGGAAGACCTCATCCGCATCATCTCTGCTATGCCTCCGTCAGGGAAGTCTCACCGTGGGTCAATATGCCATACGGTTCCGTACCCTTGCCTCGGAGCTGGCCTGGGATAACGACGCTCTGGTATCCGTCTTCTGGGAGGGTCTGTCCGGCCGTATTAAAGATGAACTTGCCGGTCGGGACATTCCTACCACTCTTGATGACCTAATAACTCTTGCCACCCGGATTGACCTACGGTTCCAGGAGCGTGCCAAAGAGGTCACCCGTGAGAGGAGGTTTCCACGTCTAGCTCCTACTTTTCAGAAATCCGTCTCTCCCCAGGTACACTCTCCTGAGCCTATGCAGGTCGACCAGACCAAGATGGTCAAAACCCGTCAGGACTTACGCCGTGCTGAAGGGAGCTGCTTCTACTGTGGCAGTAAGGAGCACCGGATCCGTACCTGCCCGGAGAGGTCGGGAAACGCCTGTGTCTAGGTTCGCTCAGAGAGGTCAACCTAGACAAGAATAAATCCTCTCCATCTCTGCTACTGTCAGTCTCTATTATCTGCGGGGAGAATCGTTATTTCGAACTAGCCCAACTTGACTCTGGAGCGGCCGGGAATCTTATCTCACAGTCCCTGGTAGAAAAATACCGCATTCCCACCAAACCTCTGGCTGTACCAATATCTGTCGCTGCTGTGGATGGGGGCCTCTTACCACGTCCCATCCAACTCATCACCGAATCCGTAACTCTGCAGGTGGGAATGCTGCATTCTGAGAGCATCTCTTTTCATGTTCTGCCTGGACTCTCTCACGCCCTCTTACTAGCTCTACCTCGGCTCCAGAGACATGCACCCGTGCTTGACTGGCAGACCGGAGAAGTCCTTCGCTGGGGACAGGACTGTCATAAGACTTGTTTGGTTCCTGTTCATCCCGTCCGTCCTTCTCCTACCCCAACTAATCTACCTGGACTTCCGATTCCCTATTGGTCATTTGCTGATGTCTTTAATAAAAAGGAGGCAGAGACATTACCCCCTCATAGACCATACGACTGTCCTATCGACCTGTTACCCGGTACTACTCCTCCCCGTGGGCGTATTTACCCATTGTCCGCTGCTGAGACCGGGTCGATGTCCGAATATATTGAGGAGAATTTGGCCAGGGGATTCATCCGGAAATCTACCTCCCCGGCGGGAGCAGGCTTCTTCTTCGTAAAAAAGAAGGACGGCTCTCTCCGTCCCTGTATAGACTATAGAGGCCTTAACCAGATCACGGTGAAGAATAAGTACCCCCTTCCGCTCATTCCAGAATTATTTGATCGCCTGAGGGGGGCTAGAGTCTTCACCAAACTGGACCTCCGTGGGGCGTACAACCTGGTCCGTATCCGTCAAGGGGATGAATGGAAGACTGCATTCAACACCCGGGACGGCCACTATGAATATCTGGTAATGCCCTTTGGTCTCTGTAACGCTCCTGCCGTCTTTCAAGAGTTGGTCAATGACATCTTCCGGGACCTTCTCTACTCCTGCGCTGTGGTGTACCTGGACGACATCTTGGTCTTCTCTCCGGATCTCCAGACTCACCGGAGGGACGTTCGTCAGGTCCTGCTCAGGCTCAGGCAGAACCACCTCTTCGCTAAATATGAGAAGTGCCTCTTTGAGCAGACCTCGCTTCCGTTTTTGGGCTACATTATTTCTCAGACCGGCCTACGAATGGATCCAGAGAAACTGTCTGCCATCGAGAAATGGCCCCGACCGGAGGGGTTGAAGGCCATTCAGCGGTTCCTGGGCTTCGCCAACTACTACCGCCTCTTCATACCGCACTTCTCTTCCCGGACTGCCCCAATTTCCGCGCTCACCCGTAAGGGTACTAATCCCAAAGAGTGGCCGCCCGAAGCAGAGGAGGCCTTTCTTTCCTTAAAACAGGCCTTCTCTTCCGCCCCGGTGCTGCATCGTCCGGACGGCAACAAGCAGTTCTTTCTGGAGGTTGACGCCTCCTGCTCTGGAGCCGGAGCTGTACTTACTCAAAAATCTTCTTCCGGGAGGATGGTAACTTGCGGCTTCTTCTCTAAACTCTTCTCCTCCTCAGAGCGCAATTATTCCATAGGAGACCGAGAGTTATTGGCCATGAAGCTGGCATTGGAGGAGTGGCGTTACCTACTCGAGGGGGCTCTTCATCCGGTAATAATTTACACTGACCACAAGAACTTGGCTTATCTCCAGCATGCCCAGAGACTTAATCCACGCCAAGCCCGGTGGTCCTTGTTTTTTGCTCGCTTTGATTTTGTTCTACATTTTCGCCCGGCTGACAAGAACATTAAAGCAGACGCCTTGTCCCGATCCTTTCTGGTATCTGATCTCGAGGAAGAACCTAAACATATCATCGATCCCACCAGAGTAATGCAGGTGGCTCCCGTGAGTCTAAATCGTCTCCCTCCCGGTAAGACGTTCGTATCGGTACCTGATCGGGAGAAGATCCTACACTGGGGTCATTCGTCTAAACTAGCTGGCCACGCCGGTCAGAAAAAGACCCTCCAGCTTATTTCCCGGCACTACTGGTGGCCTAACCTGCGCAAGGATGTAATAGACTTTGTTTCTGCCTGTGTGTCCTGTGCCCGCAACAAAGTTCCGAGACACCTGCCAGCCGGTCGCCTTCTTCCTCTGCCAGTACCTGCTGCCCCCTGGCAGCATATAGCGATGGACTTCATAACTGATCTTCCCGTCTCTGCCGGTTGTACGGTCATTTGGGTGGTCGCTGACCGCTTTTCCAAGATGGCTCACTTCATTCCCCTGCCAGGCCTCCCGTCTGCACCCGAGCTGGCTAAAGACTTTATCCGCCACATCTTCCGTCTTCATGGCCTGCCCCGTCACATCGTGTCGGATCGTGGGGTACAGTTCACTTCTCGTTTCTGGAGAGCCACTTGTAAATTGCTAGACGTCACCCTGGACTTCTCCTCCGCTTACCACCCACAGTCTAATGGTCAAGTGGAGCGGATCAATCAGATCCTGACCAGTTACCTCCGGCACTTCGTTAATGCCCACCATTCTGACTGGGTGGATCTCCTGCCATGGGCCGAATTCTCGTACAACAATCACGAGAGCGAATCTTCCTCCAAATCCCCGTTTTTTGTAGTCTTCGGTCAGCATCCTCGGATCCCGTTTCCCGTCTCCACCTCGGTGGACAATCCGGCTGCGGAATCTCTTGTTAACAAATTTTCTTCCACATGGGAGAGTACCCGGTCCGCACTCCTTCTGTCATCCGAGCGTATGAAAAGACATGCTGACAAAAAACGTCTGGATCCTCCTCAATTCCGTCCAGGAGATAAGGTCTGGCTCTCGTCCAAGTATGTCCGGCTCAAGATTCCTTCCTATAAGTTAGGGCCTCGGTTCATCGGTCCTCTGGAGGTCATCAGTCAGATCAACCCGGTGGCCTATAAATTGAAACTCCCGGCCAACTTGTGGATCCCTAACTCCTTCCATGTATCTCTCCTCAAACCTGTGGTACTTAACTCTTTTTCCAAGTCTACAGGCACGCCTCCTGCTCCGGTTTCCGCTGAAAACGAATTTGAGGTAGAGAACATTCTGGCCACAAAAAGGGTAAGAGGGAAGACCTTTTTTCTAGTAGATTGGAAGGGGTTTGGTCCTGAAGAGAGAACGTGGGAGCCCCGGGAGAACATCCATGCCCCTCTCATCCTTGCTAAATTTCTGTCTGGCCTAAAAAAGGGGGGGCCTAAAGGGGGGGGTACTGTAGCGTCGGCGTCCCTGCCCTCTGCTAGGCAGGGACGCTGTTCCCCTCACCTCTCTGCTCCGAGCCCGGCGTCCTCCTCCCGCTCTGCTGGCAGCGCGAGCTCCTTCCCGGCCACTGTGCTTAGGGCGCACGCGCGCGCGCTCCCTCCCTCTTAAAGGGGCCGCGCGTGCCGTCCTAAGGAGTCCCCGGTCAATGGCCGGAGGACTTCACCATATATAAGGCACCTCCTGCAAAATGGAGGTGCCCGAGCAATGTTGTTGCACTGTTCACTACTCTGCTTCAGCCCTCAGGTCCCGTTGCCAGTTACCTGCCAGATACCTGCCAGATTCCTGACAGCCTGCTGTCTTATTCCTGCCTGATATTCTGCTACCTGCCTGCTAGCCTGAGGTCCGACGGTCTGCCTTACTACTCCTGTCAGTCTGTCTAAGGACCAGCTTGCCCGCTCACCTGGGAGCGCACATCAACTACCTGCCTGATTGCCTGAGGTCCGACGGTCTGCCTTCCAACTCTTGTCAGTCTGTCTATGGACCAGCTTGCCCGCTCACCTGGGAGCGCACATCTGCTACCTGCCTGCTAGCCTACCTGGAGGCTCTGCCGTCACGCGCTGTTACCACCTGCCTGTCCAGTGACTCCTGCCCGATCACCTGGGAGCTCTCATCTGCTGCCTGCCTGCTAGCCTACCTGGAGGCTCTGCCGTCACGTGCTGTGACCACCCGCCTGTCCAGAGACTTCTGCCCGCTCACCTGGGAGCGCTCATCTGCCGCCTGTCTGTTGGTCTTCCTGGAGGCTCCGCCGTCACATGCTGTGACCACCCGTTTATCCAGAGACTCTCGCCTGCTCACCTGGGAGCTCACGTCTACCATCAGCCGCCACAGGTCGTACCAACCCTTTACCCAGAGACTGCCCCGGTCACTTGCCGTGACCATTTGCCCGTTCACCCAGAGACTGCCCCGGTCACTTGCCGTGACCATCTGCCCGTTCACCCAGAGACTGCCCCGGTCACTTGCCGTGACCATCTGCCCGTTCACCCAGAGACTGCCCCGGTCACTTGCCGTGACCATCTGCCCGTTCACCCAGAGACTGCCCCGGTCACTTGCCGTGACCATCTGCCCATTCATCCAGAGACTGCCCCGGTCACTTGCCGTGACCTCCTACCCGTTCTTCCAGAGACTGTCCCGGTCACCTGCTGTGACTGCCTGCCTGGTCGCCACCCGCTCCCTTACAAGGACCGCCCCCTTGTATAGTAGCCCAGAGGTTCCGCCTCCCAGACCCGTTACAGGCACTACTTCTCAAAGAAAGGTGTGCCTGCGCTCCACCAGCATGTCGCACACAACATCACCGCTTCTTTGAGAAACTCTGTGTGTGACAGGGTGCATTTCACCACAGACACTTGGACGAGTAGGCATGGACAGGGGCGTTACATGTCGCTGACTGGGCACTGGGTAACTATGGTGACAGCAGGACAAGGGGCTGCTGTCCAAGTCTTGCCGTCCCCACGAGTTGTGCGTCAATCCTCTTTATGTCAAAGTTCCTCCACTGCTTCTGCCTCCTCAACCTCCTCTCGGTCTTCCACCTGCACCCAAAGCCTGTCTGGTCATGCCACAAGCTTTCTAACTGCGCAGAAGGGATCCTGCACACCTCCTTACTATGCTGGCAGTAGGGCTCAATGTCATCAGGCGGTTTTTACTTTGAAATGTCTGGGAAATGTGAGTCACACAGCTGAGGAGTTGTGGTCAGCTCTGGAGAACCAATTTCATGAATGGTTGTCTCCACTGGACCTGAAACCAGGGAAGGCCGTGTGCGACAATGCTGCAAACCTGGGTGCGGCCCTTCGCCGGGGCAATGTCACACACGTGCCTTGTATGGCTCACGTGTTGAACCTGGTTGTCCAGCAATTTTTAGCCCACTATCCCAGACTAGATGGCCTTCTGCAGAGGGCACGGTCGCTGTGTGCTCACTTCCGCCGTTCGCATCCCACAGCTCAGCCAATTACATCTCTACAGAAGTCGTTGGGCCTGCCACTTCACCGGCTAAAATGCGATGTGCCTACCCGGTGGAATTCAACTCTGCACATGTTGCAGCGACTGTGGCAGCACCGACAAGCCCTGGTGCAATACGTTCTGATGTATAGCCTGGGCCAACGAGATCCAGAGGTGGGGCAAATCACGCTGGAGGAGTGGTCTCAGATCAGGGACCTATGCACCCTTCTGCACAGTTTTGAAATGGCGACGAAGATGTTTAGTGCTGACGATGCCATTATCAGCATGACTATTCCGGTGATTTACATGCTGGAGCACATGTTAAACAGAATTCGGAGTCAGGTGGTGGCACAAGAGGAGGTGGATGAAGTAGAGGAGGAGGAGTTGTATGCGGAAGGGCTAACATCTGCAAGGTCCAGACGGTCGGCAGCACCAAGGCGGCAGGCATGTGAGGGTGGGGGAGATGGTTTTACCAGGGCGCATGGTAGCAGCCAAACTAGTGAGGAAGGTGCAGGAGCCCAGGAAGAAGTGGAGGACGAACTGATGGAAGACTCATCAGATGAGGGAGACCTTGATCACATTTCTGTTGTGCGAGGTTGGGGGGAGAGGACAGAGGAAGGAAGCATGATTGTTACCTCGCCACCAACACAACAGGGACTTGGTGCTCCTGGATGCGCAACACACATGAGTGCCTTCTTGCTGCACTACCTGCAACATGACCCTCGAATTGTGAGAATTAGAAATAATCCTGACTACTGGGTTGCCACACTGTTAGATCCCCGGTACAAAAGTAAATTTGCAGAAATTATTCCTGCCATAGAAAGGGATGCACGCATGCAGGAGTATCAGCAGAGACTGTTGCAGAATCTTACATGTGCTTTTCCACAAAACACCAGTGGTGCACGTAGTGAATCTCACAGTTCCAACTTGCCAACCGTGGGACCGTCAAGTGTTCAGCACTCAAACCGTAACAGAACCACAGTATCTGCTGGTAACATCAATTTTGCGGAATCATTTCACCACTTTTTTAGCCCATCCTTTGCAAGGCCACAGGAGACAAGAAGTCTGACACATAGTCAACGCCTAGAGACGATGGTACAGGAGTATCTCCAAGTAAACACTGAAGCCATGACTGTGTCACTGGACCCTTGCTCTTTTTGGGCTTCCAATCTGGATAAATGGCCGGAGCTAGCCACTTACGCCTTGGAGATCTTGTCATGCCCCGCAGCCAGCGTTCTGTCTGAACGTGTGTTCAGCGCTGCTGGTGGTGTGCTGACAGATAAGCGCACGCGGCTCTCCACTGATAATGTAGACAGACTCACGTTCATAAAGATGAACAAATCATGGATCCGAAACGACTTTTCTACCCCTGTGTCATCCTGGGGAGAGTAAAAGCTTGATGATTGGTTAAAATCACCTCACCAACCGTTTTAAGCTTTCAAATTACTAATCATGTTTATCTGTATCTTGGCTGGAAAATAATTTGGGCTTTGTAGCAGTGTGCAGCACTGATTCTATTAGGCCATCTATAATAAGCTCCACCAGATTTAAAATTACTAATCATGTTTATCTGTATCTTGGCTGGAAAATAATTTGGGCTTTGTAGCAGTGTGCAGCACTGATCCTATTAGGCCATCTATACTAAGCTCCACCAGATTTAAAATTAATAATAATTTTTAGCTGCATCTAGCCCGGAAAATAATTTTGGGGCTCCGAGATGCGCAAGACACATAAGTGCCTTCTTGCTGCACTACCTGCAACATGACCCTCATATTGTCAGAATTCGAAGTAATCATGACTACTGGGTTGCCACACTCTTAGATCCCCCAAACTTTTCGATCAACCTTTTCATTTTAATAAAGACCAAAAAAATGGTCATTTTTGAAATTATAAGCATTAGCAGGTTATTAGAAACTGAAATCAAACAGTTTTCAACTCAAAACTTTATTCTAGGTGATGTTACATTTTCACATAGGACCCCTTGTTCGAAAGGAGCTTCTGAACTCTCTCGTCCATTGAATTTGTCAGGTTTTGGATGGTTTCTGCTTCAATTGTTTTGCATGAGGACAGAATACCCTCCCAGAGCTGTTGCTTAGATGTGAACTGCCTCCCGCCATCATAGACACTCCTTTTGATGATGCTCCAGAGGTTCTGAATGGGGTAGAGGTCAGGGGAGCATGGGGGTCACACCATAAGTTTGTCCCCTTTTATGCCCATATCAGCCAGAGATGCAGATGTTTTATGTGCAGCATGAGATGGTGCATTATCATGCATAAAAATGATCTTGCTGTGGAATACACGGTTCTTCTTTTTGAACCATGGCAGGAAGTGGTGTTTGAGAAAATCCACATACATTATGGAGTTCATCTTTACCCCTTCAGGAAACCTAAAGGGCCCGACAATCTCTCTCCCCATGATTCCAGCCCAAAACATTACTCCACCTCCTCCTTGTTGGCGCTGTAGCCGTGTTTGCGTGGGGTGTCCATCAACCAGCCATCCTCCACTCCATCCATCTGGACCATCGAGCGCTGCACGGCACTCATCCGTGAACAAAACAGTTTTGAAATCAGTCTTCATGTAATGTTTGGCCCACTGGAGCCGTTTCTGCTTGTGTGAAGTGGATAGAGGAGGTCGACAGGATGGCGTATGCACAGCTGCAAACCTCTGAAGGACCCTGCATCTTGTTGTTCAGGGGACGTTGGAGGCACCAGCAGCTTCAAAAACTTGTCTGCTGCTATGACAAGGCTTTTTTGCCGCTGCTTTTTTAACCTGACGTAATTGCCTGTAGGAAAGAGTCCTCAATTTGCCCTTATCACCACGCACACGTGTGTACTGTGAATCAGCTACATACTTCTTGATTGCCAAGACACTTCATCCTGATCATCGCACAATGTTGATTGTAGTCATGCCTTGACCTAAACACTCCACAATTTGTTGCTTCTCAGCAGCCGACACATCCTTTTTCTTTCCCATTTTGGCAGAAAATGTAGGCTGCTTAATAATGTGAGACAGCCTTCTTAAGTAGTCTTGCCTTTCATTGGACACACCTGCCAAACTAATTAGCACAGGTGTCTGCAATTGCTTACAGTGATATAAAGAGCCCTGACACACATCACCATCAATGAGTTTAACTGACAAACAAACAAATTCTTCCCTTATCACTCCTAAACACTTTTTGCATAATAATTTGGAACACAGTGTACATGTGCTTTTCCACAAAACACCAGTGGTTCACGTAGGGAATCTTACAGTTCTAACTTGCCAACCGTGGTCTGTATGGAGTTGTTCAATAAAGGGCCCACAATTAAGATAACATAGATGGGAGAGGTCTCTATGAATAGGAATTCCTAAGTATTTGATACCCTGTGAGGGCCAGGCAAAGGGAAAGTTGGACTGGATGGAATCCTGTATGGATTTGGGGAGGGAGACATCGAGGGCCTCAGACTTCGCTGCATTGATTTTAAAATTTGACCATGTAACAAAGTGATCTATTTCAGCCATAACAGCATGGATGGATATATGTGATTGAGTGATATATACTAGGACATCATCAGCAAATAGAGAGCACTTGTACTCGGTGCCTCCCACCTCAATCCACCTAATATTGGGGTTATGGCGAATTGATGAGAGCAGGTGCTCCGTCACTAGGATGTATAAGAGAGGGGACAGAGGACATCCCTGCCTTGTCCCATTGGTGATTGTGAAAGGTGATGAAAATGTTCTGATGCACCCCCTGGGCCTTGGGACACCCGGAGCCGGACCCTTTTTGGTGGATGCTGGTGGTTGTAGTCTCCGTGGCGGTGACCCGGTTCCGTGGCTCAGGGCGGTCAAACCAGTGGCGGAACTATTTATGTGGTTTTGATGTTTAAATGTCCGACTACGCCACCCGTGGATTGCGGTCAGAGTGAACCGCCGCTGCAGGGCAGACCGCTGAGGCTGGTGTTGTGGGTGCAGCAGAGCGTAGCATAACTCCCCACGGGAGGAGTATAGCCTCAGGGCAGTGTATGCGGAGGATGGGGGTGATGGTGCAGGGCAGCAGCAGTAACGACACGGAGTCAGTGATGCAGTCCAGGGCCTTTACTCACAGTTCTTATTATCCAGACCACGTCTGCAGGTAACGGCTGCCCACTTCATACTGTGCTCACCAGGTGAGGGGCTCAGACAACTCCCAGATAACTTTGGAGCGCTTCACAGGACCCCCTTTGTGTGTCCTTTGTCTGGCCTTTCTTACCAACCCTTCTGTCCGGCTGCCTCGGGCCTCCTCTTGGTAAACTTGGCGCCAGTTTCCCTGACCCTATGTGGTGCCTTCCTAGCGGGTGTAGCGAGGGGCTGCGCCACATAAAATGTCACAGCCTCCGGTTTCTAGCTGAGGGTCGTTTCCTGCCTCCACTAGTTTCGGGGACCGGTCTCCCCCTTTGGCCTGACCCCTCCACGCAGGTGGATTCGGGCGTGCGGTGGCGACTCGCCCGTCCGCACCCCTGGGATCCCTTCGCTCCTCGAGCCTTCTCCGCTCCTCTTCCTTCCTTCTCCCTCTTCCAGGCCTGGGCCTCTGTTACTAGGCCCGCCTCCGGAGCAGAGCTCATGCAGAGCCCCTGCTCCCTGCCACTTCTGCTCAGACTTCTCTGCACTGAACTAAGATGGTGCCCACCTTTTATACTCCCTTCTCAATGCACCCAGGAACTGCTTCCTCCCTGCTCCTGCACTACAGGGTTCCCCTTCCTCAGTGTTCCCTCCCCTCACTCCAGCCAGGGACAGGGACTGTCGTGCCCATCTTAGGGGCATATTGGTCGCCCTGCCCCACGGCAATGTGGTGTAATGCATGCAGGTGTCGGGTCCTGATCCACACTCCATCCTTACCTGAGAGTGAGATATCACACCTCTGGGTGAGGTGCAATACCTCTGTAGCAACCGAGCCCTCAGGGTGCTACAGTTCCATTTATCTTCAGCCTAGGTGACGTATTGCGATACAGGGCCGTGATTTTGGCTATAAAAGGGTCCCCTAGATCCCTATCCCAAGCTTTTTAAGAGAATCATATATGGCGTGCCAGGAGACTCTATGGAATGCTTTCTCAGCATCCAACGAGAGTATCTAATTACAAATTTTTAACTGCATCTAGCCCAGGAAATACTTTGCGCCTAGTAGCAGTGTCTGCTAGTCAGCGGATTATCCCGGCTGTTAAGCAAGCTACACCACCTGTAGTTTGGACACTTAATTTTTTCAAAGGAAATGCTTCGGGACCACGGGATACTCAGTGAAGAGCATCAGGAGGCACCCCAAGGCATAGGGGCTGGGACTGGCAGTAGGATGCCTTGCGGTGGACAGCCGAGCTCGATCCTTATAAAAACTTTTTAACTGCAGCAGCTTTAGTGGACGCTACTGGAGCTGGAATTACGCGGCTGCTGGCATGAGACTTGCCCTCCAATAGATCCTTGTAAATGGATTTAAAGTGTATTCATTCAAATTAGAGAGACAATTTAAATTAAAAAGCTTAGAGCTGCCTCCACCACAGGGGGGTTCGCTCGACCCACCAGCGGACAGGCACCAGTATTGGGAGAGGGGGGCTGGCCGTCAGGGTTCACCGTGGCTCTGGCACAAACCCGGCGACACGGAGGTGGCACGGGCAGGAGCGGACTGAACGTGTCGGCTTCTCACTTTTTGGATTTTAGAAGGGCATGACATGCCTATATCTGTGTCTCTCCCTCCTTTTACTCCTCCACCTCTTTTCTTTTCGCATGACTATATGTACTTGTCACTTTTCCATGTGTTAGTTGTGTCTTCTGAGCAGTTTGTCAGCTTTTGGACACCTTTGAAGGTGTTTTCTATGTGTTTCTATGTGTTTTTGTTTGCCTGCCATTGGTTTTAACGGTGTTCGAAGGTGTTCGACGAACAGTTCGGCGAACACACGGGTGTTCGACGAACCGAACCGAACTCGAACACTACGGGGGTGGCTCAACACTAGTCTCCAGTTCTCTGGTGAGCCCGTCCAACCCTGCTGAAAAGCAGCCCTGGCTAAGAAAAGTGTGGGGGAAGGTTCCCGGACACTCTATGGCTGCTTTTTTTAATGTGGATCGGCCATGCTTATGCATGTTATTTCTCAAAACGCATTACAGATCAGGCCATTGTCCAACTCTGTATTCAAGAAATTAAATGCGCAAAGATAGATGTGTGTGTCAAAGCACCACCGACAAGTACGAGTTGATGTTGGATGGGCTGCCATTGCTTCTGCAACAAGCTCAATTACAGGACTTCCTGGGAGAAATGACACGCAGGGTACATACAGTTTCCCTCTATGCCAGTTCTTTCACCAAGCTAAATACAACTCTTAGCAAAAAAAGTTGTGGACTGGCTCCGTACCGCCCCTGGCCACATTCACCTGTTCACGTGTTTGTGGTTAGGCGGTCCTTGCCAGTAAGTGCACTGGGGAGAGCACGGGTAATGTTGTGGGACCCGTGCTTGTGGAACGCGAAGGCGATACCGGGAAATATAGTGGCGGCTGGGGATTGAGTATGGACACCTGGCCGCCGCCGGCATGAGGTTGTGACAAGCTTGGGCCTCCATGAGCCTAAAAGGCCACATTTCAAGTGCAAGCAGCTGTCAAAAATTTGGCAGTATAGTATTGCAGCCTGTGGGTGGGTGGCTGCCTGCATACTTGTGTGGCGCCCCTGACGGTTCGGTCGCCACAGAGTTATTGCATCTCATCCAGAGATGTGGTACCTCACTCTCAGGTAAAGAAGGAGTATGGCTCAGGACCCTAACACTACATCCACTACACCACATTTCCGGGGAACAGGGCGAGATTGCTCCTACGGGAGAGCACAGTCCCTGATCCCTGGCTGGAGTGGGGATGAGCCACTTAGAGAGGGGGATCTATGTAGTGGATGAGTGGAGGACGTAGATACTGGGAGCACATGAGTAGGAGATATAAAAACAAGGAACCATCTTGAAAGTACAGATCAGTCTGAGGAGGAAGGTGACAGGAGCAGGGGCTCTGCATGAGCTCTGCTCCAGAGGCAGGCCTAGCACTGAGGCCCAAGTCTGAGAGGAGAGAAGAGAGGAGCAGGAAGGCTCCAGGAACCGAAGGGACCCTAGGGGTACGGGCCGTGCAGCAAGCCACACGTACGCCCGCCGCTACCAGAAAGTAGGGGCGTCAGGCCAGAACAAGGGAACCGGTCCCTCAACTAGCGCGGAGCTAAAAGGCCCAACTAGGAAACCGGAGGCTGCAGCACTTCAAGTACCGCAGGCCACAAGTCTACACCAGTACACTAAGAAGGTAGCCGCATAGGACCCAGGGGACGGAACACACGTCGCCTGCCAAGGCCCGAGGATACCGGATAGAAGTGCCACTGGGTGTGAGGTGCAGGGAGCAGGCCAGAGAGAGGACACACAGAAGGGGGTCCTGTAAAATGCTCTGGAGTTACCTGAGGGTCGGCAGAACCCCTCACTGCGTGAACACAGGACGCCGTGGGCCTTGCACTGGCGCCTGTAGCTGGAACTGCTATAACCGTGAGTAAAGGCCCTGGGACTGCACTATCTAACTCCGTGTTATTACTGACTATCTGCACCATAACCACCATCATCTACACACGCTGCCTTGGAGCTACACTCTTCCTGTGGGGAGTTACGCTACCTTAGCTGCTATACCACCGGCTTCAGAGGACTGTTCCGCAGCGGCAGTTCCTATTGACCGCATTCCACAGGTGGCGTAGTCGGACATTAAAACACCTTTACACATAGACTACCCCTGGATTGACCGCCCTGGGTCACGGACCGGGTCACCGCCACAGTGACTACAACCCCCAGCATCTACCGGCCCGGCTCCAGGTACCCCACGGCCCAGGGGGCGCGTCACTTGTGCTTGCATTCCAAGGAATGGGGTAGGGACAACTGAACGCTGCAGTGGGACAAGGATGTGGACGGTGATTGTTGCAATTCTGCAACGACAGGTGCATGGCGGGAGGCATCTTCGCATGCGCCAAGGATCACTTATGATGGGCACACTTTTAGGCAGTGACCTGGGAATCAGATGCTTCCAGAGGTCTTCCCCATGCTGTTCCCATGTCTTGTCAGCACTGTATGCATGTGTTAAAATGACATTTTCTGGTGAATGCATTTGTCTTGGTTGAAAGCAATTCAAAAGTGCAAAAACACTACATGTGAACATAGCCCAAGTTGTGGAGGAGTATTTTTGTTTTTGGTTATTTATTTTTCCTTATATACAAGTCATTACCCTGGAAAGGATGTTCCTTAACAGGAAAATCCATTTTGGTTTCGTTTTTGTATGTTTTATTGAGAGTCCGTAAAAGTGGCGTAATACTCTGACCACGTTGCTGACAGCAGTGATCTGGGAGTCAGATGCTTCCAGGGGTCTTCCCCATGCTGTTCCCATGTCATTTGAGCACTGTTCCCATCAATTTGGGCAATTTTTAGGCCCTCTGCAAACAGCCGGGGGGAGCCACCTGAAAAATGCTTGAGTTTCCCATAGACTTACATTGGGCTCGTTGCTCGGTTCGAGCACTCGAGTAATCCAATTTGCTTGACCCGAGCAACGAGTACCTGAGCATTTTAGTGCTCGCCCATCACTAGATGAATTGATTCATATGAATTGTTATACTGTAAATATTTATGCTTGGTTAGATATTGATTTTGTTCATTTATACATACTGATACCTTGAAAAAGGCCAGTTCAGGCCGAAACGTTGCGTTTATGTATCTGCTTCCACTTGGGTCTGGCTAATAAACTTTTGAATTTTCCAGAAATTTTGAGTGCCGGAGTTATTATCAGTTTTTGTATTCTCTGTATTTACTCCTGAGCACCACCTAAACAGTGAGCACCCAATCTTTCATACCGTAAAAAATATACTGTCGCGTTTCAAGTCTAGCCGACTCTTAATCGTAGATATAGTTCAAAAAGGACAAAACTAGTAGTATAAAAACATATAAAGTCACTAATTAGAACACATCACACATTGACAGCACCAAATAGCAAAGTATTAACCCTACAATGGGATGTTGTGGACATGCATATGTACCATAGACAACCATGTAACAACAAAAAGACCCTTACAATGTAATTAAGTCTTATACAAGCTGATAGAAGCGAACTCCTGTGATGCCACATCCATAGGAATCTATAGCTCAATATAATTATTAACTCCAGCTATTGAAAAGAAATTGTATTGTGTCAGTACAAACTGACATCCACCATCTTTTATAAATACTTTGTATTGTCATTAGCTTGTTGTGCATTAAGATTATTTATTAACGCTATTGCTGATTAAATATATGTGTTAGCATAAACTGAAATCAACCATCCCTTGTTAATACTTTGTATCAGTGTGAAGCCGTTACACATTACATTAGTTAATTGTAGCTAATGTACTAAAAAAAATGAATTGTGTCAGTATAAACTGACAAAATATATTCCTGCGAACTTTCCTCTTCAATACAGAAACACATTAATGCACCAAAACTGTCAACCATATCCCCTGCATCGTGTCAGTATAAACTGACATCATTAGTGATAGTTGGTCAGGTGATGTATCGTCCGTTCCAGCATTTACCTCTTACCTCAATTAGAACAATCTTAATCTTCGTTTTACAAGCAATGTACAATCACTTTCCATAAATGTCTTGGATATTACACTGACGGTTAATAGTGTGAGCCGCTCTGTAGATCCAGAATTGTATAGGAAAGACACAGCGGGTAACACATTGCTGCACGCCACCCCCTGTCACCCACCACCTACCATCAAATCCATTCCTGGGGGGGAACTCATCCGCACCAAAGAGCCTTCTCCAACACCTACCAATACAATAAACCTGCTGTAGATACAAGCCAGAGACTTAGAGGGACCCAAAATGGACTATAGAACGGGCTGCAGTCATAGCAGGGACTAGACCCACAGAGGCATTATTACTAAGTGAGGAGAAAAACCCATACAGCATGTTACCAACAGATTCACCTTTTCCATTGAATATAGTTGAGAATACAAGCAAGTCATCAACATCATTCAATCAAATTTGTTTATTCAAATGGAGATTGGCAAGAACAGAAAAAAGGATCAATAGGGTCAGGATTAAGGTGACCAGGGCCATATCAGCTTTAATGGTGCTTAATGTGGGAATTTATGTTAGACATCACGAGTTGGAATCTGGTGAGGGGAATTTCTGTTTGAATGATGTGAATGATGGCAGCACTTGAATGCAGTTGGGATAGATTTATGGACGCTCGCACTTCAGTAAGGGATAGGGCGAGCTTTGGTCTTGTTGGGTGGTCACAGCCCGGGTCTGAGGTTTCAGGACCGTTCGTTGTGGCTGGAGGCTGGGTCCTTCTAGTAGGTTATAGAATTTTTGGTGGGGGAATCATATGGATGGTTCCCTTCATTATCAAGTTGAATAGGGGCTCATCTGGCACCTGGCTTGGATGGGGTCTGACACTGGTAGCTTGTGGTGTGATTAATCTACCATGTACAATGGTAGTGTGGTGCCGTCAAGCTGAGGTTTGATAGCTGATGATAAAATGGTCAATGGAGAATTAAGTAATGTGGTGCCAGATCTGGTAGCTCCCAGAACCCCTCTCTTCACGGTATTATTATTGACTATTGGTTATTTGTTGTGTAATAAATATGTCCGTATTACACATAACCTAATTTATGGACATCTATAGTTTGATATCTTTGCCTGTTGATTGGGTGGCTTGTTCTCAACATCTGGTGACAATTTCATGTCAATAACACCTTTAGAAATATATTTACTTTGAAAATTGGTGACTTGTTCAATACTTATTTCACCCTCTGTATATCCTGGTTTACAGTAGTGTTCAAAATAATAGCAGTGTGGAGTTCCATTAGCGAGGTCAATCATTCTGTGAAGAAACAGCTGTGAATCAGGTGGCCCTTATTTAAGGGTGAAGCCAGCACATGTTGCATATGCATTTCTCGTTGAAAACCTGAGAAATATAGGTCGTTCGAGACATTGTTCAGAAGAACAGCATACTTTGATTAAAAAGTTGGTTGGAGAGGGTAAAACTTATAAAGAAGTGCAGACAATGACAGGCTGTTCAGCTAAAATGATCTCCAGTGCTTTAAAATGGAAAGCAAAACCAGACAGATGTAGAAGAAAATGGAAGACTACTATTCAAATGGATCAAAGAATAGCTAGAAAGGCTCAGCCAATGATCAGCTCCAGGATGATCAAAGACCGTGTCAAGTTACCTGTGAGTACTGTGACAGTTAGAAGACGCCTGTGTGAGGCTAATCTCTTAGCAAGAATTTCCCGCAAAGTCCCACTGTTAAAAAGAAGACATGTACTGGAGCAGATACAATTTGCCAAATAACACATCAACTGGCCTAAAGAGAAATTGAGAAACATTTTGTGGACTGATGAAAGTAAAATTGTTTTTTGGGGTCCAAGGGCCGCAGACAGTTTGTCAGACGAGCCCAAAACTCTGCATAGGCATAGTACACTCTAAATACAGTGGAGCATGGTGCAAGCATCATGATATGGACATGTTTCTCTTACTATGGTGCCGGACCTATTTACCGCATACCAGGGATCATGGACCAGTTTGCATATATTAAAATACTCAAAGAGGTCATGTTGCCTTACGCTGAAGAGGATATGCCCTTGAAATGGAAGTCTCAAGGGTATATCACCAGTAAATGAGCAAAATCTTGGTGACATCAAAAATGCAGTTTGAGGCAAAGCTAACAAGTGGCAAAAAATTGTGGGATGTAGTCAATAACAGTTGACAGATGCCAGAAGTTGGCTGACTCTATGCAACATAGATGTGAAGCAGTTCTAAAAACTGTGGTTATACAACTAAATATTGGGTTAGTGATTCACAGGAATGCTAAATCTTAAAAAAGAGAAGTACATATTGTGAGTTTGTAAAGACAAATGCAAACACTGCTATTTTTTTTGAACAGCCCAATGTTCATTTTTTGCTATTTTCTGTAAAGTCGTTAACAATTATATACATTCCTCTTCATGCTTTCAATTAGAAAACAGTGTGCAATGTTCCCAATGCATGGAAATAAAAACTAGCATTACGATGTTGTGCTTAACTCATGTTTTTGAACACACTGCTATTATTTTGAACACTACTGTATGAGGGATTCCAAAGTAAAATTTTTTGGCAATTGGAGAATTTCGTCCTTGAAACAAAATAAAAAGATTTACCAGATCCTCTTAGATTGATTCCCTACCTACAGCCTAGCTAACAATGCAGTCAGTCTGGATATAGTAGTCCGACACATGCCTTTCGCCACACAATAGCAAAATTAATGGGACCAACCAGGCTCTCATCAAGGCCCCCATATCACCTACATGAACTCATCTACCTATCTGTCTCTATGACATGTATGGCTTTTCAATGCGTATAACTCTGGTTTGGCCAATAACTATATCTCTCCACCCCCCTATACCCACTAACACTTTGTTTGGCCACTTTGGTGGCAGGTTATTTGCAGGGAACAATAAAGGGAATTGGAGTTCGAAATCAAACTACTTGAATTGGTGCATTTCCCAACCTTAATGAGCGTCTGGGCCTATATTCATGGACAGGTTTGTGCCACCACCTGGTGAACCCTGATAAGTGCCTGAGCCCTAGTGATCCCATTCAGCTCTGGGCACACTGCATGTATGGAACGGGCTCAGGAGGTGTTGCATCGCCAGCACATGAGTCTAACTGGTGCGATAAGGTATAGCAGTTTAAACCCTTAGATGCCGCTTTAATTGTGACAGAAGCATTAATAGGTTGGCAATTGAATGGAGATGGTGTTACAATGGGAGCCATGGACTAACTGAATGCCCCCCTACTTGCACATTTATATGTGGCGCCCCTGAGGGTTCAGTCACCACAGAGGTACTGCGTCTCACTCAGAGGTGTGGTGTCTCCTTCTCAGGTAAGGATGGAGTGCAGCCCGGGACCCTAACACCTGCATCCAACACCACAATACTCCAGACCGGCTGGAAGGGCAAGATGCACTGCTTTTATGCTGAGCCCTATCCCTGGCTGGAGTGGGGGAAACCAGAGTGAGGGGGAACCGTGTAGTGGGTGTGAGTGGAGGACATAGTTTAGGGGAGCACTTGTTAGGAGTATATAAAGGGAGGCCATCTTGGTAGGAGTAGGCAGTCAGTGAGTGAGAGTGCTGAGGAGCAGCCTGGGGAGCAGAGTCTCTTCAGGAACTCTGCTCCAGATTGGGGCCTAGTAAGAGAGGACAAGGAGAGAGAGGGGAGCGGAGGAGAAAGGCTCCAGGAACTAGAAGGGATCCCAGGGGTACGGACCGAGCTGGAGGCCACCCGTACGCCTGAATCTGCCAGGCGGTGGAGGGATCAGGCCACAAGAAGGGAAACGGTCCCTGGGCTAGTCGTGTTACTTCAGGTCTCGGCTAGAAACCGGAGACTTCTGTACTTTCAAGGTGCAGCTGCCACATCCGCACTCAAGTAGCCAAGAAAGGTAGCCATATAGGATCAGGGAACTCCAGGTTGCCCTGAAGGATCCGAGGATACCATCTAGGGACTTTGTTTGGCGAGGCGCAGGGCAGGAGGGAGAGACCCAGCACGGGAAGACGGCTGAGGAAGGAACATATAGAAAGGGGTCCCGTTAAGTACTCTTGAATTGCTTGAGGGATTGCTGAACCCCTGCTTGATGAACGCAGCGTGACATGGGAGGCTGTAACCTGTACAGTGTAACCTGAAGAACTTAAGAACTGTGAGTAAACTCGGAAGACTGCACCTCACTGTCTGTCAGTTATTGCTGCTGTGCTGTCACTCCTGCACTACAATGCCCAGCATCACTTCATACAACCCCTTCACTGCCCTGGAGCTAAGCTCTACCTGTGGAGAGACACACCAACACTGCTGCACTAATGTAGCACCCTGAGGATTCGGCTGCTACAGGAGTATTGCACCTCAACCCAGAGGTGTGATATTCCACTCCCGGGCAAGGATGGAGTGTGGATCTGAGCTCAGTCAGCTGCATGCACTACACACATCCCATTTCCGAGGAACAGGCCGACGGTACTCCCACTTAGAAATGTGCAGGTACGACCGAGTCTGTTCCTGGCTGGAGTGGGAGGGGGGTGGTACATCCCAAGTAGTGTAGGGGCAGATAGGGGGAGCAGCCTGGGTAAAGATAGGAGCTCATTGGGTGCTGGTCACCTGAGCTCACACATAGAGGGTGTATATAAGGTGGGCACCAACTAAGATCAGGGTCAGATGCAGAGAACAAGTCAGTTGGAGACAGCAAGACAGCTGCAGAGGAGCAGACAGCAAGCAGAGAGGAAGTCAGCCTGCAGCAAGAGAGAGACCCTGAGTGAGAGAGGAGCAAAGAAGGAGTACCCAGAGGGGAAAACAGAGAGGACCCAAGAACCCAAATTAAAGCACTGGGTGAGGAGTCGGCACAGGGTACCGGAACCCAAGCTGGCGGGGGCAGAAAACACACCCTAGCCAGAGACCGGAGACCGTGGGCAGCGTTTGTCACGGTCACCCATTACATCCACCCCGAAGGCACACCACATGAAGGGTCAGGGAACCCAAGGCCAAGGGTGTCCCAACAGAAGGCCCGAGGGAGCTGGACCTAGGTGGATCCCTGGTGGGGACGGCCAGAGAACGGGACAGAAGGAGAGCTCAGGGCCACGCTCCGGACTTGTTTGGGGGTTGGCTGGATCCAGGACCTGGTGGACGCAGCACGGCTCGGGTGGTCACTCGGAGCTGGAGTGACCAGTACAACATCTGCAGTAAGTAAACACCCTTAACTGCACAACCCGACTCTGTCTTCATTGCCGTCTGCACTGCACCACCACAACCCCCATCCTCTGCACCTGTCCTCCCTGAGGCTATACCCCTCCCGTTGGGGGTTATCCCACCAAGCTGCGCACCCACCATCAGCCTCAGCGGACCCTGCTGCAGCGGCGGCCACAGTGACCGCATCACAACGGGTGGCGTAGTCGACACAAAAGAACTCTTAATAACATCTGTAGGACTGCCACATAACACTGAGCTTGACGCCCTGGGCACGGGGCCGGGTCACAGCCGCTCGGAGACTACAAACCCCCATCTGATCCGGTGCCGGGTATTCCCCTCAAAAAGGAATATGTCCCAGGGGGCGCGTCACTAACATCAGCTCCAGAGGACCTGCTCCGCAGCGGCGGCTCCCTTTAGCCGCATACCACAGGTGACGTCACGAACTCTAAATAACAAAACCCATATAAATATCCCCTTTTTATTGACCACCCTGGGTCACGGACTGGGTCACCACCACTGTGACATCTCCCTTAACAGCGACCGGCCCGGCTACCGAGAACCCCACGGCCCAGGGGACGCGTCATATACACCTATGAAGCCCACATTGTGTCTGGGCTTCATAGAAAAATGCTAATTTTACAATACAGTGCAATATTGCTATATTGCATTGTATTGTGCAGGCAATTTCAGTAGAGATGAGCAAGCATGCTCGTCATTACTCGCCCGAGCATCACTGTGCTCGGGATGTTTGTTTCTCGAAGAGTATTTTCTTAAAAAGCTCGGGCGGGAGCTCGAGTCCCCGCCCTGCATGTTTGGTGCTTTTTAGACAGTCAATAAACAAGCTGGGATTGCCTGCCAGTCACTAATGCCGTAGCCATGTTGGTTGTGGCATTACTGTGATTGGCTGGCCGGATAGCGTCATCGGGTCTGTATAAGACCTGTGACCCTATGCTCGTCACAGTCTACCCCGGAATCAGGCAGAGTAGGGAGAGGTGAAATACAAGTCCCATAGGCATATTGAGATACAAATAATTAGATCATTAATGCATGTAAAGAAATCTAGAACACTCCTAAATGAATACTTGAAAAGAGGAGGAGCAAAGGGAGTGTGTATAAAATATACATTTATATTAAATTCTGGTTAAAAACATTCTTACAACTAACCAGGACAGGAAAAATAGCAACAATCAAAAACCCTGGGGTAGGGAAAACACATGCAAGCCCCCCAGGGAATGCACTAGCAGAAAGTGCAGAGCCCTACGTACACACGTTTCGCATGTTAACCACACGCTTTCTCAAGGGTAAGTAGAGGAATCCCATCTGTAGGACCTTTATACCATGTGATTTGGTCACATGGTCCTATCTCACCAACGAGAGTGGGTGGGCAGTGCATGCACAGATCACCGCACTCGCAGAACGCCCGCCCCCAGCTGTCAAGCTGAACCCCAGCATACCAGGAGGCACAAAGACTCCCAGTATGCCCAGACCACCATAAAGACACCGGGGCACAGCGCCCACGAGGCAGAGAAGAGGGCACGCGCTCACGATCCAGTGGTGAGTATAGGTAGAGATTAAAATAAAATGAGACTAATCTCCAAAAGGACACCATCATAATAGGAATGCAGAAGAATAGAAGGAAATAGAAAAAAAGAAGAAAGAAGACAAAACGCATTGTGTGTTTACATTATATATGCAATAAATATGTCATAAATGCAGCAACCACACAAAAATCATGATTATATAATTAATAAAATTACATTTTGACTAGATAAAAGTACAAGGAAATTGTTTTATGTCGATCCTTCACTCAAGCTGATCATTCCTAGAGCTGTATGATGGTATGCAGAAAGCACGGTAAGCATCTGTAGATATTATCCGCTTCCTCAGATTGCCGGAGGAATGTACATAGAATCAGTCTCAGGTAAAGGGAACCAGAAACTGCCGATGGATTCACAAAAGAAAATTAAATTAGCATAAAATTAAAAATAAAATTAAAAACAAGACACAAACTGCTTAGTGACAGTGGTGGTGTGGCACCCCAGGGGTCCGGTTGCCACAGTGGCATTGCCTCCCTCACAAGAGGTGATGCCATGCCTAGAAGCAAGCAGGGGTCCCCTAATCAGGTTTTGCTAAACATGCAACCCTTTCCTGGCTCCAGACCAGCAAAGGGAGCTCCTCCCCTTGGCAACTGGGATCTGGAGGCGGGGTTAGTTAGACTTAGTGTGAGGAGTTGAAGTGAGGAAGACGACGAGAGAGGAGCTGGGTACTGGAGCTGCGCGGCAGTTCACCCCAGAAGAAATCAGCACAGAGAACCGGACACTGGAGTCCGAGGCTGTGGGGCACTGAAGGCCCAGCTGTTAGAACCTTGCTGTTAGGTTTTTTTTCCTTTGCTGGTCACATGACCTTGTTGGCCTATTTAATCCTGCTCCGCCCTTCTGGCTTTGCTGGACTTCATTGTATATCTACTTTCTAGCTAGCCTGTGCTCTGTATCTAACTCTGTTAGTTTGCTTGGTCTACGGACCTCTAGGTTCTATCTATTTTGTTTGTTCGTCTGTCTGCTGCTATTTCTGTTAGGAGGTGTCCCATATTCCTCCCAGTCCTTAGTACTTGTAGGGATTCCCTCCCCAAATCTATAGGTCTCCGTACAGACTAGATTAGGACTTTAGCAGGTCTGATCGCAGGATCAGGTTCCCTGTTACATCGTAGGGATTCAGCTGAGTCTTATAGTAGGGACAGATCTCCTCTCTTTCCTTAGCTTTGGTAGCAGAACATAACAGTAAGTCCAGCCTGTAAATTCTCTAAGGAAAGATTTTTTTTTGTTCCATCATGGTGTCGGTTCAGGATTTGGCTAAACACCTGCAGGGACTCTCTCTGGAAGTGGCCGAGCTCCGTCAGCACGTGAGTAACTGTCCTGGAGCATATTTCTTGGAGCCTAAGGTATGTTTGCCGGATTTATTTTTTGGTGAACATCGAGAATTTTTTTCATTTAAAAATGCTTGCTTATTGTATTTTCGTTTGAGACCCAAGTCCTCTGGGGATGAATCCCAGCGCGTAGGGTTCATAATGTCACTTTTGCGCAAAGAGCCTCAGGAGTGGGCCTTTTCTTTGCAACCTAGTGATACATGCTTCAGATCAGTGGATAGTTTTTTTTCTGCTTTAGGACTATTATATGATGATCCTGACCGTGTGGCATCAGCTGAGACTGAGTTGAGACGTTTAAAACAAGGATCAGGTAATATGGAAAAATATTGTACACATTTTCGTCGTTGGTCCACTCAAACAGGGTGGAACGATTCTGCTCTGAAAAGTCTATTTCTTGCTGGGCTCAGTGAAAAGGTTAAAGACCTGCTAATTGCTTATCCTACACCTGAGGATTTGCAACAGGCTATGCAATTAGCTATACGGGTGGACAGAAGACTGCGTGCTAGGGTTAATGAGAGCAAATCCTCTGCTATGTCAGTTTCTGGTTATGATAATGTGTGTACTAACAGTGGTGAACCGATGGAGATTGGATCGGTGGCACCTCGCTCTCAAGAAAAACACCGTCGTTTTTCAGAAGGCTTGTGTTTCTATTGTGGAAAATCTGGTCATTTGATTAAAGGCTGTGAGCTTCGTATGAAGAAAGAAAAAAAAATGGTCAGTCACGCCCGTATTGCCTGTTTAAATTCCAAGGGTATATTTTTAGCTGCTTCCACGATTGCTCAGGAAAAATTAATGGAATTTCGGGTGTTTGTTGATTGCGGGTCTACACTGAATGTTATTGATGGGGGATTCGTGGAAAAACTCAATTTAAAACCTGAACCTTTATCATCCCCCATTGCTGTGGTTTCTGTGGATGGCTCCCCTTTGAAGAATATTACTCTCAAGGTCAGTGAATTTCCTCTCACTATTAATGGTGTTCACCATGAGAAATTGGATTTGGTAGTGTTGAATAACTTGCCTTCTCCAGTAATATTGGGTTTGCCCTGGTTAAAATTTCACAATCCTGTACTGGATTGGTCTACCAGTGAAATTAAATCCTGGAGCCATAAATGTTATGACAAGTGTTGTAACGGGCGTATTGCAGCTTTGGATAGGGGAGAATTGCCTGTTCCTATTCAGGATTTTTGGAGAGTTTTTTCTGAGAAAGAATCGCAGGTTTTGCCTCCCCATAGAGACTATGATTGTTCTATTGAATTTGTCCCTGGAGCGACTCTTCCTAAAAGTCGTTTATTTAACCTTACTATTCCTGAGAGGAAGGCTTTGGAGGAATACATACAGACAAGTTTGGCCGCCGGTCACATTAGGCCCTCTAAGTCTCCTGTGGCGGTTGGATTTTTTTTTGTAAAAAAAAAGGACGGCGGTTTACGTCCTTGTCTGGATTTTCGTGAGATTAACAAAATTACGGTACGCAATCCTTACCCACTGCCATTGATTCCTGATCTGTTTAACCAGTTATTGGGGGCCAAGTGGTTCTCTAAAATTGACCTTAAGGGGGCATACAATCTGTTGCGCATGAAGGAGGGTGATGAATGGAAGACTGCTTTTAACACTCCTGTGGGTCATTTTGAGAATCTGGTTATGCCTTTTGGTCTTACTAATGCTCCTGCATTTTTTCAGAATCTGATTAATGACATCCTTAGACCTTTGATCGGTAAAAATGTGGTTGTGTATTTGGATGACATTTTGATTTATTCGCCAGATCTGGAGTCTCATTGGCGGAGCGTGCGTGAGGTATTACAGTTATTAATGGACAATTCGCTTTTTGCTAAGCTGGAGAAATGTGAGTTCGCTGTACAGAGAATTAGTTTTTTGGGCTACATTATCTCCAGCAAAGGTTTTGAGATGGATCCGGTTAAGGTTCAGGCTGTGCAGGAATGGCCTAGGCCTATTGGTTTGAAATCAATACAGAGGTTTTTGGGTTTCGCCAATTACTATAGAAAATTCATAAAAAATTTTTCTAGTATTGTCAAACCTCTGACTGATCTCACCAGGAAAGGTGCTGATGCGGTTCAGTGGTCTTCTGAGGCCATTGAAGCTTTTGTGTATCTCAAGGAGAGGTTCACCTCTGCTCCCATCCTTATGCAGCCTGATGTTACTAGGCCGTTTTTGGTTGAGGTTGATGCTTCCTCTGTGGGGGTTGGCGCAGTATTGTCTCAGGATAACGGGGATGGATTACATCCCTGTGCATTTTTTTCAAAAAAATTTTCGGAGACTGAATTGAATTACGATATTGGTAATCGGGAATTATTGGCTATTAAACTCGCATTTGAACACTGGCGCCACTTCTTGGAAGGTGCGGAATTTCCCGTTCAGGTTCTTACGGATCATAAAAATCTGATATATCTTGACGCTGCCAAGCGCCTGAATGCCCGTCAGGCTAGGTGGGCACTGTTTTTCTCGCGGTTTAATTTCTCCGTTACTTACATCCCTGGTACTAAGAATGTTAAGGCGGATGCCTTGTCTCGCAGTTTTTCTCCCATAGTCGGTGCTGAGAAAGAGGAAAACATTTTACAAGAAGGTGTTGTGATAGCTGCTTTAGACTCCGTTTTGGAAGATGAGATTCTTAAAGCTCAGGAGAATGCCCCATCTAACACTCCTCATGGGAGGTTGTTTGTGCCTGGGACCTTTAGGAGAGATTTGTTTGTTGAGTGTCACGAATCTCGGTTGGCAGGTCATCCCGGAATCTCTGAGACCAAGAGACTGGTGGGTCGCAGTTTTTGGTGGCCTGGATGGCAGAAGGAAGTCATTAAGTGGGTGCGCCAATGTACTATATGTGCTAGATCTAAGTCCTCACATACTCCTGCTGCGGGGTTGCTTTGTCCTTTGGAGGTCCCCAGTGCTCCTTGGACACATTTGGCTATGGACTTTATAACTGACCTTCCCCCCTCTGAGGGTTTTACTGTCATCTGGGTGGTCGTGGACCGTTTTAGCAAGATGTGTCACTTGGTTCCCTTCGTCAAACTGCCCTGCGCTAAAACTCTCGCTAAGGCCTTTGTCAAGGAAATTGTCAGACTTCATGGCGTTCCTACTGACATTGTTTCTGATAGGGGTCCTCAGTTCGTGGCTCGTTTTTGGCGTGCCTTTTGTGACAGGTTGGGAATTCATTTGTCGTTTTCGTCCGGATATCATCCTGAATCTAATGGCCAGACAGAAAGGAAAAACCAGGATGTTGAGCAGTTCTTGCGTTGTTTTGTGGCAGACAATCAAGAGGGGTGGTCTGAGTTTCTGCCACTTGCCGAATTTGCTCTGAACAATCATACATCTTCTTCTGCTGGTTGTTCGCCTTTTTTTTGTTGTTCTGGGAGACATCCGTCGTTTGGGTCGTTCTCCAAGTTGGGATCTGCCGTGCCTGAGGAGGAGAATTTTTCCGGTGATTTGGAAAGAGTTTGGACGGATGTGCGTGGTAATCTTCAGGAGGCCAACAGAAAATCTAAAGACTACTTTGATAGGAAACGACAGGAGGTTTTGTTCGCTGTTGGTGACATGGTTTGGTTGTCCTCTAGGAATCTGCGGTTGAGGATTCCTTCTAAGAAATTGGGTCCCAAGTTTGTAGGGCCCTTTAAGGTGCTTCAGGTTGTCAACCAATCTGCTGTTAGGTTGGAGGTTCCTACCTCCTGGAGAATTAATCCGGTCTTTCATGTCTCTCTGTTAAAAAAAGCTGTTGTGTCGGATGGTGACGCCTCTGCCTCTGTTCCTCCGGTGGTGGAGGACGGGGAATATGAAATTTCTCGCATCCTTGACTCTAGACGGTATAGAGGTAGTTTGCAGTATCTTGTGGCCTGGAAAGGTTTCGGACCCGAGGATAACTCTTGGGTGAGGTCAGATGATGTTTCCGCGTCCAGACTTATCAGAGCGTTTCACAGGAGATTTCCTGATAAGCCTGGTCCTAGGGGATCCGGAGGATCCTCTTAGAAGGGGGGGTACTGTTAGAACCTTGCTGTTAGGTTTTTTTTCCTTTGCTGGTCACATGACCTTGTTGGCCTATTTAATCCTGCTCCGCCCTTCTGGCTTTGCTGGACTTCATTGTATATCTACTTTCTAGCTAGCCTGTGCTCTGTATCTAACTCTGTTAGTTTGCTTGGTCTACGGACCTCTAGGTTCTATCTATTTTGTTTGTTCGTCTGTCTGCTGCTATTTCTGTTAGGAGGTGTCCCATATTCCTCCCAGTCCTTAGTACTTGTAGGGATTCCCTCCCCAAATCTATAGGTCTCCGTACAGACTAGATTAGGACTTTAGCAGGTCTGATCGCAGGATCAGGTTCCCTGTTACATCGTAGGGATTCAGCTGAGTCTTATAGTAGGGACAGATCTCCTCTCTTTCCTTAGCTTTGGTAGCAGAACATAACACCAGCAGCAGAAACCGGAGGGCAGGAGACTGCAGGTCTCCTGGCCCAATCAGACGCCCGGAGGCTCAGCAGCACCGCAGGGACCAGCACCACCACGTGGGAGCAATGCACCAGCAAGGCCCGAGCTGCCTGCCATACGGGTGAGCACAAAGACATTGCACTCAGGGACGAGGGCTACCGCACCGCTACAAGCAGCAGGGCCAAAGAGTTTAGTGGAAAGGGAAGGCCTCCAACTTCACCTGGCAAGGAGGATTCTTTACTTGCTTCCAGGCTGCCCGGACTTCCACTTGTAGTCAGTACCCTAGTCCCGGCTTGTCTAATCACCACCAGTAAAGATAAGGGGAAACCGCCATTAAGTTGTGGACTGATTATTACTGCGCCATCACCCCCTGCACTACACTGCACAGCAACGTCTGTTACAGCACTACTTCCTGCCCTGGAGCTCAGCTCTACCTGTGGAGAGCCAAACCACCTCGGCTGCAGTAACACCAGCTCCAGAGGACCTGCACCGCAGCGGTGGCCCCACATAGCCGCATACCACAGGTGGCGTCACAAACTTTATACATTAAACTTTAGAAACGATAAAATTCCCTTTTATTGACCGCCCTGGCACACGGACCGGGTCACCACCACTGTGACATCTCCCCCAGCATCTACCGGCCCGGCACCGAGTACCCCACGGAGAGGGGGCGCGTCAGTGGCAAGTGTCAATAAAGTCATAACTTATAAAAAGGACGAGAAGCTGAGTGCTTCATTAAGACCACATGGAACTAGGGTCCCCATGGGTACAATCCATTTGGTCTCGCACTGCGCCAAACGTTTCCCTATATCTCCTCCTCGTATGCCAGAATGGATAAGGTCAATCCCCCACACTCTGAAGGACTTGGAGCTACAGTCATGGTGCATCTTAAAATGTTGGGGGGTAGTTTTAAATTGGGTAATATCAGCTGCTGTCCTGGCCGCAGCAATGTCTCTCACATGTTCCCGTACGCGTACCCGCAATTCTCGGGTTGGAAGTCCAATGTATATCTTTGAACATCCGCAAGTAGCATAATATACTACATTTGTACTAGTACAAGTGATATGATGTTTGATTGTAAATTAGCGTAGTCCATCAGCCGACGTGAAGGAAGAACTGCAAAGGACATTGCTGCAGGCGAGACAGCGGCCGCACCGAAAAAAATCCCAAATTAGGACCCCTATTTCCAAACAAATTTACCACAGATGATGTGTAGTGGCTTTTAACTAACAAATCTTTTCAATTTCTACAATGTCTAGATGTCATTAGAGGAGCGATTGGTAGACTTGATTGCAAAGACGATTCTGTCTTAAGAATAGGCCAATGTTTCTGACGCGCCCCCTGGGCCTGTGTTGTGGATGCACGTGTGCGGGAGTACCCGGAGCCGGATCGCTGGGGGTTGTAGTCTCCGTGGCGCTGACCCGGTCCGTGCCCAGGGTGGTCAAACCAGAGGCAGTCTTAGTGTAATAACAAATGTCCGACTACGCCACCCGTGGATTGCGGTCAGTGGGGACCGCCGCTGCGCTGCAGACCGCTGAGGCTGATGTTGCATGCGCAGCCAAGTATGGGATAACTCCCCATGGGAGAAGTATTGCCTCAGGGCAGCTAGTGTGGATGATGGGAGTGATGGTGTGAGCGTCCCAGTACTAATGGTGCTGGTGCGGCGATGAAACACAGAGACGCGTGGTTGCAGTTTCCAATGCTTTACTCACAGTTCTTTACTGGTCCTAGTCACCTCGGTACCGGCGGTGACTGCCCAAGCCGTGCTGCGTCCACCAGGCAAGGGGCTCGACCAACTCCCAGGCAATTCCAGAGCGTGGCACAGGGCTCCCTTCTCTTCCTTTCTCTGGCTGTCCCCACCAGTGACCCACCTTTGTCCAGCTTCCTCGGGCCTTCTCTTGGCGAAACCTATCTCCGGTTTCCCTGACCCTATGTGGTATGCTTTCCTGGTGGATGTAGTGAGGGGTCGCACCAAGATGTGGTCACAACCTCCGGTCTTTGGCTGAGGAATTTGTTGCCTCCACCAATTTGGGTTCCGGTACCCTGTTCTGCCAACCCGTCACCCGCAATCTCCTGGGCCTATGGGGTTCCTTCTTCTCTCGTGTCTCTGGGCCTTTCTTAATGTTCTGTTCCTTGTTTTTTCTGTTCCTCTCCTCTGGCTCTGGCCTCCTCTCCAGGCCTGCCTCGTGGAGCTGGGCCCAGACTGAGCCACAGCTCCCTGTCAGCCCTCTCTGTCTGAACTCCTCTCTGAACAGACTCCCCGGACTGAACACTGTTCTAAGATGGTGCCCACCTTATATACCTCCCTCTATGTGTGAGCCCAGGTGACTAGCAACCAATGGGCTCCTACCTATGCCCAGAGACCCACCCCTATCTGCTCCTACACCACTGGGTTTTCCTCCCCCTCCCCACTCCAGCCAGTGACAGAAGCTGTCGTGCCTGCACTTCTGTGGGAGCACCGTTGAGCTGTCCCTCGGAAATGGGGTGTGTGTGGTGCATGCAGCTAAACGAGCCCTAGTCCACACTCCATCCTTACCCGGGAGTGGAATATCACACCTCTGGTTTGAGGTGCAATACCCCTGTAGCAGCCGAGCCCTCGGGGTGCTACATTTCTTTAAAATTTTTCTCATATTATGCCATTCATGATTGAAAGTAGAGATGAATCGAATTCTCCCATCGCACCTCTGTCATTTAGAAGGAGTTTAAAGAAGTGAATTCCGTGAGGTATTCTTGGCCCGTCTATAGCCCGCCTTGATGCATCTCTGACTATAGCCCCTGTCCTCAAAGCGAGATCTCAAGTCCCTCACCTGCATATCAAACTTAGCCTCAGATGAACAAATCCATCTCATCCTGAGGAACTGACCAACTGGGACAGCACGAATAGTTGCTGCACTATGTGCGGATGACGCATGTAGCAGGGCGTTAACAGAGGTGGACTTTCTGAACACATCTGTCTGCATAAATGCATCATCATCTGCTTCCAGATTAATGTCCAAGAAGTCCAACCTCTTCTTATCTGCCCTGTATGTAAGTTTGATATTAAATGAATTTTTATTTAAACGACCCATGAACCACTCAAGCTCTCCACCGTCCCTTTCCAAAGAAAAAATAAATTATCTATATATCTATACCAGCACTGGATGGGTTCCATGGCATGTGCACCCTGCCTGCCAAATAGGGTCCTCTCCAAAAATCAAAGGAAAAGAGGTTAGCATACGAAGGCACACATGACGCGCCCATCGCAGTGCCGCGCATCTGTAAATAAAATGTATTTTTGAAAACAAAAAAGTTATGAGTAAGGATGGAATGGAGCAGCTCAAGTATCAGATCACAGGTCGTGCTGTCCGAGTTGCTGCCCCCCAGGAAGAAGCGGACCACCTCAAGTCCATCCTCGTGTCCGATGTGTAACATACCTGGCGGCGTCCTTGCATGGTGGTCCATCTCCCACTGTGCAAGAGGGCGCACTTGATCTCCTGTCCAGAATGTCTCTCTGGCTTCCCTCCATGCTGTCTGTTTGTGTCTGTTTCTGCTGCTTAAGGGCGGCGCCCGATCACTTCCTGCCTTTTGTACCTGCTGTGGGTCACACCCCTTGTGCGTCCTCAGCCTATTGCTGTCTGTCACTTGGTATATAGCTCAGCAGCTCCCTTCTATCCCTGCCTGAGCATAGTGTTTCCTTCAGTGTGTGCTTGCACTCTGAAGGTGCCAGGTCCCGTCTCTTGTCTCCTGCTTTTTGTATCAGTTCCCGTGTCTGAACTGAGTCCTGTATGTCTCCTGCTTTGCGGTATCAGCTCCCGTGTCTGAACTGAGTCCTGTATGTCTCCTGCTTTGCGGTATCAGCTCCCGTGTCTGAACTGACTCCTTTCTGTGTTCTCTTGTCTGTCCTGTCTGAACACGCTCCTAGCCTGTTCCTCTCGCCTTCTAGTGGCCGATTTCCTAGACCCGCTCCTGTGTCTGGTCTGTCCTGTCTGAACACGCTCCTTGCCTGTTCGTTCCGCCTCTCTGGGGGCCGTATTCCCAGACCCGCTCCTGTATCCCTCTGCAGTGTCGGTCTCCTCCGTACACTCAGTTCCAGTCTGAACTCTCTCCTGTCCTTTACCTGTTTTGCCTCTATGTCCGTTCCCTTCCTTTTTCTGCAGAGTCTGAACTCGTACCTAACTCCTGCTTGTTGTCTCTGCAAGTACTGTGTGAGTATCTGGCTCTGTCTTTCCCTTCCTGTCTGTTCCGTGTGAACAGAGCCCTGTCCTCCCTGCTCAGCCTTGTCTGCACTCTAGCTGTGCTTGCCTGTAACCCTCTGCCTGTATTGTTCCTGAGTCCCGGTGTGTACTGGGTCCTATCCCGCCTGTGTTCCTACCTGCTAGTGCCTCCCTGTCTGCACTCTAGCTGTGCTTGCCTTTACCCCCCTGCCTGCATACCCGCCTGCCTGCATACCAGTCGTGCCTGCCTATACCCTCCAGTCTGTGTGCCAGCCTACCAGCCTGTTCCTGTATTTCCCTGTGTGGGTCAACAGCCGTGTCCGGGGTCTGTCCTGGAGTAGCACCTGGTCCCTCTGCTCGGTTCCTCCTTGGTGCACTGGCGTCGTATGCCGTCGTGCGACCCTGGTCGGATCGGGCGAATACTTAGTCACGCCCCTCCAGGCATTCACTCTCCGGCACGGTCCAGTGGAATCACTACCAATCACACGCACACGCCGCTTAGCCCGGGCGTGTGCATAACAGCATGCTCAGGCCATGGTTCCCGTTGAGCCCCACGGCCTTCGCTCTTTGAGAAGTTTTTCCAGCGAATACATGCATTAAAATAAAATAAATAAATTTTTTTCCCCCTTTAGCTGAGTTCCAGGCGAGTTACGCACCCGTCCAGATGGATCTATCAGCCCTCATTCCTGCGGATCCGCCACGTTACTATGGGGATCCAAGACAGTGTCGTGCATTTGTGGAGCAATGCATGCTACACTTTAAGGCCTACCCTCTCTATTTTCCTTCCGATTGGGCTAAAGTGGCCTTTATGATTGACTACCTAGCGGGTGATGCCTTGAAATGGGTCACCCCCCTATGGGAAGCATGGGATCCTGTCATCCTTGACCTGCAGGCCTTCCTGGTGGCCTTTCGTATGGTCTTCGAGGACCCTAACTCTGAAGCCCCTGCTGAAGCTTCACTTCCCAATATCCCGGAGCAGCCCCGACGGGTAATGTGTGTGGGTAGCGCAATAGTCCTCCAGCCCAATGAGACTACTGCCCACCCAGAATCCTCACAGGGTGACTACGCTTTCCGGAATACTTCTCTCAACCTCAAGAGGCAGTCCAGACGTGCTAGACTTAGAGGCAAGCCGTCACGCCAGGGTCTGTCCTCCCTGAGACCTCCTGACCCCAGCCTTGGAGTCCCTACTGAAGCTTCATCTCCCTGTATCCCGGAGAAACCCCAATGGGTAATGTGCGTGGGTAGTGCACCAGTTCTCCTGGCCGAAGAGACTTCTGCCCATCCAGACTCCACACAGGAGAACTTCCTGCACCCGGCATCAGATGCTTCTTTCTCTTTAACCGGTGTGCATGTCCAAGGATGCTCCAAAGCTGTGGTTACCTCAGAGTCTGTGCACCTCTACTACCTGGCGGAGGATCCCCTGTTGCCTCCTGAACCCTCCGGGATACCACTCGATGACAAATGGAGAGAGACTTCTCTACACCCGGTACTCAATACTTTGTCCGCTTCGTCCTGTGAGCCTGACAATGGGTACCCCAAAGTGGTAGTTACCTCCGAGTCTCTACACCCCTCCGACCAGGCGGAGGATCTCCAGTTGTCTCCTGAACCCTTCGGGGTGCTACCTGGTAGCGAAAGGACAGAGACTCTCCTATACTCTGTACCTGATACCTCGCTCGCTTCGTCCAGTGAGTCCAACTTAGTGTACTCCGAAGCAGAGGTTACTCCTGAGTCTCTACACCCCTCCGACCAGGCGGAGGACCTCCAGTTGTGTTCAGAATCCTTCGGGGTGCCACCTGGTGGTGAATGGACAGAGACTTTCCTATATCCTGGATCTGATACCTCGCTTGCTTCGTCCAGTGAGTCCGACCTAGTGTACTCTGAAGCAGAGGTTACCCGTGAGTCTCTACACCCCTCTGACCAGGCGGAGGACCGCCAGCTGTCTCCAGAACCCTTCGGGGTGCCACCTGGTGGTGAATGGACAGAGACTTTCCTATACTCGGTACCCGATACCTCGCCTGCTTCCTCCAGTGAGTCCGACCTAGTGTACTCTGAAGCAGAGGTTACCCGTGAGTCTCTACACCCCTCTGACCAGGCGGAGGACCGCCAGCTGTCTCCAGAACCCTTCGGGGTGCCACCTGGTGGTGAATGGACAGAGACTTTCCTATACTCGGTACCCGATACCTCGCCTGCTTCCTCCAGTGAGTCCGACCTAGTGTACTCTGAAGCAGTTGTTTTCTCTGAGCCTCTGCACTCTTCTGACCCGGCGGAGGACCTCCAGTTGTTTCCTGAATCCTCCGGGATACCACCAGATAACAAAGAGACAGTGACTTTTCCTCATTATGTACGTGATAACCCGTCTATTTCTTCCTGTGAGCTTGACAAGATGTACCTCGAAGCAGAGATTACCCTTAAGTCTCTGTCCCCCTCCAACCCAGTGAACGACTGGCCCTCGAATTCCCTGCGGAAGATTCTGGCAGGCCTGAAGAAGAGGGGGCGTAAGGGGGGAGGTACTGTAACATACCTGGCGGCGTCCTTGCATGGTGGTCCATCTCCCACTGTGCAAGAGGGCGCACTTGATCTCCTGTCCAGAATGTCTCTCTGGCTTCCCTCCATGCTGTCTGTTTGTGTCTGTTTCTGCTGCTTAAGGGCGGCGCCCGATCACTTCCTGCCTTTTGTACCTGCTGTGGGTCACACCCCTTGTGCGTCCTCAGCCTATTGCTGTCTGTCACTTGGTATATAGCTCAGCAGCTCCCTTCTATCCCTGCCTGAGCATAGTGTTTCCTTCAGTGTGTGCTTGCACTCTGAAGGTGCCAGGTCCCGTCTCTTGTCTCCTGCTTTTTGTATCAGTTCCCGTGTCTGAACTGAGTCCTGTATGTCTCCTGCTTTGCGGTATCAGCTCCCGTGTCTGAACTGAGTCCTGTATGTCTCCTGCTTTGCGGTATCAGCTCCCGTGTCTGAACTGACTCCTTTCTGTGTTCTCTTGTCTGTCCTGTCTGAACACGCTCCTAGCCTGTTCCTCTCGCCTTCTAGTGGCCGATTTCCTAGACCCGCTCCTGTGTCTGGTCTGTCCTGTCTGAACACGCTCCTTGCCTGTTCGTTCCGCCTCTCTGGGGGCCGTATTCCCAGACCCGCTCCTGTATCCCTCTGCAGTGTCGGTCTCCTCCGTACACTCAGTTCCAGTCTGAACTCTCTCCTGTCCTTTACCTGTTTTGCCTCTATGTCCGTTCCCTTCCTTTTTCTGCAGAGTCTGAACTCGTACCTAACTCCTGCTTGTTGTCTCTGCAAGTACTGTGTGAGTATCTGGCTCTGTCTTTCCCTTCCTGTCTGTTCCGTGTGAACAGAGCCCTGTCCTCCCTGCTCAGCCTTGTCTGCACTCTAGCTGTGCTTGCCTGTAACCCTCTGCCTGTATTGTTCCTGAGTCCCGGTGTGTACTGGGTCCTATCCCGCCTGTGTTCCTACCTGCTAGTGCCTCCCTGTCTGCACTCTAGCTGTGCTTGCCTTTACCCCCCTGCCTGCATACCCGCCTGCCTGCATACCAGTCGTGCCTGCCTATACCCTCCAGTCTGTGTGCCAGCCTACCAGCCTGTTCCTGTATTTCCCTGTGTGGGTCAACAGCCGTGTCCGGGGTCTGTCCTGGAGTAGCACCTGGTCCCTCTGCTCGGTTCCTCCTTGGTGCACTGGCGTCGTATGCCGTCGTGCGACCCTGGTCGGATCGGGCGAATACTTAGTCACGCCCCTCCAGGCATTCACTCTCCGGCACGGTCCAGTGGAATCACTACCAATCACACGCACACGCCGCTTAGCCCGGGCGTGTGCATAACACGATGCAGGTATAAAGGGACCTTACATCTGCAGTTACAAGTAGAAAATCTGGCTCCACAAAAATCCCGTCAACCCTCCTCAACATATCGGTCGTGTCTCGTATATAAGACGGAAGGGTCTCGACCAAAGGCTTAAGGTAAAAGTCTGTAAATAAACAGACAGGATGGCATAATCCTTCAAGACCAGACACGATTGGGCGTCCAGGAGGGTTGTCGAGATACTTGTGGATTTTGGGGAGGAGATATAGGGTGTGAACTCTTGGAAAAGTAACTGTGAGACCCTTCAGAATTTTTTTGGTAATAATGGCCCTCATTCCCCCCCAGTCCAAAGTGAGCCCATCCCCCCTCAGTTTCATATCCCCCCCCAATCTATAGTGAGCCCCCCACCCCCCCAGTCTATAGAGAACCCCCCATACCCACCCAGTCCCTGTCCCCGGTCCCTGGGCTCGGCCTGCCGTGTAGTCCCCTTCGGGCAGCAGTGATGGCCGCACACATACGCGGCTCTTCTCCACGATGATCTCACTTCTCACTGCCCAGACAGGGGGTAACCGGCCACCAGCTCCTCACATAACGAAACCCCCTCCGGAGGGGAACTCTTGTCTGGCGCGGTCTCCACCTCCCTCCCTCCACTTCCATAGGTTCCGATTTATTAACGCCTCCAGCTCCCAATTTCACTGACACCCGCAGTCCCCGGACCGCCGCCATCTCCTCGGCTAGACCGACAAACGCAGACCGGCTCTCAGTGTTCTGCCCGGTGGTCATAGAGTGCTAGGTGCCCTGGCTAGACGTTACGCAGCACATGACCCTCAGGTGAAGGGGCGGCAGCCATCTTGGTTTTGGAACGTCGCCGGGATGTGGCTGCATGCGTGTCACGTGATGTCTGTCCGTCTGTGCCGGTGGGGAGTTTGCTGTCATCGCTGTTAACCCCTTGGAGTCAACCTTTCCTCTCAGAGCAGAGCAGCAGTGCTCCGGTGTGAGCAGATAAAGCTTCTTGTGTAATCATCAGAAATCTGTCGTGGGCAGGTGATGACATGACTGACGTGCAGGGACCTAAATAATGCCCCATACATCGCCAGCATAGAATGGGTTACTGATAGGATTCTGTAGAGGGGAGGAGCTAGAAGTAGAGCTCCTCCTCCTCCTATTGACATAGAATCTTATCAGCACCAACTGCCATCTCCTATCTCAGTAATGAAATAATCTGTCTTCACTGAATACAGATTTTATCAGAGAATTGAGAATTTTAAGAAGGAAAGATCAGTCCAGGAGGAGAAAGAAGCAGATTTCTCTCATAAGATATTACATAGTTCCTTATTTTCATGTGAACTATTGATTTATGAAATACAAATTACTATGACTCCATCAATTCATGTATTTGGAGCTACGATTCATTTTTGCAATTGTATTTCATTACAAATTTTTCACCGTTGTGCTTTTCCAGGCTCTCTTTCTCCCTGCACATTCAACATTGATGTGGTCTGATGTCAAAAATCAGCTGAAAGGAGCTCAAAAAGAGACGGATAAGAGTCACAAACTCTGCTGTTACACTGTCAGAAGAGCTCGCTGACATATTCTCAGTTAACTCATCCTGCAGCCAGCAGCAGACAGAGCAACAAAAAAGTTATAGAATTCTCAAAGTGAAACTGTTTTACTGAAACCCAACTGCAAAAATTATTTTTAGCCCAAATACTTGCATTTGATGGGAAGCTGTCAGCCGATTAATGCTACCCACACCCCGGGCACCAGGAAGCAAAGCCTGGGGGCATGATTGCAGTCAGGTATATTTTCTATTGCTATGAGACAGACCTGTCAATCACCTGCAATGGCGCTGGGAGAATCCACAAGGGGGCGGTGTTGGACTAGTTTCATATCTCCCTATAGGCTTCAGCTAGCTATTCTAACTCAATCCACCCGGGGGCGGTGTTGGACTAGTTTCATGTCTCCCTATAGGATCCGGCTAGCTCTTCTAACAGAATCCACCAGGGGGCGGTGTTGGACTAGTTTCATGTCTCCCTATAGGCTCCGGCTAGCTCTTCTAACAAAATCCACCAGGGGGCGGTGTTGGACTAGTTTCATATCTCCCTATAGGCTCCGGCTAGCTCTTCTAATAGAATCCACCAGGGGGCGGTGTTGGACTAGTTTCATATCTCCCTATAGGCTCCAGCTAGCTATTCTAACTGAATCCACCAGGGGGCGGTGTTGGACTAATTTCATGTCTCCCTATAGGCTCTGGCTAGCTCTTCTAACGGAATCCACCAGGGGGCGGTGTGGGACTAGTTTCATCTCTAACTATAGGCTCCGGCGAGCTCTTCTAATGGAATCCACCAGGGAGCAGTGTTGGACTAGTTTCATCTTTCTCTATAGGCTCCGGCTAGCTCTCATAACAGAATCCACCAGGCGGCGGTGTTGAACTAGTTTCATGTCTCCCTATAGGCTCCAGCTAGCTCTTCTAATGGAATCCACCAGGGGGCGGTGTTGGACTAGTTTCATGTCTCCCTATAGGCTCCGGCTAGCTCTTCTAACTGAATCCACTAGGGGGCGGTGTTGGACTAATTTCATGTCTCCCTATAGGCTCCGGCTAGCTCTTCTAATGGAATCCACCAGGGGGCGGTGTTGGACTAGTTTCATGTCTCCCTATAGGCTCCGGCTAGCTCTTCTAATATATACAGGGCAATTATAAAAGATTCATCGGGTTTCAAAGATTAGATTTCACAATGTATTACATGCAGGGGTGGATTAAGAGCAGCCAGGGCACTGGGCAGTTTAGAAGGTCTGGGGCCCCCCTCCCCCCGGTACCTGATGTATCACGTGACATGTCACATGATCCCTTTGATAAATCATGTGATAGTTTATGTGAGTAACACACAGGCGCTTTGTTGCATTTCTGTAAACAGAAAAAGATAGAGATAGCGGCGCGCAAATTTATCCCTTGTGTACAGCGCTATGCATAACATAGTGCTAAACAAAATAGAGCAGGATGGGAGATGAATTTTCCAAAGGGGCCATGTGAGAGATCGTGACTGTTGTGGAGGCCGAACCAATAGGCTGAAATTAATTCTGCTCAATATTAATATTAATTATAATTATTTTTTTACATTAATTGTCTGATTTAATATTGAGCACAATAAAATATGCTGATGACGCGCCCCCTGGGACTGTGTTGTGGGTGCACGTGTGTGCGGGGAATACCCGGAGCCGGATCGCTGGGGGTTGTAGTCTCCGTGGCGATGACCCGGTCCGTGCCCAGGGTGGTCAAATCAGTGGCAGCCTTATTAGTATGATAATAGTCCGACTACGCCACCCGTGGATTGCGGTCAGTGGGGACCGCCGCTGCAAGGCAGACCGCTGAGGCCGGTGTTGTGTGTGCAGCTAAGAATGGGATGACTCCCCAAGGGAGAAGTATAGCCTCAGGGCAGTTAGTGTGGATGATGGGAGTGATGGTGCATGAGCGCAGCAGGAATAACTCAGAGTCCGTGCAGTGCAGTTCAGGGTCTTTACTGGTGTTATAAAGCAGACCCTCCCGGGAGTACTGGTTAGCAGTAGAGGCCTGGTCAGTCTGCGAGCAAGCAGGATCTCCCCTGGCCAGGTGGAGTTGTAGGCCTCCCCGGCTATCTGTACTCTTCCTGGCTACCTTGCTGTATGCGGGTAGAAGTAGCCCACGTCCCTGAGTATACCGTGTGGTGCTCACCCATATGGCCGGTGACTTGGGGCCTTCTGTTAGCCTCCGCTCCACGATGGCGGTGCTGGTCCCTTGCTTGTGACCGTGCCTCCGGGCTTCTATGGCCAGAGGACCTGGAATCCCCTGCCGGTTGGATTCTGCTGCTGGACCTGGATGTCCCCACAGCCTCGGACTCCGTGTCCGGACTTAATGTCTTCAGCCAGGGCGAGCTATCTGGCTTCCAGCCCCTGGCACTCACTCCTGCTCCTACAGAGTTCCTGCTGTCACTTTCCCTCTCCAGGCTCTGACTGACCTAATCCCGCCCCAGACCCAGTTTATAAGGGCAGATTCCTCCCCTCCCAGGTCTGGGCGGGCTGTGTTGCATACTTAGGGCTCCTGACCAGAGAAACCCCCCACTTGCTCTCAGACGTAATATTTCTATTACTGTGGTAACCAGACCCCTGGGGTGCCACATTCCCCCCTAGTAAAATTTAGTACTCCGGGAATAAACATATTTTTAAAGAAACATAAATGCAGGGTATAACAATAATACAATAGCATATATACAAGTAGCTTTAGTCTGTAGAGGTCACGGCGTGTCCGTGACCGGGTGTCCATGTCACCCAACAAGGTGAAGTCTTGGCACAGAATAGGGGACCTGTCCAAAGCAAACCCCATGCGTTGGCCCTGGGCGTGGCTGCAAGGCTGAAGCTAGCTACTTTGGGCCGCAAGGAGGCCACGCCAGACAGGTTTTCTCTTCCGTGGCCGTCTTCGCAAGAGGCACAATGTGCAACTATCTACAAGAATTGTTCCGGTTATCCAGCGTCCATAACCTGTTAGTCCATAGAAATCTGCAGGGTAGCTGAGAAACATAATTAATAACGGGCAACAGCAAAAACCATAAACATTTTCAAGAAACAGGTAAATTTACAGTGCATTACTTTATATTCTCCAACGAGCGGGCATCAGGCCTCTAGTGACTCTAGTGGACCTACGGAGCTCACTAACTGGTCCTGCACTACAGGGTGTAGGAGGTGTTATGGGTAAGCTGGGCAGCTGTCTGCGTACTCTTTGGCTCACTAGGGGCACGGCAGGCTCACTACTAGCAGAGGGTTGATCCTCCTGCGCTGCTGGTGTGGACTCTTCTGCCTCCTGGGCCGGCTGCTCTTCTAGCTCTACCTGGTCTTCTGTAGGCACTTGAGGGGCTGGCTGGAGAAAGGTGAGGACGGGCACCACGATAGCGTTGTTTACTTCTGTCCAGGACCGGGGAAAGTCTCCGAGTACGGTGCTGATCATTTCCTCCTTTTCCTCTATGGGTTGAAGGTCTTCCTGATCTTCATCCGTGCTTTGCAACTTCTCGGGGCACTTTTTCAGGTGGTCTCTGGAGACAGTGGCTGTGGTCTCTCCTCCATCCTTGCTGATGACGTACACCTTTGGATTATTGTGGCTTGAGGGCAGTACGGTGTACGGGTCCTTTTCCCACTGGTCGTCCAACTTATGGAGCCGCCTTTTTCTTTTCAAGACCTGCTCTCCAGGTACCAGGGGAACAGCGGGAGCATGTTGGTTATAAGTCCTCTCCTGCCTTTCTCTTGATTGACAGAGACTTCGCTCGACGCTCTCCTGTACTTTCCGGTACTGCTGCTGCCGTTCTGTATCCCAGTCTGCCTCTGGCGAGGTGTCCTCGGGTGTCAGGACTCCCATATCCAGGTCAACAGGCAGCTTACCAGGTCTTGCTCGCATTAGGTAAGCCGGGGTACAGTTGGTGGAACCTACCAGGATGTGGTTATTCAAGTCCACCAGATCAGGCAGTTTTTCAGGCCACAGACTGCGTTCTTCCAGGGGCAATGTTTTTAGTAGATCTATCACCACCTGGTTCATTTTCTCGCAGAGTCCATTGGTTTGGGGGTGATAGGGCGTTGTTCTTATCTTCCAGCAGCCATACAGGTTGCAGAACTCCTGGAAGACCTCCGCTTCGAAGGCTGGTCCTTGGTCTGTCAACACCTGTTCCGGATACCCGTGTGGACGGCAGAAGTGCAGCTGGAAGGCTCTGGCTGCTGTCTGAGCTGTTAAGTCTTTGACAGGGACCACCACCAGGAATCGGGAGTAGTGATCCACGATGGTTAGGGCGTAGACATACCCGCTTCTGCTTGGGGCCAGTTTAACATGGTCCAGAGCGACCAGTTCCAGCGGCTGCCTGGTGATGATGGGCTGCAGGGGAGTCCTCTGGCTGGCACGGTCCCTTCTTGTTAGATTGCAAGGGCCACAGTCTCTACACCATCTCTCAATGGCTCCTCTCATGCCTATCCAGTAGAACCGTTCACGCAACAGGAACTCCAGCTTCTTCCATCCGAAGTGCCCTGCCCCATTGTGGTGGGCCTCCAACACCATAGCTGCATCCCGTCTCGGTACCACAACCTGCCAGATCAGTTCATGCGTCCGGGAATTGACCATTCTGCAGCACAACTTCTCCTTGTAGAGAAACAGTCTGCTTTTTTCCGTCCACAGTTGCTTGGTCTCTTCCGGAGCATCTGGGTCCAGGCAGGCGTCAGGCTGGGTCAGCATCTCCTTCACCCGACGGACTGCGGGGTCACTGTCTTGTGTCTCCGCCCAGTTGTAGTGGGGTAAGGGATTGAACGTAGCGGAACACTGGCCCCTCACACGGTGGGAATACTGGGTAATCCCATGACGGTGGAACGCAGGGAGTTCGACCTCTTCCAGTTCTTCTGGATCTTCCCCTCCGTCCGGTAGGTTTTTCATCCTGGACAGGGCGTCCGCGTTGGTATTGGAGCGTCCTGCCCGGTATTTGATCGTGAACTCATAATTGGACAGGCGGGCCATCCATCTCTGCTCCAGGGCACCCAGTCTTGCAGTGTCCAGGTGTGTCAATGGGTTGTTGTCCGTGTACACGGTGAACCTGGAAGAGGCAAGGTAATGCTTGAAACGTTCGGTTACTGCCCACACCACTGCCAGGAACTCGAGCTTAAATGAGCTGTAATTCTCAGGGTTCCTTTCCGTGGGTCGCAGTTTTCGGCTGGCGTAAGCAATTACTCGTTCTCTCCCCTGCTGGATCTTGGACAGTACGGCTCCTAGCCCGATGTTGCTTGCGTCCGTGTGGAGGACAAAGGGCTGGCTGTAATCAGGGTACACCAGGATTTCATCCCCCGTGAGGGCCATCTTCAGCTGGCGGAAGGACTCCTCTTCCAGCTTTTCCCATTTGAAGGGTGGCTTCTGGTTTTTGGCCTTCCTGGACTGGCCTATCAGGAGGTCCTGCATAGGAGCTGCCTTCTTGGTAAAACCGGGAATGAATCTTTCGGTAGTAGCCTACCAACCCGAGGAACTGCCGCACTTCCTTTATGCTGGATGGTCTTGGCCAGTCCTTAATCACAAATGATCTTGTCAGGGTCGGGAGCCACTCCGTCAGCACTCACCACGTGTCCCAGGTACTGTACCTTCGGCTTCAGTAGATGACACTTGGAGGGTTTTATCTTTAGGCCATAGTTTGCCAGGGCTTCAAACACTTCTGCCAGGTGTTCCAGATGGTCCTCATAGGTCTTGGAATAGACGATGACATCGTCCAGGTATAATAGGACCGTCTCGAAGTTCCGGTGTCCCAGACAGCATGCCATCAACCGTTGGAAGGTTCCTGGTGCGTTGCAGAGCCCGAACGGCATACAGTTAAATTTGCTGAGACCCATCGGGGTGGTGAATGCGGTCTTCTCCCGGTCCGCCTCTGCTACAGGAACCTGCCAGTACCCGCTAGTGAGATCCAAAGTAGAGAAGAAGTTAGCAGATTTTAATGCGGCTAAGGACTCTTCTATCCTTGGTAACGGGTACGCATCTTTGTGTGTGATACGGTTGACCTTCCTGTAGTCTACACACATTCTCATGGTGTTGTCTTTCTTTTTCACTAGGACTAGTGGAGCTGCCCAGGGGCTACAGCTGTCCCTAATTACCCCAGCCTCCTTCATGTCTTTTAGCATCCCCTTGGCGTGTTGATAGTGTGCAGGGGGTACGGGTCGGTATCTCTCCTTTATGGGAGGATGGTCTCCCGTGGGGATGTGATGTTCTACCCCCTTTACTCGCCTAAAGTCCACTAAACACTCTCTCGTACTCTTGAACCACCCTATAGACTCCCTGTTTTTGGTGTGAGGGAGTGGAGTCAGTACCCAAATGCAGTTGCTGACACCAGTCCTCCATTGGTTTCTTAGAGCCGTTACCTTCCTCTGGTTGAGATGGAGGCAAGGGTTCCACGGCCTGTACAGAGTTCTGGTTGATGGTGAACAATTTGGCTAGCGTGGCATACCGGGGCAGGTATACTTCTCTCTCCCCGATATTTATGATGCGGACGGGCACCCTCCCATGGCGTACATCGACCACCCCCCGTGCTGTCAAAATGGTGGGCCTACTGTCTGAGTAGACGGGTTCTACCATTGCTTGGTAGTCTCTACCTCTTAGACCAATAGCTGCCCGGCACCAAATCATCATCTCACTTTTCGGGGGAAGGCAATAGGGAACGGGTCACACATTCTCACGCTACCTATCTCACCACCAGATAGTTCCACTTGTTGCCGCTTCATCAGTGCCCGGATCTCTTTTTGGAGAACACGCTGCTGGCTGGAACTGGCGTTCTTGGCAACCTGTTGCAAAATAAGAATCACCTCTGCAAGACAGTTTTCGATTACGTTAGTACCTAGGGTTATTTTTGGGTGACTCTCGCGACGGTCAATGTCCACAATGATCAGTCCTTGTGCCGGCAGTTCAACTTTACCAACCTTGATGGTCACGTCTTTAAATCCTATCTGTGGCATGGGCTGACCATTGCTGGCGATAATGCTCAGGTCGTCATCTGGGTAGCGGGTTATGTCCGAGTCATTCCAGTACCGCTTGAAGAGCACGTACGGGATGGTAGTCACCTGTGACCCAGTGTCTAGTAGGGCACTCATAGGAATGCCATCCAGTACCACAGGCAAGACCGGACGTCCCCCTACGTATTTATTATGCCAGTTCGATGGGCCTGATGATCTTATGCCTGGGGGTTGGCCCTCTACCCCAGGTTGTGCCCGTTTAAATGACAGTACCTTGCCATATGTCCGGGTTGATTGCAGCGGCGGCAGATGGGTTGTCCGTCCTCGTTGTATCGGTCGCTGGGTCTTCCTCTGGCCGGTGGGGTCCTCCTCAGTCGGCACCACGGGACGTCCTCCGGTCCGGATGCCAGCTGGATCTTTCCTGGAGAAGAGACCTGTAAAGACTGCACAGTTCTGGTTAGCGCAGCAACGCTCTTAGTCAGCTCTTGGACCTGATGGTGCAGGTCTGTAGCCGGGTTATTGTTCAAAGCCTGCGCATCAGCTCCCACAGGCCCTGCAGACAAGGGCGCCGCGTCCTGGTGATAAGTGATAGCAGGGAGCCTGTGGGTCACAGCACCACCTGGTGCCGGTTCTCGGAGCACCCGGATGGCTCTGTCCTTGAACTGTGCAAAGTCCAGGTCAGTGTCCTGTAAGGCCATTGCCCGCAACTGGGTTCGGTGGGCATTGCACAGTAGACCCTCAATAAATTGTTCGGTCAACAGCTTGTCTTCATTCCCCATGCTGTCAGGGTCTGCCTGCTTAATGGCTCTCAGGGCCTCTTGTAGGTTTAGAGCATAATCTCTTATACTTTCGTGTGCCCGTTGTTTGCACCCGTAAAATCTGAGTTTTATTTCGGCTGAGGCTCGGGTGTCAAATGTGTCTTTCAGCCGGGCTAGTATTTCTCTGACAGTCCTCTTCTTCCTAGGTGGCCAGGACTTTACCTCCTTTTGGGCTGCCCCGATTAACTGGGCCACCAGGATGCTCACTTTTTGCTCTTCCGTGAGGGGGTATACCTGGAAGAGGCTATCCAGTCTTTCCCTAAAGTCACTTAGGGTATGTGACTCCCCTGAGTACTGGGGTAGCCAGGTTGCCCCCGGGATATAGGGCATGGTGAACGGCATGACCGCAGCAGCGGTTGCACTGGCGGTGGCTGTGGCGGTGGAGCTCCCCTCTGTATCCGACATCCTCCTTCCACCCTAGTGGACCGTGGCCTACCTTGCGATGATCTTCCTCCGTAGGCCGCAGCTCTGCAGTCGATCGTCGGGGTTGAGGACCTTGCGTCGCGCTCCTGTGACGTCAGCGTCGCTCCCTCTCCCTTCCAGGACCTTACGCAGCGTCAGTGCGTGGGGCGGAGCTTCGGATCTCGCGCGCTTTCGGCGTCCACGCCCCTCTTCTTCCCGCGCGGCGTCCCGAAGATGGCGTCCGATGGCGGGAAGCGGCTGCGGATGGCGGGAAGACGGCAGAAGATGGCGGGAAACGACCCAAGATGGCGTCCGATGGCGGGAAACGACTCCGGACGGCGGGAAACTTCTCTCAGGTAAGTGCAAAAGTCTTTTTTCAGGCACGCAATACCCGTTGGTGGCGGGTTGGTTTGAATCCTGCCGACTACGCCAAAGGTTGACGCGCCCCCTGGGCCTGTGTTGTGGGTGCACGTGTGTGCGGGGAATACCCGGAGCCGGATCGCTGGGGGTTGTAGTCTCCGTGGCGATGACCCAGTCCGTGCCCAGGATGGTCAAATCAGTGGCAGCCTTATTAGTATGATAATAGTCCGAGTACGCCACCCGTGGTTTGCGGTCAGTGGGGACCGCCGCTGCAAGGCAGACCGCTGAGGCCGGTGTTGTGTGTGCAGCTAAGAATGGGATGACTCCCCACGGGAGAAGTATAGCCTCAGGGCAGTTAGTGTGGATGATGGGAGTGATGGTGCACGAGCGCAGCAGGAATAACTCAGAGTCCGTGCAGTGCAGTTCAGGGTCTTTACTGGTGTTATAAAGCAGACCCTCCCGGGAGTACTGGTTAGCAGTAGAGGCCTGGTCAGTCTGCGAGCAAGCAGGATCTCCCCTGGCCAGGTGGAGTTGTAGGCCTCCCCGTCTATCTGTACTCTTCCTGACTACCTTGCTGTATGCGGGTAGAAGTAGCCCACGTCCCTGAGTATACCGTGTGGTGCTCACCCGTATGGCTGGTGACTTGGGGCCTTCTGTTAGCCTCCGCTCCACGATGGCGGTGCTGGTCCCTTGCTTGTGACCGTGCCTCCGGGCTTCTATGGCCAGAGGACCTGGAATCCCCTGCCGGTTGGATTCTGCTGCTGGACCTGGATGTCCCCACAGCCTCGGACTCTGTGTCCGGTCTTAATGTCTTCAGCCAGGGCGAGCTATCTGGCTTCCAGCCCCTGACACTCACTCCTGCTCCTACAGAGTTCCTGCTGTCACTTTCCCTCTCCAGGCTCTGACTGACCTAATCCCGCCCCAGACCCAGTTTATAAGGGCAGATTCCTCCCCTCCCAGGTCTGGGCAGGCGGTGTTGCATGCTTAGGGCTCCTGACCAGAGAAACCTCCCACTTGCTCTCAGATGTAATATTTCTATTACTGTGGTAACTAGACCCCTGGGGTGCCACACTGACATCCCCCTATATATAGTATGATACCTTACATACAATATGAGCTTTCACATAATCCCCCTATATAAAGTATAAGCCCCATATAGCTTCCTATATACAGCATGAGGCCGCATGTAGCCATCTATATACAGCATGAGGCCGCACATAGCCATCTATATACAGCATGAGGCCACACGTAGCCATCTATACACAGCATAAGGCCGCACGTAGCCATTTATATAGAGCATGAGGCCACACGTAGCTCCCCGTATCCAGCATGAGGCCACATGGCACTCCCCATGTCCAGCATGGGGCCGCACGGCGCTCCCCAGATACTGCATGAGGCCGCACAGTGCTCCCCATGTCCAGCATGGGGCTGCACGGCGCTCCCCAGATACTGCATGGAGCCGCACGGTGCTCACCAGATACTGTATGAGGCCGCACCGTGCCCCCGCAGATACAAAATGAGGCCGCACCGCGCCCCCAAAGATACAGCATGAGGCCGTACCGCGCCCCCACAGATACAGCATGAGGCCGCACGGTGCCCCCACAGATACAGCATGAGGCCGCACGGCGCCCCCCAGATACAGCATGAGGCCGCATGGCGCCCCCCAGATACAGCATGAGGCCGCACGACGCCCCCCAGATACAGCATGAGGCCGCACGGCTCTCCCCAGATACAGCATGAGGCCGCATGGCGCTCCCCAGATACAGCATGAGGCCGCACGGCGCTCCCCAGATACAGCATGAGGCCGCACCGCGCCCCCACAGATACAGCATGAGGCCGCACCGCGCCCCCACAGATACAGCATGAGGCCGCACGGCGCTCCCCAGATACAGCATGAGGCCGCACGGCGCTCCCCAGATACTGCATGAGGCTGCACAGTGCTCCCCATGTCCAGCATGGGGCCGCACGGCGCTCCCCAGATACTGCATGGGGCCGCACGGCGCTCCCCAGATACTGCATGAGGCCGCACCACGCCCCCACAGATACAAAATGAGGCCGCACCGCACCCCCACAGATACAGCATGAGGCCGCACCGCGCCCCCACAGATACAGCATGAGGCCGCACCGCGCCCCCACAGATACAGCATGAGGCCACACCGCGCCCCCACAGATACAGCATGAGGCCGCACCGCGCCCCCACAGATACAGCATGAGGCCGCACCGCGCCCCCACAGATACAGCATGAGGCCGCACCGCGCCCCCACAGATACAGCATGAGGCCGCACGGTGCCCCCACAGATACAGCATGAGGCCGCACGGCGCCCCCCAGATACAGCATGAGGCCGCATGGCGCCCCCCAGATACAGCATGAGGCCGCACGGCGCCCCCCAGATACAGCATGAGGCCGCACGGCTCTCCCCAGATACAGCATGAGGCCGCATGGCGCTCCCCAGATACAGCATGAGGCCGCACCACGCCCCCACAGATACAAAATGAGGCCGCACCGCACCCCCACAGATACAGCATGAGGCCGCACCGCGCCCCCACAGATACAGCATGAGGCCGCACCGCGCCCCCACAGATACAGCATGAGGCCACACCGCGCCCCCACAGATACAGCATGAGGCCGCACCGCGCCCCCACAGATACAGCATGAGGCCGCACCGCGCCCCCACAGATACAGCATGAGGCCGCACCGCGCCCCCACAGATACAGCATGAGGCCGCACCGCGCCCCCCAGATACAGTATGAGGCCGCACCGCTCCCCCCAGATACAGCATGAGGCTGCACCGCGCCCCCCAGATACAGCATGAGGCCGCACGGCGCCCCCCAGATACAGCATGAGGCCGCACGGCGCTCCCCAGATACAGCATGAGGCCGAACGGCGCTCCCCAGATACAGCATGAGGCCGCACGTAGCACCCTATATACAGTACGTACACACACACACACACACAGTCATTCACATGCAGATACGCACATGCACTCAAGTATACACATGCAGACTTGCACGTATACGGGTCGCAGAAATGTGTACACACACAAACATATGCAGACATATACAAGCAAACAACAACAAAAAATATGATCACAGGCCACAATACATATTAATTGAATTAATCTTTATTTATTAAAAAAAATAACAAGCCTACAACCTGCAGTAACCCTCGCTCCACGACATTGCTGCACGACCAGCTCTACCCTCACCTACTGTATCCTCACCCATCCCTTGTAGATTGTGAGCCCTCACGGGCATGGTCCTCTCTCCTCCTGTACTCGTTTTGCTAAGATTATTGTAAGTGTTTTTGCTATGTATAGCCCTTTCTCACATGTAAAGCACCATGGAATAAATGGCGCTATAATAATAAATAATAATAATAATAAACAGGAAATGGAAGAAAAAATGCACAGTGCAAATGGCTATGTGAATAAAGGATGCGCAGCCGTGGAGACAAAATTCAAGCTAATATCAATATAACAATATATACATATATGTGTTTGTCCCCTCCATATCATGAAATCATGCTAATACACAATAATGCAGCACATGTATACATATATCTGCATGTCACCACTATCAAAAATATAATGGCATTCCCTGATATAACCCTAGCCCTATGGGCATGGTGATGGGGAATACTATCTTACAATATTAATTACTCATTAGTATAAACAGCACATCAGTGCTTATGTCTTACTGATCGATAGATTAGGGGTAATCCAGAACTGTTCTGGACCCGCGAGTTATAAACTCTGAGATGTGACCTTTCTATACATTATTTTTACAACCGGTGAAATTAATATCTTTGCAGTAATATGAATGCAAAACCCGATGAATCTTTTATAATCACCCTGTACAGTGGGGAAAAAAAGTATTTAGTCAGCCACCAATTGTGTAAGTTCTCCCACTTAAAAAGATGAGAAAGGCCTGTAATTGACATCATAGAGACAAAATGAGAAAACAAATCCTGAAAATCACATTGTCTGATTTGGAAAGAAATTTTTTTCAAATTCTGATTTGTAACTTCTTCTTTAAGAGGCTCCTCTGTCCTCCACTCATTACCTGTAGTACTGGCACTTTTTTGAACTTGTTATCAGTATAAAAGACACCTGTCCGCAACCTCAAACAGCCACACTCCAAACTGCACTATAGTGAAGACCAAAGAGCTGTCGAAGGACATCAGAAACAAAATTGTAGCCCTGCACCAGGCTGGGAAGACTGAATCTGCAATAGGCAAGCAGCTTGGTGTGAAGAAATCAACTGAGGGAGCAATAATTAGAAAATGGAAGACTTACAAGACAACTGATAATCTCCCTCGATCTGGGGCTCCACAGAAGATCTCACCCCGTGGGGTCAAAATTATCTCAAGAACGTTGAGCAAAAATCCTAGAACCACACGAGGGGACCTAGTGAATGACCTGCAGAGAGCTGGGACCAACTTTACACAGTTTACCGTCAGTAACACACTACACCACCAGGGACTCAGATCCTGCAGTGCCAGACGTGTCACCTTGCTTAAGCCATTACATGTCCAGGCCCGTCTGAAGTTTGCTAGAGAGCATTTGGATGATCCAGAAGAGTATTGGGAGAATGTCATATAGTCAGATGAAACCAAAGTTGAACTGTTTGGTAGAAAACACAACTCGGCGTGTTTGGAGGAGAAAGAATGCTGAGTTGCATCCAAAGAACACCATACCTACTGTGAAGCATGGGGGTGGCAACATCATGCTCTGGGGCTGTTTCTCTGCCAAGGGACAAGGACGACTGATCCATGTACATGAAAGAATGAATGGGGCCATGTATCGTGAGATTTTGAGTGCAAACCTCCTTCCATCAGCAAGGGCATTGAAGATGAAACGTGGCTGGGTCTTTCAGCATGACAATGATCCCAAGCACACCACCAAGGCAACGAAGGAGTGGCTTCGTAAGAAGCATTTCAAGGTCCTGGAGTGGCCTAGCTAGTCTCCAGATCTAAACCCTATAGAAAACCTTTGAAGGGAGCTGAAAGTCCGTGTTGCCCAGCGAGAGCCCCAAAACATTACTGCTCTAGAGGAGATCTGCATGGAGGAATGGGCCAACATACTAGCAACAGTGTGTGCCAACCTTGTGAAGACTTACAGAAAACGTTTGACCTCTGACATTGCCAACAAAGGATATATACAGTCGGTACGGAAAGTATTCAGACCCCTTTAAATTTTTCCCTCTTTGTTTCATGCAGCCATTTGGTAAATTTTAAAAAGTAAATTTTTTTTTCATTAAAGTACACTCTGCACCCCATTTTGACTGAAAAAAAAACAGAAATGTAGAATTTTGTGCAAATTTATTAAAAAAGAAAAACTGAAATATCACATGGTCATAAGTATTCAGACCCTTTGCTCAGACACTCATATTTAAGTCACATGCTGTCCATTTCCATGTGATTCTCCTTGAGATGATTCTACTCCTTCATTGGAGTCCAGCTGTGTTTAATTAAACTGATAGGACTTGATTTGGAAAGGCCTCACAGCTCACAGTTCATGTCACACCAAATGAGAATCATGAGCTCAAAAGGAACTGCCTAAGGAGCTCAGAGGCAGAATTGTGGCAAGGCACAGATCTGGCCAAGGTTACAAAAGAATTTTTGCATTACTTAAGGTTCCTAAGAGCACAGTGGCTTCCATAATCCTTAAATGGAAGAAGTTTGGGACCACCATAAGTCTTCCTAGACCTGGCCGTCCAGCCAAACTGAACAATCGTGGGAGAAGAGCCTTGGTGAGGGAGGTAAAGAAAAACCCAAAGATCACTGTGGCTGAGCTCCAGAGATGCAGTAGGGAGATGGGAGAAAGTTCCACAAAGTCAACTATTACTGCAGCCCTCCATCAGTCGGGCAGAGTGGCCCGACGGAAGCCTCTCCTCAGTGCAAGACTATGTGTGGCACCCAAGGGGGTCTGGTTTCCACAGTGGTAGAAATACCTTGTCTGAGAGCGAGCATGGGTTTTCCTGGTCACGAGCACTATTGCGTGCAATGCCTCCTGCCCTAGTCCAGGGAGGGGAGGAACCTGCCCTTTATAAACTGGATCTGGGGTGGGGTTAGAGAGTCGAGTCGAGCAGTTCCAGAGAGAGGGACAGAGCAGCAAGGAGCTCTGTAGGAGACAGGAGCTGAAGGCCAGGGACTGGAGCTAGCAGAGCTCGTCCTGGCCGAAGACGCAGAGAACCGGACACCGGAGTCCGAGGCTGTGAGGATATCCACATCCAGCAGCAGAAACCACCTGGCAGGGGATTTCAGGTCTTCTGGCCATAGAAAGCCCAGAGGCTCAGTCACGCGCAAGGGACCGGCACCGCCATCGAGGAGCAGAAGGTACCAAAGGCCCCAAGTCACCAGCCATACGAGTGAGCAGCACACGGTACACTCAGGGACGTGGGCTACTACATGACTACAGCAGGGTAGCCAGGAAGAGTGCAGTCAGACGGGAAGGCCTACACCTCCACCTGGCCAGGGGGACTCTTTTACGCTCACAGACTGACCAGGCCTCTAATGTTAGCCAGTACTCCCGGCAGGGCCTTCTTCATTACCAACAGTAAAGACCCTGAACTGCACTGCACGGACTCTGAGTCATTTCTGCTGCGCCCATGCACCACAACCCTCACCATCTACATACGCTGCCCTGAGGCTATACTCCTCCTGTGGGGAGTTATACTACCCTCTGCTGCGCACCCAACATCAGCCTCAGCGGTCTGCCCCTCAGCGGCGGTTCTCAGTGACCGCAATGCACGGGTGGTGTAGTCGGACATTTAAACATTAAAAACCAAATAAACAGTTTCCCGCCATCCGCAGCCATTTTCCCGCCATTGGGCGCCATTTTTGGGACGCCGCGCGGGAAGAAGAGGGGCGTGGATGCCAAAAGCGCGCGAGAGCTGAAGCCCCGCCTTACGCACTACGCTGCGCATGGTCCTGGAAGGAGCCCAGCGGACGCCGACGTCACCAGCACGCGACGCAAGGTCCTCGACCCTGACGATCGCCTGCGGAGCCGCGGCCTACGGAGAAGAAGCAACGGAAGGTAGGCCACGGTTAACTAGGGGGGAGACAGACACCAGGAATGGAGGGAGCTCCCACCGCCAGCGCGGCTGCTGCCGTAGTGATGTCGTTCACGATGCTGTATATCCCCGGAGCGGCATGGTTACCCCAGTACTCAGGGGAGTCGCATACCCTGAGCGACTTTAAAGAAAGACTGTATAGCCTATTCAAAGTATACCCCCTGTCCGAGGAACAAAAAGTGAGCATGAAAGGCCAGTTAATTGGAGCAGCCCAAAGAGAAGTGAAGTCCTGGTCAGCCAGGGAAAAGGGCACTGTAAAGGAAATACTGGCCCGTCTAAAGGACACTTTTGATACCCGCACCTCAGCAGAGATTAAACTAAAATTCTATGGATGCAAACAGCGGGCACAAGACAGTATACGGGACTATGCTTTGAATTTGCAGGAGGCCCTGAGAGCCATTAAACAGGCAGACCCTGACAGCGTGCGGAATGAGGATAAGCTGTTGACTGAACAGTTCATTGAGGGTCTACAGTCCAGCGCCCACCGAACCCAGTTGCGTGTAATGGCCTTACAGAAACCTGATTTGGACTTTGCGCAGTTTAAAGACAGGGCCATCCGGGTGCTCCGAGAACCGGCACCAGGTGGCGCTGTAACCCACAGGCGCCCTGCTATCACCTATCACCAGGAGGCGGCGCCCTTGTCTGCAGAGCCTGTGGGAGCTGATGCACAGGCTTTGGACAAAGCCCCGGCTGCAGACATGCACCATCAGGTCCAAGAGCTGACCAAAAGCGTTGCCGCGCTAACCAGAACTGTGCAGTCTTTACAGGTGTCCCCTCCAGGAAAGATCCAGCTGGCTTCCAGTCCGGAGGACGTCCCTTGGTGCCGACAGAGGAGGATCCCATCGTCCAGAGGAAGGCCCAGCGACCGCTACGACCAGGACGGACAACCCATCTGCCGCCGCTGCAACCAACCAGGACATATGGCAAGGTACTGTCATTTAAACGGGCCCAACCTGGGGCAGAGGGCCGACCCCCAGGCATAAGACCATCAGGCCCATCGAGCTGGCGTGATAAGTACGTAGGGGGACGACCGGTCTTGCCTGTGGTGCTGGATGGCATTCCTATGAGTGCACTACTGGACACCAGGTCACAGGTTTCCACCATCCCCTATGTGCTCTATAAGCGGTACTGGAATGACTCAGATATTACCCGCTACCCAGATGGCGATTTGAGCATCATCGCAAGCAATGGTCAGCCTGTGCCGCAGGTGGGATTCAAGGAGGTGACCATAAAAATTGTTAAAGTTGAACTGCCAGCGCAAGGACTGATTATAGTGGACATTGACCGTCATGAAAGCCACCCTAAGATAACCTTGGGTACTAATGTTATTGAAAATTGTCTTGCAGAGATAATTGTAATATTACAGCAGGTTGCGGTGAACGCCAGCTTCAGCCAGCAGCGTGTCCTACAAAAAGAGATCAGAGCCCTGATGAAAAGGCAACAGGTAGAACTGTCTGGTGGTGAGATTGGTAGTGTTAGGATGAGTGACCCGTTCCCTATCGCCATGCCCCCAAAAAGTGAGATGATGATCTGGTGCCGGACTGCAATCGGGTTAAGAGGAAGGGACTACCAAGCCATGTTAGAACCCGTCTACTCAGACAGTAGGCCCACCATTTTGACAGCACGGGGGGTGGTTGATGTACACCATGGGAGGGTACCCGTCCGCATCCTAAACATTGGGGAAAGAGAAGTATACTTGCCCCGGTATGCCACTCTAGCCAAATTGTTCACTGTTAACCAAAACTCTGTAAAGGCCGTGGAACCCTTGCCTCCATCTCAACCAGAGGAAGGTAACGGCTCCAAGAAACAAATGGAGGACTGGTGTCAGAAGCTGCATGTGGGCACTGACTCCACTCCCTCACACCAAAAACAGGGAGTCTACCGGGTGGTGCAGGAGTACGAAAGAGTCTTTAGCAAACACCCGCTAGACTTTGGGCAACTAAAGGGGGTAGAACACCACATCACCACAGGAGACCATCCACCCATAAAGGAAAGATACTGACCTGTACGCTCTGCACACTATCAGAATGCCAAGGGAATGTTGCGAGAAATGAAGGAGGCTGGGGTAATCAGGGACAGCTCCACTAGTTCTTGTGAAAAAGAATGATGGCACCATGAGAATGTGTTTAGATTACAGAAAGGTCAACCGTGTCACACACAAAGATGCGTACCCATTACCTAGGATAGAGGAATCTTTAGCTGCATTAAAGTCTGCTAACTTCTTCTCCACTTTGGATCTTGCTAGCGGGTACTGGCAGGTTCCTGTAGCAGAGGCAGACAAGGAGAAGACCGCGTTCACCACCCCGATGGGTCTCAGCGAATACAACTGTATGCCGTTCGGGCTCTGCAACGCACCAGGAACCTTCCAGCGGTTGATGGAGTGCTGCCTGGGGCACAGGAATTTCGAGACGGTCCTGCTATACCTAGACGATGTCATTGTGTATTCCAAAACATATGAGGACCATCTGAAACACCTGGCAGAGGTGTTTGACGCCCTGGCAGGCTACGGCCTAAAGGTGAAACCCTCCAAGTGTCATCTACTGAAACCAAAGGTACAGTACCTGGGACACGTGGGGAGTGCTGACGGAGTAGCTCCAGACTCTGATAAGATCACAGTGATTAAAGACTGGCCAAGACCCTCCAGCATAAAGGAAGTGCGGCAGTTCCTCGGGTTGGTAGGCTACTACCGAAGATTCATCTCTGGGTTCACCAAAATGGCAGCCCCTATGCAAGACCTCCTGTTAGGTCAGTCGAAGACCAAGAATCAGAAGCCGACCTTCAGGTGGGACAAGCTGGAAGAGGAGTCACGGGGGATGAGGTCCTGGCTTACCCTGATTACGGCCAGCCTTTCATCCTCCACACAGACGCCAGTAACGTGGGGCTGGGAGCCGTACTATCCCAGATCCAGCAGGGCAGAGAGCGGGTAATTGCTTACGCCAGCCGAAAACTACGGCCCACAGAGAGAAACCCTGAGAATTATAGCTCCTTCAAGCTAGAGTTCCAGGCAGTGATGTGGGCAGTGACGGAACGTTTCAAACATTACCTTGCCTCTGCCAAGTTCACTGTGTACACGGACAACAACCCGTTGACACACCTGGACACTGCAAGACTTGGTGCCCTGGAGCAAAGATGGATGGCCCGGCTGTCCAACTATGAGTTTACCATCAAATACCGGGCGGGACGCACAAATGCCAATGCAGACGCCCTGTCCAGGATGCCGAACTTGCCGGATGGAGGGGAAGATCCAGAAGAACTGGAAGAGATTGAACTCCCTGCGTTCCACCGTCATGGGATTACCCAGTGTTCCCACTGTGTAAGGGACAAGCACTCTGCCACGTTCAATCCCTTACCCCACTACAGCTGGGCGGAGACGCACGACAGTGACCCTGCCATCTGCCTGGTAAAAGAGATGCTGACACAGGCTGATGCCCGCCTTGACCCAGATGCTCCGGAAGAGACAAAACAGCTGTGGAAGGAGAAGAGTAAACTGTTTCTCTACAAGGGGAAGCTGTGCCGGAGAATTGTCAACTCCCGGACACATGAGCTGACCTGGCAGGTAGTGGTCCCGAGACGAGATGCGGCTATGGTCCTGGAGGCATACCACGACGGAGCAGGGCACTTTGGATGGAAGAAGTTGGAGTTCCTGTTGTGTGAACGGTTCTTCTGGGTAGGCATGAGAGGGGCCATTGAGAGATGGTGCAGAAACTGCGGCCCGTGCAACCTGAGAAGAAAGGATCGTGCCAGTCAGAAGACTACCCTGCAGCCCATCATCACCAAGCAGCCACTAGAACTGGTAGCCCTGGACCACGTGAAGCTGGCTCCAAGTAGGTCCGGGTACGTCTACGCCATCACCATCGTAGACCACTACTCCCGGGTTCCTGGTGGTGGTCCGTGTCAAGGACTTAACAGCTCAGACAGCAGCTAGAGCCTTCCAGCAGCACTTCTGCCATCCACACGGGTATCCGGAGCAAGTGTTGACTGACCAAGGCCCAGCCTTCGAAGCGGAGGTCTTCCAGGAGTTCTGCAATCTGTATGGCTGCAAGAAGATAAGGACAATGCCCTATCACCCCCAAACCAACGGATTGTGCGAGAAGATGAACCAGGTGGTGATAGACTTGCTGAAAACGTTGCCCCTGGAAGAACGCAGTCTGTGGCCTGAAAAACTGCCTGATCTGGTGAACTTGTATAACCACATCCCAGTAAATTCCACCAACTGCACCCCGGCTTACCTAATGAGAGCAAGACCTGGTAAGCTGCCTATTGACCTGGATATGGGAGTCCTGACACCCGAGGACACCTCGCCAGAGGCAGACTGGGATACAGAACGGCAGCAGCAGTACCGGAATGTGCAGGAGAGTGTTGAGAGAAGTCTGTCTCAAGCAAGAGAAAGGCAAGAGAGGACTTACAACCAGCATGCTCCCGCTGTTCCCCTGGCACCTGGAGAGCAGGTCTTGAAGAGGAAGAGGCGGCTCCATAAGTTGGATGACCAGTGGGAGAAAGACCCGTACACAGTACTGCCCTCAAGTCATGAAAATCCGAAGGTATGCATTATCAGTAAGGATGGAGGAGAGACCACAGCCACTGTCTCCAGAGACCATCTGAAGAAGTGTCCCAAGTAGCTGCAAAGCACTGATGAAGACCAAGATAGCCCTCAACCCGCAGAGGAAAGGGAAGAAATGGTCAGTACAGTACTCGGAGAATTTCCCCGGTCCTGGACACAAATTAACAACGCTATTGTGGTACCCGTCCTTACCTTTCTCCAGCCAGCCCCTCAAGGGCCTACAGAAGAGCAAGTAGTGTTGGGAGAGCAACCGGCCCCGGAGGCAGAAGATTCCATACCAGCAGCCCAGGAGAATCAACCCTCTGCTAGTAGTGAGCCTGCCGTGCCCGTGGTAAGCCAAAGAGTATGCAGAAAGCTGCTCAACCTACCCATAACATCTCCAAACACCTGTAGTGCAGACACTAGCGAGCCCACTACACAAGGGGTGGAAACAGGGGACCCAGAAAGAACACCACCAGATAGTGTGTTACATAGGTCCACCAGGAGCACTAGAGGTCAGAAGCCCGCTCGCTGGAGAATCTAGAAAAAAAAAAAAAATTGATATACAGTGGTGGCCAAAAGTATTGGCACCCCTGCAATTCTGTCAGATAATACTCAGTTTCTTCCTGAAAATGATTGCAATCACAAATTCTTTGGTATTATGAAAAAACACAAAAGAGAATGAAGCAAAAATCAAATCATTGATCATTTCACACAAAACTCCAAAAAAGGGCCGGACAAAAGTATTGGCACCCTCAGCCTAATACTTGATTGCACAACCTTTAGCCAAAATAACTGCGAACAACTGCTTCCGGTAACCATCAATGAGTTTCTTACAATGCTCTGCTGGAATTGTAGACCATTCTTCTTTGGCAAACTGCTCCAGGTCCCTGATATTTGAAGGGCGCCTTCTCCAAACTGCCAATTTGAGATCTCTCCACAGGTGTTCTATGGGATTCAGGTCTGGACTCATTGCTGGCCACCTTAGAAGTCTCCAGTGCTTTCTCTCAAACCATTTTATAGTGCTTTTGGAAGTGTGTTTTGGGTCATTGTCCTGCTGGAAGACCCATGACCTCTGAGGGAGACCCAGCTTTCTCACACTGGGCCCTACATTATGCTGCAAAATTTGTTGGTAGTCTTCAGACTTCATAATGCCATGCACACTGTCAAGCAGTCCAGTGCCAGAGGCAGCAAAGCAACCCCAAAACATCAGGGAACCTCCGCCATGTTTGACTGTAGGGACCGTGTTCTTTGCTTTGAATGCCTCTTTTTTTTTCCTGTACACTCTATGTTGATGCTTTTTCCCAAAAAGCTCTACTTTTTTCTCATCTGACCAGAGAACATTCTTCCTAAACGTTTTAGGCTTTCTCAGGTAAGTTTTGGCAAACTCCAGCCTGGCTTTTTTATGTCTCGGGGTAAGAAGTGGGGTCTTCCTGGGTATCCTACCATACAGTCCCTTTTCATTCAGACGCCGACGGATAGTACGGGTTGACACTGTTGTACCCTCGGACTGCAGGGCAGCTTGAACTTGTTTGGATGTTAGTCGAGGTTCTTTATCCACCATCCGCACAATCTTGCGTTGAAATCTCTCGTCAATTTTTCTTTTCCATCCACATCTAGGGAGGTTAGCCACAGTGCCATGGGCTTTAAACTTCTTGATGACACTGCGCACGGAAGACACAGGAACATTCAGGTCTTTGGAGATGGACTTGTAGCCTTGAGATTGCTCATGCTTCCTCACAATTTGGTTTCTCAAGTCCTCAGACAGTTCTTTGGTCTTCTTTCTTTTCTCCATGCTCAATGTGGTACACACAAGGACACAGGACAGAGGTTGAGTCAACTTTAATCCATGTTAAGTGGCTGCAAGTGTGATTTAGTTATTGCCAACACCTGTTAGGTGCCATAGGTAAGTTACAGGTGCTGTTAATTACACGAATTAGAGAAGCATCACATGATTTTTCAAACAGTGACAATACTTTTGTCCACCCCCTTTTTAGGTTTGGTGTGGAAGTATATCCAATTTGGCTTTAGGACAATTCTTTTTGTGTTTTTTCATTGAAGACAAATTAAATGAAGAGAATAATACCAAAGAATTTGTGATTGCAATCATTTTCAGGAAGAAACTGAGTATTATCTGACAGAATTTCAGGGGTGCCAATACTTTTGGCCAGCACTGTAGGGGGGCTGTGTGCAGATGAGGCTATATAGAGGGACTGTGTGCAGATGGGGGCTATATAGAGTGACTACAGATGGGGGCTATATAGAGGGACTGTGTGTGCAGATGGGGCTATATAGGGGGACTGTGTGCAGATGGAGATATATAGAGGGACTGTGTGCAGATTGGGCTATATAGGGTGACTGTGTACAGATGGGGTTATACAGGGGGACTGTGTAAAAATGGGGCTATATAGGGGACTGTGTGCAGATGGGGGCTATATAGAGGTACTGTGTGCAGATGGGGGCTATATAGGGGACTGTGTGCAGATGGAGGCTATATAGAGGGACTGTGTGCAGATGGAGGCTATATAGAGGGACTGTGTGCAGAAGGGGGGCTATATAGGGTTACTGTGTGTAGATGGGGATATACAGGGGGACTGTGTAAAGATGGGGGCTATATAGGGGGACTGTGTGCAGATGGGGGCTATATAGAGGGACTGTGTGCAGATGGGGGCTATATAGGGGGACTGAGTGCAGATGGAGGCTATATAGAGGGACTGTGTGCAGATGTGGGCTATATAGGGGGACTGTGTGCAGAAGGGGCTATGTAGGGGGACTGTGTGCAGGTGGGGGCTATATAGAGGGACTGTGTGCAGATGGAGGCTATATAGGGGGACTGTGTGCAGATGGAGGCTATATAGGGGGACTGTGTGCAGATGGAGGCTATATAGGGGGACTGTGTGCAGATGGGGATATATAGGGGGACTGTGTGCAGATGGGGATATATAGGGGGACTGTGTGCAGATGGGGGATATATAGGGGGACTGTGTGCAGATGGGGCTATATAGGGGGACTGTGTGCAGATGGGGGCTATATAGAGGGACTGTGTGCAGATGGGGCTATATAGGGGGACTGTGTGCAGGTGGGGGCTATATAGAGGGACTTTGTGCAGATGGGGTCATATAGAGGGACTGTGTGCAGAAGGGGGGTTATATAGGGTTACCGTGTGTAGATGGGGATATATAGGGGAGTGTGTGAAGTTGGGGGATATATAGGGGGACTGTGCAGATGGGGGATATATAGAGGGACTGTGTGCAGATGGGGGCTACATAGGAAACTGTGTGCAGATGTGGGCTATATAGGGGGACTGTGTGCAGATGTGGGCTATATAGGGGGACTGTGTGCAGATGGAGGCTATATAGGGGGACTGTGTGTAGATGGGGATATATAGGGGGACTGTGTGCAGATGGCGGATATATAGGGGGACTGTGCAGATGCAGCAATAGTAGGGGGTCTCTATGGAGATGGGGCAGTATGGAGGGGCTCTATGGAAATGATCGCTATATTGGGAGATGGGGCAGTATAAGGGATCTCTGTATGGAGTGGGGTCAGCATAGAGGGGGCTCTATATGGAGATGGGGAAATGTTGAGATCTGTGTGTGGAGATGGGCCAGTATGGAGGGGCTCTCTATGGAGATGGGTCTGTAAATGGAGAAGGGCAGTATGGGGGATGTCTATGAATAAATGGCAGAATGGGAAAGACAGTGTGAAGAGGGAGCTCAATATGGAGTGGCGACACAGTTTGAAAAGGGGGCTCAATATGAAGTAGAGACATAGTGGGGGGTCAGCATGGGAATAACTATGTGGAGATCATAGCTCATAAAGGAGGAAGGTGTGGTGGGTATAACTCATATGGGAGGACAGTGTGGCAGTTGTATTTCGCCGGGGCATATAGTATGTTAGTGGTAACAGTATAAAAGGGGGACGGTGTGGTGGGAATATTTTATAGGAGAAGACAGTGTGGATACTATGTAACATAAGAGAAATAATGTAAGGGTTATTATTTGTGCAGGGAGCACAGTGATGGGCAATTATTTTTTTCTGGGGTTTCAATGTAGGGATTATTTAGAGCACAGCATGGGTGGTTATTTTTATTCAGGAGCATTATAAAGACACTGTTATTTTTAAGGCCACCGTGTTAGGATGTGCTGCAGAAGACTAGAGAAGAGGGTGTCAGGACCAGATGAAGAAAGAATGAGAAGAACCCCAATCAGAGAAGATGTCACCTATAAAGTACCTAGATTCATTGACCAATTTCTGCCTTTATATAATATAATAATAAAAATTATTATTTTTATAGCGCCAACATATTCCGCAGCACTTTACAATTTTTGGACTGGCCGTTAAACAACTGCTGATCTGCCATATGAATGTAAGCACCAGCGAGGTAGTGGTGGGCGAGCTGTAGACCATGCACGCTTTGACACCCTACAGACAAAGTGTGTCTTCCCTCTGATGTGCTGCGGTGTATGTGGTGTTTTCCACTTACTTCTGATCAGCCAGTCTCTTCTGTCTCCCGGGTCTTCTCTTCTGGAACCAGGGCAGCAATAAATTCAGGACACAAAGTTCATAACAATAACTGGGACTTTACTGTGTAACTTGGAATATTTACAATATTTACAGGTAGGTATAAAGGATAAGGCCCAACGGGTTGTTATCTTTCCCACAGGTACTTGATACAACTTCAGCCCTGGATCCCAATTTAGGTGAAGCATCTCTGTTGCTCTGTTCTCTAACCCTAGAGAATCTTCCTCACCAGTGACAGTATATCCAGATCTGAGTTCTCTTCACGCACTAGCCTTGAGTCCTAACTTCTTCTGGAGTCCTGCAGACAGAATACACCCCTAGATCCCAGATGACTCTTTTGAGGTCCTACTATGCTACTGGCAAACTTCACCTTTCCCCTACATTCTAGACAGTGGCATCTTGTGGCCGTTTGTTAATACTACAGCCCACAAGGAAACTTATCAGGAACAAAACATTATTCACATTCTATACCACAGCAGCATTGATATCTTCAGGGGGAACATGGCACCTGGTCATCCCCTTACATGAAGCCGACCAGCAGTTGTTTAATAGCCTGTTCAGACAGGCGGGCTATTAGACAGAACGATTGGTAACATGATTGTCCTGTGTGCATAAGAACAACATTGTTCTCGGCCCCATATGTTTATTTATGGATGATGTGCTGCAAAGAATGATGATGTTTAAGCAAGTGTAAAAATCATTTCACCCAACAAATAAATGTTTTGCTTGTGCATTGATGAATTGACAGCCTGTTTAGCGAGGCAGATGATCAGTTTCCGATTATCGGTCACAGTGTAAATGTGCCTAAGAGTAACTATATATATATTTTTTTTTAGGCTCTAGGCACATTAATTCTGAGCAGAATGGTGGGGGATGTAGTCCTGGGACCCCCACCAATCGCTCCAATGACCAGTTTGAAATGTGCACCTTGGGAGACATAAGAGCACACAACACAGAGAGGATGCAGTAGAAACTCTTAGTCCTTTCTCCTGAGATTCGTATTTCTAAGAGGTCTGTTGAGCAATTGATGAGCTACTCCGACCCGCACCAATTTGCTCAAAATTAATGGGCTTAAAACAAAAATAATCTCCCAAAAGTTAACTTTCTCTTGAATAATGTTTAATACCTCTGCTGCCTTCGTCTAATTAGTACTGTGGTTCCTGTATGTTCCGCAGTTTGATAATGGCTGGTAACAACTCCCAGTCTCTCCTTACCACTGTTAAGGGGATACTCGGTGTTGCAGTTTCATGCAATACAATTGTATATATGACATGACATTGCAGTGGATTACTGTGCTAAGTTTGGTACTCTATTTGTGTACTGATGATAGTTCTGTTGCTGAATTCAAGTACTGATTGTGTTTCTGGTGTAATCATGCACTGACGGTGGTTCTAGAGATGTAGTCATATACTGATGGTGGTTCTGGTGATGTAGTCATGTATTGTCGGTGGTTCTAGTGATGTAGTCATGTGCTGACGTGTTGTCGGTGGGTCTGGTGATGTAGTCATGTAGATGTTGTAATCTTTAAAGAGGTTGTCCACTACTTAAACATTGATGACCGAACCTTGGGATAGGTTATCAATGTCTGATCGGCCAGGGTCCGACACCTGGCACCCTGACCAAGCAGCTGTTTTCGGCGTCGGCAGCCTGAACTGCTCAGTTGCAGAGCTGCTCAGTCTACTGAAAGTGGCCGCGGCCAGGTACTGCACATCCGCCACCTATTCATATCAATAAGAGTCAGATGTGCAGTACCCAGCTGCAGCTATTATCACTGGACGGAGCAGCTCCAGAACTGAGCAGTTCAGGCCGCTTGCTGCCGGCACCGAGAACAACTGATGGGCGGGGTTGCCAGGTGTTGGACCCCCAGTGATGAGTAAGTATTATAATACACTACACACATACGGTATTTAGAAGGAAATAGCTACTTTAACATAAGATTGTCAGCAGATCCTGCTTAAACCAGCTGATTTGGTGATTGCTGTATCTATAGTGTATTGCCAGTTTAAAGGGTTATTCCCACAATCATATTATTTTTCACAAAGAAGAGTATAATGCTTATTTATTGTTAATATACACACTAAGACCATCATAATGTTTCTTTCTTGTACCCGTGTCTTTTTTTCATCTCTATCTGACCGTTATTATTAAGCTAATCTAAGTGGAGAATTCACCTTATGCTCATGTGCACTCTTTGCTCCTGTACAGTAACCTGCCTAATTTTATCCTCTGCCATCTACATTGGTAGAGCTGCAGTGTGGTTTTACATCATTACCTGCTTTTAGAAGAGCTCACCTGTCCTGCATGCCTCCACAACAGCAGTGCAGAGCTGTGTTTGCTGCCTGCTGTTCATAGATCAGTGATAAGTAATTGCAAATGCCACTCAACTGATGCATATAGAACAATATAATACTCAGCAATGTGCGTCAATAGAGCAGCATTTGCAGATTCACATCACTAATCTCTTAGCAGCAGGCAACAAACACAAGTTGACTCATCTCAGCCTCCCTACACAAAGCCCCGTGAAGCAATATATCTCACTTCTCAGCCCCTCTACACAGAGCACCACCCTGCAGTTTCTCTCTCCTCTCAGATCCTCCACCCCACCCTGGAGTGTATGCTACATTGGAAAATGTGGTATAATGCGCATATAGTCCCGGGTTTTGGCACCAAATTTCTGTGAGTAAAATGCACTCTCTTATATGCCTTATTTATTCCAAATATTAAGTATGTTTTGAGATCTCGAGGAAAGCAATAAAGAACAGCCTTGTACTAGATAGGATTTCGGATTTATTAGCACATGTAGACACTGAAAAAAAACAAAAAAGACAAAGACAAAAAAAAAAGTTCCCTCCGAAATATGAGCCAATAGGAACTTTTGAGACATGAATAGAAATGTGAAACTTTCCCGCACAGCAGTGTTAGTTGATCACCATGAAATAGAAGTTATAAGACAGGCTGGATACCACAGACACAAATGGAGTTTGTTTTCTCACACAAACAACCAAGCCAGAAACTCCTCAAAAGGAAAGATACTCATCTGTACCCCCTAAGCTGTATAGGAGGCATCTAATTCACCCAATCACCTTGCTGTGTTCTATTGAGAGGCAAGCACACCAACAGAATGCGGTCTGTGGATTCATTTATTTTCGTTCTGGAGGAGTTTCTGGCTCAGCATTGACTTTAGAACATAATTTACATTGAAATACAAAACATTTTGACTTGATTTTCCCTAGGGCTCATTTACAGGTCTGATTTTCCACGTACGAGAAAACGGCCCGATTATTCTGATCAGACTTTAATTAGAGTGTGGTCCAAGTCTCATCCGTTTTTCTAGTACACAAAGAAATAAAAAAAAAAGTTTCTCAGTTCTAACAGTCCATGAAAGATCGTACTCCGATGTCGTCATTTGAGAGAGGTCCGATTTTGTTTCACAGATCCATTGATTTGCATTGTCGATTTTGATCAAACACTGAGATCCAAATCGGTCATATCTTTGTCATTTTCTGCGGACCTCTTGCTCAGAGAAAAATCGAACATGTAAATGGCCCCATAGACTATCACAGGTACCAGTGCTATAAGCGAAAACATGGATAGCACTCATATGTGAAAATTGGACGTCTGAATGAGCCCTTAAACAGACATCTAAAAAAAACTGAATTGCATTCTGAGACATATGCAAATGGAAGCATTGACCTCCTTTATTATTTTTAAAGAGGCTTTTCGAAATGGATGTGAAAAATTAAAAACCTTGAAAATGGCATATATAAACTTATTCATAAAAGTGACCATTGTTTTGGAAGAAAAAAAATTCCAACAATCCTGATGCGCTTGTAAATAAACAAAGTTTATCAGTAGAGCTATGCTAGAATGAAAGAACCCCTTTAAAAGAGAATCATGGACCTTGATTCCAACGAGGTATCACTGGACTGCTGGCTGTAGTTTTAATAAAATCACTGCATGAGATTACTAGAGGACTAGTAAACTTGCTGCCATGTAGTCCTCCATATTCATGAGCTCTGTTTAACCCCGCCCCCACCACTGAATGGCAGCTTTCTGCCTATGCACAGTATACACAGAAAGCTGACAATCAGTGGTGTGGGCGGGGTTATACAAGCTCAGCATTCAGAAAAATGAAGGATCTTCAGCAGATAAATCAGCAACCCATTTAGTGACACATCAATTAAATCAGGGTCTGTGCCCCTACATGATGCAGCTTTCAGATGGGATAGCGAAAAAATGGTGACAGATTCCCTTTAAACAAATTACTTCAGTGCTTGTGAGGAGGACTATCATAATCAGCGCTCAGTTAGCAAACAATCGACCTCTTTTCTTCCTACCTTCTATCAGGGTTAACCTGGATATAAGGTTTCTTTTGATTTCCACATGTACACAGCAGTCATTGCTTTAGAATAAAATTGCTGGTTTGTTATACTAATCCACTAAAACCAAGGACCTCTAAATATTCCTAGCAGATTAAATGCTGATTATAGGTCCATTGTCTGTAAGGAAACATCAATATTATTGTAAGGCTCATATGAGCGTATAAAAAATCCTTCAGAGTTTCATCCAGAAAAGTGGGATGATCTTTATCTCACTTGTCATTTTTATCACCCTGTGCAGTCCATATGCATTGTTTTTTCACAGCAGCAGCTAATCATTTACATGACCATTACAGTTTCCTATGTTACAGAATTGCAATGTATCCATTAGGCTACGTTCACACACGTTGTGTTTTGCTGCATGTTTTGCAGCAGATTTTTAGGCAAATTTTAAGCTGCGTCTAGCAGTATCAGCAAAGTCTAAGAGAAACCAGAATTCTCTGTTCACACATGTCATGGAGATATTAAGAAAATATTAACAATTTCTCCCTGAAGTCCCTCTCACACCTCCCCTATAGTATTTGTCACAAGAGAAGAGCTGACAATCTAAAGAGCGATCTCTCTGCAAATTATCACCCACAGCAGAAGGGGCTTGTAAACAAATGTTGGCAAAAAAGAGGTGCTACCAACCCAATCAAAATGCAAGTGTATTTCCCCCTGGCAGAGGCAGGGGATAATTAGACAAAGACCCGCGACAATTTACATCCAGCTGTTGAGGCTTGATTCCTAGGACGTCAAAGAGAATTTTACCGAAACCTTGGTCTGGCCAGCACTGATACGAAATATCTCAAGTTCCATAATTCTGATAATAATAGGGCCCATATTTTTAGTGACAGGGTCGGCTAGGGAACAATATGCTTATTTTCCCAAAGCTGAAAGCCGCTCCGGGGGGGGCTATGGCGCAAAAGTACCAGAATAACGGATCGTAACTATGCATGTGTAGTCTCTACGGAAAGGTAAATTCATAATAAAAAATATGGCATCACTTTTGGGCTTCTGCGATAAACCAGAGAGGAGTTATCAAAGAAGTTAGAGTTTTTAATAAAAATATGAAGGGTGGAGCCCAGACCAAATGATGTCAGCACAAGGGGCAGGTGGGCAGGTCCCCCCTTCGGCATAAAAGATCCAACTGAAGATTGATCCATATTCATTGCCAGGGGGGTATAGAGACTATAGCAACGGATCCTGTTCGATAACAGTCAAATCAATAAGTGGGGAGCCCCCCTCCTGCTAAACGGAATAGTCTCTGCGATCTGTCTAGTACATAAGTCTTCTTTTATCCTGTTTATTTTGTGTAACTGTATATTCTGTATTGTAATGTCCCCTTTTGTAAAATTTTGTATATTTTTCATAACACTGCCTCCCTTTTGGATTAAATATAAAATTGAATAGTCTTGTTTCTTTTGCTCTGTAATGTTCCCTCCCCCGAATGCCATATACGTTACCAGAACGCGGGCATCCGGCCAGGCCTGTATTATATTTCAAACTTGGCCGGTAGTGGCAGCGAATAATAATAATTGGGCTATCGTGGAGTTGACCATGATCATACGGACCTATACACATGTTCCATGCGTTGGAACCCGGAGGTGTGACGCCATATGCTCACCGATACCTACATAGTGAGTAGTTGGGATCGTGTGCTCGCGCATCCCTGAAGAAATCCTGACAGAGTGACGGCAGCGGTGGGATATTGTGTGATCTCCCCAGTGTCGTCCCTGTGGAACCCTGACAAACAGGTAGCAAGCTGTGGGATATTACAGAACATCAGTGGCTGGATTGAGCAATCATTCCTGTCACGGAAAACTTGCACGGTTCTTGCGAGAATTCTGTGCAAAGTTTTAAGAAATCAGACTCAGTGTTTTAATATTTTTTTTATCTGGGACATTACTGTATGTGTAGCAGTTGCATCCCCTCCCTTCTCTTGTTTTTCTGTCCTCTTTTATTTGGCAATAATGGCTACACGTGGAGAGCCCTGGTATACCCAGCAGTCGAAGGTCACTCTCACTGCCCTCTGTGAGCTGAGACAGATTGACCCCACGGGCAAAAACAAGGCCCAAATGATTGCTGAACTGTTGCAATGTGGCGCAGAGCCAGTCCGACAGCAGAGCCGTAACAAACAGGTATTCCTCACATGTATTAAAACTGCCAGTCGCAAATCATGTACACGGAATGACTTAAACATAACATTCAAGCACACCGAAGATACTCGGAAAACACCCGAGCATGCTTGTAAATCTCGAGTAACGAGCATGCTCGCTCTTCACTAGTATGTATGTATGTATACCAGCATGGGGGACATATATACTGGGATGGGGGGGGGCGACTTGCGTGTCCTTATAGGATTTAAAATGCAATAAGGGCCCATACATACATCTGACCAACGTGTGTGTGTTTGTGTGTGTGTGTGTGTGTGTGTGTATGTGTGTGTGTGTGTGTGTGTGTGTGTGTCACGTCCAAATTTTGCATCTGGGCCCATCGGACTCTACTGACGCCACTGTCAGCCACATAGCATTGCAAACAGTATAATGGCCCCCACATAGCCCTGCACACAGTATTATGGCCCTCCATATAGTATAATGCGTCCCCTCCCCCCCAACATAGCCATCCAAGCAGCCCACACAATGTACTTAAGAAGAAGAAGAAGAAGAAGATGAAGATGAAGATGAAGAAGAAGAAGAAGAAGAAGAATTAATGGAATGGCACTGCATGCAGATTCAATCAGTGAAAAAAATCTCTTATCTGCACTGCCACGTTAAATAATAGTGGTCCGAGAGCTGTCCATTATTTTTCATGGACAGCACTCGGACTGAAAATACGGTTGTGTGAACGAGCCCCAAGCATGTCTTAGGCCGGGATCACATAGCCGTACTTAAACTTAGGCCAGTCACTTCCGCAGTCCCATGTGCTCGTCTGCATAGCATGAAGGAGCTGCCTGCTATTGACCTGCACTAGCCTGGCCTGGTCCGTAAATTGGACCAGATTAGTGCATGCTGTGATTTTTTTTTCTTTTGTGTGCACAGGCACACCGGTTATTATCGAGTTCAGATCAACATCCGTCTGAACGAGCCCTTAAACTCATGTTTCAGCTACCTTAGCACAATGTGTACATGAATTAATAGAAAAAAAAATAATAATATTTCACTGCTTTGAAATCTGAGACATATAGTAAAAAAATTACCATGAAAAATTTATTTTCCATTGCTTTAAGATTAATAAACGCAAAAATATCCAGATATACATTACAAAGAACTTACAGCTGAATAAAAACAAACACTCTGTATACAGACATATATTTAAAATTGCAATATATTATAAAAAGGATTTCCAATAAAATAGCGTTAGAAAAATAGATTGTGTTCCCTTTCATGGGATAATTAATATACATTTTGCCCAGGTTGTAGCCTGCTATGCTGCTCGGATACGCCTGCACCATCCCCTGACATCAGCCATTGGCATCAGGCGGTACAATGTGGTAGTGAACCAGATTTTTTCACAAGACATTTGTACATTATTTCAGACATTGTCTGCACTGCCATCTTCTTTCTCGCTGGTGTTGATTTCTTTCACATTGATGATTTCCCAGGGGCCTGGTTCAGCCTCCTGTTTCCCATACCACATCCCAAACCTGTGGAAGAAAAACTCTGTGACATTAGTCAGTTTGTGTCTAGTCATCTGGTACTTAACAACGAATGACCATTAAAATGAGACTGGTGGGATTCGGACTCCCAGCCCCGACACCGATCAGCTTAGATCTGCTCTGGCAGCAGCTGATATAAGCGATGTACGGGGTGAAGCATGGAGTCCCTGTACATTGCTTAATGACTGCTGCCAAGAACTGCACTTTATCTACCATTCACTTGACATGGATATAAACAGTAGCACCCATCACCGGGCCCTAAGCAATGTGCAGGACTGCCGTGCTCCACCCCACATATATAGCTTAGAGCAGATATCTTCTTAACAGTTGGGTTGCCTGAAGTCACAACCCCACCAATCTCATTTTCATAATCCTACCTAGAGTCATAGGACAAAAAGCAAAAGCCCACAGAGGCGTTGTGTGGTATATGCCCAGCTGGCTGCAGGGAAAATACGCAACTTTATTACTGGTGGGCATTACTTTGGCACACAAGGGGACAGAAAAAAATAAAGAAAAACTGTTCCAGAATTACATGGAGCAGCAGCAACGTCATAAGGCATTCAGTTTAAATTAAAGGATCCAATGAAAGGTTCTCTGTAAAGGGGCTATCCAGGACTTTAAATATTTTTACCTGCCTGTTAGTTCTTAGCCCCATACGCAAAAAATATTATAAGTCCCAGATAACCCCTTTAAGGCCAAATTCTTAGATAGCAGTTGTCGCACATGGCACCTCCTTATAAGCTTGGGAACAGATAAAAGTATAATATTTCTTTGCCCTTAACTTTTAAATCTGATCTCGGTGTGAAAACTAATCCATCCTACAATATCCCACGATCAATCACACTACAACTGACTACTCAAACGCCTCTCTGTCAATAGTAGCCTATATTCGGTCATCTGACTGTATATAGACACCATAAACTTGTAATCAGCTGAGAGCATTGGGAAGCACAGAGCAGGAAACTGTATATCCCTGCGAGTGCTCCCCCATATCATCCACATTCAGCCTGGGAAAGAACAGAATAAAGAATAAATCAGGAGCGGCACTGTTGGCTATTCTAGGAGCCTTGTGCAGCAAAGTCCAAATGAGCTGTGTAAGCATTTGTCCCATTATGTGGCTCGATATCTTCCTTCAAGATTTATCTTTTATTATAGATACAACAAACGATCAACCATATTGTATTTTTAATGGTCACATTTTAGAACCAGTGATGCATTGTACTTGGGTACTTCCAGACTTTGCATGGATGAAGCTTCAGCTTGAAGGGATATTGCCATCGAGGAAAAAAATGGCATAAAACTAAAGAAGTACCCTGTATTGTTTCATTAGTCCCCTGCTAGCTTCAGTGCCACCACTCCTCTGGCTCCTGTTGATCTGCTTACTTCCTGCACGTGACCGCTGCAGTCAAACACTGGTCTCAGTGGTTATATGGCAACCATCCTACAATCACCACTGAGGCCAGTGATTGGTGGGGAGCACTGGAGCAGTGGTGCTGAAGCTTGAAGGTGGATGAAAAAGGATTAAACATTAATCACCCTATTTTATACAATTTTTCCCCGTGGACAATTTTCTTCTCAGATTGGAAATACACATCATAAGGAATTATCTAGTTCTTTTTAATTGATTCAAGATTTGATTAGTAGGAGAGTCAACTCGCTTTCATTTAAATGGGACAAAGCTGCAATACACAGCTCAGCCGCCACAAACAGCAATGAGTAGACATGTATAAGTGATAAAATACTGAAAAGTGAAATGCAGTAGACCTGCTCCCAGCTGTACTGAATGGAGAGGATAGCAGCAATCCTGCTATTATCTCTGTATGCAAGTGTGAATCCAGCCTGGACTCGGACCACTCTCTTCTCAGTACTTGACTATTCCATGGGTGGAAGAACAAATAGAAGAAATTACTAAAAGAAGGAAACTTACAAACTCTTGATTTTAGAGTCTGGAGTCTTGGCGTCCACACAGTCTGTCGCTGTTGTCTGTGTCCATGTGCTCTCATCACCACTGCAACAATTAGAAACATACAAAGACAGTATTACTATTATATAGGGAAAAACCAGCAGGACAAATTTACCAGAGAAAGAAGACGAGAAAATCACCAGATTCCATTTCTTTTTTTCCTTCACAAGTAGCATATACACAGTTGAAACCAGAAGTTTACATACACTATATAAAAAGACACATATGATGTTTTTCTCTGTATCTGACATGAAATCAGAATAAACCTTTCCCGTTTTAGGTAAATTAGGATTACCATAATTTTTAATGTTTACAAAATGTGAGAATAATGAGAGATAGAATATTTTAAGGCATTTTTATTACTTACTGCAAAGTCAAAAGTTTACATACATTTCATTAGTATTTGGTACCATTGCCCTTAAACTGAACGACTTGGGTGAAACATTTGGGATATCCTTCCACAAGCTTCTCACAATAGTTGGTCGGAATTTGGGTCCATTCCTCCAGACAAAACTGGTGTAACTGATCCAGGTTTGTAGGTCGCCTTGCTCGCACCTGCCTTTTCAGCTTTGCCTATAAATTTTCAATAGGATTGAGATCAGGGCTTTGTGATGGCCACTCCAAAACATTGACTTTGTTATCCTCAAGCCAATTTGTTACCATTTTGGCAGTATGCTTCGGGTCACTGTCCATTTGGAAGACCCATTTCTGCCCAAGCTTTAACTTCCTGGCTGATGTCTTGAGATATTGCTTCAGTATTGCCACATAATCTTCTTTTCTCATGATGCCATCTATTTTGTCAAGTGCACCAGTCCCTCCTGCAGCAAAACAACCCCACAACATGATGCTGCCACCCCCGTGTTTCACAGTTGGGATGGTGTTATTAGGCTTCCAAGCTTCTCCTTTTTTCCCTCCAAATGTAATGATGGTCATTATGCCCAAAAAGTTCAATTTTAGTTTCATCAGACCACAGAACATGTCTCCAAAAATTAAGGTCTTTGTTCCTGTGTGCATTTGCAAACATTAATCTGGATTTTTTAAGTTTCGTTTGGAGTAATGGCTTCTTCCTGGCAGAGTGGCCTTTCAGCCCATGTTGATACAGTATCCGTTTCACTGTGGATATTGACACAATCTTACCAGATTCCGCCATCATCTTCACAAGGTCTTTTGCTTTTGTCCTTGGGTTGATATGCACATGTCGGACCAAAGCACGTTCATCTCTCGGACACAGAACCCGACTCCTTCCTGAACGATGGCTGGACATTCCCATCTTGTTTGTACTTGCGTATAATTGTTTGTATAGATGAACGATGCACCTTGAGGTATCTTGAAATTGTACCCAAGGATGAGCCAGACTTGTGGAAGTCCACAATTCTCTTCCTGATATCTTGGCTGATTTCTATAGATTTTCCCATGATGCTACACAAAGAAGCAGTGTGTTTCAGTTGTGCATTAAAATACATCCATAGGTGTGTCTCTAATTAACTCAGATGTTGCCAAAAAACAAACAAACAGAAGCTTCCAAACACATGACATCATCATATGGGCAGTCCAGAATTGTTTAAAGGCATAGTAATCTAAGTGTATGTAAACTTTGCAGTAAGTAATAAAAATGCCTTAACACATTCTCTCTCTCTCATTATTCTGCCACTTGGGAAATATTAAACATTATGGTAATTCTAATTGACCTAAAACAGGAATGGTTTATTCTGATTTCATGTCAGATATTGAGAAAAACATGCATATGTGTCTTTTTATACAGTGTATGTAAATTTCCGGTTTCAACTGGTTTCAACTGTACATACAACATAATGGGGAAGGCTTTGTGATGTAATAAACGGAATGGAACCTGATGCCATGCTCGACTTCTCCATCATTGCACAGCGTGAACTTATGGCGTTGAGCACAACTGACGCCATTCAGGTACCGTCCACAAATGCTGTTTTTTGCTCATTGGGGGTCGTAGCGGGTCTCCTACACTGACTATACAAATAAAGAACTAATAGCAAAAAGAAGCATTTTAAAAATGAAGTCTACAATACATGATTACGTAGAATCCCCCGCTTTCCATATAGACACTGCTGGACTCATTATATTTCTATCCATAAAGACCCATTAATTCACAAAGAACATTTGAAAGACCCATTGTAGTACAGTAGACCCCTGTATATGGCCTATACGAATAAATGTGCACTTACAGGATGCTGTATTGGGTCTTGCAGCCCACTGGGGTTAGCTTAGCCCTATACTCTTGACCTCATGATCATTTAAGAGGACCACTTAGTTAGTTAGTCATGTGGAAGACTGGCGGGTTCTGGAGCGTGTAGTAGTGCACACGTAGCTCTTCACAACAGTACAGAAAGTCCAATAATCTGGCAACCCTGACAGTAAAGAAGATGCCACATTATCAGAATTTTACTATTTTGTTTTAGTCCACAATATGGCAACAACCACTTATACTGAAGTGACCAACAATGTGCATTCTGAAGAATACTCCTACATTGTCCGCATTCTCTATAATTGATTTGTTATGTCATCCTCTAAAGGGAAACTGTCAGCAGATTTTTGCTATGTAATCTGAAGACAGCAGGAGAGAGAGGCTGAAACACAGAATTCAGGGATGTGTCACTTGTCAGTGTGTGCTGTTTACTAACTGTGAAGGATTTATCTATAAGAGATTAACATTGCGGGACTAGTCCAGCAATTCCCCCTCCTGTGATAAGCACCTCACTGTCTATAGACTTTACACATGGAGAGCCTGGTGTGGGCGAGGTTAGCTGTGGTGTGGGCGGGGTTAGCTTCCTCAGCTCTGCTTCATTCTAAATGTAAAAGGTCTGATTCTGTGAGAACCACTGCACCCAGTAATCTAAGTGATACATCGTTGGATTCAGCTTCTCTTTGCCTACATCAGGCTGCTTTCACATGAGGCAGCAAAAACCTGCTGACAGATTCCCTTTAAGGTTAACCTGACACCGATAAAAACAGTATATTCAGTACACTAGGAGCACGGCTGTAATAACAACCTCAGCACTTAGAGTGACAGTCTGCCTGCAACGTGTATGTGCCAAGCGAGCTGTCACTCAAAGTGCCATGGTGGGCTTTCAGCAGAGCACCCATTATACAGAGTGGTGACGTAATCACTCCCCTGCACTAATGACTTAGGGGGGGGGGGAGCCATTACACGAAATTTACACTGCGATTAAAAATTCATTTTTGCTTGTAGCTGCACTTCAAGTCAACCGGATACACAGGGTTTAAAGGCAATTTAACTCCTGCAGATTAACCCTATATCTACAGGTAAATAGAATCGCTAGTGATGACAGCTTCCCTTTAAAGCCTCGTCACAAATATTGCTATACATATTGCAATCATAACAGAACTAAAGGCCGACCTGCTGCTGGGAGACTCCATAATGCCCAACATTTTGGCTTTGATTTTCTTCTTCTGCTTCCTGATGGCAGATTTCATACCACACAACAAAAGACTGGGGATCCTCTCACCATTCAGCAGCTCCCTATGTAGCAAAAAGCAAAGGAAATCTGTTATCAGGAGACCAAAGTGCAACCTTCTAAAATATCTCTTCATATGGATGAAGCAAGTGCCAAACCAAGGATCGTTTCATGATGGCACACATTTGTACCGCACTCTCATTATCTGCATAACTTGGCCACCTATTAACCCCTCAGCAACATCTGCAAAATATTTACAAACACATGTGCGCACTTACTGAATGGAGCTGACTCGGGATCTGAACTTGATCCTCACAGTGCAAGAGCCACTTATGTCACACAGCCAGAATCCCAAGAGAAACTGCTGCGATTGGAGTTCGCTCTAAACACAAGTTTAAAAGGAATCTGTCACTAGGATTTTGCCAGCTAATGTAGCATAATGTAGAGACAGAGACCCTGATTCCAGCGACATGTCACTTACTGGGCTGCTTGCTGTAGTTATATCAGCAGGAGATTATCAGATGATTAGTAAACCTGCAGCCATGTAGTCCTCCATATTCATGAAATATGTATAACCCCGCCCCCGACCACTGATTGGCAGCTTTCTGCCTATGCACAGTGAACATAAAGAGCTGCCAATCAGTGGTTATACAGAGGTCCGTATTCAGAGAACTTGCATATTAGCAGCAGCAGATAAAACAGTGATTTTTTTAAAAAACTACAAAAAACAGCCCAGTAAGTGACACATCGCAGGAATCAGGGTCTCTGTATCTACATCATCCTGCTCTCTGATGGGGTAGCAAAAACCTGGTGACAGATTCCCTTTAACCTCTTAGCTTCCGCTGTCAATAGCAGCAATTAAGATGTCAGGAATGGAAGGAGTTACTTCTAAAGTCCATCACCCGCTCTGCAAATATATTAAATATACACACACACATACAATCGAGTCAGAGAATCAGGTTCCCTAAGGGGATTAATTAAAAGTGTAAAAAACATGAAAAAAGTCTAAACGCCCCCCCCCCTTTCCTGAAATGTAAATCGTGAAATCTTTGAATAGAAGAAATTACCAAAAAATACAAATACAATCAGTGGGCAATAGCAATAATGTCCATTTGGCACTTGCTACAACTGCAGCAATAAATGGGCAGCAGCAGACACAGTATGTTCACATACAGCCATAGCAAGAAGTCTGGTCACTTTTCTGCAATATTCTTTTTTTAAACATAAACATATTCTGGTGTCCTGTAATGAGAATGTTGCTATTCCCAGTAGTTCATTCAGCTTAATACGTTTCTTTTATAGTGACTATTGCAGGGAAATGTATTACTGTATATGCCGGACGTTCAGATAAATGGCCAACCACGTAACACATAAATAGGCTGGCACTCAGCGTCCCTCTAATATAGCGATACAATACGGTGAATTCTCTACGGCTATGATATTAGCCATGGATCCCGAGAACATGGCTCCGTTCATTCTCCATTCTCCAGAGATAATCAAGTACAGCGCTGGGCCATCTCTGGCATTCCCATAGAGAATGAATGGAGAGCAGATTTATTATACAGGTGCAGGAATAAGTTACCTGTGGTAATACTGCAACTCCTCATTTACCAAGAACAGGTTTGTCTTCAGCTCATTCCTCTCCTGTACAATATGCTTCACATCTTCCTTGGTGAAAAACAGTTGGTTTGATGCTTTGTCCTTTCCATCTTCTTCTAGAGACTTACATTCAGGTGTGTTCTGAAAAAGACAGAATGTAAATATGAACTGTGATAAACGACCTATGAGCAGAGAACAGAGGCAGGAATATGTTTTTTCTTAACTTTTGTATGTTTTTTTTCTGACCAGTACATGGCAATGGAGATTCATTCATATATAATGAGTCCTCACCTCAACGCTAACAGTACATGAGGCCACGGTATCCAGGACTGACATCCTCACCGCTAGACCACGGTATCCAGGACTGACATCCTCACCGGTAGACCACGGTATCCAGGAATGGCATCCTCACCGCTAGACCACGGTATCCAGGAATGGCATCCTCACCGCTAGACCACGGTATCCAGGAATGGCATCCTCACCGCTAGACCACGGTAGCCAGGAATGGCATCCTCACCGCTAGACCACGGTAGCCAGGAATGGCATCCTCACCGCTAGACCACGGTATCCAGGAATGGCATCCTCACCGCTAGACCACGGTAGCCAGGAATGGCATCCTCACCGCTAGACCACGGTATCCAGGAATGGCATCCTCACCGCTAGACCACGGTAGCCAGGAATGGCATCCTCACCGCTAGACCACGGTAGCCAGGGCTCTCAGCCTCACCGCTAGGCCACGGTAGCCAGGGCTCTCAGCCTCACCGCTAGGCCACGGTATCCAGGGCTCTCAGCCTCACCGCTAGGCCACGGTATCCAGGGCTCTCAGCCTCACCGCTAGGCCACGGTATCCAGGGCTCTCAGCCTCACCGCTAGGCCACGGTATCCAGGGCTCTCAGCCTCACAGCTAGGCCACGGTATCCAGGGCTCTCAGCCTCACCGCTAGGCCACGGTATCCAGGGCTCTCAGCCTCACCGCTAGGCCACGGTATCCAGGGCTCTCAGCCTCACCGCTAGGCCACGGTATCCAGGGCTCTCAGCCTCACCGCTAGGCCACGGTATCCAGGGCTCTCAGCCTCACCGCTAGGCCACGGTATCCAGGGCTCTCAGCCTCACCGCTAGGCCACGGTATCCAGGGCTCTCAGCCTCACAGCTAGGCCACGGTATCCAGGGCTCTCAGCCTCACCGCTAGGCCACGGTATCCAGGGCTCTCAGCCTCACCGCTAGGCCACGGTATCCAGGGCTCTCAGCCTCACCGCTAGGCCACGGTATCCAGGGCTCTCAGCCTCACCGCTAGGCCACGGTATCCAGGGCTCTCAGCCTCACCGCTAGGCCACGGTATCCAGGGCTCTCAGCCTCACCGCTAGGCCACGGTATCCAGGGCTCTCAGCCTCACCGCTAGGCCATGGTATCCGGGACTGACATCCTCACCGCTAGACCATGGTATGGAGAACTGACAGCCTCACAACTAGACCAGGTGTGTTATAAATCACAATATAAATATGAACTGTGATAAATGACATATGAGCAGAGAACAGAGGCAGGAATATGTTTTTTCTCAACTTTTGTATGTTTTTTTTCTGACCAGTAGATGGCAATGGAGATTCATTCATATATAATGAGTCCTCACCTCAATGCCAGCAGAACATGAGGCCACGGCATCCGGGCCTCTCAGCCTCACCGCTAGACCACGGCATCCGGGCCTCTCAGCCTCACCACGGCATCCGGGCCTCTCAGCCTCACCACGGCATCCGGGCCTCTCAGCCTCACCACGGCATCCGGGCCTCTCAGCCTCACCACGGCATCCGGGCCTCTCAGCCTCACCACTAGATCACAGTATCCAGTACTCACAGCCTCATTACTACACCACGGTATCCAGGACTCACAGCCTCATTACTACACCACGGTATCCAGGACTCACAGCCTCATTACGTGTACTATATGTATCATAATAAAAACTATTTAAAAAGAAATTAAAACCGCGCAGGACTTAATTGCTGTCACAATGCTGGAATGATGTTGTAGCTTGGTATCTGGATCAGTTTATTATGCACGCAGTCAGCATAATGTAGATTTATTGGTAGGGAAGATAAACAAGACATGAGCTGTAAGTAGAGAGTGCTCACCTTAACTTCATTACTGCCCGACTCCTGAGGTGTGAGGGATACGGGCACGTAATCAGCAGTGCTGCCCAGATCTGGGGATATTCATCTACAGTGCAGACCAAAAGTTTGGACACACCTTCTCATTTAAAGAAATTTCTGTATTTTCATGACTATGAAAATTGTACATTCACACTGAAGGCATCAAAACTATGCCCCCATCAGTCAGGGATAAAGGTGCAATGCTTTATCACCATTTTTATTTTAAGGCTTGGGCACATTTTCGACCAGATGTACGTGGCCTCGCTCAATTTATTTGAATTCACGAGAGGATTCGCACGTCTGCAGTCATATAGAGTGACTGCCGCAGTAGAGTAGGTGTCACAACGAGATCCCACTCACTTCTATAGCAAAGAGTTGTAGCAATGGCACCGAGCAAACTGTGCGCAACGGCTTTCGTGGCCAAAGTCACTGTATAGCCCTAGCCTTACTTTGTACCACTGTGTTCAATAAAAGCGCTGTCCAATATACTAAACTTTGGAGATCCTAACATGTTTTAGAGGTAAGTGGAAAGATAACGCGGTAAGTGGGGCAGATTTGGGTACTGTTCCACATTGAAGAGACCCAAATGGTTTTAGAGGCAATGTTGTATAGGAAAAAGTACGCAAGTCAGATCTGATCCAGAAGGAAGAAACCAGTCTCTTCAGGACCAACTATTAGAGGTAGCTATCCTGAGAACCTGTCCAGTCCACTGACTGTCCCCAACCGCTACTATAGAGGTGTGCAAGCAGATTTCTTTACTGTAAGAAAGTGTAGTATGTAACATGCTAATATTGCAATGTGTGAAGCTTTATTTTACAGCGTCGTATGCTACTAAGGCAGGACTAATCAGGTAGACATGAATGACGGTCTGCATACAATCCCCATTGGTAGGATCATTATGCAGGTGTCAATCATGCCGAGGGAGGAGTAATTAGAAACCCGGGTCAGGACTAGTCCAGGGGACAAGACAGCTAACCAGACTTGTCCTGCTTTATTAGCATATGCAACGCTTCAGGAAAAAACTACGTTCTTCAAAGATTACTCACTATATCAGACTCCGTATTCTAACAAGGAAATCTGCTCCCATACCGCTACTGTAGTGGTTGAGGACTGTCAGGAGACCTGACAGGTTCTCATTAATGTATGGCCCAAACAAAGATAAAGACGAGTAGTCTTTTTAAAGGGGTATTTCCCATCTCCAAGATCCTATCCCAATATATAGTAGATGTAATAATAATAATATTAGCAAATACCTCCAATTAGAAATGTAGTATAGTTCTTCTGATTTGTTATGTCTCTTCCCTCATGTGCCGGCATTGCAGGACCTTAGGTATCCATGGTTACGACCACTAGATGATTGGTCATACCAATGCAATGCCCTGCACTTGAAGAAAGACATAGTGAATCAAAAGTACTATACTACAATGCTTCGGCATTTCAGAAAAAAAACAAAGCTCAGCTGGGGCACAAGGCGACTAGTCCCGGAGGTGTGTCCCCCGTTGGCTTCTTCCCTCCTGCTCAGCCAGACTGACAGGTATCTCCCTGTGTGTATAATGAGTCTGGCTAAGCGGGTGGAAGAAGCCAGTGGGGGACACACCTCTTGGACTAGTCGCCTTGTCCCCAGCCGCACTTTTAACTATGTTTTTTCTCTGAAATGCTATGTATATGGTGACTGCAGATGCCGGTCTCTGATTCTCACGAGCCATGGTCTGGGAATAACTGCTTAAAGGGATCCTATCATAAGAAGAATAAGTAGAAGTAGTCTGTCTAGTCTACTCAGCACTGGATTTTTTTTTTATGAAATATACAGAACTTTCATTGTACTGATCAGACATGGTATTCGCTCCACCAAAAAAAAAAAAAAAAAAAATTAAAGAACAATGGTCAATGAATAGACCTCATGTCAGTATCTTGGCCACAGGCAGACAGATATGGAAGGGATTGGGGCATTAAGGTAATCAGGTCATAACCTCCCGAACCTTGGGAAAGGAAGATTTCGTTTGCGTAACAAATTTTTTTGTGCATTTCTGAAATAGTGAATTGCATTCTGGGAAATGTCTGCAGCGTGTGACGTATAGGAGACTGGAATCTGCACAGTTGAGGAGAGATTTCCTGTTTGCACTGTTTATCTCCTTCCAGCAATGAACATGACTTGGACGTGATCCAGTCTACCTTACTGTCTCCAGCAATATTGACTTTCTGCTTTTTGCTGTTTGGTAGCGTGATTTGTATTTCTGCATATGAAAGCAGATCAACACAAAGATTTACGTAAATTCCCTTTTTATCAAAGGGAATTTTTCATTGTGGCTTCACTATCAGCAGACGATATCTTATATCTGCCGCTCTACAGAAATAGTATAAAAAGTGGCAAACTCTCACTTTGGCTGATATGATCAGTATCTTCACAGTTGAAGATTGTAGTCTTCTTTTTCCCTGTAGCCACTGATGCTAAGGCCACATGGTGAGACACACATTTAAAGGGTTTGTCAACTGCTCGAACAACCCCTTCTAAATCTGTATGTTTCCCCAAGTAAAATAATAACACTTATACTCAACTCTGGTGCCGGGGCACTTCCAGAGCTGGCTCTCCTGGGAATCACGTGACATTATTATGTTACATGATCCCTGTGGCCAAACAGCGCTGGCTTCGCCCTCCCCTCCTCCGGATGGATCACATACATCTTCTCATCAATATCATGTATGCAATTTATCTGTAGGAGAAGAGAGTGAAGCCAGTGCAGATTAGCTGCAGAGATTGTGTGACAATTCACACAATCTCTGGGACATCCAGTGCTGACATCGCTGGAACAGAAGCGGCTTCGGAGATGAGTATAGGTGTTATTATTTTACAAGGAGCAACCATAGGCTGGAGGACACTTGGTCGTACACATGTCGCAATAAGATTGTGGAATTACTTCAAACCTAACGCAACCTTCAGACTCTACAACCCACAGAAGTTGCTCAGGTAGTGCAGCTCATCCAGGATGGCACATCAATGTGAGCTGTGGCAGGAAGGTTTGCTGTGTCTGTCAGCGTAGTGTCCAGAAGCTGGTGGCGCTATCAGGAGACGTGGAGGGGGCCGTAGGAGGGCAACAACCCAGCAGCAGGACCGCTACCTCCACCTTTGTGCAAGGAGGAACAGGAGGAGCGCTGCCAGAGTCCTGCAAAATGACCTCCAGCAGGCCACAAATGTGCATGTGTCTGCACAAGCGGTTAGAAACTGACTCCATGAGGGTGGTATGAGGGCCCGACGTTCACAGATGGGGGTTGTGCTCACAGCCCAACACCGTGCAGGACGCGTGGCATTTGCCACAGAACAACAGGACTGGCAAAGTCGCCACTGGCGCCCTGTGCTCTTCACAGATGAAAGCAGGTTCACACTGAGCACATGTGACAGACGTGACCGTCTGGAGACGCCGTGGAGAGCGATCTGCTGCCTGCAACATCCTTCAGCATGACTGGTTTGGCAGTGCGTCAGTAATGGTGTGGGGTGGCATTTCTTTGGAGGGCCGCACAGCCCTCCATGTGGTAGCCTGACTGCCATTAGGTACCGAGATGAGATAATCAGGCCCCTTGTGAGACCATATACTGGTGCGGTTGGTTCCTCCTAATGCAGGACAATGCCAGACCTCATGTGGCTGGAGTGTGTCAGCAGTTCCTGCAAGATGAAGGCATTGAAGCTATGGACTGGCCTGCCCATTCTCCAGACCTGAATCTGATTGAGCACATCTGGGACATCATGTCTCGCTCCATCCACCAACGTCACGTTGCACCACAGACTGTCCAGGAGTTGGCGGATGCTTTAGTCCATGTCTGGGAGGAGATCCCACAGGAGACCATCCGCAACCTCATCAGGAGCATGCCCAGGCATTGTAGGGAGGTCATACAGGCACGTGGAGGCCACACACAATACTGAGCCTTATTTTGACTTGTTTTAAGGACATTACATCAAAGTTGGATCAGCCTGTAGTGTGTTTTTCCACGTTAATTTTGTGGGTGACTCCAAATCCAGGCCTCCATTGGTTAATAAATTTGATTTTCACTGATGATTTTTGTGTGATTTTGTTGTCAGCACATTCAACTTTGTACAGAACAAAGTATTCAATGAGAATATTTCATTCATTCAGATCTAGGATGTGTTATTTGAGTGTTCCCTTTATTTTTTTGAGCAGTGTATGTTGAGACCATCGCAAAGAATCCAACTTGGATTAGAGGACAACCTCTTCAATCCAAACTGGATTCTTTGCCATTGTCTCACAACCTAGGGTGCAGTAACATCTTGGAGTTGATGTCATTTTTGGTAAAGATCATTCAACACCAAATCATTTCAATGATCCTTTAATGATTTAGTTATCCTAATCCTGAGGTAATCTTTACAGATCAATCCTGCATCTCAGCGCTGATACTCTATACAGGGGCAAGATCAGGTCTGCTAATTCCTTGTCCCTCTAACATTATCCTACTGGCCTTAGATGCAGCTCACTGGCACTGTATGCTCTAGCTTAGTCTATGATCTACAATAACACTCAGATTCTTCTCCATTAATGATTTTCTCAGCTTTACCCTATTCCGAAACATGTACAGCATGTCTAAAGCCGGCCATACACATTAGATAACCATCAGCAGAACGATCATTTGGCTGACAGCTCTCTGCCAACAACGCCATACACAGGAATGCTTAGCTGAGCGGTCCTGTGATCTCTAATGGGATATTCCATGGCCTGTATTACACTATATAGCTGAAATTAAAAATGGCTAACATTGAAAAAAAATTCAAAAAACATCACAGAATTAACAACACCAGGTCAGATTACCAATGCAAATTGAGGCATCTGTCTTGTGGGGTGCACTTCTATGGTGCTGGACAGCCCGCCTAATCTAATAGTATGGGTGGTATCAATAGGCTGTAAGCCAGACACTATGCATCACTCGTATCTGTGTGACTGTCGTCCTATGCAAGCCCCATCTGTGTGCATGTTTAATAGTAGACAGCCTCCCTCCATGAATAGGCATTTTGCACCTGTGCTGCTCCCGCCTTTATCATGGGGGGTCTTACACTATATAGCTGCTGTCATTTCTAAAGACAGAAACTAATTGTAAAATGCTTCAGAATATGTTATCGCTATATAAATAATATTTTTTTTATTAATCTGTTCTACTAATCCTATGATCCATATTATGTACAGACTACAGATTCGCTATGTCCTTCCATCAGAACCCCTCTGATCTTAGTCAACCTATAAGTTTGTCACTGCAATTAACCTGACTCTAAATATCACAGCACGTTATGATCTGTATAAGCAAGCACAGTATACACTATGACAAACGTGTGTGTGCTTATTAGCAAGAAATGTGCAGGATGACGGCTGTCACTGATTCACCGTGTGGGAAGGTCACTACAAAGCTAATTGAAAATAATTAGCCATAGTGTTCGCTCTCCCATAATGGAGCACACCCACAAAATGGTCACTCATGGGAAGATGAAAGAACTGCTTCTTGGCTCTTACCGCTTCGCTGTCCCTGTTCTTCTGCTGGATCTCATGTGTCAATGATCGGATTTCGTCCCTCTGTCTGTCGACAACTACCTTTAACTTCAGCATCAGATCTTGCTCTTCCCTTGCTGCACATTCTTAGTAAGGAAACACTATAAGTCAATCTAGACAGAATGCCTAATATTTATAGACAATAAAATGTGCAGATGCATATAGATCCTAGACATGGTGGTCATATATACAGTTAGGTCCATATATATTTGGACAGAGACAACATTTTTCTAATTTTGGTTCTAGACATTACCACAATTAATTTTAAACAAAACAATTCAGATGCAGTTGAAGTTCAGACTTTCAGCTTTCATTTGAGGGTATCCACATTAAAATTGGATTAAGGGTTTAGGAGTTTCAGCTCCTTAACATGTGCCACCCTGTTTTTAAAGGGACCAAAAGTAATTGGACAATTGACTCCAAGGCTATTTCATGAACAGGTGTGGGCAATCCCTTCATTATGTCATTCTCAATTAAGCAGATAAAAGGCCTGGAGTTGATGTGAGGTGTGGTGCTTGCATTTGGAAGTTTTTGCTGTGAAGTAAACATGCGGTCAAAGGAGCTCTCCATGCAGGTGAAACAAGCCATCCTTAAGCTGCAAAAACAGAAAAAACCCATCCGAGAAATTGCTACAATATTAGGAGTGCCAAAATCTACAGTTTGGTACATCCTGAGAAAGAAAGCACTGGTGAACTCATCAATGCAAAAAGACCTGGGCACCCACGGAAGACAACAGTGGTGGATGATCTAGAACCAAAATTAGAAAAATGTTGTTTCTGTCCAAATATATATGGATCTAACTGTATGTATGGTGAAGGTACAAATGTGGTCACAGGTGCGCTAGCTACATATGCTTCTATCACTATTATAGATGCAGTGGTGATTCTGAAAGAGGGGCTGGCAAACATTCTGCAGTGCTCATATGTGCTGACCCTTGGTCCCCTAGTACAGAGGTCCCCAACCGCCGGTCCGCGGACCAGGACCGGGCCGTTGGGGTTTTTCAGCCGGTCCGCGGCGCCGCTGACAGTTGTAGAGGATCAGCAGGGAGAAAGCCAGCATGTGATCAGTAGCCTATAAGAAAAGAGGAGGAGGGACTGGCAGTGAATAGATAATTAGCCATGCGGCCCTACTCACAGAATGTGCTCAGGCAGGAGCAGGGACAAGCAGGTCATGTGTGTCCAGCGCTCCTTCCCCTCCTGCTAGCTGCGAGTTGGAGGGGGAGGGGCTCTGGATGCTAATGGGCAGCTAGATATGACGTCAGGTGTCCCACCCTTATGACTCCTGTAGCTGTGTTCTGGTGTCGTGCGGCCCAGCAGCAGATTTTCTGGTTAAAGTGAAAAAAGCAAATAACAGTGAAAATTTATAGCAGCAGTGGCTGTGTCCAGTAGCAGCAGTAGTGGTCATCATCATCAGATGGGACCTAGATGGCACCGTCTTGTTGCAGGAAAACAAGCCCAGTGCTCCCACTGATCCAGGGAAACAAGCCTGGAGCTCCCACTCATTCTGAACCTATGGTAAGTTGAATCACATTCTCATTATAAATGTCATAATTATATGATAAGTATGCACTAAGCTCCACCCCTCCATAACCCCACCCACATATGGCCAAAGCCCCGCCCCCACCCCCACCGGGCCATTGAAAACTGGTCTTGCTTAAAGCCGGTCCCTGGTGCAAAAAAGTTTGCCGACCACTGCCCTAGTAGATCACCATATTCAGGTTTAATATAAAGTAGATCTGAGACTGATCATACTGATTAAGTTTGATCACTCCTAGCTTACAGCAAAACTTTAATGGAGTTTTCTGGGCTCAAAAGAAAAGTCTGTAGTTATTCTGTCACAGCAGACTGCAGAATCATAACAGTGTGCAATGTGTGCACAGTCACGATTTCCCAGTATTCATAGCACAAGTATGTGGCCATGTGACCACATATGTTATTTGCATGATCTGATCAAATGCCAAATGGATTCTCATTCACACCTCTCTCTACTCTATTGAGATTAGTGGATGAGAATCTAGTTGGCATGTGACCACAAACATGCTAATGGCATACATGTGCTCACATGACCACGCACTCGTGCTGCGAATATGGTGAAATTGTCACTGTGCGCGAATGGCACACTGTCATGATTCTGCAGTCTGCTGTGACAGAGTGACTGCAGACTTTTCTTTTCAGTTTGGAAAACCATTTAAATAAGTCAAATTTCTAGAGAATATTGTCTGATTGCTCCAGAACTATGATTAGCCTTTATAGTCAATTATAAAAATGCAATGTCAATGCATTCAGTAGAATTGTGAGAACAGATAAAAATATCCTACACAACAAAGAAAAGAACCTCCTGGCCAGGGCTGGGGAGTTGGTAAGCCAATCCTCAGACTCCTCAATTTCCACGACACAGACTCCACGACTCTGACTCCCTCATACATGGCTCATGTTTAAGTGAAATATTTACTGTAGGACATTTCATAACTTTCCCAAATTCTTATGAAAAGAAAATATTCCCCATAAACTGCATTCAACTACTGTACCCAATCTATTATATATTTTAGGAATTGGAGTCGGTCCATTTTATACCGACTCCACCAAAATGGACACCGACCCCACGACTCCGAAGCCCTGCTCCTGGCAGGAGACTGTCAATGTGTCACTGTCAACAGAACTGGGTTTCTTTAATAGGTGTAAGGGTATGTTCACACGTGGCATAATTGTAGCAAGTTTTTCTACACCAAAACACAAGGTTGTTGGCAGGAAAAAAAATGCTGCGTACAATACACACGTTTTACTAGTGTTTTTCCTCCCATTCATTTGAATGGGTGAAAAAACGCTGCAAAAACGCTAAAAGAATTGATATGCTGCAGAACTGAAAAAAAATAAAATAAAATGCTGCATATTTTATGCACCAAAAAACAGCAGCAATTATGCCATATTTGAACATGCCCTAACCTGGAATGGCAATGATTCGTGGATGTTACACTATGCCCTACATCCAAACTCATATACATGGGGATATATAAATGCATCAATCCTCCTTTTCTCCCCACCGGAATACCTAATACTCAGGACTACATTTCAATTTTCTGTTTTTTTTGGTCTACCCATCTTTCACCTTATTCTGATCCACAATTAACACTGTGCGCTTATGTATCGCCTTCTATTTTCATGAATTGGATTACACATTGTGACATACCTCCTATTGGTATCAACCTTTGTCATTGTCTTGCAATAAACATTTTAAATACCGAATATATTGTAAATGGCGTTTAACTGTAGAATATTAACTCCGATATTGCCTAATCTGCTCTCACCTCCTGGGACTTTGTCTCGGTCAGTTGTCCCAATAGTTTCTGGTTCTCTTCGGTAAGCTGGGAAAGCTGGTTCTGGAGGTCATGTTCTTTTCTTTGAGCATCAAGCAGCTTCTGCTCTAGATCCTGTGTAAAAATACAGAGGAACAAAATCAAAAGTTTATAGAAGACGTCTTATCATTTATTGTCAGGATTCGGCAGTGTATCCACATATGCAGCAAATTCTACAGCAAAGATAGCAATGTGTAAGAAAATTCTGAAACTATTATTAAAACCACTACCTAGTGAAGCATATAACATTCTCTGAATTAATTATTACATCTATTAAAGGAGAGAACATATGCAGCAAGTAATATTAGGCGGACAAATATCCTGTATAGCCAAGTGCAAAAATATACAGTAATATTTATATATTAAATTCTATATATTTTTTCATAAATATATTACCACAGCAGCTGAGTAATACTCTATGTAGCAAAATAAAGTTTTTAACTATTTTTACCTGTAGTAACTGATCCTTTAATTTTAATAAGCTATAAAATGTAAGATTTTTTTCGAATGAATGACACAAGGTGAATCTCAAGTAAAAGCTATAGAGAAGTTATGGAACAGTATCTCTATAACAGAATGCACAATTCAATGCTGGGTACATGCTGCTCTGTGAATAAACCGGGCTCCACAATTCTTCTAGGTATATTTGCACAAGGTTTTTGAAGGAACTCAGCAAAGAGGTTGTTCCTAAAATCTTGAAAAACTAACCACAGATCTTCTGCAGATGTAGGTATGTGCAAATATTTCCATCTCTTCTTTACAATGCCACACAAACTTGATGAGATCAGGGCTCTGGGGGCCATATCATCACTTCTGGGACTTCTTTACACTGAGGATAGTTCTTAATTACACTGTTTCTAAATCTATACTGCAGCAAGACAACAACCCAAACACACAACCAATCAGACGCCTCCCTGTTGGTACTGCATGATGGAAAAGTATCTGCCTGTATTTCTTTGCATTGAGGACAGCAAGAAATAGGCAACATTGAGGATCGTGGAAGCAGTGGTCAGCCATAGAAACTTTCATCTTTTGCAGTAAGACATCAACTGGAAATCACAAGATGTCCAGCAGTGCCATCAACCAGTGGGACCCAGCTAGATCCATCTACTGTTCACAGAAGTCTGGCCAGAAATGGTCTTCAAGGAAAAATTGTGACAAAAAGCCCATTCTTTCGACATGAAAACAAGGCCAAGGAACTCCACTATACACAAAAACATAAGACCTAAACTTCAGAAAAATGGCAGCAGGTGCTCTAGACTGATGAGTTAAAACTGGAAGTAATTGACTGTAACAGAAGGAAACAGTTTGTTTGACGAAGGGCTGAAGAGCGGTACAATAATAAGTGTCTATAGGCAACAGTGAAGCATGGTGGAGGGTCCTTGCAAGTTTGAGGCTGAATTTCAGCAAATGGAGTTGATCCTTTGTTGGGTGAAGAGAATGGGGCATCAGACTGCGCTGCTCGCCTGTCAGAATAATGTACCAGAGGAATCCAAGTCGATGTAATGATAAAATAGACTTTATTTCTACGTGTTTCGTGGTGATCACACCACTTCCTCAGGACAGTCTGGTACATAATTCTGACAGGCGAGCAGCGCAGTCTGATGCCCCATTCTCTTCACCCAACAAAGGATCATTGCTTCAGGGTTTGCAGCAGCCGCCAATGCTAAGTACAGTGGTTGTGTCTTACACAACCCTAATAGGTGAGTGAATTTGATTTATCTTTCACATATATTCCTTTTATCTCGGATAAGACCCTATGTGTGCTCTATATTCCTTCTAGTTACCTAGCAAATGGAGTTGGGGATTTGTTCAGGATTAGTGGTGTCTTCTATGTTGAGAAATACAGGAAGATACTTATCCATCATACAATCCCATCAGAGAGGTGTCAGATTGGTTCCTAATTTATTCTGCTGCAGGACGATGACCCCAAACATACAGTCAATGTTCTTTGAAACAATCTTCAGTGTAAAAGAACAAAGAGTCCTGGAAGTAATGATATGGAACCTATAGAGCCCTGAGCTTAACATTATCAAGTCTTTCTGGGATTTCATGAAGAGAAAGTACAAGCCTACATCCACAGATCTGTGGTTAGTATTCCAAGATGTTTGGAACTATCTCTTTGCAGAGTTCCTTCAAAAAACTAATGTACAAGTCTAACTAGAGGCAGTGTTGCTGTTTTAAAAGGCAAAAGAATGGTCACACCCAATATTGATGTGATTTAGATTTCTCTTTGGCATTTTGTTAAATGAAAAAGTAGTAAGTCTACTATTTTTTTAATCATTCTTACTTTTGCAGCATATTTTTCACATCTGTGTTAATCTTTTGCAAAGTACTCGGTATATATCCTGTATATATTATGTATATGTTTCTATTTATCTAATGATGGGGAAGAATGATTGAACAATCTTTGCTCATGTAAAAGGCCCTTAAACATTGAACTTTCATGCTGCCACGTTATATATATTTGTTCACTTGACTGCATATGAAGAAAAAGGAAAGTGAAACTGATAAAGGAAGAAGGAAAATTAGGAACAGTAAAATGTGACGATTGCTGTACACTGTGGGATATGAGGGGGAGGGGGACACTAAATATTTCCAACCAGACGCCCATTAGTAGAGCCAAAGATAGAACTACAATTCTGATGAATACTGCAAGAAGCTACTTGTGAGATATGCTTTACAGTGGAAAGCCAGACCAAAATATTTTTATATAATTTTACTAGAAGATCTAGAGACATTGACAAGTGGAAACCACAAATAAGGAAAACTTAAAAGTTCTAAGGTAGAATTCACATGTCCACGTTTGTAACAAGACAGCACACAGACTGCATCCATGTGCTGTGCATTCACGTCACGTGGACATTCATAGCGATCAATTGTAAGTCGTGTACCGGGAGTGTTCTTCAGGACACGGCGGAGCCAAGGGCGAGAAAACCAACTCTTACAAAGTTTGATCTCAAAAGAACTATTTTACTTATTTAAGTGTATATTTTCACCCAGACAATACAAAAACATTTAAATATTATGCAAACTTTAGTCAACAGCTGGAATCTGTGCAGTACAGCGTGGCACCTAAGCAATCTGTATTTACTATTTTTTTTATAGATTTGCCTGCTGGCATACCTGTCTAAACTGGCCGCCTATTACCGTTTTACACCTTAAAAATTGGATTAATTATATGCATGTAACGTACAGGTTAGCCTGCGGTACAACACTGAGGTTTTACAAATATTTCCTGTATTTCCCCAACCAAATTTCCCTTTCCCTTCCCGTAGTGTTTACAGAGGAACAGTCCGTCCTCAACTGTATCGTAAATACCCAAAACAAACTACGGAGACAGACGTTTAGCCGTAAATATAGTGGTACGCAGGTGAATAACTGACCAGTACTAAAATGCTGTGCAGAAACTTTCTCCTATAATAAAATGGAGATCTAGTATGGCCCGGAGTTCGTTGTGTGCCGTGTCGGCACCTCAAAGTGGATTGGGATTTTCTTAGTTATTAAACCAGAATAAAGCGTGGCAGTGAATCCGAAAGTTCTGGACGCAGATATTATCAACAAACGTTGTGTGAAGCAGTTAATATACCTAACTAACTACAGGCTATATCTTAGTCTTGAATATTTTGGCACCAAAATGTTATATTATGTGTGAACAGTTACTCACTGCGGGGCCCCTTCAACAGATGAGCAGTACCATTGAGTCCAACACCTCATCACTGTAGGTCACGTCCTTTATCATCTCTGGACCGCGTTTCGGACAGGAATCTCCTCAAACTTGGACAAGTTCCAGTTGTGAGCAAGCTTAGCTCCAATATGCTGTTTCTCTGGTGTTAATGGGGTGTTCTCAAAAGCAGATTCTGCTGAATTCCCTTCCAGCGCGTCATCTTCTGTTCAGGATATATTCCAGACTACCCCCAAGATGGCCGCTCCACTTATTCCGGTCACGTACTTTTCAACTGTTCACTGGGAATTCCCCTGAGCACAGTAACTAAGCCCCTCCCACACTGCAGCTAGACCAATCACCAACTGTCTCCATTATTTGCTGGGTAAACTTCACCTCTCTACTGCAGTCACTACCCCCTTAACAATGTGCACTGAACTTCTTATCATCAATACATTAACTGCTAATTCTCCTTATATAATCATGTAATACAATGCATATTAAATCATTCACAGAGTTAAAACCTTACATCAAAATATATATACAGTCTTTCAACAAGTACAATTATACTGGTGTGGATACAGATTTATACAATCATATCACTCTGGTGAACCGACACACATCTCACACAATAAATGCAAAGTGGACCAAACTCTGACATAGGTACACTTTTTTCTGAAAAAAAAATAAATAAAAGTGCGAAAATAGTCACAGGCTATGTTGTGTCTGTGTACAATTCGTTAAAAGTACTGATGGCACATGTACGAGAAAAACGGATGTGTGAATGGGGCCTTATAAAGAGATAGCTTAGAATTTTCATTTTAAGATTATTAGAGTATGTGCACATTAAGTATTTGCAGCAGAAAAATATTTGTGTTGGAAGGAGAACTGCTGAGCAAAAATACACACTTTTTGGGCTCATTTTCTTACTTCCTTTCCACCCCACGCAATTAAATATGTGACTAATGCTGTCAAAACTCTAAAAGAATTGAATTGCTGCAGATCTGAAACGGCTTCAAATCTGCAAGGAAAAAATAGGCAATGTGTGCATGAGACTTCAGGAATCTCATTCACTTTGCCGGCACTAGAAAAGCGACAAAACTGCACAAAAAAAACACAACAAAAATGCATCACATACTTAACGTGTGAATTGAACGCAAGTGTCATCAGATAAATCTTATCCAATGTATACAAATTTGTAATCTATTCTCTGTAATCAATGATTCGGCTTCCTTTCATCTTGTAGAAACCTTTATTGTTTACATCCAGCAGATAAATAGAGAAAAGTCATGTGATGGACACACGGGCTTGTAACATGACAGCGCTCAGACAACTAACACGCCATTGCTACCAGTCACTGTTCAGATCCCGATAACGAAGAAATAAAAAAGTCACTCTTGATTGATACTTAGTGATGTATTATTTTATCTACAATACAGGATTCAGTTACTGTAATGTTTCAATCTTTATGGGAACCTGTCATGGTAAAAGTGGTATCAGATCTCCAAGTCGAATCTTATGAAGACGAGCAGATCGATATACATTTTTAATTCAGGAAAAGTTTCATGACTGTGCAAGCAGAGATAGATGTCAATCACTGAGTAGGACCATCCACTGGACTCATATATATACATATTTCAATGAATAAAATGCAAGATATGAATCTTTTCCAAAAAACCTATATCATTATATTTATCTTTACTTCTCTATACCATGCTGTCCACAGGTCTGACTACATGGATAACATGACGGGTTCCTTTAAGTGCACCTTCATCAGAAAGGGCTCGTGTGCAAATAAGAGGCTATATTATGCTAAGCTCTTATCTGTTCAGGTCCCCCTCCCCCAACAAGTATGTTATTTTTGATTGGGGGTAAGAAACCATGAAAGTACACAAACAAGCAATCTCCATGACGTCTATGGCATATGCCATCATGCTGGCAGCAGACGCCCTTCTGATCTTAGGACCACGATCTGCCAGCAGGACAATCACTTGTAATAATGCAGCATAACAGGTGAATTTGCTTTCATGCTATCTCATTTTGAGGAACTTCTTACAATCATATCACGATTCTTTTCAGGAAAATCCCTAGTGGAAATCTTCAAGTAAATAAGGGAGGGGAGGAGGGTGGGGTTTCCCCGACATTTCTCTTATTCAGATGCAGGTTTCAGAAATACACTTTTTATTCTGCCTTTTTTCCTCCGCTCTTCACTATAGATCAAGGGGGAGCAATGTGGCGCCCCGGAGGGTTCAGTAGTCACAGAGGAACTGAACCTCACCCAGAGGTGAGTTATCTCCTCTTAGGTAAGGATGGAGTACTGCTCAGGACCCCAACACCTGCACTCAACACTACTTCAGGCCGGCTGGAAGGGCAAGATGCACTGTGATTTGCTGCCCCATCCCTGGCTGGAGAAGAGGGAACCAAAGATAGGGGGAACCATGTAGTGGGTGTGGGTGGAGGACGTAGTTCAGGGAAGCACTATAGCAAGATATATAAAAAGGGAGGCCATCTTGATAAGGAGGTCTTTTTGGTCTGTTGTCGGTGAGATGAGGAGAGGAGTAGTCGGGGAGCAGAGGCTCTTCAGGAGCTCTGCTCCAGAGCGGGGCCAAGCAAGGAAGGCCCAGGAGGGGAGCAGAGGAGAAAGGCTTCAGTAAGGAAAGGGATCCCAGGGGTACAGAAGGAGCAAGAAGCCACCTGTACACCCGAATCTGCCAAGTGTCAGAGGGATCAGGCCGCAAGAAGGGAACCGGTCCCTGGACTGGCGGAGTACTTCCATACTGCCATACTCTCACCTCAGTCACTGGAAAGGGCACCAAGTAGGTCCGGGAATTCCAAGTTACCCAGAGGGATCTCAGAGTACCCATTCGGGACTTTGCTGCGAGGCGCAGGGCAGGAGGGAGAAGACCCAGCGCGGGAAGTCGGTCAAGAAAGGAACATACAAAAGTGGGGTCCCGTTAAGTGCCTCTGATATACTGGAGAGAGTGCTGAACCCCTGTCTGGCAGATGCAGTGCGACGTGGGAGGCTGACACCCATACAGTGTATCTGAGGAACCTAAAAAGAACTGTGAGTAAACTCGGATGACTGCACTACACTGCCTCTGTCCGTTATTTCCGCTGCGCCATCTCTCCTGCACCACAAGCCCCAGCATCCCCATCCATCCTACATTGCCCTGGGGCCCGCTCCATCTGTGGGCAGCCGTTCCAACCCAGCTGCCCTATTAACTGCCCCAGAGGTCTGTAGCAGCGCTGGTACCTATTACCAGAAACCACTGGTGGTGTCACGAGACAAAACTGCTATTCGTCCCATCAAGTGACGAGCCCCCCTTTTCAAGAGAGACCCCAGAGTACCGGCCCGGGAGCCGACTGCCGTGACAACCTACAACGAAGGTAAAGGCCCGGGTACCGAGTCCCCCATATCTCCCCTGGGGCGACACAAGCAACTCATTTTCCACATGAGACACAGTGACTGTTGTGGATGGCCTAAGCAACAAGCCGTACTTAATTCTGCTCCATTATCATTACTATATTCATTTGTATCACCTAATATTGAGCAAAATTGAGTACAGTGACTAGTTGCTACTGATAATACAGTAGTGTTCTAAATAATAGCAGTCCAATATGACTAACCGGATTAATCACTGTTTTTGGCATCTATAATATAACCAGGGATGTGTCCGTCTGTCCAAAGCCTCTATAGGCTGCCTGCGCAGTCTGGCCAGAGACAGAACACCACATCAAACGCTACAGGTGAGAGGGAGGAGGACGAGTATGAAGGACTGTGGTGCCGTAGATCGCGGTATGCGTAAGCGCTGACCGCATACCGCCATCTCATAAGGACACATATCTCAATCTCTGGCAAGGCTGGGCTGGAGGAGTGTGGTGCAGGAGATCGCGCTATGCGGAGATGCGAACTCCGGCGCAATACTTCTCTTCCAGCCTTGTCAGAGATCGAGGATGCGCTGCAAGAGAGAGGGAAAAGGTGAGTAGGAGAGGTTTTTTTTTTGTTGTTTTTTTTGTATGGATGGAAGAAAAGCAGAGCAGCCAGGATGGAGGACCAGGATGGAGGAGCATATACCAGGATGGGGGCTTATATGCCAGGATGGGGGACCTGGATGGGAGAGCATTCACCAGGAAGGGGGACCCATATGGGGAAGCATTCACCAGGATGGGGGAGCATATACCAGGATGGGGGAAAAGGATGGGGGAGCCGGATAAGGGCACCATATACCAGGTTAGGGGTGAGCATATACCTGAATGTGGAACCAGGATGGCGCAGCATATGCCAGGATGGCAGACTTGGATAGGGGAGCATATACAAAATAAAGTTAATTTTCTCCCTGCTGCATTCGGCTGCGTGCAGGCACTGGGCAGCATAATAACTCTATTAACCACATATATGCAGGTTAATAGCGTTATTTTTGAGGACAGGATCCCTTTAATTTTGTAGCACAATACTTTAATAAAATGGCACTGGAGTCAGCGCATGCGCACGCTCTGGCGCCATTGTTTTTTTTTTTTTAAGATACTGTGTATGCAAATTCGCATATACAGTGTCTTCAATAAAATGGCTCCAGATAGCATGGCACGCGATGGCTCGGCGCCATTTTATTTAAGTAATGTGCTACAATGTCAACATAGCAGTGCATATACACCGCCCATCTCCATTACCCCTATGGCAGCCGCGTGCGTACTTCTGTGTTGACATTGTAGTACATTACTTAAATAAAATGGTGCCAGAGTCCCCACTTGTGCATACTACGCTACCCGGTGACACAGTGTCTTAAAAAAAAAATGGAGCCAGAAATGTACCAACAAAAATGCTCGCCACTTGGGCGTAGAACGGGTTCAATAGCTAGTAAATTATACTACCACATGTCAAACGATTTACCAGTTGGTGCAGTAGATTCTAAGAAAACCAAGAAACAAAATAATAGCAGTGTGAAGTTCAATTAGTGAGGTCAATCATTCTGTGAAGAAACAGGTGTGAATCAGGTGGCCCTTATTTAAGGGTGAAGCCAGCACATGTTGTACATGCATTTCTCCTTGAAAGCCTGAGAAATATGGGTCGTTCGAGACATTGTTCAGAAGAACAGCGTACTTTGATTAAAAAGTCGATAGGAGAAGGTAAAACTTATAAAGAAGTGCAGACAATGATAGGCTGTTCAGCTAAAATGATCTCCAATGCTTTAAAATGGAAACCAGAGAAATGTGGAAGAAAATGGAAGACTACCATTCGAATGGATCAAAGAATAGCCAAAAGGGCAAAGGCTCAGCCAATGATCAGCTCCAGGATGATCAAAGACAGTCTCAAGTTACCTGCGAGTACTGTGACAGTTAGAAAACACCTGTATGAAGCTAATCTCTTACCAAGAAGTTCCGCAAAGTCTCACTTTTAAAAAAAGACATGTACTGAAGCGGAAAACAATTTGCCAAAGAACACATCAACTGGCTTAAAGAGAAATGGAGAAACATTTTGTGGACTGATGAAAGTAAAATTGTTCTTTTTGGGTCCAAGGGTCGCAGACAGTTCAGATGACCCCCAAACTCTGCATTCAAGCCACAATACACTCTGAAGACAGTGAAGCATGGTGGTGCAAGCATCATGATATGGACATGTTTCTCTTACTATGGTGCCGGACCTATTTACCACATACATATATAATTTTATATCTATGTGTATGTATATATATATATATATATATATATATATATATATATATATATACATATATATATACACACACACACAGTTATATGAAAAAGTTTGGGCACCCCTATTAATCTTAAGCTTAATGTTTTATAAAAATTGGTGTTTTTGCAACAGCTATTTCAGTTTTATATATGTAATAACTGTTGGACACAGTAATGTTTCTGCCTTGAAATGAGATTTATTGTACTAACAGAAAATGTGCAATCTGCATTCAAACAAAATTTGACAGGTGCATAAGTATGGGCACCCTTATCATTTTCTTGTTTTAAATACTCCTACCTACTTTTTACTGACTTACTAAAGCACTTTTTTTGGTTTTGTAACCTCATTGAGCTTTGAACTTCATAGCCAGGTGTATGGAATCATGAGAAAAGCTACTTAAAGTGGCCACTTGCAAGTTGTTCTCCTGTTTGAATCTCCTCTGAAGAGTGGCATCGTGGGCTCCTCAAAACAACTGCCAAATGATCTGAAAACAAAGATTATTCAACATAGTTGTTCAGGGGAAGGATACAAAAAGCTGTCTCAGAGATTTAACCTGTCAGTTTCCACTGTGAGGAACATAGTACGGAAATGGAAGAACACAGGGACAGTTCTTGTTAAGGCCAGAAGTGGCAGGCCAAGAAAAACATCAGAAAGGCAGAGAAGAAGAATGGTGAGATCAGTCAAGGACAATCCTCAGACCACCTCCAGAGAGCTGCAGCATCAACTTGCTGCAGATGGTGTCACTGTGCATCGGTCAACTATACAACGCACTTTGCACAAGGAGAAGCTGTATGGGAGAGTGATGCGAAAGAAGCCGTTTCTGCAAGCACGCCACAAACAGAGTCGGCTGAGGCATGCAAAAGGACATTTGGAGAAGCCAATTTCTTTTTGGAAGAAGGTCCTGTGGACTGATGAAACCAAGATTGAGTTGTTTGGTCATACAAAAAGGCGTTATGCATGGCGGCAAAAAAACACAGCATTCCAAGAAAAACACTTGCTACCCACAGTAAAATTTGGTGGAGGTTCCATCATGCTTTGGGGCTGTGTGGCCAATGCCGGCACCGGGAATCTTGTTAAAGTTGAGGGACGCATGGATTCCACTCAGTATCAGCAGATTCTTGACAATAATGTTCAAGAATCAGTGATAAAGTTGAAGTTACGCAGGGGATGGATCTTTCAGCAAGACAATGATCCAAAACACCGCTCCAAATCTACTCAGGCATTCATGCAGAGGAACAATTACAATATTCTAGAATGGCCATCCCAGTCCCCAGACCTGCATATCATTGAACATCTGTGGGATCATTTGAAGAGGGCTGTCCATGCTCGGCGACCATCAAACTTAACTGAACTGGAATTGTTTTGTAAAGAGGAATGGTCAAAAATACCTTCATCCAGGAATTCATTAAAAGCTACAGGAAGCGACTAGAGGCTGTTATTTTTGCAAAAGGAGGATCTACTAAATATTAATGTCACTTTTCTGGTGAGGTGCCCATACTTATGCACCTGTCAAATTTTGTTTGAATGCAGATTGCACATTTTCTGTTAGTACAATAAACCTCATTTCAAGGCAGAAACATTACTGTGTCCAACAGTTATTACATATATCAAACTGAAATAGCTGTTGCAAAAACACCAATTTTTATAAAACATTAAGCGTAAGATTAATAGGGGTACCCAAACTTTTTCATATAACTGTATATATATATATATATATATATATATATATATATATATATATATATATATATATATTGTAATGCAGTGACTTGCGGCATTATGGTAATGGTTCAGGATGTGTTTTGGCTGACCATGTACCTCCCCCTCAGGTGACTGGTCACATGACTGACATAGCACAGGTCCTGTGCGCATTGGAAGATATATAATCCCTGGTAGTTTTGAGACAGGGTGTGTAAGGCGTGAGGCCTGTTCCCATGTGGGACACCGCTGGAGTGTGAGGCCTAGTGATGCCTATTGAAGCCTGGTGAAGCCTGAAAGGCGGAGGCTGGATCCTTAGGCGTAAGCGATACCAGTAGCCTTGGAGGGCCAGAGGCTTGGAAGATAAGAGTCCTGGAGGGCAAAAGGCTGGATCCTTGTGTGTAAGAGATGCCAGCAGCCTTGACCGACAAAAGGGCTGGAGACCACGATTGGTAAGCCTTAGAGCCACAGTGGTGGCAGAACAAAGTGGACTGAAGCAGCTACGACCCGGCAAAGGTAAAAACACTGCGTTGATGTGGACATTGATATAAGTGACTTTGCTGAGGGATGTAACTGGAGCCAAGAGGGCCTGTCTGCCATTTGAAAGGCTCCCGAATGTTATGTGTGTAATATGCCCGTGAGCCACTAAGATGGACTGTGTGATAAGCAGTTATGGAGTGCAATAAACTGCTGGATGGTGAAAACTGGAAAAAAGTGGCTGGCATGCTTTAATTGACATGGTGCAGCGAGTGTCCCCCAACATGATGACTAGTGGTGCCTTACAAATAAATAAATAAATATATATATATATATATATATATATATATATATATACACACAGTACAGAACAAAAGTTTGGACACACCTTCTAGTTTAAAGAAATTTCTGTATTTTCATGACTATGAAAATTGTACATTCACACTGAAGGCATCAAAACTATGAATTAACACATGTGGAATTATATACTTAACAAAAAAGTGTGAAACAACTGAAAATATGTCTTATATTCTAGGTTCTTCAAAGTAGCCACCTTTTGCTTTGATGACTGCTTTGCACACTCTTGGCATTCTCTTGATGAGCTTCAAGGGGTAGTTATCGGAAATGGTTTTCACTTCACAGGTGTGCCCTGACAGGTTTAATAAGTGGGATTTCTTGCCTTATAAATGGGGTTGGGACCATCAGTTGTGTTGTGCAGATGTCTGGTGGATACACAGCTGATAGTCCTACTGAATAGACTGTTAAAAATTGTATTATGGGAAGAAAAAATCAGCTAAGTAAAGAAAAACGAGTGGCCATCATTGCTTTAAGAAATGAAAGTCAGCCAGTGCGAAAAATTGGGAAAACTTTGAAAGCGTCCCCAAGCGCAGTTGCAAAAACCAACAAGCGCTACAAAGAAACTGGCTCACATGAGGACCGCCCCAGGAAAGGAAGACCAAGAGTCACCTCTGCTTCTGAGGATAAGTTTATCCAAGTCACCAGCCTCAGAAATCGCAGGTTAACAGCAGCTGAGATTAGAGACCAGGTCAATGCCGCACAGAGTTCTAGCAGCAGACATATCTCTTCAAGAACTGTTAAGAAGAGACTTTGTGCAGCAGGCCTTCATGGTAAAATAGCAGCTAGGAAACCACTGCTAAGGACAGGCAACAAGCAGAAGAGACTTGTTTGGGCTAAAGAGCACAAGGAATGGACATCAGACCAGTGGAAATCTGTGCTTTGGTCTGATGAGTCCAAATTTGAGATCTTTGGTTCCAACCACCGTGTCTTTGTGCGACACAGAAAAGGTAAACGGATGGACTCTACATACCTGGTTCCCACCGTGAAGCATGGAGGAGGAGGTGTGATGGTGTGGGAGTGCTTTGCTGGTGACACTGTTGGGGATTTATTCAAAATTGAAGGCATATTGAACCAGCATGGCTACCACAGCATCTTGCAGCGGCATGCTATTCCATCCGGTTTGCATTTAGTTGGACCATCATTTATTTTTCAACAGGACAATGACCCCAAACACACCTCCAGGCTGTGTAAGGGCTCTTTGACCAAGAGGGAGAGTGATGGGGTGCTACGCCAGATGACCTGGCCTCCACAGTAACCAGACCTGAACCCAATCGAGATGGTTTGGGGTGAGCTGGACCGCAGAGTGAAGGCAAAAGGGCCATCAAGTGCTAATCATCTCTGGGAACTCCTTCAAGATTGTTGGAAGACCATTTCCGGTGACTACCTCTTGAAGCTCATCAAGAGAATGCCAAGAGTGTGCAAAGCAGTCATCAAAGCAAAAAGGTGGCTACTTTGAAGAACCTAGAATATAAGACATATTTTCAGTTGTTTCACACTTTTTTGTTAAGTATATAATTCCACATGTGTTAATTCATAGTTTTGATGCCTTCAGTGTGAATGTACAATTTTCATAGTCATGAAAATACAGAAGAATCTTTAAATGAGAAGGTGTGTCCAAACTTTTGGTCTGTACTGTATATATTACTGTACTGTATATATAAAATGGGTGTTTCAACAGGATAACGACCCTAAATACACCAGTAAATGAGCAAAATATTGGTTCCAGTCCAAAAAATTAAGGTTATGGAGTGACCAGCCCAATCCCCGGACCTTAATCCGATAAAACACTTGTGGGGCGACTTCAAAAATGCAGCTTCTAAGGCAAAGCCAACAAATGCCAAAAAAATTGAGGGATGTAGCCAAAGCATCCTGGGCTGGAATAACAGCTGACAGAAGTTGGTTGACTCTATGCAACATATATGGAAGCAGTTCTAAAAAACTGTGGGTATACAACTAAATATTAGGTTAGTGATTCACAGGAATGCTAAATTCTAGAAAAAAAAGTACATATTGTGAGTTTGTAAAGACAACTGCAAACACTGCTGTTTTTTAGAACAGCCCAATCGTCATTTTTTTAATTTTCTGTAAAATAGTTAAAAACTATATACATTTCTCTTCGTATTTTGAATTAGAAAACAGTGTGCAATGCTCCCAATGCATGGAAATAACAACTAGTATAAAGATTTTGTGCTTAACTCATGTTTTTGAGCACACTGCTATTATATTGAACATTACTGCTCATGTTACGATACGGCTTATTGTAATATGAATTCTTACCTGTAGCGGGTAATCAGGCCCATAAAATTTACTGCTTTTTAAATCATACTGCTCTTGTTATTCAGCTTTTGTACCTTGAAAAACTGCTCCCCCCACACAGTATGATGGGCATCACAGCTCCCCAAATACACACATTGTATGATGGACCCCACAGCCCCTCCGCACACAAACTGACTGCATAATGGACCTTACAACTCCTCCCCCCACACACATACACACTGTATGATGGATCCCACAGCCCCTTACACACACACACACACACACCATGAAGGCCCCCTTAGTAACCTTCCCCGCACACACAGTATAGTGGTCCACACAGCTCCCCTCTCTCCACACACAATATGATGGTCCCAGCAGCTCCCCTCCCCACACAGTATGATGGTCTTTATAAAGTGTCCACACGAACACACATACACAGTAAGCTGGCCCCCTCATGCCTTCCCCACACAGCATGAAGGCCCCATCAGCCCCACCCACACATACACAATATGATGGCCCCCTTAGCACGCTTCTCCCCCAGTATGGTGAACCAGTTTCCCTCTCCCCTCCAAAGAACTGACTTGTCAATTCAAAATAAAAATAAAAAAAAGAAATCTACTCACCTAACCGGTCTCCCCGATGCACTGTTGAGTGCAATGTGTGAATTGAGGCTCTGCACAGCAAGGGAAATTTTGTGACATCATTATGCCTGCTGCGCTGACACTCCGTCACACAGCACACAGGCTGAACAGTGGGGCCGAGAACTGATGGCTCCCTCCTCCACCACTGTAGTCACTAGTATCTGCATCCTGGCAGGTGGAGGGGCAGCTGATTGGTGTGGTATGCCACTATTTGCAGCTCGAGGCAGGAATGTCCAAAGAGCCAGATGTGGCCAGCGGGTCACACCTTGCCCAAGTTTGCTATAGCTAAAAGAGGAGGGAACACGTCAGCTCCAGTGAAAATAAAATTTTTAAGAGTTAATTCATTCCATATCTTGCATTCTGGCAATCATTGGCCAGTGGGTCACACCTTGATTTGCACACACTTGTGGCGATTTTTATATGTTGCCCATGTGAGCTGCAAGTGCTGGCGGCAGGTATTACTAAGTGCAGCCACTCAGGCTGCTGCCGCCTTATGCTATTTATTTTTGGAAAATAAATACTTTATGTACTTTCTAAGTACATCCACTTCTCTGGGCTGCCAGGCATATTATCATGTGAACACCCTTAATAAACAATATTTAATGCTGAAAGGCTCTTTATACCAGAGGCATCCATGAAATAGAATTGAATAGAAATGATTGTGGAATAATAATGCTAAGTGCTCAATAATATGTGGGTGCTGTCATTTCTATGTCATGCCCTGTGCACCTAATCTCCATAGCTATTGGTACAGTAGATCTTCCCATCTTGATAACATATGGAAGAAAAAAACTGGTATACTGGGCAACAATCCTGCCCTGCCAGGTGCCAGTCTGAGGACAGTACATGATTTGAGGAGTATAAAAAAGATCACACAATACTAAGTATATAGTTTTGTTTTCCTCAGACTACCCCAAAGTGTGAGAATTCTAATCAGAGCAGGACACCAAGTGTATGATCACAGAGATATTATTCTGTGGACTTTCCAATGGATTCTAATCATTTTTTGTGACAATGTATCAGTATAGACTGCAGACAACTCTTCTGTCGGACCTCCAGATCATTACATCTCTCAGACATAAGAAGTGTTGGTAGTTTGTTCAGCTTCCGTTTGTAAACATTGTTTCCACTGACTGGATTCAGTAAACATTGAGTAACTTTCTATTATACAATGATTAAGCTTCCCGGGCACTGTGCTTAGGGCGCGCGCGCTCCCTCTCTCTTAAGGGGGCCGCGCGCGCCTTCCTAAGGAGTCCCCGGCCAATTGCCGGTGGAGCTCCCATATATAAGGCACCTCCTCCAAAATGGAGGTGCCCGAGCAAAGTCGTTGCAAAGCCTTTCACCTCTGCTTCAGCCCTCAGGTCCCGTTGCCAGTCTGTTCTCCAGCTCTGTCTACCTGCTTGCAGTCCCTGCGGTCCGACAGCCTGTCTACCAGCATCCGCCAGTCTGTGTATGGACCAGTCCGCCTGCGGATCAGAAAGCACCTGCCTGACACCTGCCCGATACCTGCCTGATACCCGCCTGATACCCGCCTGATACCTGCCTGAGACCACCTGACAGCTCACCTGGGAGCGCTCACCTGCTTCCCGCCAGCTAGCCTACCTGGAGGCTCCGCCGTCACTTGCCGTGACCACCTGCCAGCCAGCCGAGAGACTCTTACCCACTCACCTGGGAGCGCTTGCCTGCTGCCTGCCTGCTAGCCTACCTGGAGGTCCTGCCGTCACTTGCCGTGACCACCTGCCTGTCTAGAGACTCTTACCCTGCTGTCACTTGCCGTGACCACCTGCCTGTCTAGAGACTCTTACCCTGCTGTCACTTGCCGTGACCACCCGCCTGTCAAGAGACTGTCCCCGTCACTTGCCGTGACCTCCTACCCTTCTACCCAGAGACTGTTCCTGTCACTTGCCGTGTCTACCGGCCCGCCTTCCCTGGGAGCCACCCGCTTCCTTACAAGGACTGCCCCTTTGTATAGTAGCTCAGAGGTTCCACCTCGCAGACCCGTTACAGTTTGCTCGGGCCATGGAACCCGGTGGCACCCAAGCTCCCTCGCTCTCGGACCTATGCCATGAACTATCCCGTCAGAGGTCCCAACAGGAGTCCATCCTGAGCCACCTGCGTAATGTTAACTCCCGCCTGGACACACTGACTACCTCATCGGGACCTGCTTCCAGTCGCACGACTCCTACCCTGGCAGCGTCGCTGCCCATCAATACCATGGCATCCCTTCCCGGTCCCCGCCTTTCCGCCCCGCCTCATTTTAGTGGAGATCTACTGTGGCAGTAAGGAGCACCGGATCCGTTCCTGCCCGGAGAGGTCGGGAAATGCCTGTGTCTAGGATCGCTCAGAGAGGTCGTTCTAGACAAGAATAAACCCTCTCCATCTCTGATGCTGTCGGTCTCTATCATCTGCGGGGAGAACCGTTACTTTGAACTAGCTCAACTTGATTCTGGAGCTGCCGGAAATCTCATTTCTCAGTCCCTGGTAGAGAAATACCGCATTCCCACCAAACCTCTGGCTGAACCCTTATCTGTCACCTCCGTGGATGGGGGTCTCTTACCGCATCCCATCCAACTTATCACCGAACCCATAACTCTGCAGGTGGGAATGCTGCATTCTGAGAGCATCTCCTTTCATGTTCTGCCTGGACTCTCTCACGCCCTCTTACTAGGCCTACCTTGGCTTCAGAAACATGCACCCGTGCTTGATTGGCAGACCGGAGAAGTCCTTCGCTGGGGACAGGACTGCCATAAGACTTGTTTAGTTCCCGTTCGTCCTGCCCGTCCTTCTCCTCCCCCAGCCAATCTACCCGGCCTGCCAGTACCCTATTGGTCTTATGCTGATGTCTTTAATAAAAAGGAAGCAGAGACATTACCTCCTCATAGACCATACGATTGCCCTATCGACTTGGTACCTGGCGCTACTCCGCCCCGAGGGCGTATCTACCCTTTGCCCGCTGCTGAGACCCGGTCCATGTCTGAATATATCGAGGAGAACCTGGCCCGGGGATTTATCCGGAAATCTACCTCCCCGGCGGGAGCAGGCTTCTTCTTCGTTAAAAAGAAGGACGGCTCACTCCGTCCCTGCATAGACTATAGAGGCCTTAACCAGATCACGGTGAAGAATAAATACCCCCTTCCGCTCATTCCTGAATTATTTGATCGTCTGAGGGGTGCTAGAATCTTCACCAAGCTGGATCTCCGTGGGGCGTATAACCTGGTTCGTATCCGTCACGGGGATGAATGGAAGACTGCATTCAACACCCGGGACGGCCACTATGAATACCTCGTAATGCCCTTCGGTCTCTGTAATGATCCCGCCGTCTTTCAAGAGTTGGTCAATGATATCTTCCGTGACCTTCTCTACTCCTGCGTGGTGGTATACCTGGACGACATCTTGGTCTTCTCTGCGGATCTCCCCACACACCGGAGGGACGTTCGTCAGGTCCTGCTCAGGCTCAGGCAGAACCACCTCTACGCAAAATTTGAGAAGTGCCTCTATGAACAGACCTCGCTTCCATTTCTGGGCTACATCATCTCTCAGACCGGTGTACGAATGGATCCTGAGAAACTTTCTGCCATCCAGAAGTGGCCCCGACCGGAGGGGTTGAAGGCTATCCAGCGGTTCCTGGGCTTCGCCAACTACTACCGCCTCTTCATTCCGCACTTCTCTTCCCGGACTGCCCCTATCTCTGCACTCACCCATAAGGGCGCTAATCCCAAAGAATGGCCGCCCGAGGCAGAGGAGGCCTTCCTGTCTTTGAAACAAGCTTTCTCTTCCGCTCCTGTGCTGCACCGTCTGGACAGCAACAAACAATTCTTCTTAGAAGTAGACGCTTCCTCCTCCGAAGCCAGAGCGGTGCTCACCCAAAAGTCGTCTTCCGGAAGAATGGTAACCTGCGGCTTCTTCTCCAAACTCTTCTCCTCATCTGAGCGCAATTATTCTATAGGAGACCGAGAATTGTTAGCCATTAAGTTGGCACTGGAGGAGTGGCGTTACCTGCTCGAGGGGGCTCTTCACCCGGTAATAATCTACACGGATCACAAAAACTTGGCTTATCTCCAGAGTGCCCAAAGACTTAACCCGCGCCAAGCCCGGTGGTCCTTGTTCTTCGCCCGCTTTGATTTCATTCTTCATTTTCGCCCGGCAGACAAAAATATCAAAGCTGATGCCTTGTCCCGATCCTTTTTGTTCTCCGATCTAGAGAAGGAGCCAAAGCACATCATTGACCCCGCCAAGGTAATGCAGATGGCTCCCGTGGATCTAAATCGTCTTCCACCCAGTAAGACGTTTGTAGCAGTACCTGATCGTGAGAAGGTCCTACACTGGGGACATTTGTCTAAGCTAGCTGGCCATGCTGGCCAGAAAAAGACCCTCCTGCTTATTACCCGGCATTACTGGTGGCCTACACTGCACAAGGACGTAATAAACTTTGTCTCAGCCTGTGCGTCCTGCGCCCGCAACAAGGTTCCTAGACATCTGCCAGCCGGCCGCCTTCTGCCTCTTCCCATACCTGCTGCCCCGTGGCAGCATATAGCCATGGACTTTATAATGGATCTCCCTGTCTCTGCTGGTTGTACGGTCATTTGGGTGGTCGCTGACCGCTTCTCTAAGATGGCTCACTTCATTCCCCTGCCGGGTCTTCCGTCTGCATCTGAGTTGGCTAAAGACTTTATCCATCATATTTTCCGTCTCCATGGTCTCCCTCTCCACATCGTATCCGACCGAGGAGTTCAGTTCACCTCTCGCTTCTGGAGAGCCATGTGTAAACTGCTGGGGGTCACCTTGGACTTCTCCTCTGCTTATCAACCACAGTCCAATGGTCAAGTAGAGCGGATTAACCAAATTTAAAAAAAAAAAAAAAGGTACACATATTTGGTATCGCCGCATCCGGAACGACTTGACCTATAGAAACTGTCCCACTAGTTAACCCCTTTAGTGAACATGGTAAAAAAAAAAAAATGAAGCAAAAAACAATGCTTTATCATCATACCGCCAAACAAAAAATGGAATAACACGCAATCAAAAAGACGAATATAAATAAAAATTGTACCGCTGAAAACGTCATCTTGTTCCGCAAAAAACAAGCCGCCATACAGTAGCATCAGCCCCCCCCCCCAAAAAAAGTTAAAGCTCTCAGAATAAAGCGAGGCAAAAAAAATATAAATATAAATGTGGTACTGCTTTAAACGTACTGACCCGAAGAATAAAACTTCCTTATCAATCTTACCACACGCGGAACAGCATAAAAAAAAAGCAATTCCTGAATTGTTGGTTTTTGTTTCTTCTGCCTCCCAAAAATCGGAATAGAAAGCGATCAAAAAATGTCACGTGCCTGAAAGTGGCACCAATAAAAACGTCAACTCATCTCGTAAAAAACAAGCTGTCACATGACTGTCGGCCAAAATCTGGAAAAATTATAGCTCTCAAAATATGGCAATGCAATAACTAGATTTTACAAAGAAATGAGTCTTTTAGTGTGTGACTGCTGTCAATCATAAAAACCCGATATGATTCTGGTATCGCTGTAATCGCACTGACCCGAAGAATAAAGTCGTCTAATCACTTATACCGCACGAGGAACGGTGTAAAAACTAATCTCTAGGGTTAGGGTTAGGGTTGGGGTTAGGGTTGGGCTAGGTTTAGGGTTGGGGTTGGGGTTAGGGCTAGGATTAGGGCTAGGATTAGGGTTGGGGTTAGGGTTGGGATTAGGGTTGGGATTTAAAAAAAAAAAAAAAGATGACGATGTGGCGACTAGTGTTGAGCGCAAGTGCTCGCTACTTGAGTTTGCATCGGGTGCTCTGGTATGCACTGAGTATCGTGGGTGCTCAAGTGACATGCTCGAGTCTCCACCCCATATGCTTCGCGGTCAAAAAAAACCTCTCGGGGATTGCTTGCCATGCACGAGCGATCCCCGCATTTTTTTTGGGTGTCTAATAACCGTGAAACATGTGGGAGGAGACTCGAGCATTTCACTCGAGCACCCATGATACATGGTGCATACCTGAGTAGCGAGCACTTGCGCTCAAGACTAATGACAACTTATTCAATATGATGACCTAATGTTATCAAATTCTGTGTCATACCTCTGGGTTCAAAATGTTCACTATACCCCTTGATAAAATTCTGAAGGGGTGTAGTTTCCAAAATGGGGTCACTTGTGGGGTGGTTTCCACTATTTAGGCACATCAGCGGCTCTCCAAATGTGACATGGCATCCACTCTCAATTCCAACCAATTTTGCATTCAAAAAGTCAAACAGTGCTCTTTCACCTTCTGAACTCTGTTGTGCGCCCAAACACTGTATTTTGCCAAAATATGGGGTATTGGCGTACTCAGGAGAAATTGCTTAAAAGTTTTTGGGGACCATTTTCTCCTCTTACCCTTATGAAAATAAAAAAATTGGGGCTAAAACATCATTTTTGTGGAAAAAGTTTGATTTTTTTTATTTTCACGGCTCCATGCTATAAACTTCTGTAAAACACTTGGGGGTTCAGGATGCTCAACACACATCTAGGTAAGTTCCCTGAGGGGTCTAGTTTCCAAAATGTTGTCACTTGTGGGGGATTTCCACTGTTTAGGCACATCAGGGGCACATCCGCTAATTATTCAAGCAAATTTTACATTCAAAAAGTCAAATGGTGCTCCTTCCCTTCCGAACCCTGCCGTGCGCCCAAACAGTGGTTTTCCCCCACATATGGGGTATCTGCTTACTCAGGAGGAATTGCACAACAAACTGCATGGTACAATTTCTCCTGTTACCTTTTTGAAAATGCAAAATTCGGGATTGAAAAACATTTTTTGTGGAAATAATGTTAACATTTTATTTGCATGGCTCAATGTTATAAACTTCTGTGAAGCACCTGGGAGTTCAAGGTGCTCATTACACATCTAGATAAGTTCCCTGAGGGATCTAGTTTCCAAGATGTTGTCAATTGTGGGGGGTTTCCACTGTTTAGGCACATCAAGGGCTCCCCAAACGCAACATGGCATCCGCTAATTATTCAAGCAAATTTTACATTCAAAAAGTCAAATGGCTCTCCTTCCCTTCCGGACCCTGCCATGCGCCCAAACAATGTTTTTCCCCCACATATAGGGTATCTGCGTGCTAAGGGGAAATTGCACAACAAATTTTGTGGTCTATTTTTTCCTGTTACCCCTGCAAAAATAAAAAAAATTGGGTCTAAAGTAACATTTTTGTGAAAAAAAGTTAAATGTTAATTTTTTTCTTCCACATTCCAAAAAATCCTGTGAAGCACCTGAAGGGTTAATAAAGTTCTTGAATGTGGTTTTGAGCACCTTGAGGGATGCAGTTTTTAGAATGGTGTCACTTTTGGGTATTTTCTGTCATAAAGACCCCTCAAAGTGACTTCAAATGTGATGTGGTCTCTAAAAAAATGGTTTTGTAAATTTTGTTGGAAAAATGAGAAATCGCTGGTCAACTTTTAAGGCTGCGTGCCCACTATACGCTTTTCAAGCGTTTTTGCCGCGGAATTTCCGCAGCGAAAATGCTTAAAAAATGCTTGGTAATACGTGCCCCATGGTCCCCAATGATAATCTGCATGTGCTGTGCACATGCTGCAAAAAGTTCCGCTGCAGATTATTTGCGGAAAAATATGCAGCATGTTCATTAATTTTGGGGACACGCAGCGTAATTGCCGCCATTGACTTGCATTGAATCGCTTAATATCCGCATGACTACATGTGCACATGCGGATATTAAGCGATTCAATGTGCGGATGGTACCCGGGTCTGGAGAAGAGGAGACTCTCCTCCAGACCCGGGTACCATAGTACCTGTTAAAAAAAGAATTTAAAATAAAAAATAAACATTATACTCACCTTCCGATGGCCCCCGGACTCCTGTACGATGCGTCTGGTCTCTTGTATGGCTCGCGATGGTCTAAAAGGACCTGCTGTGACATCATTTAGTCATGTGACAGGTCACGCGACTACTGACGTCGGCGGTCGAGTGACCTGTCACATGACTAAATGACATCACAGCCTGTCCTTTTAGACCATCGCGAGCCATACAAGAGACCAGATGCATCGTACAGGAGACCGGGGGCCATCGGAAGGCAAGTATAATATTTATTTTTTACCATTTTTATTCTTTTTTTTAACTATTACTTGGTCACACTATATAAATTCATGCCGGTTGCATGGATTTATATAGTGTGACCAAGTTGTCAAGCACTTTTCCAAGTGATGCTAAAATCGCTTGGAAAAGCGCTTGATAACCCACATGCAGAAATGCATGCAAAAACGCTTGACAAACGCTTCTACCTGGCGGGAAAAATGCATATAAAATCCGCATGCGTTTTTCCTGCCAGGGAGATGCGGAAAAAATCTGCAGCATTTCTGCATCGTGGGCACTTAGTCTAACCCTTATAGCTCCCTAATAAAAAAAAATGTTGGTTCTAAAATTGTGCTGATGTAAAGTAGACATGTGGGAAATGTTATTTATTAACTATTTTGTGTGACATATCTCTCTGATTTAAGGGCATAAAAATTGAAATTTTTAAAATTGCCACCAAATTTCCATTTTTTTCACAAATAAAACGCAAGTGTTATTGAAGAAATGTTACCACAATCATGAAGTACAATATGTCACGAAAAAACAAACTCAGAATCAGGGGGATCTGTTGAAGCGTTCCAGAGTAATTACCTCATAAAGTGAAAGTGGTCAGAATTGTAAAAATTGGCCTGGTCATTAACGTGCAAACCACCTTGAGCTGTAAAGGGGTTAAGCAAATAACCAGGATGAAGATAAAAAAAAATTGCCTATGTTTAGAATTATCTGTAATTATTACAGCATCAGCAGACAGGATGTTCAATGGACCCTATTGTGCTGTATCATACACTGCAGTCTTCTACATACACTGCCTGCCTGCCTAACACTGATTATATGCAGCTGCATTAGTCCTCAGAAGGACTGTTAGTGCAGATGGATATAGATATATGTTGTGGAATACGTATACTAACTGTAAACAAGCAAATATCTCCCTGACGCAGGAGCAGCTCTCCCTACTCTGCCTGATTCCGGGGTAGACTGTGATGAGCATGGCGGCTCCTGGTCTTATATACACCTGATGATGCTGTGCGGCCAGTCAATCACTGTAATGCCCACAACCAACATGGCTACGGCATTACAGTCCGTGGCAGGCAATCCCTGCATGTTCAATGGCTCTCTAAAGAGCACCAAACATGCAGGGAGGGGACCCCAGTTCCCGCCCGAGCAACCCGGAAATACTCGCCAAGCGCCTAGCTCGTCGAGCACAGTGATGCTTGGGCGAGTATCGAGCAATGGCGAGCACGTTCGCTCATCACTAGCTGGCATGACAACCGGGGTTTTGCATAAGACCCCCGTACTTGTTGTTGCCGATCTGCTAACTGCCCAGTGGCCGGCATTCATAGCAGATCTATCCATCTATCATCAGATCGCAGCTTCAAGTCTCCCAAGGAGAATCGCCCGATCTATCAAAATATAAAAAATATTAATCCAATTGCGTAACGAGAAAAGAAAACAAAATGCAGGAATTACGTTTTTTTGGTGGCCGCAGCACAGCAATAAAATGCAATAACAGGAAATCAAAACAGCGTATCTACCCCAAAATGGTATAAATAAAAACATCAGCTCAGGGCACACAAAATAAGCCCTCACTCGGCTGAAGATCCTGAAGAATGGAGGCACTATGGGTCTTGGAAAATGGCACCATTTTTTTTTTTACAGATTTTGGATTTTTTTTTCACCACTTAAATAAAAAAGAACATATACATGTTTGGAATCTGCTAACTCGTAATAACCTGGATAATCATAATGGCCGGTCAGTTTTAGCAATTAGTGAACATAACTAAAAAAAAAAAGCAATTGTGGAATTGCACTTTTTTGCAATTTCACCGCACTTGGAATTTTTGTCCTGTTTTCCAATACACAATATGGGAAAAATCAATGGTGTTGTTCAAAAATACAACTCATCCCGAAAAAAAACAAGTGCTCACATAGCCATATCGATGGAAAAATAAAAAAGTTATAGGTCCGTGAAGCTATAGCAAAACACAAAAGCTGAAAATCTCGAGGTCTTGAAGGGGTTAAAAAGATCTATAATTTTAAGTTTTTCAGATACCATCCATAAGTTGCATCAATTTTTCAAATGTTGAAGGTTTAAAACTTAGTGAAGACAGATATTTTGCTTAACCCCTTTATGAACTTGGACGTATATGTAAGTCCAAGGTCGTCATCGCTTGGCAGGCAAAAAATGAGCCCTCAGTCAGCCCCAGATCCCGAAAAATGGAGACGATACTGGGAGAGATTCCAACAAACAAATTAGATAAAACATATAATTTTTATTGATTACAATTAAAACCAAGGACAAAAAACCCTCCAAAAACATACCATTAGCCTATTAGTATATAGCACAGAAATAAACTATTAGAATAATGAAATATTGTAAGAAAAAGTAGTCCAGACCTAAAGTTATAGGCAGTGTAGAAACTGAATTTGCTGATATAATAAATGTGCCAATATTGTGCAAGAGAGACAGTGATAAGGCTGCTATCACAGTAATATGCAAGTGCAATAGTATTGATGCCACCAAACACTATGCTCTATGGGGCTAATCCTAGGACATAATCGACACTATGAATAAGGATCACAAAATATAAGGTACATTACCTGGTAATTCGGTCGATCAAAGAGCCCTAGGAAGGCTGTGTATCTCCCCACACCCTAAAATGAGCCCTCACCCAGCCCCAGATCCCAAAAAATGGAGATAATACAGGTCTTGGAAAATGGCAACTTTTTCAAACTGGATTTTTTTTCACTACTTAACCGGTTCAGGACCGCCCACTGTACATAAACGTCGGCGCTGCCTGGGCTCTGTGCAGCGCCGACGTTTAAAAACGGTGGGTGGTCCCGCAGCGCTCAGGACCCCCAGGGTCCTGCTAGCGCTGCGGTACCGGTTCAGAGCGATAGCTCTGACATGTGGCATCATGGGGACCTGATTGGATCAGGTCCCCATGATGTTAACCTGTTCCTATCTTCTAGATGCCGCGATCCATAGCGATCGCGGCATTTAAAAGATAGGGACAGCCGGTGGTCAGCGATCAGGACCCCCCACATACCTGTCAGCGGCGGGGATCCCGGTGCTGTGACCTCTGACATCATCGAGACCTGATTGGCTCAGGTCTCGATGATGTCAGCGTCACACCAGCCAATCAGAGAGATCACCAGGGAAGTTTGTTTTAGCAACAAACTTTCCCGGGCGATCTGCCTGATAAATGCAGTTTCTCCTCCGATCTCAGTGAGAGAGCAGAGGAGAAACAGTGTGACAAGAGCTGTCAGCCTTGCCACTGTGAAAGTAAAAAAAAATAAAAAAAAAGAACTTCGGCACTCCATACATGAAAATATAAGAAATATTGTATCTAGACTAATGTCATTTTGGAGTGCCGAAGTTCTTTTTGCTATTGAGATTACTCTTTTCTTCAGAGCACCCGAATAGACCAGTGAGCGACCCCTCTCTTTTTTCTATTAATCATTTTTGGGATCCCGCTCCTGGAGCATTGCAGCAGGTACGTGTTCACACTATTAGAAGTTTGACAGCCTTTTTTCTGACCATGTGTCCCTCCCATTCAGTCACAGGTGGTTTTAACTAGCTCTACCAGCCCATACATTGTAGGTTAAAAGCCCAAGCAGAGACATATTGTCCATACAGGCTTACAGCCCAAGAGTGGCATATCCAGTGGTAGCATAGCGTAGTTTCCCATCATACGAAGGTGACCTTGTCGTGGTTGATGGGCACACATAAATTGGCCAAATTATGCGCAAAAAACCTTCATTTTTCAAAATGACATTAGTCTAGATACAATATTTCTTATATTTTCATGTATGGAGTGCCGAAGTTCTTTTTGCTATTGAGATTACTCTTTTCTTCAGAGCACCCGAATAGACCAGTGAGCGACCCCTCTCTTTTTTCTATTAATCATTTTTGGGATCCCGCTCCTGGAGCATTGCAGCAGGTACGTGTTCACACTATTAGAAGTTTGACAGCCTTTTTTCTGACCATGTGTCCCTCCCATTCAGTCACAGGTGGTTTTAACTAGCTCTACCAGCCCATACATTGTAGGTTAAAAGCCCAAGCAGAGACATATTGTCCATACAGGCTTACAGCCCAAGAGTGGCATATCCAGTGGTAGCATAGCGTAGTTTCCCATCATACGAAGGTGACCTTGTCGTGGTTGATGGGCACACATAAATTGGCCAAATTATGCGCAAAAAACCTTCATTTTTCAAAATGACATTAGTCTAGATACAATATTTCTTATATTTTCATGTATGGAGTGCCGAAGTTCTTTTTGCTATTGAGATTACTCTTTTCTTCAGAGCACCCGAATAGACCAGTGAGCGACCCCTCTCTTTTTTCTATTAATCATTTTTGGGATCCCGCTCCTGGAGCATTGCAGCAGGTACGTGTTCACACTATTAGAAGTTTGACAGCCTTTTTTCTGACCATGTGTCCCTCCCATTCAGTCACAGGTGGTTTTAACTAGCTCTACCAGCCCATACATTGTAGGTTAAAAGCCCAAGCAGAGACATATTGTCCATACAGGCTTACAGCCCAAGAGTGGCATATCCAGTGGTAGCATAGCGTAGTTTCCCATCATACGAAGGTGACCTTGTCGTGGTTGATGGGCACACATAAATTGGCCAAATTATGCGCAAAAAACCTTCATTTTTCAAAGTGATATTAGTCTAGATACAATATTTCTTATATTTTCATGTATGGAGTGCCGAAGTTCTTTTTGCTATTGAGATTACTCTTTTCTTCAGAGCACCCGAATAGACCAGTGAGCGACCCCTCTCTTTTTTCTATTAATCATTTTTGGGATCCCGCTCCTGGAGCATTGCAGCAGGTACGTGTTCACACTATTAGAAGTTTGACAGCCTTTTTTCTGACCATGTGTCCCTCCCATTCAGTCACAGGTGGTTTTAACTAGCTCTACCAGCCCATACATTGTAGGTTAAAAGCCCAAGCAGAGACATATTGTCCATACAGGCTTACAGCCCAAGAGTGGCATATCCAGTGGTAGCATAGCGTAGTTTCCCATCATACGAAGGTGACCTTGTCGTGGTTGATGGGCACACATAAATTGGCCAAATTATGCGCAAAAAACCTTCATTTTTCAAAGTGATATTAGTCTAGATACAATATTTCTTATATTTTCATGTATGGAGTGCCGAAGTTCTTTTTGCTATTGAGATTACTCTTTTCTTCAGAGCACCCGAATAGACCAGTGAGCGACCCCTCTCTTTTTTCTATTAATCATTTTTGGGATCCCGCTCCTGGAGCATTGCAGCAGGTACGTGTTCACACTATTAGAAGTTTGACAGCCTTTTTTCTGACCATGTGTCCCTCCAGGGGCGGACACAGACTGTAGTGGGCCCCTGTGCAAGAAATTTTTTGGGCCCCCCCCCCCTGCGCTTCATAAGGCAACAAAGTTATCTAAACATAACCCCCCCCATGTGCATCTCTCGCCCCCCCATGTGCAGCTCTCATCCCCCCCATGTGCAGCTCTCATCCGCCCCATGTGCAGCTCTTATCCCCCCCATGTGCAGCTCTCATCCCCCCCGTGCATCTCCCATCCCCCCCGTGCATCTCTCATCCCCCCATGTGCATCTCTCATCCCCCCCCATGTGCATCTCTCACCCCCCCATGTGCATCTCTCATCCCCCCCCATGTGCATCTCTCATCCCCCCCATGTGCATCTCTCATCCCCCCCATGTGCATCTCTCATCCCCCCCATGTGCATCTCTCATCCCCCCCATGTGCATCTCTCATCCCCCCCCATGTGCATCTCTCACCCCCCCATGTGCATCTCTCATCCCCCCCCATGTGCATCTCTCATCCCCCCCACTCCTAGTTAACTACTTGTATTTAAAACAAATAAAACTTGTTATACTTACCCCCATGCGATCCCTGCAGAATCCTGGCGCTCGTCCACGTCGCTGCCACCAGACGGTGCCACATACATAGCCATCAGCTTTTGTTTTGGCCAAAAGATTTTTAAAGCCGCCACCACGATAAGGTAGACTCTTCTGGCAGGGCCCTACTCTAACCTATTAAAATTTTCTTAAAATATCCAATACTCTTTTTAGATATATTTTTATTTAGTTTTCTTTAAGGGAATGTGTCATATACATTTTTTTTTAAAATGACCAATAATACCACATACAGGGAATACCGCCACACCATGACCAGACCACATATTACCACAACATAGTGACCGAATAATACCACACAGAAGGGGGAAAAACTGCCACACCATGACCAGACCACATATTACCACCACATTACTAATATTACCACCACATTACTAATATTACCATAAGTGTCATTATGCACGGGAGCTCTATACATGGTATGTATAATGTAAGTGTCCAGGTAATCTAGTGATCACCAGTGACATTATACACAGGAGCTCTGTATATAGTGTCAGTGTACAGGTAATACAGTGATCACCAGTGACATTATACACAGGAGCCCGGTACATAGTATATAGTGTAAGTGTACATGTAATACACTGACTCACTGGTGACGTCTCTAGGTGAAGTCCTTCAGCTACGCTTTTCTCCTTCATCCAGCACAGACCGCCATCACGTCTTCCAGCCAGGACTCGTCTCTGCATAAAATAACACAGTTATCTAGAGCACATTCCCCAACTTCTACATTACGCAGCTGAATACAGACGTGTATCCACCATCAATATATGGTTAGTTATTATACAACCTACCATTCCAAATATAAATTGTAATCCACCACGGTGCCCCCATTAACTGTAAATAGGCACTTAATATATAATTTAATTAGAACCTCTACTCTTTCCGCCAATTTGTTACCAGTTACACTCCTGCATCCGCAACGCCCCCTACTCTATACTTCCTGCTCCCCGCATTCATTATTTACATGCACCCCCTGCCCCAATTCATTATATCATGTCCTGCTCTCCCCACCCCATCCACCCCATCATCATTTATCATTTACTGTCCCCCACCCCACATTCATTATGTGCAGCTCATTATCCCCCTACTCCCAATTCCCCCATGTGCAGCTCATTTTCTCCCAATTCCCCCATGTGCAGCTCTCACCCCTCCCCCACATGTGCCCCTCTCTCATCCCCCTCCCCCACATGTGCACCTCTCTCATCCCCCTCCCCCACATGTGCACCTCTCTCATCCCCCTCCCCCACATGTGCACCTCTCTCATCCCCCTCCCCCACATGTTCACCTCTCTCATCCCCCTCCCCCACATGTGCACCTCTCTCATCCCCCTCCCCCACATGTGCACCTCTCTCATCCCCCTCCCCCACATGTGCACCTCTCTCATTCCCCCCATGTGCACATCTCTCATCCCCCTCCCCCACATGTGCACATCTCTCATCCCCCTCCCCCACATGTGCCCCTCTCTCATCCCCCTCCCCCACATGTGCACCTCTCTCATCCCCCTCCCCCACATGTGCACCTCTCTCATTCCCCTCCCCCACATGTGCACCTCTCTCATCCCCCTCCCCCACATGTGCACTTCTCTCATCCCCCTCCCCCACATGTGCACCTCTCTCATTCCCCTCCCCCACATGTGCACCTCTCTCATCCCCCTCCCCCACATGTGCACCTCTCTCATCCCCCTCCCCCACATGTGCACTTCTCTCATTCCCCTCCCCCACATGTGCACCTCTCTCATCCCCCTCCCCCACATGTGCACCTCTCTCATCCCCCTCCCCCACATGTGCACCTCTCTCATCCCCCTCCCCCACATGTGCACTTCTCTCATTCCCCTCCCCCACATGTGCACCTCTCTCATTCCCCTCCCCCACATGTGCACCTCTCTCATCCCCCTCCCCCACATGTGCACCTCTCTCATCCCCCTCCACCACATGTGCATCTCCCATTCCCCCCACTCCTAGTAAATTGTATTTAAAAAAAAAAAAAAAACTTGTTATACTTACCCCCATGCGATCCCTGCAGAATCCTGGCGCTCGTCCAAATCGCTGACACCAGGTTCTCCTGACTTCCGGTCATGTGACGGTGCCGTCACATGACCGGAAGTCAGGGGAATCATGAAAGCGCTGCCGCAGCAGCGCAGCGCTGAGATGTCCCGGACCCGGCGCTTAGCATGGGGCCGGGGGCCCCATGAGGAGAGAGACACACAAGAGGGGGGCCCCCAAGGGGGCCCCTACCGGCTGGGCCCCATACTGGAGTCAGGGCAGTCATGCCCTGATGGCGGCCCTGCTGGAGGCTGAAGGGGCCCCCTCTCCCTCGGGGCCCCCGTTCAATGAACCGGCTGCACGGGCGGTAGTTCCGCCCCTGTGTCCCTCCCATTCAGTCACAGGTGGTTTTAACTAGCTCTACCAGCCCATACATTGTAGGTTAAAAGCCCAAGCAGAGACATATTGTCCATACAGGCTTACAGCCCAAGAGTGGCATATCCAGTGGTAGCATAGCGTAGTTTCCCATCATACGAAGGTGACCTTGTCGTGGTTGATGGGCACACATAAATTGGCCAAATTATGCGCAAAAAACCTTCATTTTTCAAAATGACATTAGTCTAGATACAATATTTCTTATATTTTCATGTATGGAGTGCCGAAGTTCTTTTTGCTATTGAGATTACTCTTTTCTTCAGAGCACCCGAATAGACCAGTGAGCGACCCCTCTCTTTTTTCTATTAGTCCTGTCAGATCTGTCAGTCAGTCAGTCCTGTCAGATCTGTCAGTCCTGTCAGATCTGTCAGTCCTGTCAGATCTGTCAGTCCTGTCAGATCTGTCAGTCAGTCAGTCCTGTCAGATCTGTCAGTCAGTCAGTCCTGTCAGATCTGTCAGTCAGCCAGATCTGTCACATCAGTCAGTCAGTCCTGTCAGATCAGTCCGGTCAGTCCAGTCCGGTCCCGTCCTTTCAGTCCGGTCCGTTCAGTCCAGTCAAAAAATTTAAAAATAAAATGGCCTGTCAGACTTATACCGCAGAGGAGGTGTATGCCCTGCTGTGTTCTGACACTGATGACAGCGCAATCTCAGATGGCGATGTGGATTTTGAGGACTTTAGTAGCGGCGACACTGAGAGCCCAGAAATGAGCAGTGATTCTGGTCCATCCTCAAGCCCAAGGACCAGTACAACAATAGGGGCAAATAGCGCTACTGGAGAAACGTCTCCAAATCAGGGAACACTGCCCAGTACAAGCGCTGTCCCTGCTACTAGTGAATTGGCGCAAGCCAGTGTACAAGGGGCTTTGCCACATGATCTAGCATTTCCCAGATGGGAGGCTTCAGATTCGGCTGCTCCATTCAGCCCTGATTTCAACGCCATTCCTGGTATAAATGTGGAGGTGGAAGATTTTGGACCAATTCATTTTTTTTATTTGTTTTTTACAGACAGCTTGCTAGAGCATATTGTCGTGCAAACAAATTTATATGCATCCCAATTCCTAAGCCAGAATCCCCGATCTTACTATGCTAGGGCAAATTTATGGACACCAACTAATGTCCCGGAAATAAAAAAATTTTTAGGACTTACATTTGCCATGGGGCTTGTTAAAAAACCGAGCATTCGATCCTACTGGTCCAACCACCCTGTTCAAGCCACCCCTATGTTTTCAGTCATTCTGCCTAGGACCCGTTATGAAATGCTCATGCGGTTTTGGCATTTTAACGACAATAGTCAATGCCTGCCCAGAAATGCCCCAGAACATGACAGGTTATATAAAATTAGACCCATCATTGAAAATTTGTCAGAAAAATTCTTAAGCCTCTACACCCCAACACAAAATATTTCTATAGACGAGTCCCTTGTAAAATTCAAAGGAAGACTGCACCTCAAGCAATTTATCCCATCTAAAAGGGCAAGGTTTGGAATAAAGCTCTATAAAATGTGCAAAAGTTCAACCGGATACACATCCGCTTTTCGCATATATGAGGGGAAAGATAGCCAACTAAACCCACCAGGATGCCCTACTTATCTGGGGACATCTGGAAAAATTGTTTGGGAGCTGATAAGTCCATTTTTTCAAAAAGGCTACAATCTATATGTGGACAATTATTACACCAGCATACCCCTATTTAAAAGTCTGGTTGAACACAACATCGGGGCTTGTGGGACCATCCGTAAAAACCGTCAGGGGTTTCCACAACCATTGGTCAACCAAAAGTTTCAAAAGGGGCAGTCAGGGGCTGTACGCAACGGAGAGCTGCTTGCCCTGAAATATAGGGATAAGAGGGATATTTTTGTCCTCAGCTCGATCCACACAGATGCCACAAGGGCCACTGTAGAACTAGGATCCACCACTCCGAAGCAAAAACCTGTGTCAGTCATTGACTACAACAAACACATGGGGGGTGTGGACCTTGCAGACCAGGTTCTACAGCCATACCAGGTATCAAGAAAGTCCTATACCTGGTATAAAAAGTTGGTTATTTATTTGTTTCAGGTGGCCACATACAATTCTTTTGTGTTGTACAAAAAAGCAGGAAATTCAGATCCTTTTCTTGATTATCAAGAAAAGGTAATTGAAAATCTTGTCTTTCAAAGTGTTAGCCCCGCTCATCCATTAGAATCTGAGGATGTGAAAAGACTCACTGAGCGACATTTTATTGCACTTATTCCAGCAACGGAAACAAGAAGGAACCCCCAGAAAAGATGTCGTGTATGTACTAAGAGAGGAATGAGGCGTGATACCCGCTACTATTGCCCACAATGCCCATCATTGCCAGCCTTATGCGTCACTGACTGCTTTAAAGTCTTCCACACAGAACCACGTTTTTAAACTGTAAAAATGTATCCCAATTTGTCATTCAAACATTTGGTTCATTTAGTGAATGACACATTCGAGTAGAGCTCACTTAATTTCCAGGGGGGGTTCTCCAGAATCTAAACCTTCCATTGCGTGCTTGTTTCTGGAAATCATCCATTGAGTTAAAATGGTCACTAAACCCATAGATGAATTCCCAGAGGGGTTTCATTTCCAAAATGGGGTCACTTCAGGGGGGATTCTTTAGCTCTGGTACTCTGAAAAGTGCCAGAACAGCATAATCCCCCCTGAAGTGACCGCATTATAGAAATGACACCTCTGTGGGAATTCATCTATGGGTTTAGTGACCATTTACCTATCTACTTATTTTCCCACCACTAGATTAATTTATACAGAGGAGTAGATTGTAAAATTCGGTCACTTGTTGTGGGTTTCCTCTGTTTAGGCACCTCAGGGGCTCTCCAAATGCAACATGGCGTCCGCTATCCATTCCAGTCAAATTTCCATTCCAAAAGTCAAATGGAGCTCCTTACCTCCAAGCCATGCCGTGCGCCCAAACAGTGGCTTTGCACCACATATGGGGTATCAGCGTGCTCAGGAGAAATTGCTCAACACATTTTGGGGTCCATTTTTTCTGGCTGCCCTTTTGAAAATTAAAAATTTGAGGCTAAAGTAGCAGTTTTGTGTTAAAAATGTGTTTTTTTATTTTCACACTTCAACATTATAAAATTCTGTGAAGCCCCTGGGGGTTCAAGGTGCTCACCACACATCTAGATAAGTTCCTTGAGGGGTCTAGTTTCCAAAATGGGGTCACTTGTTGGGGGTTTCCTCTGTTTAGGCACCTCAGGGGCTCTCCAAATGCAACATGGCGTCCGCTATCCATTCCAGTCAAATTTCCATTCCAAAAGTCAAATGGCGCTCCTTACCTTCCAAGCCATGCCGTGCGCCCAAACAGTGGCTTTGCACCACATATGGGGTATCAGCGTGCTCAGGAGAAATTGCACAACACATTTTGGGGTCCATTTTTTTCTGGCTGCCCTTGTGAAAATTAAAAATTTGAGGCTAAAGTAGCAGTTTTGTGTTAAAAATGTGTTTTTTTATTTTCACACTTCAACATTATAAAATTCTGTGAAGCCCCTGGGGGTTCAAGGTGCTCACCACACATCTAGATAAGTTCCTTGAGGGGTCTAGTTTCCAAAATGGGGTCACTTGTTGGGGGTTTCCTCTGTTTAGACACCTCTGGGGCTCTCCAAATGCAACATGGCGTCCGCTATCCATTCCAGTCAAATTTCCATTCCAAAAGTCAAATGGCGCTCCTTACCTTCCAAGCCATGCCGTGCGCCCAAACAGTGGCTTTGCACCACATATGGGGTATCAGCGTGCTCAGGAGAAATTGCACAACACATTTTGGGGTCCATTTTTTCTGGCTGCCCTTGTGAAAATTAAAAATTTGAGGTTAAAGTAGCAGTTTTGTGAAAAAAAGTTAAATGTTCATTGTTTTCTTCCACATTCCAAAAATTCCTGTGAAGCACCTGAAGGGTTAATAAACTTCTTGAATGTGGTTTTGAGCACCTTGAGGGGTGCAGTTTTTAGAATGGTATCACTTTTGGGTATTTTCTGTCATAAAGGCTCCTCAAAGTCACTTCAAATAAGATGTGGTCCCTAAAAAAAATGTTTTTGTAAATTTTGTTGTAAAAATGAGAAATCGCTGGTCAACTTTTAACCCTTATAGCTTCCTAACAAAAAAAAATTTTGGTTCCAAAATTATGCTGATGTGAAGTAGACATGTGGGCAATGTTATTTATTAACTATTTTGTGTGATATATCTCTCTGATTAAAGGGCATGAAAATTCAAAGTTTGAAAATTGCAAAATTTTCAAAATTTTCGCCAAATTTCCGATTTTTTTCACAATCAAACGCAAGTGATATCAAAGAAATTTTACCACTATCATGAAGTACAATATGTCACAAAAAAACAATCTCAGAATCAGGGGGATCCGTTGAAGCGTTCCAGAGTAATTACCTCATAAAGTGACAGTGGTCAGAATTGAAAAAATTGGCCCGGTCACGAAGGCAAAAACAGGCTCTGGCGCGAAGTGGTTAAATAAAAAAGAACCTGTACATGTTTGGTATCTGTAGACTTGTATTGACCTGAGGAATGACACTGGCAGGTCAGTTTTAGCATTTAGTGAACATAGTAAATAAATGAAAAAAAAAAAAAACGATTGTGGAATTACACTTTAATTGCAATTTCACCGCACTTGGAATTTTCTTTCCTATTTTCCAGTACACTATCAATGGTGTCATTCAAAAGTACAATTGGTCCCGCAAAAAATAAGCCTTCATATGGCTATATCGATGGAAAAAATAAAAAAAGTTATGGCTCTGGGAAGAAGGGGAGCAAAAAACAAAAGCGCAAAAATGAAAAATCGCAAGGTGGTGAAGGAATTTAAAAGCAGATTTCCATATTGGCTGATGGAGAAGCGGGATTATCCAGCAGCCTCAGTTCCTTTGGTAAAGTAACCCAAACAGGAGGATCTCCAGGATGGACGTAAGTGGCCACAGGTGAGATGTTTTACCAGTCTCTCCTTTCTTTCTCCTATGTGGGTCTTGCTTTGGGGAATTTGGCTACGAGAGGTATTGCTGATCTCTCTTACAGGTGACTCTTAACTATCTTTTAATGAGTAACCATCTTTTAAAGAGTACACTGCCTGCCTGCAACAGACACAGTGTGTGAGGATTGTTCTATCTCCACACTTTGCAACCAGTTAGTAGAACACAAACACATACAATTGTACAAAAACTTAAAGTGTAACCAACATTTTAATTTTTATTTCATAAATCTACGTAAAAAATGGCAGTTGCTACTAATAAGAGTCTGTCTCAATAATGTAATAATTAGAGATGAGCGAATCTTTCAAGGTTCGGTACGCTTTTGATCGGTGAACTTCCCGATGTTTGCCGAACGGTACGGCGAATGGCTCGTCGAAAATATCCGAATCCTATTGAATTCAATGGGAGGCAAAACCAAATGCATAGAAAATACTTTCAAAGGGGCCCAAAAGCTGCCAAAGCAGCTCAAATTAGGGGCAGACACCAGTAAAAGTGGTATCAATTGACCCAGAGTACAAATAGTATAATTATTATTATTTATTATTATTATAGCACCACTTATTCCATGGAGCTTTACATGTGAAAAGGGGTATACATCGCAAACAACAAGTACAATAATCTTGAACAAAAACGAGTCAGCGACTGGTACAGGAGGAGAGAGGACCATGCCCGTGAGGGCTCACAATCTACGAGAGATGGGTGAGGATACACTAGGTGAGGGTAGAGCTGGTTATGCAGCGTTATTGTGGAGCAAGGATTACTGCAGATTGTATGCTTGTCGGAAGAGGTGGGTCTTCAGGTTCCTTTTGAAGGTTTCAAATGTAGATGAGAGTCTGATATGTTGGGGTACAGCGTTCCAGAGTAGGGGAGATGCACGGGAGAAATCTTGTATGTGATTGTGGGAAGAGGAGATAAGAGGGGAGTAGAGAAGAAGATCTCGTGAGGATTGGAGCTTGCGTGCAGGTAAGTACCGGGAGACTAGGTCACAGATGTATGGAGGAGACAGGTTTTGGATGGCTTTGTATGCTAAAGTTAGGGTTTTGAACTGGTGTCCCTGGCAATAGGGAGCCAGTGCAGGGATTGACAGAAGAGAGAAGCCGGAGAATAGTGGGGTGGATTAGTCGGGCACATAGGCGGATTATAATGAGGGCAATCCGGGCGACCGCCCGGGGCCCCGAGCCTGCAGGGGGCCCGCGGCTCCGGGCGGGGTGTCTAATGCCGGATTGCCCTCATTATATGTGCGGGCCGCCGCAGCACATACCGGTAGCAGTGGCGGGAGGGGGGGTCCCGGACCGCTCCCCCAGCAGCGGCCGCCGCTACTTCTTCATCGGCGGGGCCAGCACTGCAGCAGTTAACTTCCCTGTGCTGGCCCGGCCGCGTCACTGCTAGGAGACACGGCCCTGTGCGCGGCCGTGTCTCCTAGCTCTGACGTCACGCAGTGCGCGCCCGGCCTGCAGTGCTGCACCAGAGAAGAGAGAGAGCAGGCAGGAGGAATGGAGCCGGGGGATGGTGAGTGTGTGTGTGTGGGCAGATGTGTGTGTGTCTGTGTGGGCAGGTGTGTGTGTGGGCAGATGTGTGCGTGTGTGTGGGCAGATGTGTGTGTGGGCAGATGTTTGTGTGGGCAGGTGTGTGTGTGTGTGGGCAGGTGTGTGTGTGTGTGGGCAGGTGTGTGTGTGTGGGCAGGTGTGTGGGCAGGTGTTTCTGTGTGTCTGTGTGGGCAGGTGTGTGTGTGGGCAGGTGTGTGTGTGTGTGGGCAGGTGTGTGGGCAGGTGTGTTTGTGTGTGTGTCTGTGTGGGCAGGTGTGTGTGTGTGTGTGTGGGCAGGTGTGTGTGTGTCTGTGTGGGCAGGTGTGTGTGTGTGTCTGTGTGGGCAGGGGTGTGTATGTGTGTGTGTGTGTGTGGGGGCAGGTGTGTGTGGGCAGGTGTGTGTGTCTGTGTGGGCAGGTGTGTGTGTGTGTGTGGGCAGGTTAGAAAGTCTTGCCCTGTTGAACACTACACCTGACTTGAGGCCACCACCTCTTGGTTGTCCAATGTTCTTGTTTCTCTAGGGCTCTTCTCAGATATTCATTATACCAGCTCCCCAGAATACCAAAGCTAGGGTGGGTGACCGCGAGCCCTGGTGGTGGTCATAACTGCAGCCACCCAGGGGCAATACTCCATAACAACAATCCCCCGAGGTGGTGTAGGATGTAAGGACCTATTCACACTACATTCAGCGCTGCATTCAGGTCTTTACACAAGGCTTACAACTGAATCCCTGAAATTCAGGATTGTGCTGTCTGAAATGAGACATCTGAAAGCAGAGCAAATGGAGCCTAAGGCTATGTGCCCACGTTGCGGAACTGAAGCATATTTTTTACGCTTCTCCCTGGCGGGAAAATCGCATACGGATTTTACATGCGGTTTTCCCGCCAGGTGGAAGCGTTTGTGAGGTGTCTTTGCAGCGTCTTTGCATGCATTTCCGCATGCGGGTTATCAAGCACTTCTCCAAGTGATTTAAGCATCACTTGGAAAAGTGCTTGACAACTTGTTCACACTATATAAATCCATGCAACCGGCATGGATTTATATAGTGTGACCAAGTAATACTTAAAAAAAAATAATCAGAATGGTAAAAAATAAAAAAATAAAGTTTATACTCACCTTCTGATGCATTCTCTGCCCCGTCCGGAGTCTTGAGCTGCTCACGCTGTTGTGTGCAGGACCTGCGGTGACGTCATTGAGTCATGTGATGGGTCACATGACTCAATGACGTGGCAGGTCCTTCACACAACAGCGCGACAGAGGGAAAACATCAGAAGATAAGTATAAACTTTATTTTATTCTTTTTTTTACAGGTTCTTTGGTACCCAGGTCTGGATGAGAGTCTCCTCTCCTCCGACTTGGGTACCATCCGCACATTGATTCCGCATGCGGAAACGCAAAATTAATGAACATGCTGCGGATTTTTGACCGCAGCATATACGCTGCGGAAAAATCCGCAGCATGGGCATTGACATTGCGGAATGCCATTTGGGACCATGGGGTGCGGATATACATGCGTTTTACAAGCGTTTACGCTGCGGAAATTCCGCAGCATATACGCTTGTAATACACAACGTGGGCATGCAGCCTCAAGATTCAGACTTTAGCCTCGGTTTGCCTTTGTTCAAATCAATGGCTATGTCAAGGCACATCTGAATGCCATTTTTCAGGGATTTAGATAGAAGCCTGGAAAGAGGAGATGAATGCATTGCAAAATTCAGTGTGAATAGGCCCTTATATCTGGAGTCTTGATATTGATGCCACATGCATTTTACTTGTTTTTAACTTAAAAAAATATACACACACACAAATTATACACACACACACACACACTATACATACACACACACACACACTATACATACACACACACTATACATACACACACACAGATGTGTGTGTGTGCGCATGTGTGTGTGGGCAGGTGTGTGTGTGATGTCTGTCTGTCTGTTTGTGTGTGTGTGTGTGTGTGTGTGTGGGCAGATGTCATTGTGTGATTTCTGTTTGTATGTATTTTTGTGTTTCAAATGTGTTTATGCGTGTCTGTATATGTTCGTGTGTGTGCATGACTGCATGCGGCCACCTGCTGAGTATAGTTGGCGCCATGCGGCCTCCTGATGTCTCTGGGGGGGCGCCGTGCGGCCCCCCGCTGTGTATAGATGGCTATGTGCGGCCCCCCGCTGTGTATAGATGGCTACGTGCGGCCCCCCGCTGTGTATAGACGGTGCCGTGCGGCCCCCCGCTGTGTATAGATGGCTACGTGCGCCCCCCGCTGTGTATAGATGGCTACGTGCGGCCCCCCGCTGAGTATAGATGTTGCCGTGCGGCCTCCTGCTGTGTATAGATGGCTACGTGCGGCCTCCCACTGAGTATAGATGGCACTGTACGGCCTCCCACTGAGTATAGATGGCACTGTGCAGCCTCCTGCTGTCTCTGGGGGGAGCGCCGTGCGGCATCTATACTCAGCAGGAGGCCGCACGTAGCCATCTATACACGTATACTCTGCAGGAGGCCGCACGTAGCCATCTATACGGTGCCATCTATACACAGCGGGAGGGCGCACGGCGCCATCTATACACAGCGGGAGGCCGCACGGCGCCATCTATACACAGCGGGAGTCTCAGTGCTTTGCAAGAGCAGTCAATAAATTCTGCTTGACTAATTCTGAGCACCATAAAGTCTGGTTCGCTTCTAACCTTCTGCTTTCATTTTCAGCTTGCTGAATTCTAACTCATTTACTGTCATTCGAGACGATGCCTTTGCTGGTCTCGTTCACCTTGAATACCTGTAAGTGCTCCACTTAATGTCATATTTTTGATTCTGTTCTTCTTCATCTTTTGGCATGTGCAATTGTATGAGCAAGTATTCATATGAATTTATGACCTACTTAAACCTTCGAGGACCTTAAATTTTATTCAATCAAATTTTTTTCCAGTTTAAAACTATGGGATATATATGTGCCTTGGTCCTCAAAGGGTTTTTAAAGGGGCTGCAAACATAAATACGAAAAAAATAATTCAATTAGTGCTTTTTGTGTTCATTTAATTTTTATTTGAAGTCCGTTTTTTGTTATATACCTTGAAATTAAGCCCTACCCCATGGAATGAAGCCCTACCTACATGACATCTGAGAGCTACATGGATGCCGCTTGTGAGGTGCCTGTCCGTCACTACTATTCAGTTTTAGGGTCCACTCACTAAGCCATATATTCTCTCATGCAAGAGAATAGGGCCAATTATGCTAATGACACTCGGCTCAAACTCTGTCAGAGCTTCAACTGAGTGTGATCCGATTCTCTCGCAGCACAGATATGGAGAAGATGGAGAACTTAATTTCTCCATCTTCTCCATAGTCTCTGTGAGTGTTCATCAGACTGCACTTGGATGACATCCGAGTGCAGTCCAATGTTTTACGTGCACCCATAGACTTGTATGGGTGCACATGGTCCGAATATCGAAAGAGATTATTTTCTCATGCCAATAATCGCAGATCTGCACTGTCCCATAGTATAACATAGGGCCGAGTCCTATCCGATAAAACATCACATAGCATTCGGCCGTGTTATACGACAGTGTGAGCGAGCCCTTAGAGTCAAGGAATATTTACATGCAGATGATGATATTACTCTCCAAGTGTATATTTTTTTAGGCGAGTTCATAGTAAACGCTTTGCCTTTTTGACATGTGATCAACTAAAGAACAAGAAATATTTAGGACCTCCCCTATAGAGAAACGGAAAATAGTTTGGAGGACTTGCATGTCCTTTTTTATTTATTATGAGAAAATCATAAAAGATCCCGTTTTTTAACCATGCTTCTTCTGAGGGAGAGGGAGAGAGCTGCCCTATTCAGAGTCTGTAATAAGACCTGCTGACAAAAATGTTGAAGATACAGTCTAATGTGAATTAACAATGAAAAAAAGTTAATTTCACAAATGGCTTGTATTTTTTTAATACAAACTTTTTTGTGTTTACAGCTCCTTTAAAGGGAATCTGTCATCAGGTTTTTGCCACCTAATCTGAGAGCAGCATAATGTAGGGTTAGAGGCACTGATTCCAGTAATGTGTCACTTACTAGGCTGCTTAGTGTTGTTTTGATAAAATCATTGATTTGTCAGAAGGTAATTATCACTAGATGACTAGTAAGTTCTGTAGGACCCCACCCCCATCACTGATCAGTAGATTTCTGTGTACACTGAGCATGGGCAGAGAGCTGCCAATCAGTGGTGTGGGTGGGGCTATACAGAGCTCAGCATTCAGAGAGCTGCTAGATCTGCAGCAGATAAAACGGTGATTTTCTCAAAATGACAACAAGCAGCTGAAAAAGTGACACATCGCTGGAATCAGGGTATCTGCCCCAATATTGTGCTGCTCTCAGATGAGGCAGCACAATTAATATTGTGCCAAATTAATTTCCCGTGAACTATCACATGATCTATCACAGGGGATCATGTGACATGTCACGTGATAAATCAGGTGTGTGGGGGGGGGGGCCGCACCTTCTAAACTGCCCGGGGCCCTTGCTACTCTTAATCCACCCCTGGTCGGGCAGCAGAGTTTAGGATAAATTAGAGGGGTGCAGGAGTGTTAGAAGGGAGGCCAAAGAGCAGGTGGGAGATGATGAGGGCATGCACTAGTGTTTTTGCAGGTTCATGGTTAAGGAATGTGGGGACCCGGGAAATATTTTTGAGTTTGAGTCGGCAGGAAGTGGAAAGGGCTTGGATCTCTGGTTTGAAGGAGAGATCAGAGTCAACATGCATTGAGCCCAAAAAAAAAGAGAATGGACAGCACCTCCAAAAACATACGTTGATCTAATGCCTCTCGGCAAAAATATATAAAACTGAACATGAGGTTCTTAGTTTAACATTCTGATCAGACTGTATGAGGCCCACTGCCACGTCACGGCAAACCTCGTAGTGGGTCCTAACATTTCCTGCCTGAACGGGAGCGGAGCCGTGCGCCAACCACTGCCGCCGCGACGATGCTCCAGCAGGGCGGGCGGCCTGGTACCTCACAGCACCCGTGCTGCAAGACCGAGTCCCCATGACTCCAGGCCGCGCCGCCCCACGAGCACAAAGCCACAGCAACAATGGACGACACACTACACCAGCACCACATAAAAAGAGCATTGTGACTCACCTTACACAAGCTATCAAGTGAAAGCAAAAATAGGCTAGACCCTCTTTGCAGTCTCCTGCTAATTAAAATCGCCTGTGCCAAATGGGAGGAGTGCACATCTGAAAAAAAGGACAGATCATGCATTGAGCCCAAAAAAAAAGAGAATAAACAGCACCTCCAAAAACATACGTTAATCTAATGCCTCTCGGCAAAAATATATAAAACTGAACATGAGGTTCTTAGTTTAACATTCTGATCAGATAGGGCCAAGGCTTTGATGGCAAGAGATGAGAGAGTCTGTAGTAAGATGGAATGAGCCGCTGTGTCAAAGTCAGATGACATTATCAGGAGGAGGAGGACAAAGTAGTGTCGCTTGGATTTGGTGGTTAGTAGGTCATTGTTGACTCTAGTCAGTGCAGTTTCAGTGGAATAGTGCGGTCGGAAGCCCGATTGTAAAGGGTCAAAGAGGGAGCAGGAGGAGAGGTGGGAGGACAGTTCAAAATGGACGTGCTGTTTGAGGCATAGGAAAGAAGTGACATGGGCTGATAGCTAGCTACAGAGCACGGGTCAAGGGAGGGCTTTTGGAGGATGGGTGTGATCGAGGTATGCTTGAAGCATGAGGGGAAGACACCAGTTGTTAGTGACAGGTTGAAGAGGTGGGTTAGGGTTAGGATGAAGACTGTGGTAAGATTTGGAATGAGGTGGGATGGGATTGGGTCAAGTTCACAGGTAGTGAGATGTGATTTGGATAGTAAACAGGAGACTTGATCTTCTGTTATGGTGGAGAAGCTGGTTTTGTAGGAGGAGAGTTTAATTAGAAGGAGGGGTTGTGGGGACTGTAGGCAAAAGCTGTGCCTTATGTTGTCAATCTTCTGCTTGAAGAATGAGGCAAAGTCTTCAGGTGAGATGAGAGGAGAGGGAGGGGGAGCTGGAAGATGGATTCTTCAGAAATGGCAGCCCAATTACCCTTGTTTCACTCCGCGTCACAACTCTCCAACTGCCTAACTGACTGTGGAAAACCACAGATGTGGCGAGTCTGCAGAGCTGTTCACATATTCTATTTCATGGGCATCAGTGGTATGCTCCAAATAGGAGGAAAGCATCTGCCCCAATGCCCAATTTTTTTTTCAGTTGGATCCAGGGCCGGACGAAGTAGGGTCCAAGCAGAATCCAGACCCTAGTCACCAAACGTTAAACCCTGGGGGTGGAGGTGATCGTGATGAGACTCAGATACCTGAGGCGCACGCGGACAGTACTGTGCTGTCAGGGCAGAAAGAGGATGAGGGTGATTTTTAGTACGATGAGTTGGAGAACAGAGAGAATGACGACAAAGTTGTAGATCCCACTTGGTGTGAACCCAAAAGCACGTGTGGCACCCCAGAGGTCTGGTTGCCACAGTGGTAGAAATACCATGTCTGGGAGCGAGCATGGGTTTTCCTGGTCAGGAGCAAAATTGCCTGCCACATCTCCTGCCCCAGTCCAGGGAGGGGAGGAACCTGCCCTTTATAAACTGGATCTGGGGCGGGGTTAGCCAGTTAGTTCCAGAGAAGGGACAGAGCAGCAGCAAGAAGCTCTGTAGGAGCCAGGAGCTGAAGACCAGGGACTGGAGCAGAGCTCGTCCTGGCAGAAAGACGCAGAGAACCGGACACCGGAGTCCGAGGCTGTGGGGATATCTACATCCAGCAGCAGAAACCACCTGGCAGGGGATTTCTGGTCCTCTGGCCATAGAAAGCCCGGAGGCTCAGTCACAAGCAAGGGACCGGCACCGCCATTGAGGAGCGGAAGGAACCAAAGGCCCCAAGTCACCAGCCATACGGGTGAGCACCACACGGTACACTCAGGAACGTGGGCTACTACACGACTACAGCAGGGTAGCCAGGAAGAGTGCAGTCAGACGGGAAGGTCTATACCTCCACCTGGCCAGGGGGACTCTTGTTCGCTCACAGACTGACCAGGCCTCTAATGTTAGCCAGTACTCCTGGCAGGGTCTCCTTCATTACCAACAGTAAAGACCCTGAACTGCACTGCACGGACTTTGAGTCATTTCTGCTGCGCCTATGCACCACAACCCTCACCATCTACACACACAGCCCTGAAGCTATACTCCTCCCGTGGGGCGTTATACTACCCTCTACTGCGCACATAACATCAGCCTCAGCGGTCTGCCCTGCAGCGGCGGTTGTCAGTGACCGCAATCCACGAGTGGCGTAGTCGGACATTTAAACATTGCCAAACCAAATAAACAGATCCGCCACTGGTTTGACAACCCTGAGCCACGGAACCGGTTGACTACAACCCCCAGCATCACACAGAGACCCGGCTCCGGGTATTCCCCCACACACGGCCCAGGGGGCGCGTCACACGCAGCTGAGTAGCTCAGCAGAGTAGATGGAGGAGGAAGAAGACAAGGAGGTTATGTTGCAGCTTCCCACACAGACACGGAGTGATGCAACCATGACAAGCACTGCATCCTCAGCCAAAACTCTGGCTATGTTCAGCAGCGGTCGCGGTTCTGCAGTTCGCAGGGTCGGCAATCGTTATCTGCCAACTTTGTAAAAAACGACTCAGTAGAGGCAAAAAAATCCAATAATTTGACTACTACATGCATAAACCAGCACATGCGCTATCAACATGCAATGGTGCACCGGCCGAAAGGTATCCCCCTGGAACCAAGGCTCTGGCAGGTGGGTTCAGCACCTGATTCGGGGTCACTGGCAATAGGGGATTGTTTCCCTCCATGTTCCTGTCCATGGCGATAGCTGTATCCTGCCGACTACGCCGAGTTGTAGACAGTGTACCAGAGTGGTCTCTCCCAGAATACAGCGGGCCGAGGACAAAGAACACAACCAGGCAATTTGTTAAGAAACTACTTTTTACTAACAACGAAAACTGAGTTACCCCGACAATGCACGATAGAAACACAGTTAAGTTTCACACACACCTAGCCCAGGCTGGCTAGGACCCCTGCGGTGCACAACCAATAGGCCCAGTATGTTCTATAGCATACACCATAATTTGCCTAACCTGTGGTTCCGCCTAATGCGGTAACCGAGAGTTACTCAGAGCAAGGATGTAATTAGATGGGTGCAAGAGGCGCCCCTGCAGTGGTGCAGCGCAGAGATTCACAAACTTAACAATTCTCTAAGATTACAATTCTGTTATGCTATCTGTACACAAGCTCACCTACTGAGGGGAGTATCTAGCTAAGGTTTACACAGCCCTATTAGCAAACAATGTCTCTAACTAAGAATTTATGTTTGGCAGAAAACTCTCTCTAAAGTATGCGTGCATGCTCCCACTGGGAACCCTGTGGTGGGGCCTGAGCTCAGGACTTACCGGCCGTGACCTGATCGCTGAAGTGGCTGTCTGATCGGATGCTGCCTGATCAGCTGTTTAGCTGGGAGGGCGAGTGTTATGGATCTGGGTGGTGGAACCTCTGTGCTGCGGTGCAAGGAGGGGCTAGAGGGGCGTGACTAAGTATCAACTCGGTCTGACCAAGGTCGTATGGCGGCTCAGTCGACTCCATGAACCAGGGAGGAACCGAGCAGAGGGCCAGGTGCCACTCTGAGACCGACCTTGTATGAGAGCAGGTGACTCCCACGGGTCAGAAGGTAGGAACTGACCGATACAGCGAATGAGCTTCGGCTGGCAGGCTGAAGGGTGGTCTGGGTAGACAAGCAGGCTGATTAGGCAGATAGTCAGGCGGGTGTTCCGGATAGGCAAGCTGGCGGCACAACAGGTAGCTGGCAGGTGCCTCCAGGTAAGTGGGCAGGCACGGCAGGTAACAGGCAGGTGCTTGCAGGTAAGCGGGCTGGCAGGCACGGCAGGTAACAGGCAGGTGCTTCCAGGTTAGCAGGCAGGCACGGCAGTGTAACGGGTCTGGGAGGCGGAACCTCTGGGCTACTATACAAGGGAGCGGTCCTTGTAAGGGAGCGGGTGGCGACCAGGCAGGCAGTCACAGCAGGTGACCGGGACAGTCTCTGGGTGTACGGGCAGGAGGTCACAGCAAGTGATCAGGGCAGTCTCTGGAAGAACGGGCTGGAGGTCACGGCAAGTGACCGGGGCAGTCTCTGGAAGAACGGGCTGGAGGTCACGGCAAGTGACCGGGGCAGTCTCTAGGTAAAGGGTAGGTATGACCTGTGATGGCTGAACCTCCAGGTAGGCTAGCAAGGCAGATGGAGGATGTGTGCTCCCAGGTGAGCAAGCGAGAGTCTCTGGAATAGCAGGTGGTCACAGCACGTGACGGCGGAGCCTCCAGGTAGGCAAGCAGGCAGGTAGCGGAGAAGCGCTCCCAGGTGAGCGGGCAAGAGTCTGGAATAGCTGGTGGTCACAGCACGTGACAGCGGAGCCTCCGGGCTGGCAAGCAGGCAGGTAGCGGAGAAGCGCTCCCAGGTGAGCGGGCAAGAGTCTGGAATAGCTGGTGGTCACAGCACGTGACAGCGGAGCCTCCGGGCAGGCAAGCAGGCAGGTAGCGGAGAAGCGCTCCCAGGTGAGCGGGCAAGCTGGTCCATAGACAGACTGACCGGAGTTGTAAGGCAGACCGTCGGACCTCAGGCAAGCAGGCAGGTAGCTGATGTGCGCTCCCAGGTGAGCGGGCAAGTTGGTCCTTAGACAGACTGACCGGAGTTGTAAGGCAGACCGTCGGACCTCAGGCAGGCAGGCAGGTAACAGGAAATCAGGCAGGATTAGGACAGCAAGCTGGCAGGAATCTGGCAGGTAACTGGCAGGTAACTGGCAAGGGACCTGAGGGCTGAAGCAGAGGAGAACGGTGCAACAACATTGCTCGGGCACCTCCATTTTGGAGGAGGTGCCTTATATATGGTAAAGTCCTCCGGCCATTGGCCGGGGACTCCTTAGGATGGCGCGCGCGGCCCCTTTAAGAGGGAGGGAGGGCGCGCGCGCGCGCCCTAAGCAGAGTGGCCGGGAAGGAGCGCGCGCTGCCAGCAGAGCGGAAGAGGGACGCCGGGCACGGAGCAGAGCGGTGAGGGGAACAGCGTCCCTGCCTAGCAGAGGGCAGGGACGCCGGCACTACAGTACCCCCCCCTTTAGGCCCCCCCTTTTTTAGGCCAGATAGAAATTTAGCTAGGATGAGAGGGGCATGGATGTTCTCCCGGGGCTCCCACGTTCTCTCCTCAGGACCAAACCCCTTCCAATCTACCAGAAAAAAGGTCTTTCCTCTTACCCTTTTGGTGGCAAGAATGTTCTCTACCTCAAACTCGTCCTCAGCAGAAACCAGAGCAGGAGGCGTACCTGTAGACTTGGAAAAAGAGTTAAGCACCACGGGTTTGAGGAGAGATACATGAAAGGAGTTAGGGATCCGTAAGTTGGCCGGGAGTTTCAATTTATAGGCCACCGGGTTGATCTGACTGATGACCTCCAGAGGGCCGATGAACCGAGGTCCTAACTTGTAAGAAGGTATCTTGAGTCGAACATATTTAGATGAGAGCCAGACTTTATCTCCTGGACGAAATTGTGGAGGATCCAGGCATTTTTTGTCAGCGTGTCTTTTCATACGCTCGGATGACAGAAGGAGTGCGGACCGGGTACTCTCTCATATGGAGGAAAATTTGCTAACGAGAGATTCCGCAGCCGGGTTGTCCACAGAGGTGGAGACAGGAAAAGGAATCCGAGGATGCTGACCAAAGACTACAAAAAACGGGGATTTGGAGGAGGATTCGCTCTCGTGATTATTATAAGAGAACTCGGCCCATGGTAGGAGATCCACCCAGTCAGAATGGTGGGCATTAACGAAGTGCCGGAGGTAACTGGTCAGGTTCTGATTGATCCGCTCCACTTGACCATTGGACTGTGGGTGGTAAGCGGAAGAGAAGTCCAGGGTGACGTCTAGTAGTTTACAAGTGGCTCTCCAGAAACGTGAGGTGAACTGTACCCCACGATCCGACACGATGTGGAGGGGCAGGCCATGAAGACGGAAGATGTGGCGGATAAAGTCTTTAGCCAGCTCGGGTGCAGACGGAAGGCCTGGCAGGGGAATAAAGTGAGCCATCTTGGAAAAGCGGTCAGCGACCACCCAAATGACCGTACAACCGGCAGAGACGGGGAGATCAGTTATAAAGTCCATTGCTATATGCTGCCAGGGGGCAGCAGGTACAGGAAGCGGAAGGAGGCGTCCGGCTGGCAGATGTCTCGGGACTTTGCTGCGGGCGCAGGACACACAGGCAGAAACAAAGTCTATTATGTCCTTGTGCAGGGTAGGCCACCAATAGTGCCGGACAATAAGCTGGAGGGTCTTTTTCTGACCGGCGTGGCCAGCTAGTTTAGACGAATGGCCCCAGTGTAGGATCTTCTCCCGATCAGGTACTGAAATAAACGTCTTACCGGGAGGGAGACGATTTAGACTCACGGGAGCCACCTACATTACTCTGGCGGGATCGATGATATGTTTAGGTTCTTCCTCGAGATCGGACACCAGAAAGGATCGGGACAAGGCGTCTGCTTTGACGTTTTTGTCAGCCGGGCGAAAATGAAGAACAAAATCAAAGCGAGCAAAAAACAAGGACCACCGGGCTTGGCGCGGGTTAAGTCTCTGGGCATGCTGGAGGTAAGCCAAGTTCTTGTGGTCAGTGTAAATTATTACCGGATGAAGAGCCCCCTCGAGTAGGTAACGCCACTCCTCCAACGCCAGCTTGATGGCCAATAACTCTCGGTCTCCTATGGAATAGTTGCGCTCAGAAGAGGAGAAGAGTTTGGAGAAGAAGCCACAAGTTACCATTCTCCCGGAAGATGATTTTTGAGTAAGTACCGCTCCGGCTCCAGAGGAGGAGGCGTCAACTTCCAGGAAGAACTGCTTGTTGCCATCCGGGCGATGCAGCACCGGGGCGGAAGAGAAGGCCTGTTTTAGGGAAAGAAAGGCCTCCTCTGCTTCGGGCGGCCACTCTTTGGGATTAGTACCCTTACGGGTGAGCGCGGAAATTGGGGCAGTCCGGGAAGAGAAGTGCGGGATGAAGAGGCGGTAATAGTTGGCGAAGCCCAGGAACCGTTGAATAGCCTTCAACCCCTCTGGTCGGGGCCATTTCTCGATGGCAGACAGTTTCTCAGGATCCATTTGTAGGCCGGTCTGAGAGATAATGTAGCCCAGAAACGGAAGCGAGGTCTGCTCAAAGAGGCACTTCTCATATTTAGCGTAGAGATGGTTCTGCCTGAGCCTGAGCAGGACCTGACGAACATCCCTCTGGTGAGTCTGGAGATCCGGAGAGAAGACCAAGATGTCGTCCAGGTACACCACTACGCAGGAGTAGAGAAGGTCCCGGAAGATGTCATTGACCAACTCTTGAAAGACGGCAGGAGCGTTACAGAGGCCAAAGGGCATTACCAGATATTCATAGTGGCCGTCCCGGGTGTTGAATGCCGTCTTCCATTCATCCCCCTGACGGATACGAACCAGGTTGTACGCCCCACGGAGGTCCAGTTTGGTGAAGATTCTAGCCCCCCTCAGACGATCAAATAACTCCGGAATGAGCGGAAGGGGGTACTTATTCTTCACCGTGATCTGGTTAAGGCCTCTATAGTCTATACAGGGACGGAGAGAGCCGTCCTTCTTTTTGACGAAAAAGAAGCCTGCTCCCGCCGGGGAGGTAGATTTCCGGATGAATCCCCTGGCCAGATTCTCCTCAATATATTCGGACATCGACCGGGTCTCAGCAGCGGATAATGGATAAATACGCCCACGGGGAGGAGAAGTACCAGGTAACAGGTCGATAGGGCAGTCGTATGGTCTATGAGGGGGTAGTGTCTCTGCCTCCTTTTTATTAAAGACATCAGCATAAGACCAATAAGGAATCGGAAGTCCAGGTAGATTAGCTGGGGTAGGAGAAGGACGGACGGGATGAATGGGAACCAGACAGGTCTTATGGCAGCCCTGTCCCCAGCGAAGGACTTCTCCGGTCTGCCAGTCAAGAACGGGTGCATGTTTCTGGAGCCAAGGTAGGCCTAGCAAGAGGGCGTGAGAGAGTCCAGGCAGAACATGGAAGGAGATACTTTCAGAATGCAGCATTCCCACCTGCAGAGTAATGGATTCGGTGATGAGTTGGATGGGGCGTGGTAAGAGCCCCCCATCCACGGCAGCAACAGACAAGGGTACACCCAGAGGTTTGGTGGGGATGCGGTATTTCTCTACCAGGGACTGTGAAATAAGATTCCCGGCTGCTCCAGAGTCCAGTTGGGCTAGTTCGAAATAACGGTTCTCCCCGTAGACGATTGAAACTGACAACAGCAGGGATGGAGAGGATTTATTCTTGTCTAGGTGGACCTCTCTGAGCGAACCTAGACACAGGCGTTTCCCGACCTCTCCGGGCAGGCACGGATCCGGTGCTCCTTACTGCCACAGTAGAAGCAGGTCCCCTCGGCACGGCGTAAGTCCTGACGGGTCTTGACCATCTTGGTCTGGTCGACCTGCATAGGCTCAGGAGGGTGTACCTGGTTAGAGACAGAAGGAGTGACGGGTTTCTGAAAAGTAGGAGCTAGACGTGGTAACCTCCTCTCACGGGTGACCTCTCTGGCACGCTCCTGGAACCGTAGGTCAATCCGGGTGGCAAGAGTTATTAAGTCGTCGAGAGTGGTAGGAATGTCCCGACCGGCAAGTTCATCTTTAATACGGCCGGACAGACCCTCCCAGAAGACGGAAACCAGAGCGTCGTTATCCCAGGCCAGCTCCGAGGCAAGGGTACGGAACCGTATGGCATATTGGCCCACGGTGAGATTTTCCTGACGGAGGCGTAGCAACGATGATGCGGATGAGGTCTTCCGTCCGGGTTCGTCGAAGACTTTCCGGAAAGCCGTGAGAAAAGCAGGCAAGTTGGACACCAGGGGGTCTCCTCTCTCCCATAGAGGATTTAGGCAGGCCAGGGCCTCCCCGGTGAGATGGGACATGATGAATGCAATTTTGGCTCGGTCGGAGTTAAACTGGTGGGACAATAGTTCAAAGTGCAGGGTGCACTGATTTATGAAGCCCCGAGCCTGGGCTGAGTCGCCTCCGAAGCGAGGAGGTGCAGAAAGCCGAGGTCCGGGGTAGGATATCATGGTGTTAGTGGACAGCGGAGCTGCCGGATTGCGAGACATGGCACTGGCGGAGGTTGTTGGTGGAGCAGTCAGAGTGTCCAGGCGAGTATTGACATTCCGCAGGTGACCCAGGATGGACTCCTGTTGGGACCTCTGACGGGACAGTTCATGACACAGGTCCGAGAGCGAGGGAGCTTGGGTGCCACCGGGTTCCATGGCCCGAGCAAACTGTAACGGGTCTGGGAGGCGGAACCTCTGGGCTACTATACAAGGGAGCGGTCCTTGTAAGGGAGCGGGTGGCGACCAGGCAGGCAGTCACAGCAGGTGACCGGGACAGTCTCTGGGTGTACGGGCAGGAGGTCACGGCAAGTGATCAGGGCAGTCTCTGGAAGAACGGGCTGGAGGTCACGGCAAGTGACCTGGGCAGTCTCTGGAAGTACGGGCTGGAGGTCACGGCAAGTGACCGGGGCAGTCTCTAGGTAAAGGGTAGGTACGACCTGTGATGGCTGAACCTCCAGGTAGGCTAGCAAGGCAGATGGAGGATGTGTGCTCCCAGGTGAGCAAGCGAGAGTCTCTGGAATAGCAGGTGGTCACAGCACGTGACGGCGGAGCCTCCAGGTAGGCAAGCAGGCAGGTAGCAGAGAAGCGCTCCCAGGTGAGCGGGCAAGAGTCTGGAATAGCTGGTGGTCACAGCACGTGACAGCGGAGCCTCCGGGCTGGCAAGCAGGCAGGTAGCGGAGAAGCGCTCCCAGGTGAGCGGGCAAGAGTCTGGAATAGCTGGTGGTCACAGCACGTGACAGCGGAGCCTCCGGGCAGGCAAGCAGGCAGGTAGCGGAGAAGCGCTCCCAGGTGAGCGGGCAAGCTGGTCCATAGACAGACTGACCGGAGTTGTAAGGCAGACCGTCGGACCTCAGGCAAGCAGGCAGGTAGCTGATGTGCGCTCCCAGGTGAGCGGGCAAGTTGGTCCTTAGACAGACTGACCGGAGTTGTAAGGCAGACCGTCGGACCTCAGGCAGGCAGGCAGGTAACAGGAAATCAGGCAGGATTAGGACAGCAAGCTGGCAGGAATCTGGCAGGTAACTGGCAGGTAACTGGCAAGGGACCTGAGGGCTGAAGCAGAGGAGAACGGTGCAACAACATTGCTCGGGCACCTCCATTTTGGAGGAGGTGCCTTATATATGGTAAAGTCCTCCGGCCATTGGCCGGGGACTCCTTAGGACGGCGCGCGCGGCCCCCTTAAGAGGGAGGGGACGCGCGCGCGCCCTAAGCACAGTGGCCGGGAAGGAGCGCGCGCTGCCAGCAGAGCGGGAGAGGGACGCCGGGCACGGAGCAGAGCGGTGAGGGGAACAGCGTCCCTGCCTAGCAGAGGGCAGGGACGCCGGCACTACAGGCAGGTAACAGGCAGGTGCTTCCAGGTAAGCTGGCTGGCAGGCACAGCAGGTAACAGGCAGGTGCTTCCAGGTAAGCAGGCTGGCAGATACTACAGGTAACAGGCAGGTGCTTCCAGGTAAGCAGGCGGGCAGCGACCATAGACAGTCTGGTGGAGTGAAGCGTAGACAGACTGTCGGGCAGGAAAGTAGTCAGACTGGTGGGCTGGACTGAAGAACAGACTGGCGGACAGGACTGACTTGCAGAGGACCTGAGGGCTGAAGCAAAGTAAGAATCACAAAGGAACAACCTTGCACGGGCACCTCCATATTGGAGGAGGTGCCTTTTATAGGGGAAGTCCTCCGGCCATTGGCTGGGGACTTTTTGGAACAGCGCGCGCGGCCCCTTTAAGAGGGAGGGAGCGCGCGCACCCTAAGCACAGAGCAGGGGAAGCTGCGTATACCAGCAGCAGCTGCAAGGAGGCCGGAAGACGCCGGAGCAGGACCGCGGTGGCAAGGGGGACGGCGTCTCTGCCGGACAGGAGGCAGAGACGCCTATGCTACAACGAGGAGTGAATCCTGGACTTGTCACCTGGAGAGCAGTTTTAGCCTGATAGGCTAGCAGAAGGCCATTCATGTCACAGCAGATGCCTTGGGGGAAATCTAAGTCTGCATACAACCGTAGTCGTCCTCCCAAAGTAATTCTTCCTCTCTGACAGGAGTCACAAAAACAGTTACACCTTGCCTCCGTAATCTGATCAGCTCCTAGAACATTGCACACACTGAGCTTACAGGATGTCACAAGAGTGTCCTGCTCAGTCAGCTTTCAGTTCCAAGTAACTAAAACACTGTGAGATCTGCCATAAAGTCTGTTCCAGACGCAACAAAGTCCTCTTGTGGCTGGAGTCATAGAATCATAGAATCATAGAATCATAGAATGGTAGAGTTGGAAGGGACCTCCTGGGTCATCTGGTCCAACCCCCTGCTCAAAGCAGGATTCACTAGATCATCTCAGACAGATGTCTGTCCAGCCTCTGTTTGAAGACGTCCATTGAAGGGGAACTCACCACCTCTCGTGGCAGCCTGTTCCACTCATTAATCACCCTAACTGTCAAAAAGTTTTTTCTAATATCTAATCTGTGTCTCCTCCCATTTAGTTTCATCCCATTGCTTCTAGTCTTTCCTTGTGCAAATGAGAATAAAGATGATCCTTCTACAATGTGACAGCCCTTGACATATTTGTAGACAGCTATTAAGTCTCCTCTCAGTCTTCTTTTTTGCAAGCTAAACATTCCCAAATCCTGCAACCGTTCCTCATAGGACATGGTTTGCAGACCAGTCACCATTCTGGTCGCTCTTCTCTGAACTTGCTCCAGTTTGTCTATGTCTTTTTTAAAATGTGGTGCCCAAAACTGTACACAGTATTCCAGATGAGGTCTGACCACAGAGGAGTAAAGACCGATAATGACTTCACGTGATCTAGACTGTATGCTTCTGTTAATACATCCCAGAATTGTATTTGCCTTTTTTGCTGCTGCATCACACTGTTGACTCATGTTCAGTCTATGATCTATTAGTATACCTAAGTCTTTTTCACATGTACTGTTGCTTAGCTCTATTCCTCCCATTCTGTATATGCTTTTTTCATTTTTATTGCCCAGATGTAGTACTTTGCATTTTTCCCTGTTAAAAACCATTCTGTTGGTTGCTGCCCACTGCTCCAGTTTATTTAGGTCTTTTTGAATCCTCTCTCTCTCTTCTCTAGTATTAGCTATCCCTCCTAGCTTTGTGTCATCAGCAAATTTAATCAGTTTACCCTCAATTCCTTCATCTAAATCATTGATAAAGATGTTGAACAATACAGGTCCCAGGACGGAGCCCTGTGGTACCCCACTTGAGACATTCATCCAGCTGGATGTGAAGCCATTTACAACCACCCTTTGAGTCCGATCACTAAGCCAGTTATGAATGCACCTAACAGTTGCCTGGTCCATTGCATACTTGGTCATTTTTTCAATAAGGATGATGTGAGATACTTTGTCAAATGCTTTGCTGAAGTCAAGATATACTATATCTACAGCATTTCCCTGATCCACCCAGTCAGTGATTCTGTCATAGAAGGAAATTAAGTTAGTCTGACATGACTTGTTAGTTACAAACCCATGCTGACTCTGGTTAATCACTTCATTCTTATCCATGTACTTACATACAGTCCAATACTGCAACAATGTCTAATCATCCCCATCACACACGCTGACACTTAACCACCTCCCAAGCTAAAATGACAGAAGAGACTACAATGCCCCTGAGAAGAATTAAATCAGGTTCCGTAATTTCAGACTCACTGGGACAAAGACTCTGAGAGACAGCATCTGCCCGAACATTCTTGGTCAGGGACGAGTGGGAGAAGGGACTGATTACGTACAGCTATGCGATTGAGCTCACAAAAGTCAATACACGGTCGCAAACCACCATCTTTTTTGGCCACAAAAAAAGAACCCTGCTCCAACCGGGTTTGGAATATTTAGAAAGGCAAATAAACAAGTTCTTCAAATTTTCCTGAATATATTCACTCATGGCTTGCCTCTCGGGTTCTGACAGGTTAAAAATTGTGCCCTTAGGTAACTTTGCCCACTCAATGAGCTGGATGGAGCAGTCATAAGTTCTATGTGGAGGTAATTTCTGCGAGGCCTCTTCAGAGAACACGTGTGAGAACTCTGCCTCATTCCACGGGACCTGGGAGGTGGAACCTATTACGTTAGGAGTCTTGATAATACAAAGGGATTGGCAGTTGGAGGATCACTTAACAATATCCCCCTTTTGCCAGTCAATAATAGTGTTATGAGTGTGTAGCCAAGGGAGACCTAGCACCGCAGCAGTAGGAAGATCCTGTAAAATAAAAAAGCATGCCTCTTCCTAATGCAGATATCCTGTGGTGATAGATACTGTTTCGGAGGTGCGATACCCAATACTCTGGGCAAGGGGAGAATTATCAAGAGAAGATAATGTTATGACGCATCCAAGGAGATAAGCGGAAGCTCCAACTCCTTGGCCACAGCCACAGCGGCATTCAAAATACTTATCTCAGCCCCGCAATCAACAAAAGCATAACCCTTTACATGCTTACCGCTAATTGTGATAGCAATAGGTAAAAGTAATTTCTGTGCTAGGGGTACCTGAGCACCTAACTGGGGATCCACGAACCTAGTTAGGCGTGCTCGTTTCCTACCGGCTCCAGACGTGGACATTTACGAAACAGATGGCGCAAGGAACCACATAAAAGACACTGTCGCGGACGCCATCTTTGCTGCATTGACTCCCGAGAGGTACCAACTTCCGATCAAGTCATACAGCTAAAGTCTCGGCCAGTCTATGGCCAATCTTCGAAACTGAGAGCAATAGTCCTCCACAGTGAGGTCCCGCTGACACAATGCCTTAAGAAGGGATTCAGCTAAGGCGACCTGGTTCATCATAAATCTGCCCCATAGCCTTAAAAAACCCATCCACTGATGAGAGTATAGGTGAAACTGAGGGTAATGAAAATGCCCAAGACTGGGGATCCCCTCTAAGAAGGGAAATAACAAGACCCACCTGAGTACCTTCATTCTCAGAGGAAACAGGGCAAAGTTGGAAATATAATTTGCACCCCTCCTTAAGCTTATTAAATAGTTTCCGATCTCCCCCACAAAAATCTTAGGTTTTATGGGAATGGCCCCCACTGCAGGACTAGGGTTAGAACTTGCCTGTGTCTGGGGGACCCCCTAAGCCAGGGTCTGGCTGTGCTGGTCTACAGTGTCCGCCAAATCCTGGAACATTCCCAGAAAACCCTGCATCTGGTCAGTAAGCTGCCTGACTGGATCCATTTTTTAAAAATATATATATATATTGTGGTAGAGTAGCTAGCTCTGCTGCACTCGGAGGTAGATACAGGACACTGACTTGGTGGTTTTGTAGCACCCTGAGGATTCGGCTGCTACAGGGGTATTGCACCTCGACCCAGAGGTGTGATATTCCACTCCCGGGTAAGGATGGAGTGTGGAACTGAGCTCAGTTAGCTGCATGCACTACACACATCCCATTTCCGGGGAACAGACCGACGGTACTCCCACTAGAGAAATGTGCAGGTACAACAGAGTCTGTTCCTGGCTGGAGTGGGAGGGGGGTGGAACATCCCAGCAGTGTAGGGGCAGATAGGGGGAGCAGCCTGGGTAAAGCTAGGAGCTCATTGGGTGCTGGTCACCTGAGCTCACACATAGAGGGAGTATATAAGGTGGGCACCATCTTAGATCAGGGTCAGTCAGTGAGAGGTCAGTCTTTTGCAGAGTGAGGTCAGTCTGTCAGAGCAGAGGAGAAGAGCAGCTCCAAGGCCAAGAGAGAGAGAGAGGGGAAAGAAAGACCCAGAGGGGGAGAAAGAAGGAACTCCAAGAGCCCAAATTAGACCAGAGGGTGAAGAGTTGGCAACAGGGTACCGGATCCCAAGCTGGCAGAGGCTACAGCACACCTTAGCCAGGAACCGGAGGTCGTGGGCAGGATCGATCTGCCACGATCACCCACTAAATCCACCCAGAAGGCAGACCAGGAATAGGGTCAGGGAACCCAGAGACAAGGGTTTACCACCAAGAGGCCCGAGGGAGCCGGACATAGGTGGATCCCTGGTGGGGAAGGCCAGAGAAGAGGACAGGACAGAAAGGGAGCTCAGGACCACGCTCCAGAATTGCCTGGGGGTTGGCCGAGTCCAGGACCTGGTGGACGCAGCACGGCTCGGGTGGTCACTTAAGGCCGGAGTGACCAGAACAACTGCAGTAAGTAAACAAACCCTGAACTGCACAGCCCGACTCTGAGTCTCATTTCCATCCTCGCTGCACCACCCCAACCCCCATCCTCTGCAACTGACCCCCTGAGGCTATACCCCTCCCGTTGGGGGTTATACTACCTAAGCTGCACACACATCACCAGCCTCAGTGGACCCTGCTGCAGCGGCGGCCGTACTGACCGCAATTCAACGGGTGGCGTAGTCGACACAAAAGAACATCTAGTAACATCATAAGGACTGCCACACACTGAGCTTGACACCCTGGGCACGGACCGGGTCACAGCCACTCGGAGACTACAACCCCCATCTGATCCGGCTCCGGGTATCCCTAACAGCACTGGCCCAGGGGGCGCGTCAACTTTGGCGTAGTCGGCAGGATAACGTGTCCGCAACAACCGGGTACTGCGTGCCTGAAGAGAAGTTCACCGTTACCTTAAAAAGAAGTCTCCCGCCGGTTCCGGAGGGTCCCCGTCATCGGGCCCCATCACAGGTCGTTTCCCACCGGTTGCCCGCCATCTGCAGCTTTTTCCCGCCATCCATGGAGTTTCCCGCCACTGGGAGACGATTCCCGCCATTTCCGAAGATTTCCCGCCTTGGAAGAGCGGACGCCATTATGGGCGTGCCAGAGGGTGGCAAGAGGCCACCTCCCATCGTGGGCCAGGTCGAAGAATGGCGCCAAAAGCGGAAACCGCGCCCACCAACAGAGACTGTGATGCTGGAAGTGTCCATCAGCGTAAAAGAACTGCCCCTGGAACTGAAGTTGCCCCGGGACCACCCTCGATGTGGGCGGAGACAGAACAAGAGAACAAAGATGGGTGCAGCCTGGAGCAGTCTGGAGAGAGCGCACCCGGAGACAAGACGTCTGGAGGGAGAGTCAGGCAGCACCGACCCAGTGGTCAGGAGCCTGTTGCAGGTCGCCACTCCAGAAGGCCTGCTGGAGATCCTAGCACAGCTCCCCCGAGACCGGGAGTGTGCACAGACCGCGCTGGAGGGCCTCGCACGGAGGATGGCCCGGGTACAGCGAGAGACGTTGGCGGAGTGGAGCCGAGAGATGGCCCAGCAGACCGAAATCCGTCAGCGGAGCACGCCACCCGAGACGAGGAGACAGACCGCCTATGAGGATGGTGCAGGAGGAGTGAAGGCCGGAGACGGCGCCGAGAAGGGAGCTGAACGGACGGAGGCAGGTAAAGGGGACGTCTCTACCCCGAACCGGGAAACCGCGTGCCTGCCCCAGCTCCCCGTCGCAGAGCCCGAAATTCCCCCTGCCGTGCCCGTCGCTGCATCGTCACCGCCGCCAACTAGGCCTCAACCGGAAACCGCGGCCGCGACCCCTGTGACGTCACACGCCTCGACCTCGAGCGTGGCCAAGCAGGAAATACCACCGGCCTGGTCGCAAGGCCTAGTACCTCCGGGCGCCGCAATACCAACAGCGCCCCCTACCTCCGCGGAGCCACCGGCCTGGCCGCAGGGCCGATTAACCACGGGCACCGCCGTTCTTACGGTGCCCTTTTCCTTTAGGGTGCCCCAAGCCTGGTCGCAAGGCCTGGTTAACCCGGGCGCCGCTACCATCAACGCGCCCTCAGCATCTAGAGTGCCGCACCTGGGTGAAGATCTATTCGCCCAGCATACGTGCCCGGATGGGCAGCCCTTTGTATGGCCCCAGGAGTACATTCAGCTGGAACCCCAGAGAGCAAGGCCCATGTGCGAGCCCCTGATTCCGGCTCCGAAGCCTGTAAAGAGGACCTCACCCCCGCTGGAGGAGGCACAGTTTGAGTGGGACCCCACCGGAGAAGACTTCATGGGGTTCACTCAGGAGACTCGGGCGGCCGCAGCAGAGCGTGCAGAGTGCTGCCGGCAGCAGCTCGAGGTCTTCGAGAGGGAGCGGAGAGAGAGGCGGGTCCGGGAACAACAAGCGCAGATAAGGAGCGCGGAGCAGAAGAGCCGGACCAGGAGGAATCCCCGTGCAGCTCATGGTCCCCCTTCCACCGGGACTGTGATAAAATTCAACATGCAGCACGGATGGGGCTTTATTAGAGACTATCATACCCCCGGCGACGTCTTTGTGACCCGCAGAGACGTAGAAAGCCATCTGCCGGAGGGACACAGAGGTCGTGACCTGTACGTAGGGGACGAGGTCACCTTCACCCGGCACAAGTGTGCCAAAGGACCCTACGCCCTCCATGTGCATCGCCTGACGGAGGAGGAGCTGCGGTGTGAGGAGGAGCAAGAGGACCCGGACGGGTCTGAAACTGAAACTGTCTACAAAGAAAGAGCAGGAGGACGCCGTCGTTGAAGTACGGTAGTGAAGAGACTGTATAAAGTTACCCGTCGGGGTATAAGAACTGTTCTAGTTAAAATATAGTCCCCGTTGGGACCAGCCAAGAGTGAACTGTTAATCCCGTGTGTCCCTATTCCCATTACCTGGCCGAGGACTGAGAGCGGCCATATTCCCCTTGTATATAGTTGCGCTTCCTAAAGCGCCCCCTACCGGTTTTATAGGAAACTGTTTTCTTAAAGAGACTGTAGCACTTTACCCGGTCACAAGTTGCACCGTGACCGGAGGAACCAGAAACAAGAATGTTTATATGAAAAGTTTATTGCTGCTGATGATGTTTTATATGTTTATGTTTTATGAAAAAAAAATGTATGTTTGTGGATGTTTATATCTTACAGCCCGAGGACGTGCTGTGATTTACCAGGGGGGAATGTAGCACCCTGAGGATTTGGCTGCTACAGGGGTATTGCACCTCGACCCAGAGGTGTGATATTCCACTCCCGGGTAAGGATGGAGTGTGGAACTGAGCTCAGTTAGCTGCATGCACTACACACATCCCATTTCCGGGGAACAGACCGACGGTACTCCCACTAGAGAAATGTGCAGGTACAACAGAGTCTGTTCCTGGCTGGAGTGGGAGGGGGGTGGAACATCCCAGCAGTGTAGGGGCAGATAGGGGGAGCAGCCTGGGTAAAGCTAGGAGCTCATTGGGTGCTGGTCACCTGAGCTCACACATAGAGGGAGTATATAAGGTGGGCACCATCTTAGATCAGGGTCAGTCAGTGAGAGGTCAGTCTTTTGCAGAGTGAGGTCAGTCTGTCAGAGCAGAGGAGAAGAGCAGCTCCAAGGCCAAGAGAGAGAGAGAGGCGAAAGAAAGACCCAGAGGGGGAGAAAGAAGGAACTCCAAGAGCCCAAATTAGACCAGAGGGTGAAGAGTTGGCAACAGGGTACCGGATCCCAAGCTGGCAGAGGCTACAGCACACCTTAGCCAGGAACCGGAGGTCGTGGGCAGGATCGATCTGCCACGATCACCCACTAAATCCACCCAGAAGGCAGACCAGGAATAGGGTCAGGGAACCCAGAGACAAGGGTTTACCACCAAGAGGCCCGAGGGAGCCGGACATAGGTGGATCCCTGGTGGGGAAGGCCAGAGAAGAGGACATGACAGAAAGGGAGCTCAGGACCACGCTCCAGAATTGCCTGGGGGTTGGCCGAGTCCAGGACCTGGTGGACGCAGCACGGCTCGGGTGGTCACTTAAGGCCGGAGTGACCAGAACAACTGCAGTAAGTAAACAAACCCTGAACTGCACAGCCCGACTCTGAGTCTCATTTCCATCCTCGCTGCACCACCCCAACCCCCATCCTCTGCAACTGACCCCCTGAGGCTATACCCCTCCCGTTGGGGGTTATACTACCTAAGCTGCACACACATCACCAGCCTCAGTGGACCCTGCTGCAGCGGCGGCCGTACTGACCGCAATTCAACGGGTGGCGTAGTCGACACAAAAGAACATCTAGTAACATCATAAGGACTGCCACACACTGAGCTTGACACCCTGGGCACGGACCGGGTCACAGCCACTCGGAGACTACAACCCCCATCTGATCCGGCTCCGGGTATCCCTAACAGCACTGGCCCAGGGGGCGCGTCAGTTTATTATAAGAAACAGCATAAACCACGGCCAAGTGCATAACATAAACATGGCCTTTCTGGCATAACAGGAAACAAAAAGAAAAAAAATACAGAACAGTGCTTACTTCGGCCAAGGTCCGGCCACTCACAGTTAACAACAGCACACGTCCCAGTTTAGCACATAAACACAAGCTCCTCTCTCTCAGTAGCTAGCTTCCATGCACTGAACAACACCTGAGTGAAAATGCTGACTATTTGAAGCCCAGACTACACCCTGGGGTCTAGATATGGTGAATGACCTCCCGCCTGCATTATGGTCATTCACCTATAAAACATGCTCTTTTTAAATGGCTGATTAACCCTCTCTGCACCTACTATGCAGGAGAAGACTTCCACGTTCCACATCACTGAAGCTAACAGCCTCAGTGAAACATATCTCCCTTCCAGTATTCTACCAGTGACTTTGTCACATACACATATCCCCCCACTCTGCCCAAAGCCGGGGTTTTTATCATCTTCACTTGCTACACATGGAAGTCTGGACAGGGCATCTGCGTTACCATGTAGTTTTCCAAGCCTGTGCTCCACCGAAAAACCAAAGTCCTGGAGTACTAGAAACTGTTAGAACCCTCCTGTTAGTTTTTTTCTATTTTGTTGGTCACATGACTTTCTGCCTATATTATCCAGCTCTGCCCTTCTGGCCTTGCTGGACTTCAGTGTTACATTTACTCTTAAGCTAGCCAGGTGCCTTGTACCTTACTCTGTAGTTTGCTTGGTCTTTTGACCACTAGTACTTTTTGTTTGTTTGTCTTTGCTCTGCTACAATTTCTGCTAGGAGGTATCCAACTATATCCCAGTCCTTAGTTCTTGTAGGGATCCCTTCCTTATATCTATAGGTCTGCGTTCAGACTAGCCGAGGACTTAGGTGGGTCTGTTCACAAGGAACAGGTCCCCCGCTGCATCGTAGGGAATCAGCTTAGTCCTATTGTAGGGACAGTTTTCCTATCTTTCCTTAGTGCTTGTAGCAGTTCCTAACAGTAAGTCCAGCCCAAAATAAATAAAACACTCTAAGGAAAGAAATCCAGATATCAGCATGGTGTCGGTTCAGGAGTTGGCTCAACGCCTGCAGGGACTGTCTTTGGAGGTGGCTGAGCTCCAGCAACACGTGAGTAGCTGTCCTGGAGCGCATTTTGTCGAACCGAAGGTAGGACTGCCAGATGTTTTTATGGTAAACAGCAAGATTTTTTTTCCTTTAAAAATGCTTGTTTATTATATTTTCATTTAAGACCCAGATCCTCGGGGACTGAATCACAGTGCATTGGTTTATAATGTCACTTTTGCGCAAAGAACCACAAGGATGGGCATTTTCTCTACAACCTAATGATCCGTGTTTTAGATCTGTGGAAGATTTTTTTTCTGCTATGGGGTTGTTGTATGATTATCCTGATCGAGTCTCATCTGCTGAAACTGAATTAAGACGTTTGAAGCAGGGATCAGGTGATGTGGAAAATTATTGTACATACTTCAGAAGATGGTCGGCTGAAGTGGAATGGAATGACTCGGCATTAAAATGTCTGTTTCTTGCTGGTCTAGGTGAAAGGGTTAAGGATCTGCTGATTGCCTTCCCAAAACCTGGAACCTTGCAGGAGGCAATGCAATTAGCTATACGTGTGGACAGGAGACTGCGTGCTAGGATTAATGAAGAGAAATCTACTGCTATGGCAGCTCCTAGTTTTCAGAGGGTCTGCTCGGAAGGTGGAGAACCGATGGAGATTGGGGCGATGTCACCCCACTCTCAGGAAAAAGACCGCAGGTTTGCTAAGGGATTATGTTTTTATTGCAGTAAATCTGACCACTTTATTAAGAACTGTGTGCTTCGTTTGAACAAAGAAAAAAAAAAGGTCAGTTACGCCCGTATAGCTTGTTTAAACTCAAAAAGAGTATTTCTTTCTGGAAGCACCTCATTCCAGGAGGAGTTGATTGAATTTCGGGTATTTGTGGATTGTGGTTCTACACTCAATGTGATTGATGAGGGAGTTTTGGAAAAATTTAAATTAGAATCCAAACTTTTGTCATTTCCTATTTCTGTGGTTGCTGTTGATGGCTCTCCCTTGAAATGTATTACTCACAAGGGTTTTAAATTTCCCCTCACCATTAATGGTATTCACCAAGAGAATTTGGATTTGGCGGTATTAAATAATTTGCCTTCTCCAGTGGTTTTGGGGTTACCTTGGTTAAAATTGCAAAATCCTGTACTGGACTGGTCTACCAATGAAATTAAGTCTTGGAGTCCTAAGTGTTATGATAAATGTTGTAACGGTCGCATTGCTGCTGTGGAAAGAGGGGAATTACCTGTACCTATTCAGGATTTTTGGAAGGTTTTTTCTGAGGAGGAGTCGCAAGTTTTGCCTCCTCATAGGGACTATGATTGTACTATTGAGTTTGTTCCTGGAGCTACTCTTCCCAAGAGTCGCTTATTTAATCTTACTATCCCTGAGAGAAAGGCCTTGGAGGAATACATACAGACAAGCTTGGCCGCCGGTCACATTAGACCTTCTAAGTCACCTGTGGCTGTTGGATTTTTTTTTGTACAAAAAAAAGGACGGTGGTTTACGTCCATGTCTGGACGTTCGCAAAATTAATAAAATTACAGTACGCAATTCCTACCCACTGCCATTAATTCCTGACTTGTTCAACCAGTTAGTGGGGGCCAAGTGGTTCTCTAAAATTGATCTCCGGGAGGCATACAATTTGTTACGTATGAAGGAAGGTGATGAGTGGAAAACTGCTTTTAACACTCCGGTGGGTCATTTTGAGAATCTGGTTATGCCTTTTGGTCTTACCAACGCACCAGCGTTTTTTCAGAACCTTATTAATGACATCCTAAGACCGTTGATCGGTAAGAATGTGATGGTGTATTTGGATGACATTTTGATTTATTCGCTGGATCTGGAGTCTCATTGGCAGAGCGTACGTGAGGTATTGCAGTTGTTAAGTGACAATTCACTTTTTGCTAAGTTGGAGAAATGTGAGTTCGCTGTGCAGAGAATTAGTTTTTGGGCTACATTATCTCCAGCGAGGGCTTTGAGATGGACCCGGTGAAGATTCAGGCGGTGCAGGAATGGCCTAGGCCTATTGGTTTTTGGGTTTCGCCAATTATTACAGAAAATTCATTAAGAATTTTTCTATAATTGTTAAGCCGCCGACCGATCTCACCAGGAAAGGTGCGAATACTGTTAGAACCTTGCTCTTAGGTTTTTTCCTTTGCTGGTCACATGACCTTGTTGGCCTATTTAATCCTGCTCCGCCCTTCTGGCTTTGCTGGACTTCATTGTATAACTACTTTCTAGCTAGCCTGTGCTCTGTATCTAACTCTGTTAGTTTGCTTGGTCTACGGACCTCTATGTTCTATATATTTTGTTTGTTCGTCTGTCTGCTACTATTTCTGTTAGGAGGTGTCCCATTTTCCTCCCAGTCCTTAGTACTTGTAGGGATTCCTTCCCCACATCTATAGGTCTCCGTACAGACTAGCTTAGGACTTTAGCAGGTCTGATCGCAGGATCAGGTCCCCTGTTACATCGTAGGGATAAAGCTGAGTTCTATCGTAGGGACAGATCTCCTCTCTTTCCTTAACTCTAGACGGTATAGAGGTAGTTTGCAGTATCTTGTGGCCTGGAAAGGTTTCGGACCCGAGGATAACTCTTGGGTGAGGTCAGATGATGTTTCCGCGTCCAGACTTATCAGAGCGTTTCACAGGAGATTTCCTGATAAGCCTGGTCCTAGGGGATCCGGAGGATCCTCTTAGAAGGGGGGGTACTGTTAGAACCTTGCTCTTAGGTTTTTTCCTTTGCTGGTCACATGACCTTGTTGGCCTATTTAATCCTGCTCCGCCCTTATGGCTTTGCTGGACTTCATTGTATAACTACTTTCTAGCTAGCCTGTGCTCTGTATCTAACTCTGTTAGTTTGCTTGGTCTACGGACCTCTATGTTCTATATATTTTGTTTGTTCGTCTGTCTGCTACTATTTCTGTTAGGAGGTGTCCCATTTTCCTCCCAGTCCTTAGTACTTGTAGGGATTCCTTCCCCACATCTATAGGTCTCCGTACAGACTAGCTTAGGACTTTAGCAGGTCTGATCGCAGGATCAGGTCCCCTGTTACATCGTAGGGATAAAGCTGAGTTCTATCGTAGGGACAGATCTCCTCTCTTTCCTTAGCTCTGGTAGCAGAACATAACAAATACGGTCCAGTGGACTACTGAGGCCATTGAAGCTTTTGTGTATCTCAAGGAGAGGTTCAGTTCTGCCCCCATCCTTATGCAGCCTGATGAGACCAAGCCTTTTTTGGTCGAGGTTGATGCTTCTTCGGTGGGGGTCGATGCTGTTTTGTCTCAGGAAAACAAGAATGGAGTACATCCCTGTGCTTTTTTTTCAAAAAAATTTTCTGAGACTGAACTTAATTATGATGTCGGTAATTGGGAATTGCTGGCGATTAAACTCGCATTTAAACATTGGCGTCATCTCTTCGAAGGTGCTAAATTTCCCATTCAGGTTTTCAATGATCATAAGAATCTGATCTATCTTGATTCTGCAAGCGCTTGAATGCCCGTCAGGCTAGGTGGGCACTTTTTTTTTCGCGGTTTAATTTTTCTGTTACTTACATCCCAGGTACCAAGAATGTAAAAGCTGATGCTTTATCTCGCAATTTTTCTCCTATGGTTGGTACCGAGGAGGAGGAGAGCATTTTACAGGAAGGTGTTGTGATAGCAGCATTGGACTCCGTTTTGGAAGATGGGATTCTGAAAGCCCAGGAGGATGCCCCATCTAACACTCCCCATGGGAGGTTGTTTGTGCCTAGAAACTTTAGGAGAGATTTGTTTGTGGAGTGTCATGAGTCTCGGTTGGCAGGTCATCCAGGAATTTCAGAGACTAAGAGACTTGTAGCTTACAGTTTTTGGTGGCCTGGGTGGCAGAAGGAAGTCATTAAGTGGGTGCGTCAATGTACTGTGTGTGCTAGATCTAAGTCTTCACATGCTCCTGCTGCGGGGTTGCTTTGCCCTTTGGAGGTTCCTAGTGCACCTTGGACGCATCTTGCTATGGATTTTATTACTGACCTTCCTGCCTCTGAGGGTTTCACTGTCATCTGGGTGGTCGTGGACCGTTTTAGCAAGATGTGTCACTTGGTTCCTTTCATCAAACTGCCCTGCGCTAAGACACTCCTTAAGGCTTTTGTTAAGGAAATTGTCAGGCTCCATGGCGTTCCTACCGACATTGTTTCCGATAGGGGACCTCAGTTCGTGGCTCGTTTTTGGCGTGCCTTTTGTGACAAGTTGGGAGTTCATTTGTCATTTTCATCTGGATATCATCCTGAGTCTAATGGACAGACAGAAAGAAAGAACCAGGATGTTGAACAGTTTTTGCGTTGTTTTGTGGCTGACAATCAAGAGGGGTGGTCTGAGTTTCTGCCACTGGCTGAATTTGCTCTTAACAACCATACATCCTCTTCTGCTGGGTGTTCTCCTTTTTTTTGTTGTACTGGGAGACATATGTCGTTTGGGTCATTCTCTAAATTGGTATCGGCTGTGCCGGAGGAGGAGAATTTTTCTGGTGATTTGGAGAGAGTTTGGACTGATGTACTGTACGTTGTAACCTTCAAGAGGCTAACAAAAAATCCAAGAGATACTTTGACAGGAAACATCAAGAGGTTTTGTTTACGGTTGGTGACATGGTTTGGTTGTCCTCTAAGAATCTGCGGTTGAGGATTCCTTCTAAGAAATTGGGCCCGAAGTTTGTAGGGCCGTTTAAGGTGCTTCAGGTAGTTAACCAATCTGCTGTTAAGTTGGAGGTTCCTACCTCCTGGAAGATTAATCCGGTGTTTCATGTTTCCTTATTGAAAAAAGCTGATGTTTCTGATAGGGATGCCACTGTCTCTGTTCCTCCGGTGGTGGAAGACGGTGAATATGAAATTTCTAGCATTCTTAATTCTAGATTGCAGTATCTCGTCGCTTGGAAAGGTTTCGGTCCCGAGGATAACTCCTGGGTAGGGGCGGATGATGTCTCTGCTCCTAGACTTGTCGGAGCTTTTCACAGTAGGTTTCCTGATAGACCTGGGCCTGGAGGATCCGAAGGATCCTCCTAGAAGAGCTGGTACTGTTAGAACCTCCTGTTAGTTTTTTTCTATTTTGTTGGTCACATGACTTTCTGCCTATATAATCCAGCTCTGCCCTTCTGGCCTTGCTGAACTTCAGTGTTACATTTACTCTTAAGCTAGCCAGGTGCCTTGTACCTTACTCTGTAATTTGCTTGGTCTTTTGACCACTAGTACTTTTTGTTTGTTTGTCTTTGCTCTGCTACAATTTCTGCTAGGAGGTGTCCAACTCTATCCCAGTCCTTAGTTCTTGTAGGGACCCCTTCCTTATATCTATAGATCTGCGTTCAGACTAGCCGAGGACTTAGGCGGGTCTGTTCACAAGGAACAGGTCCCCCGCTGCATCGTAGGGAATCAACTTAGTCCTATTGTAGGGACAGTTTTCCTATCTTTCCTTAGTGCTTGTAGCAGTTCCTAACAGAAACCACCTAGTCTGGGCATTCTTCCCCATCCTCTCCCTCATCGATCTTAGGGGAGCATGATCTGACATTAGTCTGAACTTCTGGCCTAATAAGTAGTATCTCAGGGTGTCAATTGCCCACTTGATGGCCAGGCACTCTTTTTCCACAATAGCATAGTTCTTTTCGCACGCCTAGAGTTTTCTGCTTAGATAAAGAATCCTTCGTACCTTTATGCAGGTCGGTCAGGGGTGCCGCTATCATGGCAAAATTCGGGATAAATCACCGATAGTATTCTACTAGTGTTGAGCGAACATGCTCGACACTGCTCGGTACTCGCCCGAGCATCACGCTACTCGGGATGTTCGGCGAGCACCGAGCATTTCCGGGTTACTCGGGCGGGAGCTCGGGTTTCCGCCCTGCATGTTTGGCGCTCTTTACAGAGCCAATGAACATGCAGGGATTGCCAGCCAGTCACTGTAATGCCGCAGCCATGTTGTTTGTGGGCATTACAGTGATTGGCTGGCCGCACAGCGTCACCTCGAGTATTTAAAACGGGGCGCCGCCATCTTGGACACAGTCGCTCCGGATTAGACAGTGTAGGGACAGCGCTGCTGATTTAGGGAGAGATATAAACTGCGAAATAGTTAGTGTAGGGTCTGTAAAGGCTGCCAGAACAAACAAACAGTGCTTTTCAGGACTAATATCCATCCCAGATACCAGGCAGGCAGGCTGTATAGGAGACACATTGGTTATACCAGCAAACGCTGCATTACAGTCCTGTGTGCTCCTGTTGCTGAAATTGCTGGACTTAGCACCAGGTGTCGGGGGCCAGGAAAAATCCTTTTTTTTTCCATCTAAATCCTCCTTTTTTTTCCCTCCTTCACACTGTACAAATACCCGTCTTATTAACCTTTTGGTGTGTCCCCCCTCCCCCCCCCCAAAAAAAAGCATGTCTCTGATTTTTCAGACACAAATATAACTGTTGAAAATAGTCTGGTGTAGGCTAGAGAAACAGAAGTGTTGTTTTGCACTTCCACGGTTCAAACCTCTGTATTATCCATTTTGGGCCATTTGTATCTAAAAAAAAAAACTGTTTGAGTGTGTCGCTCACTGTTCAGCCGCAAATATCTCTATTTAAAAAAGTGTGGTATACCCCAGTAAACAATAACTGTGGTTTTGCCATCCCACGGTAAAAAATCTCTATTATTCAGGTTTTGGTAGTTTTTTCCGTAAAGAAAAACAGTAGTGTCTCCTGACTGTTGTGACACAAAAATATATCTGTTGAAAATAGTCTTGTGTAGGCCCGACATCCCAGTGTGGTTTCGCAGTTCCACGGGTCAAATCGCTGTACTATCCAGTTTTGGGCCTTTGGTATCTAAAAAAAAAGCAGTTTGAGTGTGTCGCTCACTGTTCAGCCGCAAATATCTCTATTTAAAAAAGTGTGGTATACCCCAGTAAACAATAACTGTGGTTTTCCTCTTCCACTGTTCTAATCTACTCTTTATTACCCTTTTTCCATTGATAGTGCAAGTGTAAGCTATTTTACTTCATTTACAATGGGCAAGGCGCGTGGCAAGGGACGTGGAAGTGGACGTTCTGGTGATGGTTCGTGCAGAGGACGGGGCCGTGGCCAAGGTGAAAATGTGCCACAACCAGCAGCCACATCTTCTCGCTCCCACTTCTTGACCGAATTACTAGGGAAGCACAGAACAACACCAGTATTGAGAACTAATCAGTGTGAACAGGTTATTAATTGGATAGCAGACAATACTTCCAGTTACCTGGGCACCACCACCTCCGGTCTGTCTTCCACACGGTCAACTCTTAGTAGCCGTGAGTCTCGACCGCATACTCCTCCTCACCCTGATGCTCCTTCCTCCCACCATGCCGAGTGTCGTCAGACAGCAAGTGATCCCACACTTGGACACTCTGAAGAGCTGTTGACTGGTCCATTTCCATATTTGGGCCCCTCGCCTGATACGCTTGAAGTGGTGGAAGAGAAGATCCCATGTTGCGATGCCCAAATATTTGAACAGCCACGGCCACAGGAATTCGACGTTGGCAATCTGTCACAAGAGGTGGACGATGACGAGACACAATTGCCAGGAAGTGAGGAGGAGGATCGTGGTGCGCAAGTGGAAGAGGAGGAGGTGGTGGATGATCTAGTAACTGACCCAACGTGGAAGGAGGACATGCAGAGTGAGGCCAGCAGCACACAGGGGGAGGGAGGCAGAGTACCCCAACAGGCAGGAAGAAGCAGTGTGGTGGCCGCAGACAGAAGGCAGGCAACCGTTCCCCGTAACACCAACACGAGGGACGTTGCCAGTACAAGTGGTAGGTCTTCCAGAGTCTGGAATTTTTTTAAAGACTCTGCTGATAACCCCAAAAAGGCCATATGTTCCACCTGCCATGCCAGCATCAGCAGGGGTGACAAAACTACCAGCCTGACCACCACCAGCATGATCAGGCACATGGCAGCAAAGCACCCGACCTTGTGGGGTGAAACCCAGGGTCCACGACCAGTGTCAGCGGGTGTCACCACTGCTTCTTCCACTGTTGTGCGTGCAATAGAACCCGCTGTTGTGTGTGCAAGGCAATCCCCTGTCCATACTGCATGTAAAGATGCCCCCTCCTCTCAGTCTTCACTTGTTATGGCAGTTTCTCAAGAAACAGCATCAACGTCCACGTCCACGTCCCACCGCAGCGTTCAATTGTCCATATCCCAGACCTTTGAACGAAAGCGGAAATTCGCAGCTAACGCCCCACAGGCCACAGTCCTAAATTCGCACATTTCACGACTGCTTGCATTGGAAATGCTGCCTTTTAGGCTGGTGGAGACGGAATCCTTCCGCAATCTTATGGCGGTGGCCGTCCCTCGGTACTCGGTCCCCAGCCGACACTATTTTGCCCGGTGTGCCATCCCCGCACTACACAAGCACGTGTCCCAAAGCATCTGCTGTGCCCTCAACAACGCAGTTACTGGGAGAGTCCACCTGACAACGGACACGTGGACAAGTGCTTGTGGCCAGGGACGGTACATCTCTCTGACGGCACACTGGGTAAACATAGTGGAAGCCGGGACCCAGTCGGACCTTGGGACGGAACACATCCTCCCCACACCGAGGAATGCGGGCCCTATGTCAGTCAGAGTTGCCCCCACAGTGTACAGCTCCTGCGCATCCTCCTACTCCTCCTTCTCCTCATGTTCAGCCTCCATCTCAAATATCACCACATCAGTTACAAGCTGGAAGCATTGCAGTACTGCCTCCGCCAAGCGGCAACAGGCTGTGCTGAAACTGATAAGCTTAGGTGATAAACCTCACACTGCTTGTGAGTTGTGGACAGCTGTGAAAGAGCAGGCAGATCTGTAGCTGAGACCGCTGAACCTACATCCCGGCATGGTCGTGTGTGACAATGGCAGTAACCTGGTGGCGGTTCTGAGGCGAGGTGAGATCACACACGTACCATGCCTGGCTCATGTGCTTAACCTTGTGGTTCAGCGGTTTCTTAAATCGTACCCCGAGTTGCCAGATCTGCTCGTGAAAGTACGCCGCCTGTCAGCTCATTTTCGCAAATCGGCTACAGCTTCCACCGCCCTTGCTGTGTTGCAGCAGTGTTTGCAGCTTTTGGCACACCGACTGGTGTGTGATGTACCCACACGTTGGAACTCTACCCTCCACATATTGCAAAGGATTTGTGAGCAGAAGAGAGCAGTTGTGGAGTACCAGCTGCAACAAGGCCGTCGATATTCAGGTCAGACTCCACACATAAGACCTCAGGAGTGGACCTGGATGTCTGACATATGTACCATCCTGACAAACTTTGAGGAGGCCACCAAGATGGTGAGTGGCGATGACGCCATCATTAGTGTCAGCATCCCACTTGTCTGTCTTTTGCAACGCTCTCTGCAGAGAATTAAAGAGGAGGCATTGCAGCCAGAGTATGATGAGATGGATCAAGAAGCCGTAGTGGGCGATTACACACAGCCCAGCCTCATCTCATCCCAACGTGCATTGGGGGACAATGAGGGAGAGGAGGAGGAGGAGGAGGAGGAGGAAGAACAGGAGCTGCTATCAGGCGTTTAGACGGTAGTACATGTACAAGTGTCATACCGTCGGTTCAGCGTGGGTGGCCTGAGGACAGGGGGGAGGAGGAAGAGGAGGAGGAGGAGGAGAGCATGGTCAGTCGTCATCTTGGTGAGGACACGCAAATCTTGCCCGTTACCAGTCTGGCATGCATGGCTGACTTTATGTTACGCTGACTTAACCGTGACCCTCGCGTTGTCAAAATGTTGGGTGACAGTCATTACTGGTTGGTGACACTTGTAGACCCCCGCTACAAGGAGAACTTTCACTCTCTTATTCCTGAGGTGGAGAGGTCTACAAAAATGGGGCAATACCAGAAGGCCCTTGCTGCAGAACTCTTAAAAAAATTCCCATCTGAACACGCTAGTGGCAGAGGTCACAGTTCGTTGCCCAACCAAGGTGTACAGGCGAGAGAGATGCAACTCCAATCCAGCAGAGGCAGGGGAACACTGTCAACGTTCTGGGACAGTTTTCTGACACCCGCCCAGCTTACAGGCCCTGAGGCGCGGGGTACTCTCACAAGGAGTGGAAAGTTTCAAAAGATGGTGAGGGAGTACCTTGCCGATCGTACCAGCGTCCTCCGTGATACCTCTGTGCCTTTTAATTATTGGGTATCCAAGCTGGACACTTAGAATAAACTCGCTCTGTACGCCTTGGAGGTCCTGGCCTGCCCTGCCGCTAGCGTGTTTTTAGTGCCGCTGGGGGAATTATAACTGATAAGCGCACTCGCCTGTCAACTGACAATGCTGACAAGCTGACCCTTATCAAAATGAACAAGGGCTGGATTGGGCCAGACTTCTCATCACCACCAAATGACAGCAGAGTAACATAAAGTCAAATCCACTGTGTTATTTCGGGAGGTGTATTCACATGCACCGCTTCACACCCACACATGGGTATACGCTTCCTCGTTTCGGCTGTTTAATCTTCTTCTCCTTATCCTCAGCCTCCACCACCACTATACAACCAGGGTGCCAGCATTGCAAGTTCCTCCGTCCTTATTTTTGGCAGCTTTTGCTTGCAAGGCATAAGCAAAAACTATGGGACACCCACTCCCCAATAATGGGACTTATGTTTGTAATATGCTGTACTGCATGGCTCTTGTAAGGGGCATTGCAAGTTGCTCCGTCCTAATTTTTGGCAGCTTTTGCTTGGAAAGCATAAGCAAATACTATGGGACACCCACTCCCCAATAATGGGACTTATGTTTGTAATATGCTGTACTGCATGGCTCTTGTAAGGGGCATTGCAAGTTGCTCCGTCCTAATTTTCGGCAGCTTTTGCTTGGAAAGCCTAAGCAAATACTATGGGACACCCACTCCCCAATAATGGGACTTATGTTTGGAATATGCTGTACTGCATGGCTCTTGTAAGGGGCATTGCAAGTTGCTCCGTCCTAATTTTTGGCAGCTTTTGCTGCGAAAGCATAAGCAAATACTATGGGACACCCACTCCCCAATAATGGGACTTATGTTTGTAATATGCTGTACTGCATGGCTCTTGTAAGGGGCATTGCAAGTTGCTCCGTCCTAATTTTTGGCAACTTTTGCTTGGAAAGCATAAGCAAATACCATGGGACACCCACTCCCCAATAATGGGACTTATGTTTGTAATATGCTGTACTGCATGTGACGCGCCCCCTGGGCCGTGTGTACACGTGTGTGGGATACCCGGTGCCGGGTCTCTGGGGTCTGTAGTCTCCGTGGCGGTGACCCGGTCCCGTGGCTCAGGCTGGTCAAACCAGTGGCAGTCTTTCTTAGGTTTTGAGGTTAATTGTCCGACTGCGCCACCCGTGGATTGCGGTCAGGGAGTACCACCGCTGCGAGGCAGACCGCTGAGGCTGGTGATGTGTGCGCAGCATAGAATGGGATAACTCCCCTGGGGAGGAGTATAGCCTCAGGGCAGTGAGTGTGGATGATGGGGGTGATGGTGCAAGAGCGCAGCAGGAATGACTCAGAGTCTTTGCAGTGCAGTTCAGGGTCTTTACTGATGATTATAAGGTAGACCCTCCCGGGAGTACTGGCTAGCATAAGAGGCCTGGTCAGTCTGTGAGCAAGCAGGAGTTCCCCTGGCCAGGTGGAGTTGTAGGCCTCCCCGTCTGTCTGCACTCTTCCTGGCTACCTTGCTGTAAGCGGGTAGAAGTAGTCCACGTCCCTGAGTGTACCGTGTAGTGCTCACCCGTATGGCTGGTGACTTGGGGCCTTCTGTTAGCCTCCGCTCCACGACGGCGGTGCTGGTCCCTTGCTTGTGACTGAGCCTCCAGGCTTCTATGGCCAGAGGACCTGAAGTCCCCTGCCGGCTGGTTTCTGCTGCTGGATATATAAGTCCTCACAGCTTCGGACTCCTGTGTCCGGTTCCTATTGTCTTCTGCCAGGGCGAGCTCTGCTCAGCTTCCAGCCCCTGGTCTTTAGCTCCTAGCTCCTACAGAGCTCCTTGCTGTTACTTTCCCTTGCTCTCACTCTGACTCTGACTGTTCTCTGACTCACTCAACCCCGCCCCAGATCCAGTTTATAAGGGCAGAATTCTCCCCTCCCAGGATGTTGCATGTTTAAGAGATCCTGACCAGGAAACCTCCCACTTGCTCTCCGACGTAATATCTCTATTACTGTGGTGACCAGACCCCTGGGGTGCCACACATGGCTCTTGTAAGGGGCATTGCAGTTCCTCATAATTTTTGGAAAGCCTTCCATTCACTGCTTAGGCCAACAGTGCACGGGAGACCCAGTTGCTATAAATGGAAAAAAAGGTTTCGTTAACGCTCTCTGACCTCCATGTCATTTCCAAGGGGCATTGGAGTGGCTCGAAATTTTTGGTAGGCATTGCACTCACTGTATGCCCTATAACTGTGTAGCCGAACCGCTCCTTTTGTTACAGAAACATATCCTACAAGACATATCTGGTTGACTGGCCTGATATTGATGTGAATGGTCCCTGTTCCTCCTGCTCTTTCTCCTTTGCCACTACCTCATCCATCATTTATCACCTGAAGCTTTGTTTTAACGGGAGTCATAGAACTTGGATAGTAGCAGGAAAACATCCAGCAATCCTCGGAGGAGGTAGGATATGCGCCAAAACGCTGACCACCTCAGGCCTAGCCGCTACTACATACATGCGCTTGCATTACAACAAAACAAAGCAGATGCTAACTTCTATCATCCTCATCATGCTCCTCACCTTGGCACTCTCAACTCCCCTGATGGAGAAGCCAGGGCCGACCGGAGCAGTCTGATAGTCCGGTGGGCTCGGCCAATGCTGCCCTAAAGCAGGCCAGGCTAAGAAAAGTGTGGGAAAGGTTACCGGGACAAATAGGGGTGGCTGGGGACCGAGTATGGACACCCGGCCACCCCCTGGAGGCTGGGGAGCAAGCGGGGACACCCGGCCACCAGGCGGCTGGGGACTGAGTATGGATACCAGGCCGCCGACACAGCCATGGCGTGGTGGCCAGATTCCGCCTCCACATGCCTAAAGGCCCAATTTCAAGTTCAAGCAAGCAAGCAGTATGGTATTGCAGCCTGGGGGTGGGTGGGTGGCAGGCTGCATACTTGAGCTTGTATTGCAAGGAATGGGGGAGGTACAAGTGAACACTGCCCTGGGACTAGAACTTGCATGGGGATAGTTGCAAGTCTGCATCTTCTGATGCGGTAAGGATCACTTATGATGGGCACACTTTTAGACAGCGACCTGGGAGTCAGGGATGCTTCCAGGGGTCTTCCCCATGCTGTTCCCTTGTCTTTTCAGCACTTTATGCATGTGTCACACAGCACATGGCCAGATAAGGTTGTAAAATGTTAAAATGACATTTCACGGTGAATGCATTTGTCATAGTTGAAAGCAATACAAAAGTGCAAAAACGCATAAAAAATGCTACTTGTGAACATAGCCGAAGGTGTGGAGGAGTATTTTTGTTTTTGGTCATTTATTTTAACTTATACACAAGTCTTTACCCTGGAAAGGATGTTCCTTAACATATTTCACAGGAAAAAAGTTTCACTTTCGTTTTTGAACGTTTTATTGTGAGCCTGTAAAAGTGGCTTAATACCTCTGACCACGTTGTTGACAGCAGTGACCTGGGGGTCAGAAATGCTTCCTGGGGCGATCCCCATGCTGTCCCCATGTCATTTGAGCACTGTCACTATCGTTTTGGGCACTTGTTAGGCTTTTAAAAGACTGTCGGGGGTGCCACCGCAAAAATGCTCGAGTCTCCCATAGACTAACATTGGGCTCATTGCTTTGGTCGAGCACTCGAGTATCACGGCGAGCTCGGCCCGAGCTTCGAGCACCCGAGCATTTTAGTGCTCGCTCAACACTATATTCTACGAGTACCAGAAACGCCCGAACCTGTTTCTTGGAGACCAGTTGCGGGCAATTCTGGATGGCTTCCACCTTGTTCACTTGCGGCTTTATTTCTCCCTTTCCAACGACATAGCCCAGGTATTTTGCCTCTTCTTTTCCTATGGTGCATTATTTGGGGTTTATGGTAAACTCGGCCTTTCTCAGTGCCCCAAGTACCACCTGGAGCTTCTGCAAGTGACTTCTCCAATCTGGGCTGAAGATCACGATGTTGTCCAGGTAAGCAGCGGTGTACTGCTTGTGCGAGGGTAGGATCCTGTCCATGGCCCTCTGGAAGGTAGCTGGGGCTCCCTGCAGACCAAACGACATCCTGGTGTACTAAAAATACCTGTCGGGTGTAGAGAAGACAGTTTTCTCCTTGGCACCTGGGGACAAGAGAATTGGCCAGTACCCCTATGTAAGTTCATCGACCAGCGGCATCGGATAGACGTCAAACTTAGACACTTTGTTTAGTTTTCTATAATCGCTACAGAATCGCCATTCTCCATCCGGCTTCGGTACAAGAACAATTTGGCTGGACCAGCTGCTCTTAGACTCCTCGATGACGTCCAGGCTCAACATTCTCGGCACCTCCTTGGAGATCACTTTGCTGCGGGCTTCAGGGATTCTCTATGGCCTCTGGTTCACCTGTACATGCGGTTCCGTCAAGAACTCATGCTCCACAACCTGCGTACATCCGGGCAACTCTGAGAACAGGTCTTGGATTCTCAGCAGCAGTTCTCCGCACTGTTGTTTTTGGGCCGGTAATAGTGTTTCTGCCACTGTGATATCCTCGACCCTGGCTTCAGAATTGGCCCCCAGACACGTAGTTTCCACCGGTTCCCTGTCCCGCCACGGCTTAAGCAAGTTGATGTGGTAGATTTGGTGCGGCTTTCTTCTTCCTGGCTGGTGGATTTTGTAATTGACTTCACTCAACTTCTCGACCACCTCATACGGCCCTTGATACTTGGCCAGAAATTTACTTTTAACCCTGGGTACTAATACTAATACCCGGTCTCCAGTGTTGAATTGTCTCAGCCTTGCCGCTGATTGTAGATCGTCGCCTGGGCTTCTTGTGCCTGTAGGGGGCTCTCCTTCACAATTGGCATCACCCTGCTGATCCGGTTCTGCATTTGGGCCACATGCTCGATGACGCTCCGGTGGGGTGTAATCTCTGCTTCCCAGGTCTCCTTCGCTATGTCCAGAAGTCCCTGAGGATGCCGTCTGTATAACAGCTCAAACAGTTAGAAGCTCGTAGAGCTCTGGGGAACTTCACTAATGGAGAACAGCAGGCATGGCAGTAGTCAATCCCAGTCTCGCCTATCCTTCTCCACGACCTTCTTCAGCATAGACTTCAAGTTTTTGTTGAATCTCTCCACCAGGCCGTCTGTCTGCGGATGGTATACAGACGTCCGGAGTTGTGTAATCTGGAGAGCCTTTCACAACTCCCTCATCAACTTAGACATAAACAGAGTTCCATGGTCCATCAGGATCTTTTTTGGCAAGTCCATCCGGAAGAAAATATGCATAGGCTCTCTGGCGATGCTCCTGGCGGAGGAGTTTCTCAATGGTACCTCCTCCGGATACCGAGTTGCATAGTCCAACACTACCAGGATGTATTTGTGCCCCTTGGTGGACTTGACCAGGGGCCTAAACAAGTTCAAGGTAATCTGGTCAAATGGGACCTCTATAGTGGGCAAGGGTGCTAGGGGGCTGTGGAAGTGGAATATAGGAGCAGTTACTCGACAGGTGGGGCAGGACCGGCAGTAATTCACAATCTCTCGGTGACATCCAGGCCAGTAGAACCTCTGCAGGACCCGCTCCCAAGTTTTGTCTACCCCTAGATGCCCACCCAAGATATGAGAATAGGCCAGGTCTAATACCTTACACTTATAGGACCCAGCACCGCCAACTGCTCTATCATTTCCCCTCTTGGCATAGTGACCCAATAAAGAAGTTCCTCAACCTGGAAACCTGGTGTCAGTCACCGGCTCTTGAGCAACCCCATGGATTACACACACATTATTAAATGCATTCTTCAAGGTAAGATCCTGCATTTGAGCAGTACCAAAATTCCCCCCAGAAACTCCCAATTCAGGAATCTCGGCCTCTTGGGTCACCGTCTCGTCCTCACCACCGGCAAAGGCACACAGGGGGAATTCATCTGGCACTGGCTGCATTGGGAATTCACCATGGTGTAAACGACTCCTTCCTGAGTCACATGGTATGTCTGCTTTCCGCCATAAGTCCCAGAACAGGCTAAAGTCCCACCCTATTATTACTGGATTTATCAGGTCCTTAACCACCTGACCTCATGGGACTCATCCCCACAGTTAGTTTGTATGGTCACTCTGGCTACAGGGTAATCTTTGGCATCCCCATGAATACATTGTACCCCCACGTGTTTCCCGGGGATTAACTGGTGGGGAAGTGTGGCCCTAACCAGAGTCACAAAACTCCCCGAGTCCAAGAGTACTGTTACCAACACCCCATTTATCGTCACAGGACATGACTGTGGCCCCTCAAAGGGCTGATCGTCCACACTGCAGGCGGGATAAGCATAGTAGGAACAGTGGCGTCCCAGGCTACAGTGAATTTGCTTGGAAGATAGGAGGCAGTGGGCAGTTATATGGCCTGGACTATGACACTTCCAAAATATAATCTCTCCCGCAGGGACCTTGGGCATTACCTCTCCCGCCGCTTTGGACCTTGGACTTCCTACCTCCTTTTGGGCCTCCGCCCCCAGGTTGGGACCTCCAATATGGAGTGGGCCGCTTTCCCAAGGAGCCCTCGACCTCCTGATACGCTTGACCAGTCCGACTTGTTCATCCGCATTCCGGGGATCACTCTGGGCAACCTAAGTCTGTATCAGCCTCGGCAGGTAATACACAAATCAGTCCATCACCACTCACTCTACGATCAGCGCCAGGGTAGAGGACTCTGGCTGCAGCCATTTTTGGACCAAATGAAACAGTTCAAACATTTGGGACCAACGGAGTTTCTAGCGGTAATAAGCTCAGCGGTGAATCCGCTGTGCCCTAGCAGTCATTGTTACCCCCAAGCGTGCTAAAATTTCAGTTTTTAACTTTCCATTCCTTGGCATCTTGCAAGGCCAAGTCATAATATGCCTTTTAGGGTTCCCCCATCAGGTATGGTGCTAGCACCTCTGCCCATTGTTCTGGTGGAAGTTTCTCCCTCTCGGCGACCCTTTCATAAACGGTCAGAAAGGCCTCTAAATCGTCACCACCTTCCGAACATGGGAGTCATCAGCCAGACCTGGCGGTGGGGTGGTCTGTTGGCCCTGGATGACGGTCGCCAAAAGCTGCATCTGCTGCTGCTGATCCTGCTGCTGTTGATGTATCTGCTGTAGCAGCAGCTTGTTTGTCTCCTGCTGCTGCTGTTGCATCAGAACCAGGTGTTTTATTTCGTCCTCCATGCTGCCAGACTTCACTTGCTGGCTGATGGCCTCTACCCAGGACATACAACATAGCGGCTACACGAATTCCTGGATCGTCGCCCGCACCCAAGACACCACTTGTGGTAGAGTTGCTCGCTCTGCTGCACTCGGAGGTAGATACAGGACACTGTCTCTTTAAATGGTTTAAATGGTGGTTTATTATAAGAAGCAGCATAAACCACGGCCAAGTGCATAACATAATCATGGTCTTTCTGTCATAACAGGAAGCAAAAAGGAAAAAGATACAGAACAGTCCTTAGTTCGGCCGAGGTCCGGCCACTCAGGGTTAGCAACAGCACAACGTCCAGTTTAGCACATAAACACAAGCTCCTCTCTCTCAGGAGCTAGCTTCCACACACTGAACAACAACTGAGCGAAAAAGGCTGGCTATATAAAGCCCAGACCACACCCTGGTTGGAGATATGTTAAATGACCTACCGCTCGCACTATGGTCATTCACCTCTAAAATATGCCCTTTTCAAATAGCTGAATAACCCTCTAAGCGCCTACTATGCAGGAGAAGACTTCCACGTTTCACATTACTGAAGCTAACAGCCTCAGTGAAAAATATCTCCCATCCAGAATTCTGCCAGTGACTTTGTCACTATATATATATACACAGTGCATTGTGAAAGTATTTGGCCCCTTGAACTTTTCTATCTTTTGTCACATTTCTGGCTTCAAACATAAAGATATAAAATTCTATTTTTTGGGGAAGAATCAACAACAAGTGGGACACAATTGTGAAGTGGAATATTTTAAACTTTTTTAACAGATTAAAAACTGAAAAGTGGGGCATGCATTATTATTCAGCCCCTTTACTTTCAGTGCAGCAAACTCACTCCAGAAGTTCAGTGAGGATCTCTGAATGATCCAATGTTGTCCTAAATGACTGGTAATGATAAATAGAATCCACCTGTGTTTAATCAAGTCTCCTTATAAATGCATCTGCTTTGTGATAGTCTCAGGGTTCTGTTTTAAGTGCAGAGAGCATCATGAAGACCAAGGAACACACCAGGCAGGTCCGAGATACTGTTGTGGCGAAGTTTAAAGCCGGATTTGGATATAAAAACATTTCCCAAGTTTTAAACATCTCAAGGAGCACTGTGCAAGCGATCATATTGAAATGGAAGGAGTATCAGACCACTGCAAATCTACCAAGACCCGGCCGTCCCTCTAAACTTTCATCTAAACTTTTCATCTCGAACAAGGAGAAGACTGATCAGAGATGCAGCCAAAAGGCCCATGATCACTCTGGATGAACTGCAGAGATCTACAGCTGAGGTGGGAGAGTCTTTCCATATGACAACAATCAGTCATTCACTTCACAAATCTGGCCTTTATGGAAGAGTGGCAAGAAGAAAGCCATTTCTCAAAGATATCCATAAAAAGTCTCGTTTGAAGTTTGCCACAAGCCACCTGGAAGATATACTAAACATGTGGAATAAGGTGCTCTAGTCAGATGAAACCAAAATCGAACTTTTTGGCCACAATGTAAAACTATATATTTGGTGTGACGCCTCTACTCGAATGCCCTTTTCTTTACCCTGGGAGATGGGGTACTCGGAGTCGGGTCCTGAGATGGAGAGATGGGTTGCAGCCGTGGCCCGGACCCGACCCGTGCTCAGGGCCGTCACATTAAAAGGATGGTGTGGGCTTATCCGGGTTGAGTGGCTGATTACGACTACGCCACCTGTGGTACCTGGTGAAGGACCACCAGCGCCGCTGCAGTCCGCTGAGGCATGGTTGTATGGCGGCCGACATTGTTACTACTCCCCACAGGCGGAGCAGGGCCTCAGGGCAGAGAGACAGGATGGAGGGGGTAGTAATAGAGGAGAACTGGTGCCGCGTAGTGCGGTGTAGCGCAGAATAAACAGTCTGGAGGCCATAGGGGTGAACTTCCAAGGCTTTACTCACATTAGAGATGGCAGAAGGAAGGCGACTCCCTGCTCCCCGTGGAGTCCTGCAGTCACCGGGGACGGGGATTCGACTACCTCCGAGCAAGTCCAGCGTTCAATCGGGACCCCGCACCAGAGTGTTCCTGAACTACAGACCGTATCCTTTCCTGTCTGTACGTGTAGATAGGCCAGGTCTCCTTCTGAACTCCTCTCAGAACAAGGGCACGGGTGGCAGCTCCGCTCCTTCCGATACCCGGTGGGATCCTCAGGGCCTACCGGGCTTTCCCGACCAGGACATGGAGTAGCAAGGTCGGGTGTCGGGGGCCGGTACCCCTCTTGCAGCCGGATTCCCTCTGAATATATCAGGTGGTGAGGACAGGTGGCTGCTCCATCTGCATCCTCCCTGGGATCCATTTGCTGTGGAGCTACACTCCTAAGCTCCGGGCCTTCTTGGTCCTGGTCCTCGACCGGGTTGAGACATTCCTTGTCTACAACCTGCCCCTCGTCCCTAGGACAAGGTACGAGGGCTGTGTCTCCATCCGCTGCACGCCCACACAGGATCCACTATCAGGGTGGGAGATCACAGTACTTGACCGCCAACAGTCTTGACTAACAAGGCTCGGCTCAAAAAAGGACCAAAAACCAAGATGGCTTTTTATTAAATATGAAATTTAAAGTGTCACTAAATTGTGAGTCCTCCACCCTCACCCACTAACTGGTTCCCCTAACTCTCGGTTCCCCAGTCTCCCTGTAACCAGGAGGGCAGCAACTAGTGCATTCTAGCCCCCTCTGGTGGAGAAATGTGGTGTTGTATGTAAGGGTTGGGTCCTGACCATCACGCTGTTCTTACCTCAGAGCAGAAACACTACACTCCATTAGAGAAGTGCAGCATCCCTGTGGCGGTCGAACCCTCATGGGCGCCACAAATCTACAGCTGAGGTGGGAGAGTCTGTCCATATGACAACAATCAGTCGTTCACTGCACAAATCTGCCCTTTATGGAAGAGTGGCAAGAAGAAAGCCATTTCTCAAAGATATCCATAAAAAGTCTCATTTGAAGTTTGCCACAAGCCACCTGGGAGACACACCAAACATGTGGTATAAGGTGCTCTAGTCAGATTAAACCAAAATCGAACTTTTTGGCCACAATGTAAAACGATATGTTTGGCGTAAAAGCAACACAGCTCATCACCCTCAAAACACCATCCCCACTGTCAAACATGGTGGTGGTAGCATGAAGGTTTGGGCCTGCTTTTCTTCAGCAGGGACAGGGAAGATGGTTAAAATTGATGGGAAGATGGATGGAGCCAAATACAGGACCATTCTGGAAGAATACCTGTTGGAGTCTGCAAAAGACCTGAGACTGGGACAGAGATTTATCTTCCAACAAAAAAATGATCCCAAACATAAAGCAAAATCTACAATGGAATTGTTCAAAATTAAATGTATCCAGATGTTAGAATGGCCAAGTCAAAGTCCAGACCTGAATCCAATCGAGAATCTGTGGAAAGAGCTGAAAACTGCTGTTCACAAACGCCCTCCATCCAACTTCAATGAGCTTGAGCTTTTTTGCAAGGAAGAATGGGCAAGAATTTCAACCTGTCGATGTGCAAAACTGATAGAGACATACCCCAAGCGACTTGCAGCTGTAATCGCAGCAAAAGGTGGCGCTACAAAGTATTAACTCAAGGGGGTCGAATAATATTGCACGTCCCACATTTCAGTTTTTAATTTGTTAAAAAAGTTTAAAATATCCAATAAATTTCGTTCCACTTCACAATTGTGTCCCACTTGTTGTTGATTCTTCCCAAAAAAATTAGAATTTTATATCTTTATGTTTGAAGCCAGAAATGTTGCAAAAGGTAGAAAAGTTCAAGGGGGCCAAATACTTTCACAATGCACTGTATATATAACCCTTCCCAGGCCCACTGTCACCGGACAGCTGGTGTCTGGTGACGTGTCTGGTGCCTAGTCAAGAACCAGGTGAGTACCTCTGCAAAAACCCCAGGAAGTAAAACCAGAAGAGGAAATGAGAAAACCCCTGAAAAGATAGCAAGCCTAATGCTACCACCACTCATTACCACAGCACATGGAACTGCAATAAACAGCAAAGCACTGAGCAGGGAGCAGGATTAAATAGCCTGCCTAATTATCATGCGTTGACTACCTCCCAATCATCCCCAGACAGCCACTCTCTGCTAGCCGGCACAGTAGAATGAACACAGGGCAGCACGGTGGCTCAGTGGTTAGCACTGCAGCATTGGTCCTCGGTTCAAATCCCACCAAGGAAAACATCTGCAAGGAGTTTGGATGTTCTCCACGTGTTTGCGTAAGTTTCCTTTAGGTTCTCCGGTTTCATTCCACACTCCGAAGACATACTGATAGGGAATATAGATTGTGAGCCCCAATAGGGACAGTGGCAAGATTGTCTGTGAAGTGCTGTGGAATTAATGGCGCTATATAAGTGAGTAAAATAAATAAAAATAAATAATTTCCAGACCTGCTCAGTACCAGACAAAGCAGCATCCTGCGTTGCCTGGCAAGCGGGGAAATCAGTGTCGTTACACATCCTAAAACACCAGAATGTGATGCTCCAAAAGATTGGCACTGTCTCCATGCACGCATAGTAGCTTCACCTCCAGGGTCAGGACAATGGCGGTGTCTGTGACCGGAGTAGCGTATCACCGAACCTGCTCCATTCCCAGGTGGGAGCACAGAAGCACGATTCCTAACAGCATCCCCATGAATGAAGCGAATGCCAATCTTCTTCCTAGGGATCAGCTGGAGAGGAAATGTGGCCCTCAGGAGGGTCATCAACCTGCTTGAGTCTAGCAGACCAGTCACAGGCCAACCATTTATCTTTACGGGACAAGCTTGTGGCACCTAACTGGGTGAATAGTTCACATGCGCATAGTATGAACAGCGGCTCGGAGCTTATATGGCCTGGGCCGTGACATTTCCAGCATATAATATCGCAGGCAGGGACTTTCAGCATTACCTCCCCCGTCCCTTTGGAGCCCCAGTATGGAGTGGGCTGCTTTCCCAGGGAACCCTCGACCCTCTGATAAACCTCGACCTGTCTGACCAGTTCATTGGCTCTCTGAGGATCACCCTGGGCAACCCAAATCTGTATTGGCTTCAGAAAGAAATGCAAGAACAGGTTAATCACCACTTGCTCTACCATCTGCGCAGGGGTAGAGGACTCTGGCTACAACCATTTTTGGAACAGGTGCAGTAGGTCAAACATGTGGGAGCGAGGGGGTTTGTCATGGTGATACTGATGCGCCCCCTGGGCCATGGAGTGCATGGTACCCGGGCCGGTCGTTGCTAGGGGAGATGTCACAATGGCGGTGACCCGGTCCGTGACACAGGGCGGTCAATAAAAGGGGTTTTAAAGAAAAGGGAATAGAATTTCTATATATAATGCAGCAGAGTTGGTTCAGCTCTCCACAGGTAGAGCTAAGCTCCAGGGCGGTGCGGTGATGGTAGATGATGAAGTAACTGTGGTTGTGCAGTGTGGTGCAGGGGATGATGGCGCAGCAATAATTCACAGAGACAGTGGGGTGCAGTCTTCAGGGTTTTACTCACGATTATCACGTTGCTCCTGGTTACAACTACAGTTCATAACCACCCATGTTGTCCGGTGTTTACTCAGGGAGGGGTTCAGTATACCCTCAGGTAATTCCAGAGCACTTAGCGGGACCCCTTTCTGTGTGTTCCTGCTGGCCGTCTTCCTGTGCTGGTTCTCACCCTCCTGCCCTGCGCCTCGCAAACTGTTTCCCAAGCCGGTAACCGAAGATCTTGGCGGGCAACCTGAAGTTCCCTGGATTTTGTGTGGCTACTTTTTTGGCGATTAATTGCAGCTGTGGCAACTACACCCTGGAAATGTAGAAGCCTCCGGTTTCTTGTTGAATATTGCAATTCTCACTAGTTAGGGGCTGGTCCCCTTTGCAGCCTGATCCTTCCACTCCTGGTAGATTCGGGCATACGGGTGGCCTCCAGCACTCCCCGCACCCCTAGGATCCACTCTTCCCTTCTGGAGCCTTTCTCCCTCCTGAGCAGAGCTCCTGCAGAGCTCCTGCTCCTTTCACTCTCCTCCCCTGACTGGACACCACTCCCAAGATGGCTTCCCCTTTTCACATCCTCCTTCTCAAGTGCTCCCCTGATATTCTTCCTCCACCCACACCCACTACATGGTTCCCCCTCTCTTAGTTCCCCCCACTCCAGCCAGGGACAGGGCTCAGCAGAGGAGCAGTGCATCTTGCCCCTCCTGCCGGTCTGGAGTAGTGTAGTGATGTATGCAGGTGTTTGGGTCCCGAACAGTACTCCATCCTTACCTGAGAGTGGGGTACCACACCTCTGGGTGAGATGCAGGACCGCTGTGGCGACTGAACCGTCAGGGGCGCCACAATTGTACTGTATGTATATATGTTAATGTAGAATACATAAAGTTCATAGGTATATACTGTATGACTGTAGAAAATTTATAGTATTAGTATAGTATATTTAAAGTGTAAGTGTATATGTTTGTGGCCTGTATATATAGTGAATGTGTAAATACATGAGTAGCATATATATGGTTTATGCTAGTGTCTAGCAGGTATGTAATGTACATAATGAGTGTTAGGCATATATATATATATATATATATATATATGTATATGTGCGCAGCATATATAAAGTGATTGTATTCATGCAGGCTGTAAAGTAAGTGTATTTGTGTATACACCGCGTGCAGAATTATTAGGCAAATGAGTATTTTGATCACTTCGATGCTTTTTATACAGTACAGACCAAAAGTTTGGACACACCTTCTCATTTAAAGATTTTTCTGTATTTTCATAACTATGAAAATTGTACATTCACACTGAAGGCATCAAAACTATGAATTAACACATGTGGAATTATATACTTAACAAAAAAGTGTGAAACATCTGAAAATATGTCTTATATTCTAGGTTCTTCAAAGTAGCCACCTTTTGCTTTGATGACTGCTTTGCACACTCTTGGCATTCTCTTGATGAGCTTCAAGAGGTAGTCACCGGAAATGGTCTTCCAACAATCTTGAAGGAGTTCCCAGAGATGCTTAGCACTTGTTGGCCCTTTTGCCTTCACTCTGCAGTCCAGCTCACCCCAAACCATCTCGATTGGGTTCAGGTCTGGTGACTGTGGAGGCCAGGTCATCTGGTGTAGCCCCCCATCACTCTCCTTCTTGGTCAAATAGCCCTTACACAGCCTGGAGGTGTGTTTGGGGTCATTGTCCAGTTGAAAAATAAATGATGGTCCAACTAAACGCAAACCGGATGAAATAGCATGCCGCTGCAAGATGCTGTGGTAGCCATGCTGGTTCAGTGTGCCTTCAATTTTGAATAAATCCCCAACAGTGTCACCAGCAAAGCACCCCCACACCATCACACCTCCTCCTCCATGCTTCACGGTGGGAACCAGGCATGTAGAGTCCATCCGTTCACCTTTTCTGCGTCACACAAAGACACGGTGGTTGTAACCAAAGATCTCAAATTTGGACTCATCAGACCAAAGCACAGATTTCCACTGGTTTAATGTCCATTCCTTGTGTTCTTTAGCCCAAACAAGTCTCTTCTGCTTGTTGCCTGTCCTTAGCAGTGGTTTCCTAGCAGCTATTTTACCATGAAGGCCTGCTGCACAAAGTCTCCTCTCAACAGTTGTTGAAGAGATGGGTCTGCTGCTAGAACTCTGTGTGGCATTGACCTGGTCTCTAATCTGAGCTGCTGTTAACCTGCGATTTCTGAGGCTGGTGACTCGGATAAACTTATCCTCAGAAGCAGAGGTGACTCTTGGTCTTCCTTTCCTGGGGCGGTCCTCCTGTGAGCCAGTTTCTTTGTAGCGCTTGATGGTTTTTTCAACTGCACTTGGGGGCACTTTCTAAGTTTTCCCAATTTTTCGGACTGACTGACCTTCATTTCTTAAAGTAATGATGGCCACTCGTTTTTCTTTACTTAGCAGTTTTTTTCTTGCCATAATACAAATTCTAACAGTCTATTCAGTAGGACTATCAGCTGTGTATCCACCTGACTTCTGCACAACACAACTGATGGTCCCAACCCCATTTATAAGGCAAGAAATCCCACATATTAAACCTGACAGGGCACACCTGTGAAGTGAAAACCATTTCCGGTGACTACCTCTTGAAGCTCATCAAGGGAATGCCAAGAGTGTGCAAAGCAGTCATCAAAGCAAAAGGTGGCTACTTTGAAGAACCTAGAATATAAGACATATTTTCAGTGGTTTCACACTTTTTTGTTAAGTATATAATTCCACATGTGATAATTCATAGTTTTGATGCCTTCAGTGTGAATGTACAATTTTCATAGTCATGAAAATACAGAAAAATCTTTAAATGAGAAGGTGTGTCCAAACTTTTGGTCTGTACTGTACATGTTGTCCTACTCCAAGCTGCATAGGCTTGAGAGCCAACTACCAATTAAGTAAATCTGGTGATGTGCATCTCTGTAATGAGGAGGGGTGTTGTCTAATGACATCAACACCCTATATAAGGTGTGCTTAATTATTAGGCAACTTCCTTTCCTTTGGCAAAATGGGTCAGAAGAGAGATTTGACAGGCTCTGAAAAGTCCAAAATTGTGAGATGTCTTGCAGAGGGATGCAGCAGTCTTGAAATTTCCAAACTTTTGAAGCGTGATCACCGAACAATCAAGCGTTTCATGGCAAATAGCCAAAGGGTCGCAAGAAGCGTGTTGGCCAAAAAAGGCGCAAAATAACTGCCGATGAATTGAGGAATATCAAGCGTGAAGCTACCAAGATGCCATTCGCCACCAGTTTTGCCATATATCAGAGCTGCAACGTTACTGGCGTATCAAAAAGCACAAGGTGTGCAATACTCAGGGACATGGCCAAGGTAAGGAAGGCTGAAAAACGACCACCTTTGAACAAGAAACATAAGATAAAATGTCAAGAATGGGCCAAGAAATATCTTAAGACTGATTTTTCAAAGGTTTTATGGACTGATGAAATGAGGGTGACTCTTGATGGGCCAGATGGATGGGCCAGAGGCTGGACCAATAAAGGGCAGAGAGCTCCACTCCAACTCAGACGCCAGCAAGGTGGAGGTGGGGTACTGGTATGGGCTGGTATCATCAAAGATGAACTTGTGGGACCTTTTCGGGTTGAAGATGGAGTGAAGCTCAACTCCCAGACCTACTGTCAGTTTCTGGAAGACAACTTCTTCAAGCAGTGGTACAGGAAGAAGTCGGTATCGTTCAAGAAAAACATGATTTTCATGCAGGACAATGCCCCATCACATGCATCCAACTACTCCACAGCGTGGCTGGCCAGTAAAGGTCTAAAAGAAGAAAAAATAATGATATGGCCCCCTTGTTCACCTGATCTGAACCCCATAGAGAACCTGTGGTCCATCATAAAATGTGAGATCTACAGGGAGGGAAAACAGTACACCTCTCCGAACAGTGTCAGGGAGGCTGTGGTGGCTGCTGTGTAAGGTGCCCCAGCGAGGTAGTCGTGGGTGAGCTGTAGCCCCTGCTCGCTCTGGCACCCTACAGACAATATGTGTCCTCTCTCTGATGTGTGGCTGTGTATGTGGTGCTCTCCACTTACTTCAAACCATCCGCTCATGGCTGTCTCCAGGCATTTCTCTTCTGGGACCAGGGCAGAAATAACTTCAGAGGACACGAGGTTCTTAACCAGAACTTGGACTTTACTTGGGGAAGAGGAATATGTACAATATTTACAGGCAGATATAATGGATAAGGCCCGACAGGTTATTATCTCCCTCACAGGCGCTGGCAACATCTTCAGCCCTGGTTCCGTCTTTAAGTGAAGCATCTCTGTGACTCTAATCTCTAGCCCAAGAGACTCTTCTGCAATACCAACAGTGTTCCGGATCCGATATCTCCCCCACGTCTTAGCCTGGAGTCCTATTTATCTTCCTCTGCTTCCTGCAGACTAGAAATGCCCCGGGTCCTCAATACCTCTGTTGAGTTTCTCCGGCCGGCTAACAGGACTCTTGCATAGGGAGACTTTTACACTGGTGATCCCACTGTCTGAGGGTATGGAGGTCCCGTCTTCCCTAGCAGCCACCATATAGTCAGGCTGCCTGCACAGTTCACTGTCCTATCTCTTACTACCCATCACTTCCTGCTTCTGGAAACTAAGCAGAGATTTTCCTAATGTGCCCACCCTCTGTGGACTGTCATCACATAGCATTAACCCCATCACTGTCTGTAACACTGCTAACAGACTCAACCTAACATCTGCACCCAGGACAGTGGCGTCTTGTGGCTGATTACAGGCACTGCAGCCCACAAGGCATTATGCCAGAACCAAGCTCTATAACACTCAAGGCTTGGACAGGGCACTAAGTTCCTCCTCTACTCTACTGACTGGACCACTGATGCTAACCTCTTAGCTTGGCCTACCAACAGTTCTGAGAGGTTTAACTACAGGAACACTCCCTTTAACTACTTCAGTGCCAAAAGGAAGGCTACGTCCTTCCCCACTATTACAGCTGCACGCAATGTTGATCGAAAACAAATCAAGCAACTGACAGAATCTATGCATGGAAGGCTGTTGAGTGTCATCATAAAGAAAGGTGGCTATACTGATCACTAATTTTTTTGGTTTTTGTTTTTGCATGTCAGAAATGTTTATTTCTAAATTTTGTGCACTGATATTGGTTTACCTGGTGAAAATAAACAAGTGAGATGGGATTATATTTGGTTTCTATTAAGTTGCCTAATAATTCTGCACGGTAATAGTTACCTGCACAAACAGATATCCTCCTAAGATAGCCAAATTTAAAAAGAAACCCACTCCAACTTCCAAAAATATTAAGCTTGGATATTTATGAGTCTTTTGGGTTGATTGATAACATAGTTGTTGATCAATAATAAAAACAATCCTCTAAAATACAACTTGCCTAATAATTCTGCACACAGTGTATCTGCAAGAATACATATATACGTATAGCGATTGTGTGATGTCTCTGCATATCTGCAAAAATCTACCAGATGAGGCCTGGAAATAAAACTCAGCTTCAATTACAATGCAAATCTAACTATAAGGTAAATGTTGCATTTCCAGGGATCTGATCTGCCCATTGTAGTTCTAGTTACTCTATATTATAGTTTTACGATTTCTATGTATTTAACGTGTGAATTGTGTTATCCTTCTGATAACTTATGTGTTTCTGGAAGTTATTTCTATATGTAATGTGGGCTAATTATTTTTTCCTCTTGACTTTCTAAAAGCTCACGTGTCACTGAGCATTATTTGCATATTTATTATGACATCATGGGCCTTTGTCACATAGTGATGTCATAAAGACACATTCCTTTAAGACAGTGTGTGAGGTTCTAAACTGTATCAGTGCTGTTGTCTTATTTCTGGGACATAGTTCTGTTTTCTCTGCGACCTTAGCGACTTGTGGCTACTGGAAGCGATTTGATTGATTTCGTTCAATATTTCTGGCTTTAACCAGACCAAAATGTGGCTTTTCCTGCTGATAACATCTTTCTTCGTTGGACCGTCTCTCTGCTGCATTGAATGTGACTCCAGAGGGGAAAAGGCTATGGAAAAGTTTAAGATCTTTATCAATAGCCAAGTCAATGAAGACTTAGATGACTTTGTGACCATCAAGCGGTTTGCCAAAACTGCTGAACAAGCAGTAGTGAAATATCTGGAAGATGAAGTTCTGATGCTGGGTAAGTCTCTCACTACTATTCGCTATATTTTCCTAAATCTCTCAATGCTAGATAGATATATATATATAAATAGATAGGTAGATAGATAGATACTGTACATACATGCATAGATAATAGATAATAAATAGAGGATGGATAATAGATAGATAGATAATAAATATATAATAGATAATAGACAGATAGATAATAAATAGATAGATAATAGAGAGAGAAATAGATAGATAATGGAAAATAGATAGATATGACACCGATAATGATTGTATTTATTTCATTCCAGATAATTTCGCAATATCAGAAATAGCGTCAGAATATAAGAAATGTATTGATCTGATTGAGGAATCTGACTTTACAGGTAAATTCAACATTTTCATGTAGATAAAAATTCAGTTTCTCCTACTAATGCAAAATTGATCGTAATGTTTTTGGGGGCTGGGGTGGGGGGCAAACACTAATAGATGAGTCGATTGTAATATCTGTCATTGTTTCTTCTCTTTGTATATTGCAGCCATCCAACTCCTTCAAACAGTTGGACTTCATTTCCAACGGCTGAAAGACAAAGTCCGGACTATTGTGGAGCAATCTAACACCAGTAAGTGAGATATTTCTTCTTGTGGAGCCGGCTGTGCATGGAATAGAAGCATTCCCCATGCTCCATGTACATATACACCTTCCAATATTGATGTGTTGGAGGTAATAGGATACATACAAAGACTTAGTATCCGGATATTTCTGTAGTCCAAGAAAGGAATACTTTTTATTTATACCTATTATATACTGTATTTCACTGCTCTGTTGCTTTTTAATTAATAATTCTGCTTTTCTTGAATTCTCTTTTTAAGGGAGATGCCCCAATAAACGAGGTAAGTTCTTCTACAATACTACAATCCTTTCACAGCCTCATGTAGAAATACTAGTACAGACACAAACTCTAGGTTCCCCCATAGCCCCCTGTAAGATCGTTCCTCTTATTTCCTCCCCTCACTACAAGTCTGTAATGTCGTCCAGTCCAGGACATTCCTGTTACTGTATGAGTCTGACAACCAAAACTTTCACTAATTTGTCATTTCTCATTTTTCAGGTGTGAACAGCTGTGGTAAGTACATTTTATACTTTATTTCAGCCTCTTCATTGATTTTATTATTGTCTATATTATTAGAAGGTTTTAATACTGTACTTGCATTTCCCCAGGTTTAATGGTGCAAACCTATACTCACTGTGATACCTGCCTCAAGGAGAATATCATCTGTGCCGGCGGTCCTCCAGAAAATCAAGGTACTTTAAAAGATTTATTTTCTTTGCTAGAGAAAACATATAGGACACAATTCATGATAGAAATCTTACCAGAGCTCTGGCAGCAATGGTTTAAAAAATTCACAACATTTTTGGGCAAGTCAAAGTTGCGCAAGAGTTTTGCGAATTTTGGCTTTTTAAACCCCAGTTCCTCACAGCTCTGCCAAAATAAATGGAGCTGGGGTGGGACCGGTGTGTGATCCCACAGCTCATCTAATTGATGACGAACTGTGGTGGTGTTCCTTACATCAGACATCTAACTCCAGTCAGGGACTGGAGTAAGATTTTTGGCAAGGCGCACAGAGGCATACACCATTCGTCACACGCTGCTCATTCATTAGGAGATATGCACCTCTTAATGTATTAGGAGCGTCCGACTCCTACAAGCACCCACCTTGATGAGTCGGAACCATTGTCATTTATTAAAATTATATTTGTAAAATATTTTCATTGTGATCTGCCAAGAGAAAGCTGTGACCGCTGACTGGTTGCTCACATATAAAGAGTATTACGTGTATGTTGGACACACATTGTGGTTGGCACTTTCTGGGGTCTCTGCGACTAGCACTGTAACACAGAGAGGCATATACATATATATACTGTGTATATATATATATTAGTGTAACACACCACATATAATGCCTGAGCTAATTAGAGTTTCTAATAATTATTATCTGGAGAGCTGATTAGATCCAGTAGCAGGATGGAGAGAATACTCCAATATATGACTCCCAGTAAAGCTCAGGTCATTGCCTATAAGCACAATCTTTCAGGGGAGGTTTGATATTATAATAATGTACTTATGAGAAGAAGAAATGACGACTTTCCTCTGACTGGATGATGGGATTTATTGTATGATGTCTCTTCTCTTCACAGAGTACTTTGATAGATGCAGCTGTTTGTGCATTGAAAACAAATGTACCGGTAAGTATCATCCTATGTTCCTATATATACATTAATAGACCGTCTGTGCACAAGTGTTAGGCAATTTTATTGTTAGAAATGTACAAAAATACATTTCTGACATTTAAAAAAAAATATCAGTGACCAATATAGCCCCTCTTCATTACAGTAACTGTCATAAGCCTTCCATCCAAGGAGTCTGTCAGTTTCTTAATCTGTTGATGATCAATTTTTGGGAAACATTAACCACAGCTCCTCAGATGCTATTCACAGAGGGTGTACTGTTTTCCTTTACCGTAAAAATCCGTAAATAATGTCCTCTATTCTGACCCCTTTATTCATCAATGTTTCAATGTTTTTTATTCTGAGCACCATCATATAACAATGTCCTCCATCCTGAGCCCCTTCCTGGTATAATGTTCCCATTCTGGGCCCTTTTAGTAACAATGTCCTGGATCCTGGGGCCCATCTTGGTCTAATATTCCCAATCTTGGGCCCCACCTAGTAATAATGTCTTCTCCTTTTCTCCTCTGCTCTTCTTTAATTTTTTTAAAAATAAACAATTCTCCTTACCTTCCTTTCACTTCACGACTTGCGTCATCCTCTTCTATGGCCAGCTCCGGCGTGTCTGCTCCGAGAGACGCATGACATCACTGCTAGGTGCTGCCCGTGACAGTGACACCGGCGTCTGCTGTCAGTCTCTGATTGGCCTGGATGTGTATTGCGGTGCAGGCAAGTCTTTATGCCATAATACATTTCAGTTGAATATGCATCTGAGGATGCACATCCAGATTAAGTAGAACATGGTGTCGGCAGACCCCCACGGTTGTGCCCCTGTTCAGACTATTCAAGTTTATACAACATGAGCTGGAAAATATTCAGAAAAAATGATGATATGATCAAAATACTCACTTGCCTAATAATTGTGCACACAGTGTAGTAACACACAAGACCCACAGTGCTCACTATATATTATAGTTTCTGAAGACTTCCAATAGGCCAGAGTTCATGGCTGAAAATCATGAAATGTATGAATATTATTCCGAATAATGAGATTCCTACAGGTTCTATAGGCAGAATATAAGGGACACTGGCAGTCGGTCTGTTGTCCATGTGCTGGTTACTGGGGGGAATATTACACATCCGGACATTATTATACTTATTTTAATATAATAAAACATGTTTAATGCTAAGTTCATATTTAATTTCTTTCTTTTTTTTTTCAGATTTGAAAACCGGATCTTCTTGTTCTCCCTGCAGAAACAATGAAGTCCATGTTTCTGAGACTTTACAGTGTGGAGGTGAGGAGATACTATAATGTGACCAGTTACTTTTAGCTATAGGCCCCGATTCATACAAGTATTTACGTCAGAAATCTAGTGTAAAACACTTTGAAAAGTCACAATTTGTTTGCACCACATGAGACTGTACAACAATTTTGCAGCTTTTGTCAGTTTCTTGCCAGTTTTGCCCAGCTCCTCCAAAGTAGACATACCTGGGTGGGATGGAGGCAGGACGGGGCATGAGATGCTTGATCATCCAATTCATGACAAGCTGTGGCGTACATTACACCACAAATCTTACTGAAGTCACTGACTAGAGTAAGATTTATGGCAAGACGCACGAAGGCGCACCCCACTTTTCAGATGCACCTGATACATTAAGATGCATGTGCCTCCTAATGAATTAGGCACCTCTTACTCCTTTACGCACTCTCATCAAAACTGATGGGAAGAACTCCGGTCTTGATGATTCGGAGTCATAGTGTAAAAGATTCATCTGCATATTCTCACTGAGCAGCAAACACCTGTGACACCAATATTCCCCAATGTTACATATGGTAGAAGTTGTGTTATTGAGATAATACCTTTAACCCCTTCACCTCCTTGGGTTTTTCCGTTTTCGTTTTTTGCTCCCCTTATTCTCAGAGCCATAACCTTTATATTTTTTCCGTCAATATGGCCATGTGAGGGCTTGTCTTTTGCGGGACACGTTGTACTTTGGAAAGACACCATTAGTTTTGCCATATCGTGTACTGGAAAACGAGAAAAAAATTCCAAGTGCGGTGAAATTGCAAAAAAGTGCAATTCGACAATTGTGTTTTTTGTTTTTTTTTACCATGTTCACTAATTGCTAAAACTGACCTGCCATTATGATTATCCAGGTATTAAGGGTTTGTAGATACCAAACATGTATAGGTTCTTTTTTATTTAAGTGGTGAAAAGAAAATCCAAAATTTGTAAAGAAAATAAAAATGGCACCATTTTCCAGGACCCGTAGCGTCTCCATTTTTTGTAATCTGGGGCTAGGTAAGGGCTAATTTTTTGCGTGCTGAGTGAATGTATTTATTGGTATTATTTTGGGGTAGATACAATGTTTTGGTCACCGGTTATTGCATTTTAAAGCAATGTTGCGGCAACCAAAAAAAGGTAATTCAGATTTTTTTTCTCGTTACGGCGTTTACCGATCGGATTAATTCTTTTTATTGGTAGATCAGGTGATTCTGAACGTGGCGATGACAACCGCAGGAGTCTCCTGCAGACGCCAGGTTGTCATGCCAGTCCATCGGCGACCTACAGTCATGTGACACGGTGCTGATGGGCGGGTCTTATGACACGCTTCCGGTGCGTGCATGTTAAATGCTGCTGTCAAAATTTGACAGTGGCGTTTAAAATGTTAACAGCCGCGGATGCATCGCGATTCCACCCCTGGCTGTTAGGGGCACATGACAGCTGATTAGATTAGCTGTAATGTCCCCAGATTGTTGTGGGCTCATCGCCGGAGACCTCACCAAAGAGGAGAATGTGACCTTGGACGTACTCCTACGTCCAAGGTTGGAAAGGGGTTAAACATGGAACTATACTTTCAACACAGTTTGTATAAATCAATAGTATAGGCAATTCTATGGAACATTGTAATATATCTTATCAGGGAAATCTGCTTCTTTCCTCTCCTATCAGACACTTCTTCATCTCCCAACTGCCCCCTAAACTTGTCATGCACTTTGGAAAAAACAGTTCAAATCCTTCTTGCGCAGACAAGACAGAGCACATGATCCCATACCATTATACTTTATGTAGATGGGAGGCGAAGGAAGAGTGAGGAGCAGGGAGAGAAAACGGGCAAAGGTAGACCCAGAACTATCGTGCTGAGCTTGATATCAAGTCTTTTACCTCACATCAGAGCTTGATTCTCATCTAGACAGTTCAGTATTGCAGTATACTTTCCTACATGCCCCTCTTGCTTCCTTCTGTGTGCTCAATAAAAAAGGAAGAACAGGAATCCATGTGTCTGTCTCTGTGTGCTTTGCTGTATACAGGAGAAATCACATCAACAAGTCTCCTCCCACCAGCTCAGAGTGGATAGCAGATTAAAAGAGAGCATGTAAAGGGGAAAATATGTGAAAATGTAGTTTACAAGTCATATAGTATCCAGGTACAATGTTATTCTTCATGTACACATGACAGCTTATTCTGAAAAGCTACTTGAAAGTATGGTTACCTTTTAAATGTTTTAAATGTAAGGAAATTATTTCTGTAAAAGTATTAATTACTTTTTTATCTAGAGAGAAACATAGAAGTTCCAGAGGATGAAGATCTAATCCTGGACTGTAGCTTTGAATGGCATGCCAGGCTGGAGCAGTCCTATCAAAACAAATTCACTAGGGTAAGTACAAGGCAGCTTATCTAAAGGATATGGTTAAATATCGTAGATGAGATAATAATAATTATCATTACTATAATTAACATTGTACATACGACCATAACATTTTGGTATTAATTGCCTCAGTGATAATGACAATGCTAGAAATAATCCCGATTATAAATCATTATGACATATAACGCTCTGACATTTATCTTTCCAGCTTATGACCGGCGGTTATCCATTTCCCCCATTGATTGAACTGGAAACAAAAGTCATCGAGGAGCCCTATCTAGAGATCAAGGGCATACAGATGATCGACTCCGGCATGTACATGTGTTCCACCACACTGAAGTCTGCAGTGCCAGTCAGTAAAATCATGTATCATGTGAAAGGTGAGGACATATTATCACTGACACTATGCTGAATGTTAATATTTAGATATATGGGATTTTGGTGCAACTTGAAGTTTCACTAAAATTTTGGGCCTTTTAATGTCTTCACATTAGTTTTCCTAGCTCTACCAAAATGGGTGGAGCTGGGGTGGGATGTGGGCAGGATGCCACAGCTTGTCTAATTCATGACCAGTTCCTGACTGGAGTAAGATTTCTGGGGTGGAGTATGGAAGCGCACACCACTGATCAGGCGCCCCAGATTTATGAAGAGGCGTGCACCTCTTCATGAATCAGGGCTCTCTGACTACACCACGATCTTCATCAAGACCAGAGAGAAAATCACCGGCCTTGATGAATCCGGGCCCTGGTATCTATTAGAAACTTGACAATATATTGGATTAATACTGGAGCCACCTATGGTATAAGACAAATTTTACCTATAGGCTCCAGCGGTGCAGTTATGTGGACTGCAATATGGATACATGGCTTCTGGTGATATGAGGCTGATTTGTTTCTGCGGTGTTTATTGTGCAGTAAAAATTACTCAGCAACATGATTTTTCAGGTTGGTATGATTATGGTGATACCAAACTTGAATTGTTTTTTTACTTAGGTGGTGAAAAGAAATGTGAAAGTTTGTAGAAATAAATTTTGGTTTGTGTTGTCGTTTTCTGAGACCCATAACATTATAATTTTTCAGTTGATGGAGCTGTGTCAGGGCTTTTTTGTGTGGCAAGCTGACATTTTTATTGATACTTATTTGTGGGCATCTCCCGGGGACGGTGCGGGTTCAGCTCCTGAACCCGCTACATACAGGGAGACCCAAAGTAGGAGGTGCAATTGCATCCTATGTCGGGAAAGGGTTAATGTCCTATAAGATATCATTCTTTTGATAGAATAAACTAATACAGATTTTTGTTATCTTAGTTCTCAGAGGATCTGGAAGGACGACTGAAAAATTCAAGCCTCGTCCTACACTGCCTAATGTACTTGACATCGCTGAGCCTGAGCCGACATTTATGAAGGAGATAACAACTAAGAAAAAATCCTTCAAAATATTATTGGCGGTCAGCGTCATCATCATCATACTGATTGCTGCAATATGGTATTTATCCTTTATAATCAACAAATAATTATGTACTTGTAGATGAGAATTTAGAGCTACATGTAAATAGCAGATATAACATAACGTATGTACTGTTTTTTTTCCAGCATTTTCATCTGCATAAAGCGCTGTAAAAAATGGAAACGGCAAAAGCCTCTGGAAGAAAACCCAGGACAGAAGGCAAAAGGTCAGGCACGACCTTATCAAACTGTCTGATCTGACAACAAATGACAAAAATATTCCCAAAACTCTTCATTCCATAACTACCCTAAAAAAACCTCCCCAATCCCTAAAAAAGAACTTCTCCCAATCCTGTCCTAGAAAAGCCCCAGTCTTTCCTCTCCCTATTCCTTTCATCCAAAATAAATTGATAATTGAACATATAATGACTGCGGCATGTCTTTTCCATTTGTTTCTGGACTATTTACACAGGCAGAAAAACAACGATGGGGATAGTACGATCTCTAATACAATTGTTCTGTCTCATATACAGTACATGCTAGCGGTAACACATGACCTGTTTACACGGGGCGATGTGCAGCAGATAATCATTTTTATGTACAGTACAGACCAAAAGTTTGGACACATCTTCTCATTAAAAGATTTTTCTGTATTTTCATGACTATGAAAATTGTACATTCACACTGAAGGCATCAAAACTATGAATTAACACATGTGGAATTATATACTTAACGAAAAAGTGTGAAACAACTGAAAATATGTCTTATATTCTAGGTTCTTCAAAGTAGCCACCTTTTTCTTTGATGACTGCTTTGCACACTCTTGGCATTCTCTTGATGAGCTTCAAGAGGTAGTCACCGGAAATGGTCTTCCAACAATCTTGAAGGAGTTCTTAGAGATGCTTAGCACTTGTTGGCCCTTTTGCTTTCACTCTGTGGTCCAGCTCACCCCAAACCATCTCAATTGGGTTCAGGTCTGGTGACTGTGGAGTCCAGGTCATCTGGCGTAGCACCCCATCACTCTCCTTCTTGGTCAAATAGCCCTTACACAGCCTGGAGGTGTGTTTGAGGTCATTGTCCTGTTGAAAAATAAATGATGGTCCAACTAAACGCAAACCGGATGGAATAGCATGCCTCTGCAAGATGCTGTGGTAGCCATGCTGGTTCAGTATGCCTTCAATTTTGAATAAATCCCCAACAGGGTCAACAGCAAAGCACCCCCACACAATCACACCTCCTCCTCCGTGCTTCATGGTGGGAACCAGGCATGTAGAGTCCATCCATTCACCTTTTCTGCGTCGCACGAAGACACGGTGGTTGGAACCAAAGATCTCAAATTTGGACTCCTCAGACCAAAGCACAGATTTCCACTGGTCTAATGTCCATTCCTTGTGTTCTTTAGCCCAAACAAGTCTCTTCTGCTTGTTGCCTGTCCTTAGCAGTGGTTTCATAGCAGCTATTTTACCACGTAGGAATGCTGCACAAAGTCTCCTCTTAACAGTTGTTGAAGAGTTGTATCTGCTGCTAGAACTCTGTGTGGCATTGACCTGGTCTCTAATTTGAGCTGCTGTTAACCTGCGATTTCTGAGGCTGGTGACTCGGATAAACTTATCCTCAGAAGCAGAGGTGACTCTTGGTCTTCCTTTCCTGGGGCGGTCCTCATGTGAGCCAGTTTCTTTGTAGTGCTTGATGGTTTTTGCAACTGCACTTGGGGACACTTTCAAAGTTTTCCCAATTTTTCGGACTGACTGGCTTTCATTTCTTAAAGTAATGATGGCTACTCATTTTTCTTTACTTAGAATTTGTATTACAGCAAAAAAGCAGCTAACAGTCTATTCACTAGGACTATCAGCTGTGTATCCACTTGACTTCTGCACAACACAACTGATGGTCCCAACCCCATTTATAAGGCAAGAAATCCCACTTATTAAACCTGACAGGGCACACCTGTGAAGTGAAAACCATTTCCGGTGACTACCTCTTGAAGCTCAACAAGAGAATGCCAGGAGTGTGCAAAGCAGTCATCAAAGCAAAAGGTGGCTACTTTGAAGAACCTAGATTATAAGACATATTTTCAGTTGTTTCACACTTTTTTGTTAAGTATATAATTCCACATGTGTTAATTCATAATTTTGATGCCTTCAGTGTGAATGTACAATTTTCATAGTCATAAAAATACAGAAAAATCTTTAAATGAGAAGGTGTGTCCAAACTTTTGGTCTGTACTGTATGCACAGAAATCCAATTAGTTGATGAACGAACATTGTGCTCATTTGTTTGGAGATTGCCGGCATGTTTGCATTGGCGATAATCGGGAATGAGTTTTCCCATGATCATATTCAAGGGCCTTTATAATGTTGAAAGCAAATAAGCGTAAAACAAATGTATGGAAGTTAGATTAACCCTTTCACGACCTATAGGTACGTCATAGGTCGCCTCCATTTTCAGGCGGGCTCTGGTTCTGAGCCCGCATCTTTTCAGGCACATGACAGCTCATCTGATCATCTGTAATGTGCCCCTAACAGCTACAGGTGGAATCGCGATCCACCTATGGATGTTAACATGTTAAATTCTCTGACAGCGGCATTTAGCATGTGTGCGCCAGAAGCGTGTCACTAACTCCACCCATTGGCGCCCTTGTCACATGATCGGTTCGCATGGTGGGTTGGCATGACAACCGGCATTTTGCAGAAGACCCCCGTACTTGTTGCTGCCGATCTGCTATCTGCCCAGAGGCCGGCATTCATAGCAGGTCTATCTATCTATCATCAGATCGCAACTTCAAGTCTCCCAAGGAGAAACGCACCATCTATGAAAATATAAAAATAGTTAATCCGATTGGTAAACTGTGGAACGAGAAAAAAAAAACAAAATGCAGGAATTACGTTTTTTTGGTCGCCGCAACTCAGCAATAAAATGCAATATTAGGTGATCAAAACATCATATCTACCCCAAAATGGTATAACTAAAAATATGACCTCATGGCACACAAAATAAGCCCTCACCCGACCGAAGATCCCGAAGAAAAAAGGCGCTACGGTCTTGGAAAATGGCGCCATTTTTTTTTTACACACTTTGCATTCTTTTTTTCACCACTTAAATAAAAAAGAGCATATACATATTTGGAATCTGCTAACTCGTAATGACCTGAGTAATCATAATGGCCGGTCAGTTTTAGCAATTAGTGAACATGATTAAAAAAAAAATTGTGGAATTGCACTTTTTTGCAATTTAACAAAGTTTGGAATTTTTGTCCTGTTTTCCAATACACAATATGGTAAAATCAATGGTGTTGTTCAAAAGTACAACTCATCGCAAAAAACAAGTCCTCACATGGCCATATTGACGGAAAAATAAAAAAGTTATAGCTTTGTGGCGCTATAGCAAAAAAGGAAAACGCAAAAACTGAAAATCTCGAGGTCCTGCTTGAAGGGGTTAAAAAGATCTAAAATTTTAAGTAACCACTTTTTCAGATACCATCCATAAGTTGCATCAATTTTTCAAATGTTGAAGGTTTAAAACTTAATGAAGACGAACTTGAAGTATATGTACGTCCAAGGTCGTCACCGTTTGGCACGCAAAAAATGAGCCCTCACCCAGCCCCAGATCCCGAAAAATGGAGACAATACAGGGAGAGATTCCAACAAACAAATGAGATAAAACATATAATTTTTATTGATTACAATTAAAACCAGGGACAAAAAAACAGGGCAAAAAAACCCTCCAAAAAACATAACATTAGCCCATTAGTATATAGCACAGAAATAAACTATTAGAATAATGAAATATTGTAAGAAAAAGTAGTCCAGACCTAAAGTTATAGGCAGTGTAGAACCTGAATTTGCTGATATAATAAATGTGCCAATATTGTGCAAGAGAGACAGTGATAAGGCTGCTATCACAGTAATATGCAAGTGCAATAGTATTGATGCCACCAAACACTATGCTCTATGGGGCTAATCCTAGGACATAATCGACACTATGAATAAGGATCACAAAATATAAGGTACATTACCTGGTAATTCGGTCGATCAAAGAGCCCTAGGAAGGCTGTGTATCTCCCCACACCCTAAAATGAGCCCTCACCCAGCCCCAGATCCCAAAAAATGGAGATAATACAGGTCTTGGAAAATGGCAACTTTTTGAAACTGGATTTTTTTCACTACTTAAATAAAAAAGAACCTGTACATGTTTGGTATCTGTAGACTTGTACTGACCTGAGGAATGACACTGGCAGGTCAGTTTTAGCATTTAGTGAACATAGTAAATAAATGAAAAAAAAAAAAAAAAACGATTGTGGAATTACACTTTAATTGCAATTTCACTGCACTTGGAATTTTCTTTCCTATTTTCCCGTACACTATATAGTAAAATCAATGGTGTCATTCAAAAGTACAATTCGTCCCGCAAAAAAATAAGCCTTCATACGGCTATATCGATGGAAAAAATAAAAAAGTTATGGCTCTGGGAAGAAGGGGAGCAAAAAACAAAAACGAAAAATCGCAAGGTGGTGAAGGGGTTAAAAACAGATTTCCATATTGGCTGACGGAGAAGCGGGATTATCCAGCCGCTTCAGTTCCTTTGGTAAAGTAACCCAAACAGGAGGATCTCCAGGATGGACGTAAGTGGCCACAGGTGAGATGTTTTACCAGTCTCTCCTTTCCTTCTCCTCTGTGGGTCTTGCTGTGGGGAATTTGGCTTCGAGAGGTATTGCTGATCTCTCTTACAGGTGACTCTTAACTATCTTTTAATGAGTAACCATCTTTTAAAGAGTACACTGCCTGCCTGCAACAGACACAGTGTGTGAGGATTGTTCTATCTCCACACTTTGCAACCAGTTAGTAGAACACAAACACATACAATTGTACAAAAACTTAAAGTGTAACCAACATTTTAATTTTTATTTCATAAATCTATGTAAAAAATGGCAGTTGCTACTGATAAGAGTCTGTCTCAATAATGTAATAATTAGAGATGAGCGAATCTTTCAAGGTTCGGTTCGCTTTTCATCGGTGAACTTCCCGATGTTTGCCGAATGGTACAGCGAATGGTTCGTCGAAAATATCCGAATCCCATTGAAATCAATGGGAGGCAAAACCTAATGCATAGAAAATATCTTCAAAAAGGCCCAAAAGCTGCCAAAACAGCTCAAATTAGGGGCAGACACCAGGAAAAGTGGTATCAATTGACCCAGAGTACAAATAGTATAATTATTATTATAGTGCCACTTATTCCATGGAGCTTTACATGTGAAAAGGGGTATACATCGCAACAACAAGTACAATAATCTTGAACAAAAACGAGTCACCCACTGGTACAGGAGGAGAGAGGACCATGCCCGTGAGGGCTCACAATCTACAAGAGATGGGTGAGGACACACTAGGTGAGGGTAGAGCTGGTTATGCAGCGTTATTGTGGAGCAAGGGTTACTGCAGTGTAATGGAGGCAAGAGAGCCTTTAAGAGAATTCTTACAGGATGCTTCAAAGATGAAGAGAGATTACCATCTGCTTGTCAGGCACAGTAAAGCGGAACCAAGATGTACAAGGGAAGTTGAAGGGGGTGCAGATTTAGATGCTCGACCCAGTCAGGTGACTTTCAGGAAGGAGTTCCTGGATATAAGAGGCCAGCGCGCCAATCCTGAGTGGGTTTTGGCGCCAAGCAGCAGAGAGGAGCAGACATGCTCCCTACGTGCTAAGAAGCACCGCGTGGCAGGCCTAAGCCAGAGGCCTGCGAGGAAGAAGCTAAACGTGATTTAATTGACCTTGTCCGGAAAAGACTTTCGGTGACCGCCGCTAGGGCCAAATACAGAGTTAAAGAACTGACGTGGTGACTCCCATGATTGGGTGCATCACACTACTTTGAGAGACTTCGTATTTTGTTAATATTTCAAATTACCGTTCATTACTCCTGTTGCCATTCCCTTGTTCAAAATACCTGTTATATCTATATATAAACTGTTTATATTCATCTCTGACTGTCCTCACCTTGTGTCTCTGTGTGTTGCATTCCGGCACCTGCATTACAGCAGACTGTATGCTTGTCGGAAGAGGTGGGTCTTCAGGTTCCTTTTGAAGGTTTCAACTGTAGGCGAGAGTCTGATATGTTAGGGTAGCGAGTAGTGTTGAGCGAGCATGCTCGACACTGCTCGGTACTCGCCCGAGCATCTCACTACTCGGGATGTTCGGCGAGCACCGAGCATTTCCGTGTTACTCGGGCGGGAGCTCGGGTCTCCGCCCTGCACGTTTGGCGCTCTTTACAGAGCCAATGAACATACAGGGATTGCCAGCCAGTCACTGTAATGCCGCAGCCATGTTGTTTGTGAGCATTCCAGTGATTTGCTGGCCGCACAGCGTCACCTCGAGTATTTAAAACCGGGCGGCGCCATCTTGGACACAGACGCTCTGGATCAGACAGTGTAGGGTCAGTGCTGCTGAGTTAGGGAGAGATATATATATAGTGCGAAATAGGTAATGTAAGGTCTCTAAAGCCTGTCAAATCAAACAAACAGTCCTTCTCAGGACTAATATCCATCCCAGATATCAGGCAGGCAGGCAGGCTGTATAGGAGACGTAGTGGTTATACCAACAAACACGGCATTACAGTCCTGTGTGCTGCTGCTGGTAAAATTGCTAGGCTTAGCTTCAGGTCTCAGGGGCCAGGAAAAATCCTTTTTTTTCATCTAAATCCTCTTTTTTTCTTTCCTCAGTGAGACTGTAGAAATACCCGACTTATTAACCTTTTGGTATTTTGTCCCCGAAAAAAAAAAAATTGAGTGTCTGTGAGTGTTCAGACACAAATATATCTGTTTAAAATGTCTGGTTTCGGCCAGATAACTAGAACTGTCGTTTTGCAGTTCCACGGTTTAAATCTCTGCATTATCCACCATTTTTGCCTTTTTTACATAAAAAAAAAACAGTTTGAGTGTCTCGCTGACTGTTTAGACACAAATATATCTATTTTGAAAAGTCTATTATACGCCAGGAAATAGAACTGTGGTTTTGCAGTTCCACGGTTCAAATCTCTGTATTATCCACTTTTTGGCCTTTTTTACATAAAAAAAAACAGTTTGAGTGTCTCGCTAACTGTTCATACACAAATATATCTATTTTAAGAAGTCTTTCATACGCCAGGAAATTAGAACTGTGATTTTCCTCTTCCACTGTTCAAATCTCTGTATTATCCACTTTTTGGCATTTTTTACATAAAAAAAAAACAGTTTGAGTGTCTCGCTGACTGTTCAGACACAAATATACAACCCCTGGCAAAAATTATGGAATAACCGGGCTCGGAGGATGTTCATTCAATTGTTTAATGTTGTTGAAAAAAAGCAGATCACAGACATGGCACAAAACTAAAGTCATTTCAAATGGCAACTTTAGTGCTTTAAGAAACACTAAAAGAAATCAAGATTAAAAATGTGGTACTCCGTAAGAGTAATTTTTTTCAGACCAAGCAGAGGGAAAAAAATATGGAATCACTCAATTCTGAGGAAAAAATGATGGAATCACTCTGTAAATGTTAATTTCCAAAACTAACACCTGCAACAAATTAGATCTGCTCGTTAGTCTGCATCTAAAAAGGAATGATCACACCTTGGAGAGCTGTTGCACCAAGTGGACTGACATGAATCAAGAAGGTAAATCATCACGCAATGTTGCAAAAGATGTTGGTTGTTCACAGTCAGCTGTGTCTAAAATCTGGACCAAATACAAACAACATGGGAAGGTTGTTAAATGCAAACATACTGGTAGACCAAGGAAGACATCAAAGCGTCAAGACCGGAAACTTAAAGCAATATCTCTCCTAAACAGGAAATGCACGACTAAACAAATGAGGAACGAATGGGAGGAAATTGGAGTCAATGTCTGTGATCGAACTGTAAGAAACCACCTAAAGGAAATGGGATTTACATACAGAAAAGATAAACATAAGCCATCATTAACACCTAAACAGAAAAAAAACAAGGTTACATTGGGCTAAGGAAAAGTAATCGTGGACTGTGGATGACTGGATGAAAGGCATATTCAGTGATGAATCGCGAATATGCATTGGGCAAGGTAATGATGCTAGAACTTTTGTTTGGTGCCGTTTCAATGAGATTTATAAAGATGACTGCATGAAGAGAACATGAAAATTTCCACAGTCATGATATGGGGCTACATGTCAGGTAAAGGCACTGAGGAGATGGCTGTCATTACATCTTCAATAAATGCCCAAGTTTACATTGATATTTTGGACAGTTTTCTTATCCCATCAATTGAAAGGATGTTTGGGGATGATGATATCATTTTTCAAGATGATAATGCATCCTGCCATAGAGCAAAAACTGTGAAAACATTCATTGAAAGAAGACACATAAGGTCAATGTCATGGCCTGAAAATAGTCCAGATCTCAATCCAATTGAAAATATTTGGTGGAAGTTGAATAAAATGGTCCATGACAAGGTTCCAACCTGCAAAGCTGATCTGGCAACAGCAATCAGAGAAAGTTGGAGCCAGATTGATGAAGAGTACTATTTGTCACTCATTAAGTCCATGCCTCAGAGACTGCAAGCTATTATTAAAGCCAGAGGTGGTGCAACAAAATACTAGTGATGTATTGAAGTATTCTTTTGTGTGTTTGTTTTTCATGATTCCATAATTTTTTCCCTCTGCTTGGTCTGAAAAAAATGACCCTTACTGAGTACCACATTTTTATCTTGATATCTTTTAGTGTTTCTTAAAGCCCAAAAGTTGCCATTTGAAATGACTTTAGTTTTGTGCCATGTCTGTGATCTGCTTTTTTTCAACAACATTAAACAACTGAATGAACATCCTCCGAGCCCGGTGATTCCATAATTTTTGCCAGGGGTTGTATCTATTTAAAAAGTCTGATGTACACCAGGAAATTAGAACTGTGGTTTTGCAGTTCCACGGTTCAAATCTCTGTATTATCCACCTTTTTGCCTTTTTTACATAAAAAAAAACAGTTTGAGTGTCTCGCTGACTGTTCAGACACAAATATATCTGTTTAAAAGATTCTGGTGTAGGCCAGAGAAATAGAACTGTGGTTTTCCTCTTCCACGGTTCAAATCTGGGTGTTATCCACCTTTTTGCCTTTTTTCCATAAAAAAAAACAGTTTGAGTGTCTCGCTGACAGTTCAGACACAAATATATCTATTTTAAAAAGTCTGGTATACACCAGGAAATTAAAACTGTGGTTTTGCAGTTCCACGGTTCTAATTTCTGTATTATCCACCTTTTTGACTTTTTTACATAAAAAAAAAACAGTTTGAGTGTCTCGCTGACTGTTCAGACACAAATATATCTGTTTAAAAGATTCTGGTGTAAGCCAGAGAAATAGAACTGTGGTTTTCCTCCTCCATGGTTCTAATCTTCTTTTTATTACCCTTTTGCCATTGATAGTACGAGTGTAAGTTATTTTACTTCATTTACAATGGGCAAGGCACGTGGCAAGGGACGTGGAACTGGACGTTCTGGTGATGGTGCGTGCAGAGGAAGGGGCCGTGGCCAAGGTGAAAATGTGCCACAACCAACAGCCACAACTTCTCACTCCCAGTTCTTGCCCGAATTAGTAGGGAAGCACACAACAACACCAGTATTGCAAACTGATCGGTGTGAACAGGTTATTAATTGGATAGCAGATAATACTTCCAGCCACTTGGGCACCACCACCTCCAGTCTGTCTTCCACACGGTCAAGTTTTAGTAGCCGTGAGTCTCGACTGCATACTCCTCCTCACCCTGATGCTCCTTCCTCCCACCATGCCGAGTGTCATCAGACAGCAACTGATCCCACAGTTGGACACTCTGAAGAGCTATTCACTGGTCCATTTCCATATTTGTGCCCCTCGCCTGCTCGGCTTGAAGTGGTGGAAGAGGAGATCCCATGTAGCGATGGCCAAATATTTAAAAAGCCACGGTGACAGGAAGACGACGTTGGGAATTTGTCACAAGAGGTGGACGATGACAAGACACAATTGCCAGGAAGTGAGGAGGAGGATCGAAGTGCAGAAGTGGAAGAGGAGGAGGTGGTGGATGATCTAGTAACTGACCCAACGTGGCAGGAGGACATGCAGAGCGAGGCCAGCAGCACACAGGGGGAGGGAGGCAGAGTACCCCAACAGGCAGGAAGAAGCAGTGTGGTGGCCGCAAACAGAAGGCGGGCAACCGTTCACCGTAACACCAGTACAACCGGTAGGTCTTCCAGAGTCTGGAATTTTTTTAAAGACTCTGCTGATAACCACAAAAAGGCCATTTGTACCACCTGCCAGGCCAGTATCAGCAAGGGTGACAAAACTACCAGCCTGACCACCACCAGCATGATCAGGCACATGTCAGCGGGTGTCACCACTGCTTCTTCGGCTGTTGTGCGTGTAAGAGAATCACCTGTTGTGCGTGCAAGGCAATCCCCTGTCCATACTGCATGCAAAGATGCCCCCTCCTCTCAATCTTCACTTGTTATGCCAGTTTCTCAAGAAACAGCATCAACGTCCACGTCCGCGTTCCAACGCAGCATTCAATTATCCATATCCCAGACCTTTGAACGAAAGCGCAAATTCGCAGCCCACGCCCCACAGGCCACCGTCCTAAATTTGCATATTTCACGACTGCTTGCATTGGAAATGCTGTCTTTTAGGCTGGTGGAGACCGAATCCTTCCTCAACCTTATGGTGGTGGCCGTCCCTCGGTACTCGGTCCCCAGCCGACACTATTTTGCCCGGTGTGCCATCCCCGCACTACACAAGCACGTGTCCCAAAACATCTGCAGTGCCCTCAACAACGCAGTTACTGGGAGAGTCCACCTGACAACGGACACGTGGACAAGTGCTTGTGGCCAGGGACGGTACATCGCCCTGACGGCACACTGGGTAAACATAGTGGAAGCCGGGACCCAGTCGGACCTTGAGACAGAACATATCCTCCCCACACCGAGGATTGTGGGCCCTATGTCAGTGAGAGTTGCCCCCACAGTGTACAGCTCCTGCGCATCATCCTCCTCCTCCTCATGTTCAGCCTCCATCTCAGATATCACCACATCAGTTACAAGCTGGAAGCACTGCAGTACTGCCTCAGCCAAGCGGCAACAAGCTGTGCTGAAACTCATAAGCTTAGGTGATAAACCTCACACTGCTTGTGAGTTGTGGACAGCTGTGAAAGAGCAGGCAGATCTGTGGCTGAGACCGCTGAACCTACATCCAGGCATGGTCGTGTGTGACAACGGCCGTAACCTGGTGGCGGCTCTGAGGCGAGGCGAGATCACACACGTACCATGCCTGGCTCATGTGCTTAACTTCGTGGTTCAGCGGTTTATTAAATCGTACCCCGAGTTGCCAGATCTGCTCGTCAAAGTACGCCGCCTGTCAGCTCATTTTCGGAAGTCGGCTACAGCTTCCGCCGCCCTTGCTGTGTTGCAGCAGCGTTTGCAGCTTCCGGCACACCGACTGGTGTGTGATGTCCCCACACATTGGAACTCTACCCTCCACATGTTGCAAAGGATTTGTGAGCAGAAGAGAGCAGTTGTGGAGTACTAGCTGCAACAAGGCCGTCGATATTCAGGTCAGACTCCACACATAAGACCTCATGAGTGGACCTGGATGTCTGACATATGTACCATCCTGACAAACTTTGAGGAGTCCACCAAGATGGTGAGTGGCAATGACGCCATCATTAGCATCAGCATCCCACTTGTCTGTCTTTTGCAATGCTCTCTGCAGAGAATTAAAGAGGAGGCATTGCAGCCAGAGTATGATGAGATGGATCAAGAAGCTGTAGCGGGCGATTACACACAGCCCTGTCTCATCTCATCCCAACGTACATTGGGGGACAATGAGGGAGAGGAGGAGGAAGAACAGGAGTTGGTATCATGCGCTGTAGACGGTAGTACCTGTACAACTGTCATACCGTCGGTTCAGCGTGGGTGGCCTGAGGACAGAGGGGAGGAGGAGGAGGAGAGCATGGTCAGTCGTCATCTTGGTGAGGATATGGAAGTCTTGCCCGTTACCAGTCTGGCACGCATGGCTGACTTTATGTTACGCTGCCTTAAACGTGACCCTCGCGTTGTCAAAATGTTGGGTGACAGTCATTACTGGTTGATGACACTTTTAGACCCCCGCTACAAGGAGAACTTTCACGCTTTTATTCCTGAGGTGGAGAGGTCTACAAAAATGGGGCAGTACCAGAAGGCCCTTGCTGCAGAACTGTTAAAAAAATTCCCATCTGAACACGCTAGCGGCAGAGGTCACAGTTCGTTGCCCAACCAAGGCATACAGGCGAGAGAAACACAACTCCAATCCAGCAGAGGCAGGGGAACACTGTCAACGTTCTGGGACAGTTTTCTGAGACCCGCCCAGCTTACAGGCCCTGAGGCGTGGGGTACTCTCACAAGGAGTGGAAAGTTTCAAAAGATGGTGAGGGAATACCTTGCCGACCGTACCAGCGTCCTCCGTGATTCCTCTGTACCTTTTAATTACTGGGTATCCAAGCTGGACACTTGGAATGAACTCGCTCTGTACGCCTTGGAGGTCCTGGCCTGCCCTGCCGCTAGCGGGCTATCGGAGCGTGTTTTTAATGCTGCTGGGGGAATTATAACTGATAAGCGCACTCGCCTGTCAACTGACAATGCTGACAAGCTGACCCTTATCAAAAAGGATTGGGCCAGACTTCTCATCACCACCAAATGACAGCAGAGTAACATAAAGTCAAATCCACTGTGTTATTTCGGGAGGTGTATTCCCATGCACAGCTTCACACCAACACATGGGTATACGCTTCCTTATTTCGGCTGTTTTTTGCTCTTCTCCTTATCCTGAGCCTCCACCACCACTATACCACCAGGGTGACCGTGGTCCATATTGCCAGCATTGCAAGTTCCTCCGTCCTAATTTTTGGCAGCTTTTGCTTGGAAGGCATAGGAAAAGACTATGGTAGACCCACTCCCCAATAATGGGAATAATGTTTTTAATATGCTGAACTGCATGGCTCTTGGAAGGGGCAATAAAACCGTCTTGTTAAGCTAATGTGACCTCCACGTCTCTTCCAAAGGGCATTAAAACCTTTTTGTTAAACCACTCTGAACTCCACAGCTCTTCCAAGGGGCATTAAAACCATCTTCTTAAACTACTGTGACCTCCACGTCTCTTCCAAGAGGCATGGATATTGTCTTTTTATTCAACTGCGACCTCCACCACTCTTCCAATGGGCATTAAAACCGTCTTGTTAAGTTACTGTGACCTCCACGTCTCTTCCACGGGGCATTGATATTGTGTTTTTATTCCACTGCGACCACCACCACTCTTCCAAGGGGCATTAAAACCGTCTTATTAAGCTACTGTGACCTCCACGTCTCTTCCACGGGGCATTGATATTGTGTTTTTATACCACTGCGACCTCCACCACTCTTCCAAGGAGCATTAAAACCATCTTGTTAAGCTACTGTGACCTCCACGTCTCTTCCACGGGGCATTGATATTGTCTTTTTATTCCACTGCGATCTCAACGTCTCTTCCAAGGGGCATTAAAACCGTCTTCTTAAGCTACTGTGACCTCCACGTCTCTTTCAAGATGCATTAAAACCATTTTGTTAAACCACTCTGAACTCCACAGCTCTTCCAAGGGGCATTAAAACCGTCTTGTTAAGCTACTATGACCTCCACTTCTCTTCCAAGGGGCATTGATATTGTCTTTTTATTCCACTGCGACCTCCACCACTCTTCCAAGGGGCTTTAAAACCGTCTTGTTAAGCTACTGTGAACTCCACGTCTCTTCCACTGGGCATTGATATTGTGTTTTTATTCCACTGTGACCTTCACCACTCTTCCAAGGGGCATGAAAACCATCTTGTTAAGCAACTGTGACCTCCACGTCTCTTTCAAGGGGCATTGATATTGTGTTTTTATTCCACTGCGACCTCCATCACTCTTCCAAGGGGCATTAAAACCGTCTTTTTAAGCTACTGTGACCTCCACGTCTCTTCCACGGGGCATTGATGTTGTTTTTTTATTCCACTGCGACCTCCACGTCTCTTCCAAGGGGCATTAAAACAGTCTTGGTAAGCTACTGTGACCTCCACGTCTCTTTCAAGACGCATTAAAACCATCTTGTTAAACCACTCTGAACTCCACAGCTCTTCCAAGGGACATTTAAACCGTCTTGTTAAGCTACTGTGACTTCCACATCTCTTCCAAGGGGCATTAAAACCGTCTTGTTAAGCTACTGTGACCTCCACGTCTCTTTCACGGGGCATTGATATTGTCTTTTTATTCCACTGCGACCTCCACCACTCTTCCAAGGGGCATTAAAACCATCTTGTTAAGCTACTGTGACCTCCACGTCTCTTCCAAAGGGCATTAAAGCCGTCTTGTTAAACCACTCTGAACTACACAGCTCTTCCAAGGGGAATTAAAAACGTCTTGTTAAGCTACTGTGACTTCCACATCTCTTCCAAGGGGCAATAAAACCGTCTTATTAAGCTACTGTGACCTCCATGTCTCTTCCAAGGGGCATTGATATTGTCTTTTTATTCCACTGCGACCTCCAGCACTCTTCCAAGGGGCATTAAAACCGTCTTGTTAAGCTACTGTGACCTCCACGTCTCTTTCACGGGGCATTGATATTGTCTTTTTATTCCACTGCGACCTCCACCACTCTTCCAAGGGGCATTAAAACCATCTTGTTAAGCTACTGTGACCTCCATGTCTCTTCCAAAGGGCATTAAAACCGTCTTGTTAAACCACTCTGAACTACACAGCTCTTCCAAGGGGAATTAAAAACGTCTTGTTAAGCTACTGTGACTTCCACATCTCTTCCAAGGGGCAATAAAACCGTCTTATTAAGCTACTGTGACCTCCATGTCTCTTCCAAGGGGCATTGATATTGTCTTTGTATTCCACTGCGACCTCCAGCACTCTTCCAAGGGGCATTAAAACCGTCTTGTTAAGCTACTGTGACCTTCACGTCTCTTTCACGGGGCATTGATATTGTCTTTTTATTCCACTGCGACCTCCACCACTCTTCCAAGGGGCATTAAAACCATCTTGTTAAGCTACTGTGACCTCCACGTCTCTTCCAAAGGGCATTAAAACCGTCTTGTTAAACCACTCTGAACTACACAGCTCTTCCAAGGGGAATTAAAAACGTCTTGTTAAGCTACTGTGACCTCCACGTCTCTTCCACGGGGCATTGATATTGTGTTTTTAGTCCACTGCGACCTCCATCACTCTTCCAAGGGGCATTAAAACCGTCTTTTTAAACCACTCTGAACTCCACAGCTCTTCCAAGGGGCATTGAAATGTTGTTTTTAATTACCTCTAACCTACAAGACTCTTCCAACGGGCATTGCATTTCCTCCTAATTTTAGTCAGTTTTGCTTTTCAATACATAGGCGAAAACTAAGGGAGACCCACTTCCCAATAATGGGTAGAAGGTTTTTAGAAAGCTGTAATCCACGTCTGTTTCAAGGGGCATTGCAGTTCCTCATAATTTTTGGAAAGCCTTCCATTCACTGCTTAGGCCAACAGTGTACAGGAGACCCAGTTGCTATAAATGGAAAAAACGGTTTCGTTAAGGTCCTCTGACCTCCATGTCACTTCCAAGGGGCATTGGAGTGCCTCGAAATTTTTGGTAGGGATTAGTGTTGAGCCACCCCCGTAGTGTTCGAGTTCGGTTCGGTTCGTCGAACACCCGTGTGTTCGCCGAACTGTTCGTCGAACTGTTCGTCGAACACCTTCGAACACCGTTAAAACCAATGGCAGGCAAACAAAAACACATAGAAACACATAGAAAACACCTTCAAAGGTGTCCAAAAGCTGACAAACTGCTCAGAAGACACAACTAACACATGGAAAAGTGACAAGTACATATAGTCATGCGAAAAGAAAAGAGGTGGAGGAGTAAAAGGAGGGGGAGACACAGATATAGGCATGTCATGCCCTTCTAAAATCCAAAAAGTGAGAAGCCGACACGTTCAGTCCGCTCCTGCCCGTGCCACCTCCGTGTCGCCGGGTTTGTGCCAGAGCCGCGGTGAACCCTGACGGCCAGCCCCCCTCTCCCAATACTGGTGCCTGTCCGCTGGTGGGTCGAGCGAGCCCCCCTGTGGTGGAGGCAGCTCTAAGCTTTTTAATTTAAATTGTCTCTCTAATTTGAATGAATACACTTTAAATCCATTTACAAGGATCTATTGGAGGGCAAGTCTCATGCCAGCAGCCGCGTAATTCCAGCTCCAGTAGCGTCCACTAAAGCTGCTGCAGTTAAAAAGCTTTTATAATGATCGAGCTCGGCTGTCCACCGCAAGGCATCCTACTGCCAGTCCCAGCCCCTATGCCTTGGGGTGCCTCCTGATGCTCTTCACTGAGTATCCCGTGGTCCCGAAGCATTTCCTTTGAAAAAATTAAGTGTCCAAACTACAGGTGGTGTAGCTTGCTTAACAGCCGGGATAATCCGCTGACTAGCAGACACTGCTACTAGGCACAAAGTATTTCCTGGGCTAGATGCAGTTAAAAATTTGTAATTAGATACTCTCGTTGGATGCTGAGAAAGCATTCCATAGAGTCTCCTGGCACGCCATATATGATTCTCTTAAAAAGCTTGGGGTAGGGGTCTAGGGGACCCTTTTATAGCCAAAATCACGGCCCTGTATCACAATACGTCACCTAGGCTGAAGATAAATGGAACTGTAGCACCCTGAGGGCTCGGTTGCTACAGAGGTATTGCACCTCACCCAGAGGTGTGATATCTCACTCTCAGGTAAGGATGGAGTGTGGATCAGGACCCGACACCTGCATGCATTACACCACATTGCCGTGGGGCAGGGCGACCAATATGCCTCTGAGATGGGCACGACAGTCCCTGTCCCTGGCTGGAGTGGGGGGAGGGAACACTGAGGAAGGGGAACCCTGTAGTGCAGGAGCAGGGAGGAAGCAGTTCCTGGGTGCATTGAGAAGGGAGTATAAAAGGTGGGCACCATCTTAGTTCAGTGCAGAGAAGTCTGAGCAGAAGTGGCAGGGAGCAGGGGCTCTGCATGAGCTCTGCTCCGGAGGCGGGCCTAGTAACAGAGGCCCAGGCCTGGAAGAGGGAGAAGGAAGGAAGAGGAGCGGAGAAGGCTCCAGGAACGATGAATGAAGGGATCCCAGGGGTGCGGACGGGCGAGTCGCCACCGCACGCCCGAATCCACCTGCGTGGAGGAGTCAGGCCAAAGGGGGAGACCGGTCCCCGAAACTAGTGGAGGCAGGAAACGACCCTCCGCTAGAAACCGGAGGCTGTGACATTTTATGTGGCGCAGCCCCTCGCTACACCCGCTAGGAAGGCACCACATAGGGTCAGGGAAACTGGCGCCAAGTTTACCAAGAGGAGGCCCGAGGCAGCCGGACAGAAGGGTTGGTAAGAAAGGCCAGACAAAGGACACACAAAGGGGGTCCTGTGAAGCGCACCAAAGTTATCTGGGAGTTGTCTGAGCCCCTCACCTGGTGAGCACAGTACGACGTGGGCAGCCGTTACCTGCAGACGTGGTCTGGATAATAAGAACTGTGAGTAAAGGCCCTGGACTGCATCACTGACTCCGTGTCGTTACTGCTGCTGCCCTGCACCATCACCCCCATCCTCCGCATACACTGCCCTGAGGCTATACTCCTACCGTGGGGAGTTATGCTACGCTCTGCTGCACCCACAACACCAGCCTCAGCGGTCTGCCCTGCAGCGGCGGTTCACTCTGACCGCAATCCACGGGTGGCGTAGTCGGACATTTAAACATCAAAACCACATAAATAGTTCCGCCACTGGTTTGACCACCCTGAGCCACGGAACCGGGTCGCCGCCACGAAGACTACAACCACCAGCATCCACCAAAAAGGGTCCGGCTCCGGGTGTCCCAAGGCCCAAGGGGTGCATCAGAACATTTTCATCACCTTTCACAATCACCAATGGGACAAGGCAGGGATGTCCTCTGTCCCCTCTCTTATACATCCTAGTGACGGAGCACCTGCTCTCATCAATTCGCCATAACCCCAATATTAGGTGGATTGAGGTGGGAGGCACCGAGTACAAGTGCTCTCTATTTGCTGATGATGTCCTAGTATATATCACTCAATCACATATATCCATCCATGCTGTTATGGCTGAAATAGATCACTTTGTTACATGGTCAAATTTTAAAATCAATGCAGCGAAGTCTGAGGCACTCGATGTCTCCCTCCCCAAATCCATATAGGATTCCATGCAGTCCAACTTTCCCTTTGCCTGGCCCTCACAGGGTATCAAATACTTAGGAATTCCTATTCATAGAGACCTCTCCCATCTATGTTATCCTAATTTTGGGCCCTTTATTGAACAACTCCATACAGACCACGGTTGGCAAGTTAGAACTGTAAGATTCACTACGTGAACCACTGGTGTTTTGTGGAAAAGCACATGTACACTGTGTTCCAAATTATTATGCAAAAAGTGTTTAGGAGTGATAAGGGAAGAATTTGTTTGTTTGTCAGTTAAACTCATTGATGGTGATGTGTGTCAGGGCTCTTTATATCACTGTAAGCAATTGCAGACACCTGTGCTAATTAGTTTGGCAGGTGTGTCCAATGAAAGGCAAGACTACTTAAGAAGGCTGTCCCACATTATTAAGCAGCCTACATTTTCTGCCAAAATGGGAAAGAAAAAGGATGTGTCGGCTGCTGAGAAGCAACAAATTGTGGAGTGTTTAGGTCAAGGCATGACTACAATCAACATTGTGCGATGATCAGGATGAAGTGTCTTGGCAATCAAGAAGTATGTAGCTGATTCACAGTACACACTTGTGCATGCTGATAAGGGCAAATTGAGGACTCTTTCCTACAGGCAATTACGTCAGGTTAAAAGAGCAGCGGCAAAAAAGCCTTGTCATAGCAGCAGACAAGTTTTTGAAGTTGCTGGTGCCTCCAACGTCCCCCGAACAACAAGATGCAGGGTCCTTCAGAGGTTTGCAGCTGTGCATACGCCATCCTGTCGACCTCCTCTATCCACTTCACACAAGCAGAAACGGCTCCAGTGGGCCAAACATTACATGAAGACTGATTTCAAAACTGTTTTGTTCACGGATGAGTGCCGTGCAGCGCTCGATGGTCCAGATGGATGGAGTGGAGGATGGCTGGTTGATGGACACCCCACGCAAACACGGCTACAGCGCCAACAAGGAGGAGGTGGAGTAATGTTTTGGGCTGGAATCATGGGGAGAGAGATTGTCGGCCCCTTTAGGATCGCTGAAGGCGCTAAAGATGAACTCCATAATGTATGTGGATTTTCTCAAACAGCACTTCCTGCCATGGTTCAAGAAGAAGAACCGTGTATTTCACAGCAAGATCATTTTTTTGCATGATAATGCACCATCTCATGCTGCACATAAAACATCTGCATCTCTGGCTGATATGGGCATAAAAGGGGACAAACTTATGGTGTGACCCCCATGCTCCCCTGACCTCTACCCCATTCAGAACCTCTGGAGCATCATCAAAAGGAGTGTCTATGATGGCGGGAGGCAGTTCACATCTAAGCAACAGATCTGGGAGGGTATTCTGTCCTCATGCAAAACAATTGAAGCAGAAACCATCCAAAACCTGACAAATTCAATGGACGAGAGAGTTCAGAAGCTCCTTTCGAACAAGGGGTCCTATGTGAAAATGTAACATCACCTAGAATAAAGTTTTGAGTTGAAAACTGTTTGATTTTAGTTTCTAATAACCTGCTAATGCTTATAATTTCAAAAATGACAATTTTTTTGGTCTTTATTAAAATGAAAAGGTTGATCGAAAAGTTTGGGGGATCTAAGAGTGTGGCAACCCAGTAGTCATGATTACTTCGAATTCTGACAATATGAGGGTCATGTTGCAGGTAGTGCAGCAAGAAGGCACTTATGTGTCTTGCGCATTTCGGAGCCCCAAAATTATTTTCCGGGCTAGATGCAGCTAAAAATTATTATTAATTTTAAATCTGGTGGAGCTTAGTATAGATGGCCTAATAGGATCAGTGCTGCACACGGCTACAAAGCCCAAATTATTTTCCAGTCAAGATACAGATAAACATGATTAGTAATTTTAAATCTGGTGGAGCTTATTATAGATGGCCTAATAGAATCAGTGCTGCACACTGCTACAAAGCCCAAATTATTTTCCAGCCAAGATACAGATAAACATGATTAGTAATTTGAAAGCTTAAAACGGTTGGTAGGGTGATTTTAACCAATCATCAAGCTTTTACTCTTCCCAGGATGACACAGGGGTAGAAAAGTCGTTTCGGATCCATGATTTGTTCATCTTTATGAACGTGAGTCTGTCTACATTATCAGTGGAGAGCCGCGTGCGCTTATCTGTCAGCACACCACCAGCAGCGCTGAACACACGTTCAGACAGAACGCTGGCTGCGGGGCATGACAAGATCTCCAAGGCGTAAGTGGCTAGCTCCGGCCATTTATCCAGATTGGAAGCCCAAAAAGAGCAAGGGTCCAGTGACACAGTCATGGCTTCATTGTTTACTTGGAGATACTCCTGTACCATCGTCTCTAGGCGTTGACTATGTGTCAGACTTCTTGTCTCCTGTGGCCTTGAAAAGGATGGGCTAAAAAAGTGGTGAAATGATTCCGCAAAATTGATGTTACCAGCAGATACTGTGGTTCTGTTACGGTTTGAGTGCTGAACACTTGACGGTCCCACGGTTGGCAAGTTGGAACTGTGAGATTCACTACGTGCACCACTGGTGTTTTGTGGAAAAGCACATGTAAGATTCTGCAACAGTCTCTGCTGATACTCCTGTATGCGTGCATCCCTTTCTATGGCAGGAATAATTTCTGCAAATTTACTTTTGTACCGGGGATCTAACAGTGTGGCAACCCAGTAGTCAGGATTATTTCTAATTCTCACAATTCGAGGGTTATGTTGCAGGTAGTGCAGCAAGAAGGCACTCATGTGTGTTGTGCATCCAGGAGCACCAAGTCCCTGTTGTGTTGGTGGCGAGGTAACAATCATGCTTCCTTCCTCTGTCCTCTCCCCCCAACCTCGCACAACAGAAATGTGATCAAGGTCTCCCTCATCTGATGAGTCTTCCATCAGTTCGTCCTCCACTTCTTCCTGGGCTCCTGCACCTTCCTCACTAGTTTGGCTGCTACCATGCGCCCTGGTAAAACCATCTCCCCCACCCTCACATGCCTGCCGCCTTGGTGCTGCCGACCGTCTGGACCTTGCAGATGTTAGCCCTTCTGCATACAACTCCTCCTCCTCTACTTCCTCCACCTCCTCTTGTGCCACCACCTGACTCCGAATTCTGTTTAACATGTGCTCCAGCATGTAAATCACCGGAATAGTCATGCTGATAATGGCATCGTCAGCACTAAACATCTTCGTCGCCATTTCAAAACTGTGCAGAAGGGTGCATAGGTCCCTTATCTGAGACCACTCCTCCAGCGTGATTTGCCCCACCTCTGGATCTCGTTGGCCCAGGCTATACGTCAGAACGTATTGCACCAGGGCTTGTCGGTGCTGCCACAGTCGCTGCAACATGTGCAGAGTTGAATTCCACCGGGTAGGCACATCGCATTTTAGCCGGTGAAATGGCAGGCCCAACGACTTCTGTAGAGATGTAAGTCGCTGAGCTGCGGGATGCGAACGGCAGAAGCGAGCACACAGCGACCGCGCCCTCTGCAGAAGGCCATCTAGTCTGGGATAGTGTCCTAAAAATTGCTGGACAACCAGGTTCAACACGTGAGCCATACAAGGCACGTGTGTGACATTGCCCCGGCGAAGGGCCGCACCCAGGTTTGCAGCATTGTCGCACACGGCCTTCCCTGGTTTCAGGTCCAGTGGAGACAACGATTCATGAAATTGGTTTTCCAGAGCTGACCACAACTCCTTAGCTGTGTGACTCACATTTCCCAGACATTTCAAAGTAAAAACCGCCTGATGACGTTGAGCCCTACTGCCAGCATAGTAAGGAGGTGTGCAGGATCCCTTCTGCGCAGTTAGAAAGCTTGTGGCATGACCAGACAGGCTTTGGGTGCAGGTGGAAGACCGAGAGGAGGTTGAGGAGGCAGAAGCAGTGGAGGAACTTTGACATAAAGAGGATTGACGCACAACTCGTGGGGACGGCAAGACTTGGACAGCAGCCCCTTGTCCTGCTGTCACCATAGTTACCCAGTGCCCAGTCAGTGACATGTAACGCCCCTGTCCATGCCTACTCGTCCAAGTGTCCGTGGTGAAATGCACCCTGTCACACACAGAGTTTCTCAAAGAAGCGGTGATGTTGTGTGCGACATGCTGGTGGAGCGCAGACACACCTTTCTTTGAGAAGTAGTGCCGACTGGGCATCTGGTACTGGGGCACTGCGACGGACATAAGGTCTCGAAAATCCTCTGTGTCCACCAGGTGGAAAGGCAGCATTTCTGTAGCCAAGAGCTTGCAGATGGTGAAATTCAACCTCTTAGCTTTCTCATGGCTAGGAGGAAATGGTCTTTTACTTGTCCACATCTGAGGGACCGAGGGCTGGCTATTGTGCTTAGACGGGGTTGATAAGGGTGTCCCCGGCAAACTGCCGGTCTGTGAGGAAGATGCAGGCGGACATGTTAGGTTGCCTTGATCCAAAGGTGGTGCTATCGATGTCGGACAGCGCTCAACACCAGCTGGTGTTACCACCTCCAAAGAAAATGATGACCTGCCAATCACGCTGGCTGTTGCGGGTAAAGAGGTGGCAGGTCTGCGCCCCAAAACAGGTGTGACTGCTGTCCCCCCAGTCACAGAGGATGAAGAGGCCGCGGATGCACAAGATATGGCAGACGGTGGTTGGCCCGGCCGGCTAGGCCGCATTGTAGCACACTGAGCTTCCCACTGCAACTTATGCTTCATGTCCATGTGCCGGTTCATGCATGAAGTACTCAAACTATGTATTTTTTTGCCTCTACTTAGCTTTTGCTGACAAATGTTACAGATAACACGAGTTGGGTCATCTTTATCGATCTGAAAAAATGCCCAGGCTATGCAAGGCTTAGCACCCATGCGACCTGAAGAGCCACCACGACTTGTGGTGAGAGGCAGAGTTGTGTTTGAGGATGCAGTTGTTGACGTGCTTCCAGTACTACGTCTCTGTCCAGGAAGGCGCAACCTGACCTCGTCGTCACTAGCATCTTCCTCCACCTCCTCTGCTGACCTCATCTCTTGGCTGACTGTGGGTTGACAGTAAGTGGGATCTCCAACCTCATCATCATCACCCTGTGCGTTATCACACCCGTCGTCCTCAGAGCCAACCTGTTCCTGCCCTGACAAAAAACTAAAGTTGTCGCTCCAATCAGGTATTTGAGTCTCATCATCGTCTTCCTCATTGTCTTCACCAACAGGAGTTACAGTTTGGGAATGAGGGTCTACATTATGGTCAGAACCTTCTGCGTCTGGTCCTGGATCCGACTCATAAAGATTCTGGGCATCAGTGCAGATCATTTCCTCGTCTGGATTCACAGAAGCGCTGGAGTCGACCTCTGATTCCCAGGCTATAGTATGAGTAAACAGCTCTGCAGACTCAACCATCTGTTCTACCTCATACTCAGACGGGCAGCTGGAGATTTGGGAGCTGTGAGGAAGCAAGTGCGATTGGGGTGACACCTTTGAGGACTGGAGTATTTGTGATGTTGAAGTTGATGTGGAGGAGAGCCCACTTAAAGGAGCACTTGATATCCGTTGAAGCACCTGCTGTTTTTGTGCCTCATCTGGAATTTGTAGCGATTGGCGTGGCCATAAGAAAGGGATCTTATCACATTGTCCGCTAAAAGAAGTAGACATTTTAGTTTGGCTGGAAGATGGTCTTTCTTCTGCAGATGTTACTGTTGCTTTAACACCTACCCCACGGACACAACCTTTTTTCCCCTTCCCAACACGCCTATTCCCCTTTCCACCAGCAGCAGGCCTTTTTCCACTCATTTTGGTGGTTAACTAATTCACAACTCTGGAGTTGTTTGCACAAAAAAACAATGGATGGGAACCGAGCAGAGCTGAGTGGCCAAACTGTGGTATTAGGCCAAAACTATTGGCTGGGTTAGATGCAGAAAAAAAGTATATTCAATTTGCAACCTGATGGAGGTCAGTATAGATGGACTAATAGAACAAGTCCCCCTCACAGCTAGAAGCCCAAATATTTTTTCAGAGGTAGATGCAGAAAAAAATTGTATTCAGTTTGCAACCTGATGGAGGTCAGTATAGATGGACTAATAGAACAAGTCCTACACACAGCTAGAAGCCCAAATATTTTTTCAGAGGTAGATGCAGAAAAAAAATATATTCAGTTTGCAACCTGATGGAGGTCAGTATAGATGGACTAATAGAGAAAGTCCCACACACTGCTAGAAGGCCAAATATTTTTTCAGAGCTAGATGCAGACAAAAAATTATTTTTAATTTGCAACCTGATGGAGGTCAGTATAGATGGACTAATAGAGAAAGTCCCACACACTGCTAGAAGGCCAAATATTTTTTCAGAGCTAGATGCAGACAAAAAATTATTTTTAATTTGCAACCTGATGGAGGTCAGTATAGATGGACTAATATAGAAAGTCCCACACACTGCTAGAAGGCCAAATATTTTTTCAGAGCTAGGTGCAGATAAAAATTATTTTTAATTTGCAACCTGATGGAGGTCAGTATAGATGGACTAATAGAGAAAGTCCCACACACTGCTAGAAGGCCAAATATTTTTTCAGAGCTAGATGCAGAAAAAAATTATATTCAGTTTGCAACCTGATGGAGGTCAGTATAGATGGACTAAAAGAACAAGTCCCACACACAGCTAGAAGCCCAAATATTTTTTCAGAGGTAGATGCAGAAAAAAATTATATTCAGTTTGCAACCTGATGGAGGTCTGTATAGATGGATTAATAGAACAAGTCCCACACACAGCTAGAAGCCCAAATATTTTTTCAGAGGTAGATGCAGAAAAAAATTATATTCAGTTTGCAACCTGATGGAGGTCTGTATAGATGGATTAATAGAACAAGTCCCACACACAGCTAGAAGCCCAATATTTTTTCAGAGGTAGATGCAGAAAAAAAATATATTCAGTTTGCAACCTGATGGAGGTCAGTATAGATGGACTAATAGAGAAAGTCCCACACACTGCTAGAAGGCCAAATATTTTTTCAGAGCTAGATGCAGACAAAAAATTATTTTTAATTTGCAACCTGATGGAGGTCAGTATAGATGGACTAATAGAACAAGTCCTACACACAGCTAGAAGCCCAAATATTTTTTCAGAGCTAGATGCAGAAAAAAAATATATTCAATTTGCAACCTGATGGAGGTTAGTATAGATGGACTAATAGAACAAGTCCCACACACTGCTAGAAGCCCAAATATTTTTTCAGAGCTAGATGCAGAAAAAAAATATTTTTAATTTGCAACCTGATGGAGGTCAGTATAGATGGACTAATAGACCAAGTCCCACACACAGCTAGAAGCCCAAATATTTTTTCAGAGGTAGATGCAGAAAAAAATTATATTCAGTTTGCAACCTGGTGGAGGTCTGTATAGATGGATTAATAGAACAAGTCCCACACACAGCTAGAAGCCCAATATTTTTTCAGAGGTAGATGCAGAAAAAAATATATTCAGTTTGCAACCTGATGGAGGTCAGTATAGATGGACTAATAGAGAAAGTCCCACACACTGCTAGAAGGCCAAATATTTTTTCAGAGCTAGATGCAGACAAAAAATTATTTTTAATTTGCAACCTGATGGAGGTCAGTATAGATGGACTAATAGAGAAAGTCCCACACACTGCTAGAAGGCCAAATATTTTTTCAGAGCTAGATGCAGATATAAATTATTTTTAATTTGCAACCTGATGGAGGTCAGTATAGATGGACTAATAGAGAAAGTCCCACACACTGCTAGAAGGCCAAATATTTTTTCAGAGCTAGATGCAGAAAAAAATTATATTCAGTTTGCAACCTGATGGAGGTCAATATAGATGGACTAATAGAACAAGTCCCACACACAGCTAGAAGCCCAAATATTTTTTCAGAGGTAGATGCAGATAAAAATTATTTTTAATTTGCAGCCTGATGGAGGTCAGTATAGATGGACTAATAGAGAAAGTCCCACACACTGCTAGAAGGCCAAATATTTTTTCAGAGCTAGATGCAGACAAAAAATTATTTTGAATTTGCAACCTGATGGAGGTCAGTATAGATGGACTAATAGAGAAAGTCCCACACACTGCTAGAAGGCCAAATATTTTTTCAGAGCTAGATGCAGACAAAAAATTATTTTTAATTTGCAACCTGATGGAGGTCAGTATAGATGGACTAATAGAGAAAGTCCCACACACTGCTAGAAGGCCAAATATTTTTTCAGAGCTAGATGCAGATAAAAATTATTTTTAATTTGCAACCTGATGGAGGTCAGTATAGATGGACTAATAGAGAAAGTCCCACACACTGCTAGAAGGCCAAATATTTTTTCAGAGCTAGATGCAGAAAAAAATTATATTCAGTTTGCAACCTGATGGAGGTCAGTATAGATGAACTAATAGAACAAGTCCCACACACAGCTAGAATCCCAAATATTTTTTAAGAGGTAGATGCAGATAAAAATTATTTTTAATTTGCAACCTGATGGAGGTCAGTATAGATGGACTAATAGAGAAAGTCCCACACACTGCTAGAAGGCCAAATATTTTTTCAGAGCTAGATGCAGACAAAAAATTATTTTGAATTTGCAGCGTGATGGAGGTCTGTATAGATGGACTAATAGAACAAGTCCCACACACTGCTAGAAGGCCAAATATTTTTTCAGAGCTAGATGCAGAAAAAATTTTTATTCAGTTTGCAACCTCATGGAGGTCAGTATAGATGGACTAATAGAACAAGTCCCACACACTGCTAGAAGCCCAAATATTTTTTCAGAGCTAGATGCAGAAAAAAATTATATTCAATTTGCAACCTGATGGAGGTCAGTATAGATGGACTAATAGAATGATGCTATGCCCAAAAGATTTTACTTCACTAGGTGCAGTAAAAAAAATGGTATTCTATACACAGGTGGTATATCTTGCAACACAGATAGGCTACTCCACTGACTAACACACTCTGCAATAGGCCAAAAAGGATTAGCTTTGCTAGATTCAGCCAAATGCTGTGAAAAAAACTTGCACAGCACTGGCACAGACCTGCCTGGCAAAAACTGATAGGAACTGATGTAACCTAGTCCTGAAAAGGACTGCAATTACAATTAGTCTTTACTCCCACAATCTATCTATTTAAGAGCACAGACCTGCCTGATAAAAGTCGTAGGAAATGCTGTAACCTAGTCCTTAAAAGGACTGCAATCACAACTATTCCCTACTCCCAAACTATCTGTAGATTTGTGCGAAAATTGGCTTGAAATTAACAAGGTATAGCGCACACAGCAACAGCGGTGCCGTCTAACACGCAGCTGCAGCAGTGAGAAAATGGTGGCGACGGGGAAAATGGCTTGGTCTTATAGGGCAAGGACATGTGACATACACTGCCAATGACACATGCCCTTGCTTGTGTGAAAAAAAGCACTTCGCTCCGTGTGTGCGCTGCTGATAGGCTGACAGATTGCACCTCCCCACTGTAAATGCGGGAAAGAGAAAAAAAATGGAGATCTTCATTATTCCTGCAGAGATCCATCCCCTGCCCCTCCCCCCACCCCGCTGTACACTCAAACTGCGTATTAACATTAATTTTCATCATTACTGAGAAAAAATCCAGTTATGATTTTGGTGCACGAACAGCCGAATTTTTCTCAAATCGTTCGTGTTCGCCGAACGGCTCGAACACCGCCCAAAACAGATCGAATTTGAGATTGGCGAACAGTTCGAGTCGAACAACGCTCATCTCTAGTAGGGATTGCACTCACTGTATGCCCTATAACTGTGTAGCCGAACTGCTCCTTTTGGTACAGAAACATATCCTACAAGACATGTGTGGTTGACTGGCCTGATATTGATGTGAATGGTCCCTGTTCCTCCTGCTCTTTCTCCTTTGCCACCACCTCATCCATCATTCATCACCTGAAGCTTTGTTTTAACGGGAGTCATAGAACTGGGATAGTAGCAGGAAAACATCCAGCAATCCTCGGAGGAGGAAGGATATGCGCCAAAATGCAGACCACCTCAGGCCTAGCCGCTACTACATACATGTGCTTACATTCCAAGGAACAGAAAGTTAAGGAGAAGGATGGCCTCATGAATGATCATGAATAATTTACTCGTTGTGTAGGAGGCCAAACACTGCTGCTGGCTACCTTCTGAAATTTGTGTTGAAGCCTGATTGACCCAGGACCCGCAATCCTCTATGTCTAGTGTTGCATCCCAGTGTCCAACTGTGTACCGGCTTCCACAATATTAACCCAGTGTGAAGGCGTCAGTGAGATGGACCATCCCTGGCCATATTCACTTGTCCATGTGTTTGTGGTTAGGCTGTCCTTTCCACTAAATGCACTGGGGAGGGCACATGTAATGTTTTGGTATGCGCGCTTGTGTATAAGGCGCACCGGGACAAATAGGGGCGGCTGGTGACCGAGTATGGCCTGGTGGCTGGGGACCAAGCGTGGACACCCGGCCACTGGGCGGCTGGGGACTGAGTATGGATGCCAGGCCGCCGACGCAGCCATGACGTGGTGGCCAGATTCCGCCTCCAGATGCCTAAAAGGCCCAATTTCTAGTGCAAGCAAGCAGTATGGTATTGCAGCCTGGGGGTGGGTGGGTGGCAGGCTGCATATTTGCGCTTGCATTGCACGGAATGGGGAGGTACAATTGAACACTGCCCTGGGACAAGGACTTGCACGGGGATAGTTGCAAGTCTGCATCTTCTGATGCGGCAAGGATCACTTCTGATGGGCACACTTTTAGGCAGTGACCTGGGTGTCAGAGATGCTTCCAGGGGTCTTTCCCATGCTGTTCCCATGTCGTTTCAGCACTGTATGCATGTGTCACACTGCGCATGGCCAGATAAGGTTGTAAAATGATAAAATGACATTTCCCGGTGAGTGCATTTGTCACGGTTGAAAGCAATACAAAAGTGCAAAAACGCATAAAAATTTTTACTTGTGAACATAGCCCAAGGTGTGGAGGAGTATTTTAGACTCTCCCAGAGGGATGGGGATGACTCGGTACCCGGGCCTTTGCCTGGCCTTTGGGGATGTCGCAGTGGTCGGCTCCCGGGCCCGTACCCTGGGGTCAGCTTTAAAAAGGGGATTATTTGTTAACTCTATGAAAGTTCGTTACGCCACCTGTGGTTTCTGGTGAGAATCACCAGCGATGCGGCAGTCCACAGAGGATGGTGAAAATACAGCTCGATGGTATAGCTCCCCACAGGTGGAGCTAGGCCTCAGGGCAGCGTACGGAGAGGGGGGATGCAGGACAGGCGAGACCCAGCTGGGTCAGAGCAAGAACGGGGACGGACACGGTAGTCACTTCAGTACCTTTTACTGGTGGTAGTTCAGGCACATCCCGGAGCACTGTAGGGTGAAGGGTGCATATCAGGATCCTCCCCAATGAGCGGGTGTAGGGCCTCCGGTTTCTTGCCTCTGCATAGTAAGTTTCTGACCTGCCTGAAGCTAGGCCTAACTTTATCTCTGTCCTGCAGCGGCTGACGTTGTGGTAGGGCCTTCTCTTGGAGTGCACACTCCCAGCTTACGGGGCCTATGTGTCTCCTGGCTCTGTTACGTATCAGCTCTCTGGTGAACCTGGGACCTGTAGTTCTCCAGGGATTCCGGCTATGCCTTACTGGGTCGTAGAGATCCCAGTAAGCTCGGACCCGGTGTCCGATATATGTTTCGGGGTGAGCTGGGTAAGCTCCCCTGCCCCCACTGCTACTCACTTTCCACTCGCCTTCGGCCACGCTCGGGCCCTCACTAGGCTACTCACACTAACGGCAGCTTGCCGCTCTTCACCGCTCTTACAGGCATCGGCACACCTTGAGCTCTAACTGAGCTACTACTGGGTCTGGACTGTGCTCCACTGCAGCTGACTCCTCTCAGGCACATCAACTGCAGGAACTCTCTCAACAGACTTGACTCTCTGTAGACTCCAGACTAGACTGAGCTCGACTCTGTATTCAGGTCTGTACTTGCTGAACTCTCCAGAGGAACTGCTGAATCACTCTCCTGCCTAGCTCCACCTTCCCTATTTATATCCCTAATGGGCTCCCTCGGCTGGTCTGAGGTGGAACGTGGAGATGTGTGAATGTTTATGGGGGCCTCTTGTGGAGGATTCCATCAATGCACTCCCCTAGGATCTGTGGCTCCAAGCACAGCTGGGCACCACATTTTTGTTTTTGGTTATTTATTTTAACTTATAAAAAAGTCTTTACCCTGGAAAGGATGTTCCTTAACATATTTCACAGGAAAACCATTTCAGTTTCGTTTTTGAACGTTTTATTGTGAGCCTGTAAAAGTGGCTTAATACCTCTGACCACGTTGTTGACAGCAGTGACCTGGGGGTCAGAAATGTTTCCTGGGGCGATCCCCATGCTGTCCCCATGTCATTTGAGCACTGTCACTATCGTTTTGGGCACTTTTCTACAGACTGCCGGGGGTGCCGCCGCAAAAATGCTCGGGTCTCCCATAGACTAACATTGGGCTCGTTGCTCGGGTCGAGCACCCGAGTATCACGGTGAGCTCGGCCCGAGCTTCGAGCACCCGAGCATTTTAGTGCTCGCTCAACACTAGTAGCGAGTTCAAGAGTAGGAGAGATGCACGGGAGAAATCTTGTATGTGATTGTGGGAAGAGGAGATAAGAGGGGAGTAGAGAAGGATATCTTGTGAGGATTGGAGGTTGCGTGCAGGTAAGTACCGGGAGACTAGGTCACAGATGTACGGAGGAGACAGGTTTTGGATGACTTTGTATGCCAAACTTACGATTTTGAACTGGAGTCCCTGGCCAAAGGGGAGCAAAGGGGAGCCAGTGCAGGGATTGACAGAGGGGAAAAGCCGGAGAATAGTGGGGTGACAGGTGGATTAGTCGGCCAGCAGAGTTTAGGATAAATTAGAGAGGTGCAGGAGTATTAGAAGGGAGGCCACAGAGCAGTAGACTGCAGTAGTCGAAGTGGGAGATGATGAGGGCATGCACTAGTGTTTTTGCAGGTTCATGGTTGAGGAATATGGGAGTTTGAGTCGGCAGGAAGTGGAAAGGGCTTGGATCTCTGGTTTATAGGAGAGATCAGAGTCAAGCTTATGGGATTGGGGAGAGTGGACAGCCATTCTCTTTGATGGATAGGTCAGATGGCAGGGTTGAATGAGATGATGATTTTATTCCTGTTAAGTTTTAGAAATTTAACAGTGAAGAAAGATGAAATAGTGGACAGGCATTGTAGTATTCTGTTTAGTAAGGAGGTGATATCAGGTCCAGAAAGGTAGATCTGTGTGTCATCAGTGTAGAGTTGTCTATGAGTTGTCTCAGGCCGAAGGTGTAGATGGAGAAGAGCAAGGGTCCTAGAACTAAACCTTGGGGGACACCGACAGATAGGGGGCAAGATGAGGAGGTGGTCTGTGAGTGGGAGACACTGAATGTCCTGTCTGTTAGGTTTGAGGAGATCCAAGATAAGGCCAAGGCTTTGATGCCAATAGATGAGAGAGTCCGTAGTAAGATGGAATGAGCCACTGTGTCGAAGTCAGATGACATTATCAGGAGGAGGAGGACAAAGTAGTGTCGCTTGGATATGGTGGTTAGTAGGTCGTTGTTGACTGTAATCAGGGCAGTTTCAGTGGAATAGTGCGGTAAGGGGTCAAAGAGGGAGCAGGAGGCGAGGTGGGAGGACAGTACAAAATGGACGTGCTGTTTAAGGCATAGGAAAGAAGTGATATGGGCTGATAGCTAGCTACAGAGCACGGGTCAAGGGAGGGCTTTTGGAGGATGGGTGTGATCGAGGTATGCTTGAAGCATGAGGGGAAGACACCAGTTGTTAGTGACAGGTTGAAAAGGTGGGTTAGGGTTAGGATGAAGACTGTGGTAAGATTTGGAATGAGGTGGGACGGGATTGGGTCAAGTTCACAGGTAGTGAAATGTGATTTGGATAGTAAACAGGAGACTTGATCTTCTGTTATGGCGGAGAAGCTGGTTTTGGAGGAGGAGAGTTTAATTAGGAGGGGCTGTGGGGACTGTAGGCAAAAGCTGTGCCTTATGTTGTCAATCTTCTGCTTGAACAATGAGGCAAAGTCTTCAGCTGAGATGAGAGGAGAGGGAGGGGGAGCTGGATGATGGATTCTTCAGAGATGGCACCCCAATTACCCTTGTTTCCCTCCGTGTCACAAGTCTCCAACTGCCTAACTGACTGTGGAAAACCATAGATGCAGAGCTGTTCACACATTTTATTTCATGGGCATCAGAGGTATGCTCCAAATAGGAGGAAAGCATCTGCCCTATGCCCGATTTTTTTTCAGTTGGACCCGGGGCCGGATGAAGTAGGGTCCGAGAAGAATCTAGACCCTAGTCACCAGACGTTAAACCCCGGGGGTGGAGGTGATCGTGATGAGACTCAGATACCTGAGGCACACGTGGACATTACTTTGCTCTCAGGGCAGAAAGAGGATGAGGGTGACTCTTAGTGCGATGAGTTAAAGAACAGAGAGGATGACGACAAAGTTGTAGATCCCACTGGTGTGAACCCAGAAGCACGCTGCTGAGTAGCTAGGACCCCTGCGGTGCACAACCAATAGGTCCAGTATGTTCTATAGCATACACTATAATTTGTCTAACCTGTGGTTCCGCCTAATGCGGTTACAGGTCGTGACCAGAAGAGGCTGTATGATCGGGCGCAGCCTGATTGGCCATTTTGCTGGGAGGACGAGGAGTGAATCCTGGACTTTTTAGCTTGATAGGCTAACAGAAGACCATTCATGTCACAGCAGATGCCTTGGGGGAAATCCAAGTCTGCATCCAACCGTAGTCATCCTCCCAAAGTAATTCTTCCTCTCTGACAGGAGTCACAAAAACAGTTACACCTTTCCTCCGTAATCTGATCAGCTCCTAGAACACTGAACACTCTGAGCTTCCAGGATGTCACAATATTGTCCTGCTCAGTTAGCTTCCTATTCCAACTAATTAAAACACTATGAAATCTGCCATAGAGTCTGTTCCAGATGCAACAATGTCCTCTTGTGGCTGGAGTCCGATACTGCAACAATGTCTAATCATCCCCATCTCACACGCCTACCCTTAACAACCTACTAAGCTAAATTGAAAGAAGAGACTACAATGCCCCTAGTAAGAATGAAATCAGGTTCCGTAATTTCAGACTCAGTGGGACAAAGACTCTGAGAGACAGCATCTTCCCGAACATTCTTGGTCAGGGACGAGTGGGAGAGGGGACTGATTACATACAGCTATGCGATTGAGCTCACAAAAGTCAATACACGGTCTCAAACCACCATCCTTTTGGCCACAAAAAAGAACCCTGCTCCAACCGGGTATTTAGAAGGGAGGATAAACCCATTCTTCAAATTTTCCTGAATATATACACTCATGTCTTGCCTCTCGGGCTCTGACAGGTTAAAAATTCTGCCCTTAGGTAACTTTGATCCCTCAATGAGCTGGATGGAACAGTCATAAGTTCTATGTGGAGGTAATTTCTGTGAGGTCTCTTCGCAGAACACCTGTAGGAAATCTGCCTCATACCACGGGACCTGGGAGGTGGAACCTATTACGTTAGGAGGCTTGATAATACAAAGGGATTGGCAGTTGGAGGATCACTTAACAATATCCCCCTTTTGCCAGTCAATAATAGGTTTATGAGTGCGAAGCCAAGGGAGACATAGCACCGCAGCATTAGGAAGATCCTGTAAAATAAAAAAGCATGCCTTTTCCTAATGCAGATTTCCTGTTGTGATAGCTACTGGTTTAGCGGAGCGATACCCAATACTCTGGGCAAGGGGAGAATTATCAAGAGAAGATAATGTTATGACGCATCCAAGGAGATAAGAGGAACCTCTAACTCCTTGGCCACAGCAACATTAAAAATACTTATCTCAGCCCCGCAATCAACAAAAGCATTACCCTCTACATGCTTACTGCTAATTGTGATAGCAAAAAGTAAAAGTAATTTCTGTGCTAGGGGTACCTGAGCACCTAACTGGGGATCCACGAACCTAGTTAGGCGTGATCGTTTCCTGCTGGCTCCAGACGTGGACATTTATGAAACAGATGGCGCGAGGAACCACATAAAAGACACTGTTGCCGACGCCATCTTTGCTGCCTTGACTCCCGAGAGATACCAACCTCCATCAAGTCATACAGCTAAAGTCTCGGCGGCCTCCAACAACCAGGGAGGAGAATGATGCACTAGCATATTTTAATATGTTTATTAATTCCAGACAGGAAAGTACTACGAAGAGCAGTATCATTCCACCCAGTCTATGGCCAGTCTATGGCCAATCTACAAAACTGAGAGCAATAGTCCTCCGCAGTGAGGTCCCGCTGACACAATGCCTTAAGATGGTATTCAGCTAAGGCCACCTGGCTCATCATAAATCTGCCCCAAAGCCTTAAAAAACTAATCCACTGATGAGAGTATGGGTGAACCTGAGGGTAATAAAAGAAGGGAAAGACCCACCCGAGTACCTTCATTCCCAGAGGAAGCAGGGCAAAGTTGGAAATATAATTTTTACCCCTCCTTAAACTTACTAAATAATTTCCGATCTCCCCCCCAAGAATCTTAGGTTCTATGGGAATGACCCCCGCTGCAGGACTAGGGTTAGAACTTGCCTGTGTCTGGGGGACCCCCTGAGCCAGGGTCTGGCTGTGCTGGTCCACGGTGTCTGCCAAATCCTGGAACATTCCCAGAAGACCCTGTGTCTGGTCAGTAAGCTGCTTGACCGGATCCATTTTTTAAAAAAAAAATATATATATTGTGGTAGAGTAGTTTGCTCTGCTGCACTCGGAGGTAGATACAGGATACTGTCTCTTTAAATGACTTGGTGGTTTATTATAAAAAACAGCATAAACTACAGCCAAGTGCATAACATAAACATGGCCTTTCTGGCATAACAGGATTCAAACAGGAAAAAAATACAGAACAGTCCTTACTTCGGCCAAGGTACGGCCACTCAGGGTTAGCAACAGCACACAGTCCTGTCTAGCACATAAACACAAGCTCCTCTCTCTCAGGAGCTAGCTTCCATACACTGAACAACACCTGAGTGAAAAGGCTGACTATTTAAAGCCCAGACCACACCCTGGCGTCTAGATATGGTGAATGACCTCCCGCCCGCACTATGGTCATTCACCTATAAAACATGCTTTTTTTAAAATGGCTGATTAACCCTCTCTGCGCCTACTATGCAGGAGAAGACTTCCACGTTTCACATCACTGAAGCTAACAGCCTCAGTGAAATATATCTCCCCTTCAGTATTCTGCCAGTATTTTTGTCACATATCCCCCCTCTCTGCCCAAAGCCGGGGGGGTTTTATCATCTTCACTTGCTAAACATGGAAGTCTGGACAAGGCATTTGCGTTACCATGTAGTTTTCCCGGCCTGTGCTCCACCGAAAAACCAAAGTCCTTGAGTGCCAGAAACCACCTAGTCACCTGGGCATTCGTCCCCATCCTCTCCCACATCCATTTTAGTAGCGCATGATCTGACATTAGCCTGAATTTCTGGCCTAATAAGTAGTATCTCAGGGTGTCAATTGCCCACTTGATGGCCAGGCACTCTTTTTCCACAATAGCATAGTTCTTTTTGCAGGCTAAGAGTTTTCTGCTTAGATAAAGAATGGGATGTTCCTCGCTGTCTTCGTACCTGCAGGTCGGTCAGGGGTGCCGCTATCATGGCAAAATTCGGGATAAATCACTGATAGTATCCCACGAGTCCCAGAAACGCCCAAAAATGTTTCTTGGAGACCAGTTGCGGGAAATTCTGGATGGCTTCCACCTTGTTCACTTGTGGCTTCATTTCTCCCTTTCTAATGACATAGCTCAGGTATTGTGCCTCGTCTTTTCCTATGGTGCATTATTTGGGGTTTATCGTAAACCCGGCCTTATTCCATACCCCCAGTACTGCCTGGAGCTTCTGTAGGTGACTTCTCCAGTCTGGGCTGAAGATCACAATGTTGTCCAGGTAAGCAGCGGTATACTGCTTGTATGAGGCTAGGATCCTGTCCATGGCCCTCTGGAAGGTAGCTGGGGCTCCCTGCAGACCGAACAGCATCCTGGTGTACTGAAAATACCCCTTGGATGTAGAGAAGACAGTTTTCTCCTTGGCACCTGGGGACAAGAGAATTGGCCAGTACCCCTTTATTAGGTCCAAGGTAGTGATGTACCTGGCAGGCCCCAGTCTATCAATAAGTTCATCGACCCTCGGCATCAAACATAGACACTTTGTTTAGTTTTCTGTAATCGTTACAGAATCGCCATTCTCCGTATTGCTTCGGTACAACAACAATTTGGCTGGACCAGCTACTCTTAAACTCCTCGATGACGCCCAGGCTCAACATTCTCCACACCTCCTTGGAGATCACCTTGCGGCGGGCTTCAGGGATTTTATACGGCCTCTGGTTCAGCCGTACATGCGGTTCTGTCAAGAACTCATGCTCTACAACCTTCGTACATCCGGTCAACTCTGAGAACAGGTCTCGGTTTCTCTTCAGCAGTTCTCCACACTGTTGTTTTTGGGCCGGTGATAGTGTCTCTGCCACTGTGATATCCTCGACCCTGGCTTCAGAATTGGCCCCCAGACACGTAGTTTCCACCGGTTCTCTGTCCCACCACGGCTTAAGCAAGTTGATGTGGTAGATTTGGTGAAGCTTTCTTCTTCCTGGCTGATGGATTTTGTAATTGACTTCACTCAACTTCTCGACCACCTCGTACGGCCCTTGACACTTGGCCAGAAATTTACTTTTAACCGTGGGTATTAATACTAATACCCGGTCTCCAGTGCTGAATTGTCTCAGCCTTGCCGTCGATTGTAGATCGTCACCGGGGCTTCTTGTGCCTGTAGGAGGCTCTCCTTCACAACTGGCATCACCCTCCTGATCTGGTTCTGCATTTGGGCCACATGCTTGATGACGCTCCGGTGGAGTGTAATCTCTGCTTCTCAGGTTTCCTTCGCTATGTCCAGAAGTCCCTGAGGATGCTGTCTGTATAGCAGCTCAAACAGTTAGAAGCTCGTAGAGCTCTGGGGAACTTCCCTAATGGAGAACAGCAGGCATGGCAGTAGGCAATCCCAGTCTCACCTATCATTCTACACGACCTTCAGCATTGACTTCAAGGTTTTGTTGAATCTCTCCACCAGGCCGTCTGTCTGTGGATGGCATACAGACATCCGGAGTTGTGTAATCTGGAATGCCTTACACAACTCCCTCATCATCTGAGACATAAAAGGAGTTCCCTGGTTCATCAGGATCTCCTTTGGCAGGTCCGTCCGGAAGAAAATATGCAAAAACTGTGGCGATACTCCTGGCGGAGAATTTTCTCAATGGTACCGCCTCCGGATACCGAGTTGCAACACTACCAGGATGTATTGGTGCCCCCTGGCGGACTTGATCAGGGGCCCGACAAGGTCCATGGCAATCTGGTCAAATGGGACCTCTATAGTAGGCAACAGTACTAGGGGACTGCGGAAGTGAGATATGGGAGCAGTTAGCAGACAGGTGGGGTAGGACCGGCAGTAATTCACAATCTCTCGGTGACATCCAGGCCAGTAGAACCTCTGCAGGACCCACTTCCAACTTTGGTCTACCCCTAGATGCCCACCGAACAAATATGAAAATGGGCAGAGTCTAAAACCTTACACCTATAGGGACCCGACACCACCAACTGCTCTATCATTTCCCCTCTTGGCTTAGTGACCCGATAAAGAAGTTCCTCAACCTGGGAACCTGGTGTCAGTCCCCGGCTCTTGAGCAACCCCATTGATTACACACACATTATGAAATGCATTCTTCAAGGTAAGATCCTGCATTTGAGCAGTACCAAAATTTCCCCCAGAAAGTCCCGATTCAGGAATCGTGGCCTCTTGGGTCACCGTCTCGTCCTCATCACCGGCAAAGACACACAGGGGGAATTCATCTGGCACTGACTGCATTGGGAGTTCACCATGGTGTAAACGGCTCCTTCCTGAGTCACATGGTATGTCTGCTTTCCGCCATAACTCCCAGAACAGGATAAAGTCCCGCCCTATTATTACTGGATGTAGCAAGTCCTTAACCACCTGACCTCATGGGACTCATCCTCACAGTTAGTTTGTATGGTCACTCTGGCCACAAGGTAATCCTTGGCATCCCCGTGAATACATCGTACCCACACGCGTTTCCTGGGGATCAACTGGTGGGGAAGTGTGGCCCTAACCAGAGTCACAAAACTCCCCGAGTCCAAGAGTCCTGTTACCAACACCCCATTTATGGTCACGAGACATGACTGCAGGCGGGATAAGCATAGAAGAAACAGCGGCATCCCAGGCTACAATGCATTTGCTTGGAGGATAAGGGGCAGTGGGCAGCTATCTGGCCTGGGCCGTGACAGCTCCAAAATATAATCTCTCCCGCAGAGACCTTGGGCATTATCTCTCCCGCCCTTTTGGACCTTGGACTCCCTACCTCCTTTTGGTCCTCCGCCCCCAGGTTGGGACCCCCAATATAGAGAGGCCTGCTTTCCCAAAGAACCCTTGACCCCCTGATACCATTTGACCAGCCTGACCAGTTCATCCGCATTCCGGGGATCACCCTGGGCAACCCAAGTCTATATCGGCCTCGGCAGGTAATGCACACATAGGTCCATCACCACTCACTCTACCATCTGCGCTGGGGTAGAGTACTCCGGCTGCAGCCATTTGTGGACCAAATGCAACAGGTCAACCATTTGGGACCAACGGAGTTTCTAGCGGTGATAAGCTCAGCAGTGAACTCGCTGTGCCCTAACAGTCATTGTTAGCCCCAAGCGTGCTAAAATTTCAGATTTTAACTTTCCATATTCCTTGGCATCTTGCAAAGCCAAGTCATAATATGCATTTTGGGGTGTGAATGTACAATTTCAGGTATGGTGCCAGCACCTCTGCCCATTGTTCTGGCGGGAGTTTCTCCCTCTCGGCGACCCTTTCATTAACTGTCAGAAAGGCCTCGTCACCCGGGGTCATTTTTTGCATCACACGTCTTACCGCCTTCTGGACATCGAAGTCATCAGCCGGACCTGACGGTGGAGTGGTCTGTTGGCCTTGGATGACGGTCGCCAAAAGCTGCATCTGCTGCTGCTGATCCTGCTGCTGTTGATGTATCTGCTGTAGCAGCAGCTTGTTTGTCTCCTGCTGCTGCTGTTGCATCAGAACCAGGTGTTTTATTACGTCCTCCATTCTGCCAGACATCACTTGCTGGCTGGTGTCCTCTACCCAGGACATACAACATAGCAGCTACACAAATTCCTGGATCGTTGCACGCATCCGAGACACCACTTGTGGTAGAGTAGCTCGCTCTGCTGCACTCAGAGGTAGATACAGGACAGTCTCTTTAAATGGTGTTTTTTTATAAGAAGCAGCATAAACCACGGCCAAGTGCATAACATAAACATGGCCTTTCTGGCATAACAACAAAACGGAAAAAGGTACAGAACAGTCCTTACTTCGGCCGAGGTCCGGCCACTCAGGGTTAGCAAAAGCACAACGTCCAGTTTAGTACATAAACACAAGCTCCTCTCTCTCAGGAGCTAGCTTCCACACACTGAACAACAACTGAGCAAAAAAGGTGGCTATTTAAAGCCCAGACCACACCCTGGTTGGAGATATGGTAAATGACCTACCACTCGGGCTATGATCATTCACCTATAAAACATGCCCTTTTTAAATAGCTGATTAACCCTCTCTGCACCTACTATGCATGAGAATACTTCCACGTTTCACATCACTGAAGCTAACAGCCTCAGTGAAAAATATCTCCCATCCAGTATTCTGCCAGTGACTTTGTCACTATATATACAGTACAGACCAAAAGTTTGGACACACCTTCTCATTTAAAGATTTTTCTGTATTTTCATGACTATGAAAATTTTACATTCACACTGAAGGCATCAAAACTATGAATTAACACATATGGAATTATATACTTAACAAAAAAGTGTGAAACAACTGAAAATATGTCTTATATTCTACGTTCTTTAAAGTAGCCACCTTTTGCTTTGATGACTGCTTTGCACACTCTTGGCATTCTCTTGATGAGCTTCAAGAGGTAGTCATCGGAAATGGTCTTCCAACAATCTTGAAGGAGTTCCCAGAGATGCTTAGCACTTGTTGACCCTTTTGCCTTCACTCTGCGGTCCAGCTCATCCAAAACCATCTCGATTGGGTTCAGGTCTGGTGACTGTGGAGGCCAGGTCATCTGGCGTAGCACCCCATCACTCTCCTTCTTGGTCAAATAGCCCTTACACAGCCTGGAGGTGTGTTTGGGGTCATTGTCCTGTTGAAAAATAAATGATGGTCCAACTAAACGCAAACCGGATGGAATAGCATGCCTCCGCAAGATGCTGTGGTAGCCATGCTGGTTCAGTATGCCTTCAACTTTGAATAAATCTCCAACAGTGTCACCAGCAAAGCACCCCCACACCATCACACCTCCTCCTCCAAGCTTCACGGTGGGAACCAGTCATGTAGAGTCCATCCGTTCACCTCTTCTGCGTCGCACAAAGATACTGTGATTGGAACCAAAGATCTCAAATTTGGACTCATCAGACCAAAGCACAGATTTCCACTGGTCTAATGTCCATTCCTTGTGTTCTTTAGCCCAAAAAAAGTCTCTTCTGCTTGTTGCCTGTCCTTAGCAGTGGTCTCCTAGCAGCTATTTTACCATAAAGGCCTGCTCCACAAAGTCTCCTCTTAACAGTTGTTGAAGAGATGTGTCTGCTGCTAAAACTCTGTGTGGCATTGACCTGGTCTCTAATCTGAGCTGCTGTTAACCTGCGATTTCTGAGGCTGGTGACTCGGATAAACTTATCCTCAGAAGCAGAGGTGACTCTTGGTCTTCCTTTCCTGGGGCGGTCCTCATGTGAGTCAGTTTCTTTGTAGCGCTTAATGGTTTTTGCAACTGCACTTGTGGACACTTTCAAAGTTTTCCCAATTTTTTGGACTGAATGACCTTCATTTCTTAAAGTAATGATGGTCAATCATTTTTCTTTACTTAGCTGCTTTTTTCTTGCCATAATACAAATTCTAACAGTCTATTCAGTAGGACTATCAGCTGTGTATCCACCAGACTTCTGCACAACACAACTGATGGTCCCAACCCCATTTATAAGGCAAGAAATCCCACTTACTAAACCGGACAGGGCACACCTGTGAAGTGAAAACCATTTCCGGTGACTACCTCTTGAAGCTCATCAAGAGAATGCCAAGAGTGTGCAAAGCAGTCATCAAAACAAAAGGTGGCTACTTTGAAGAACCTAGAATATAAGACATATTTTCAGTTGTTTCACACTTTTTTGTTAAGTGTATAATTCCACGTGTGTTAATTCATAGTTTTGATGCCTTCAGTGTGAATGTACAATTTTCATAGTCAAGAAAATACAGAAAAATCTTTAAATGAGAAGGTGTGTCCAAACTTTTGGTCTGTACTGTACATATAGCGTATGTGTGATGTTTCCACATATCTGCAAAAATCTACCAGATGAGGCCTGGAAATAAAACTCAGCTTCAATTACAATGCAAATCTAACTATAAGGTAAATGTTGCATTTCCAGGGATCTGATCTGCCCATTGTAGTTCTAGTTACTCTATATTATAGTTTTACGATTTCTATGTATTTAACGTGTGAATTGTGTTATCCTTCTGATAACTTATGTGTTTCTGGAAGTTATTTCTATATGTAATGTGGGCTAATTATTTTTTCCTCTTGACTTTCTAAAAGCTCACGTGTCACTGAGCATTATTTGCATATTTATTATGACATCATGGGCCTTTGTCACATAGTGATGTCATAAAGACACATTCCTTTAAGACAGTGTGTGAGGTTCTAAACTGTATCAGTGCTGTTGTCTTATTTCTGGGACATAGTTCTGTTTTCTCTGCGACCTTAGCGACTTGTGGCTACTGGAAGCGATTTGATTGATTTCGTTCAATATTTCTGGTTTTAACCAGACCAAAATGTGGCTTTTCCTGCTGATAACATCTTTCTTCGTTGGACCGTCTCTCTGCTGCATTGAATGTGACTCCAGAGGGGAAAAGGCTATGGAAAAGTTTAAGATCTTTATCAATAGCCAAGTCAATGAAGACTTAGATGACTTTGTGACCATCAAGCGGTTTGCCAAAACTGCTGAACAAGCAGTAGTGAAATATCTGGAAGATGAAGTTCTGATGCTGGGTAAGTCTCTCACTACTATTCGCTATATTTTCCTAAATCTCTCAATGCTAGATAGATATATATATATAAATAGATAGGTAGATAGATAGATACTGTACATACATGCATAGATAATAGATAATAAATAGAGGATGGATAATAGATAGATAGATAATAAATATATAATAGATAGATAATAGACAGATAGATAATAAATAGATAGATAATAGACAGATAGATAATAAATAAATAGATAATAGAGAAATAGATATATAATAGATAGATAATAAATAGAGGGTGCATAATAGATAGATACATAATAGACAGATAGATAATAAATAGATAGATAATGGAAAATAGATAGATATGACACCGATAATTATTGTATTTATTTCATTCCAGATAATTTCGCAATATCAGAAATAGCGTCAGAATATAAGAAATGTATTGATCTGATTGAGGAATCTGACTTTACAGGTAAATTCAACATTTTCATGTAGATAAAAATTCAGTTTCTCCTACTAATGCAAAATTGATCATAATGTTTTTGGGGGCTGGGGTGGGGGGCAAACACTAATAGATGAGTCGATTGTAATATCTGTCATTGTTCCTTCTCTTTGTATATTGCAGCCATCCAACTCCTTCAAACAGTTGGACTTCATTTCCAACGGCTGAAAGACAAAGTCCGGACTATTGTGGAGCAATCTAACACCAGTAAGTGAGATATTTCTTCTTGTGGAGCCGGCTGTGCATGGAATAGAAGCATTCCCCATGCTCCATGTACATATACACCTTCCAATATTGATGTATTGGAGGTAATAGGATACATACAAAGACTTAGTATCCAGATATTTCTGTAGTCCAAGAAAGGAATACTTTTTATTTATACCTATTATATACTGTATTTCACTGCTCTGTTGCTTTTTAATTAATAATTCTGCTTTTCTTGAATTCTCTTTTTAAGGGAGATGCCCCAATAAACGAGGTAAGTTCTTCTACAATACTACAATCCTTTCACAGCCTCATGTAGAAATACTAGTACAGACACAAACTCTAGGTTCCCCCATAGCCCCCTGTAAGATCGTTCCTCTTATTTCCTCCCCTCACTACAAGTCTGTAATGTCGTCCAGTCCAGGACATTCCTGTTACTGTATGAGTCTGACAACCAAAACTTTCACTAATTTGTCATTTCTCATTTTTCAGGTGTGAACAGCTGTGGTAAGTACATTTTATACTTTATTTCAGCCTCTTCATTGATTTTATTATTGTCTATATTATTAGAAGGTTTTAATACTGTACTTGCATTTCCCCAGGTTTAATGGTGCAAACCTATACTCACTGTGATACCTGCCTCAAGGAGAATATCATCTGTGCCGGCGGTCCTCCAGAAAATCAAGGTACTTTAAAAGATTTATTTTCTTAGCTAGAGAAAACATATAGGACACAATTCATGATAGAAATCTTTCCAGAGCTCTGGCAGCAATGGTTTAAAAAATTCACAAAATTTTTGGGCAAGTCGAAGTTGCGCAAGAGTTTTGCGAATTTTGGCTTTTTAAACCCCAGTTCCTCACAGCTCTGCCAAAATAAATGGAGCTGGGGTGGGACCGGTGTGTGATCCCACAGCTCATCTAATTGATGACGAAATGTGGTGGTGTTCCTTACATCAGACATCTAACTCCAGTCAGGGACTGGAGTAAGATTTTTGGCAAGGCGCACAGAGGCATACACCACTTGTCACACGCTCCTCATTCATTAGGAGATATGCACCTCTTAATGTATTAGGAGCGTCCGACTCCTACAAGCACCCACCTTGATGAGTCGGAACCATTGTCATTTATGTAAATTATATTTGTAAAATATTTTCATTGTGATCTGCCAAGAGAAATCTGTGACCGCTGACTGGTTGCTCACATATAAAGAGTATTACGTGTATGTTGGACACACATTGTGGTTGGCACTTTCTGGGGTCTCTGCGACTAGCACTGTAACACAGAGAGGCATATACATATATATACTGCGTATATATATATATATTAGTGTAACACACCACATATAATGCCTGAGCTAATTAGAGTTTCTAATAATTATTATCTGGAGAGCTGATTAGATCCAGTAGCAGGATGGAGAGAATACTCCAATATATGACTCCCAGTAAAGCTCAGGTCATTGCCTATAAGCACAATCTTTCAGGGGAGGTTTGATATTATAATAATGTACTTATGAGAAGAAGAAATGACGACTTTCCTCTGACTGGATGATGGGATTTATTGTATGATGTCTCTTCTCTTCACAGAGTACTTTGATAGATGCAGCTGTTTGTGCATTGAAAACAAATGTACCGGTAAGTATCATCCTATGTTCCTATATATACATTAATAGACCGTCTGTGCACAAGTGTTAGGCAATTTTATTGTTTGAAATGTACAAAAATACATTTCTGACATTTAAAAAAATATATCAGTGACCAATATAGCCCCTCTTCATTACAGTAACTGTCATAAGCCTTCCATCCAAGGAGTCTGTCAGTTTCTTAATCTGTTGGTGATCAATTTTTGGGAAACATTAACTACAGCTCCTCAGATGCTATTCACAGAGGGTGTACTGTTTTCCTTTACCGTAAAAATCCGTAAATAATGTCCTCTATTCTGACCCCTTTATTTATCAATGTTTTTTATTCTGAGCACCATCATATAACAATATCCTCCATCCTGAGACCCTTCCTGGTATAATGTTCCTCCAATCTGAGCCCCTTCCTGGTATAATGTTCCCATTCTAGGCCCCTTCCTGGTATAATGTTCCCCATTCTGAGCCCTTTCCTGGTATAATGTTCCCCATTCTGAGCCCCTTCCTGGTATAATGTTCCCCATTCTGAGCCCCTTCCTGGTATAATGTTCCCCATTCTGGGTCCCTTCCTGGTATAATGTTCCCCATTCTGGGTCCCTTCCTGGTATAATGTTCCCAATTCTGGGCCCTTTTAGTAACAATGTCCTGGATCCTGGGGCCCATCTTGGTCTAATATTCCCAATCTTGGGCCCCATCTAGTAATAATGTCTTCTCCTTTTCTCCTCTGCTCTTCTTTAATTTTTTTTAAAATAAACAATTCTCCTTACCTTCCTTTCACTTCACGACTTGCGTCATCCTCTTCTATGGCCAGCTCCGGCATGTCTGCTCCGAGAGACGCATGACATCACTGCTAGGTGCTGCCCGTGACAGTGACACCGGCGTCTGCTGTCAGTCTCTAATTGGCCTGGATGTGTATTGCGGTGCAGAGAGCCGGCAAGTCTTTATGCCGTAATACATTTCATCCGAGGATGCACATCCAGATTAAGTAGAACATGGTGTCGGCAGACCCCCACGGTCGTGCCCCTGTTCAGACTATTCAAGTTTATACAACATGAGTTGGAAAATACTCAGAAAAATGATGATATGATCAAAATACTCACTTGCCTAATAATTGTGCACACAGTGTAGTAACACACAAGACCCACAGTGCTCACTATATATTATAGTTTCTGAAGACTTCCAATAGGCCAGAGTTCATGGCTGACAATCTTGAAATGTATGAATATTATTCCGAATAATGAGATTCCTACAGGTTCTATAGGCAGAATATAAGGGACACTGGCAGTCGGTCTGTTGTCCATGTGCTGGTTACTGGGGGGAATATTACACATCCGGACATTATTATACTTATTTTAATATAATAAAACATGTTTAATGCTAAGTTAATATTTCATTATTTTTTTTTTTTCAGATTTGAAAACCGGATCTTCTTGTTCTCCCTGCAGAAACAATGAAGTCCATGTTTCTGAGACTTTACAGTGTGGAGGTGAGGAGATACTATAATGTGACCAGTTACTTTTAGCTATAGGCCCCGATTCATACAAGTATTTACGTCAGAAATCTAGTGTGAAACACTTTGAAAAGTCACAATTTTTTGCACCACATGAGACTGTACAACAATTTTGCAACTTTTGTCAGTTTTTTGCCAGTTTTGCCCAGCTCCTCCAAAGTAGACATACCTGGGTGGGATGGAGGCAGGACGGGGCATGAGATGCTTGATCGTCCAATTTATGACAAGCTGTGGCGTACATTACACCACAAATCTTACTGAAGTCACTGACTAGAGTAAGATTTATGGCAAGACGCACGAAGGCGCACCCCACTTTTCAGATGCACCTGATACATTAAGATGCATGTGCCTCCTAATGAATTAGGCACCTCTTACTCCTTTACGCACTCTCATCAAAACTGATGGGAAGAACTCCGGTCTTGATGATTCGGAGTCATAGTGTAAAAGATTCATCTGCATATTCTCACTGAGCAGCAAACACCTGTGACACCAATATTCCCCAATGTTACATATGGTATGAGTTGTGTTATTGTGATAATACCTTTAACCCCTTCACCTCCTTGGGTTTTTCTGTTTTCGTTTTTTGCTCCCCTTATTCTCAGAGCCATAACATTTATATTTTTCCGTCAATATGGCCATGTGAGGGCTTGTCTTTTGCGGGATAAGTTGTTCTTTGGAACGACACCATTAGTTTTGCCATATCGTGTACTGGAAAACGGGAAAAAAATTCCAAGTGCTGTTAAATTGCAAAAAAAGTGCAATTCGACAATTGTTTTTTTTTTTTACCTTGTTCAATAATTACTTAAACTGACCTGCCATTATGATTATCAGGGTCAATAAGGGTTTGCAGATACCAAACATGTATAGGTTCTTTTTTATTTAAGTGGTGAAAAGAAAATCCAAAATTTGGAAAGAAAAAAAATTGGTGCCATTTTCAGAGACCCGTAGCGTCTCCATTTTTTGTAATCTGGGGCTGGGTAAGGGCTTATATTTTGCGTGCTAAGTGAATTTATTTATTTGTACCATTTTGGGGTAGATATAATGTTTTGGTCGCCCGTTATTGCACTTTAAAGCAATGTTGCAGCGACCAAAAAATCGTAATTCAGATTTTTTTCTTGTTACGGCATTTAACGATCGGATTAATTATTTTTATTGATAAGTCGGGTGATTCTGAATGTGGCGATACCAAAACGTGTATTTTTTATTTTTTTTATTTGATTTTGAATGGGGCGAAGGTGGGGGGGGTGATTTGAACTTTTATGTTTTTAAAAATATTAAAATAAAAAATATATATTTTTTTCACTGTACACTTCCTTCAATAGTAACTATGGGAGACTACAAGCTGCGATCATCTGATCGCCTGTGTTCGCCAGGGCCTCAGTGCTGCTATGTGTAACCAAACCGCTCATCTGCTATGAGCGCCGAGCGCTGAGCGGTGCTCATAGCCTACCGGTAATGACAACCGCAGGGTTCTCCTGCAGACGCCGGGTTGTCATGCCAGTCCATCGGCGACCCACAGTTATGTGACACCGGTGCTGATGGGCGGGTCTTATGACACGCTTCCGGTGCGTGCATGTTAAATGCTGCTGTCAAAGTTTGACAGCGGCTTTTAAAATGTTAACAGCCGCGGATGCATCGCGATTCCACCCATGGCTGTTAGGGGCACATGACAGCTGATCAGATCAGCTGTAATGTCCACAGAAAGGTGTGGGCTCATCGCCGGAGACCTCACCAAAGAGGAGAATTTGACCTTGGATGTACTCATACTTCCAAGGTTGAAAAGGGGTTAAACATGGAACTATACTTTCAACACAGTTTGTATAAATCAATAGTATAGGCAATTATATGGAACATTGTAATATATCTTATCAGGGAAATCTGCTTCTCTCCTCTCCTATCAGACACTTCATCTCCCAACTGCCCCCTAAACTTGTCATGCACTTTAAAAAAAAACAGTTCAAATCCTTCTTGCGCAGACAAGACAGAGCACATGATCCCATACCATTATACTTTATGCAGATGGGAGGCGAAGGAAAAGTGAGAAGCAGGGAGAGAAAGCGGGCAAAGGTAGACTCAGAACTATCGTGCTGAGCTTGATATCAAGTCTTTTACCTCACATCAGAGCTTGATTCTCATCTATACAGTTCAGTATTGCAGTATACTTTCCTACATGCCCCTCCTGCTTCCTTCTGTGTGCTCAATAAAAAAGGAAGAACAGGAATCCATGTGTCTGTCTCTGTGTGCTTTGCTGTATACAGGAGAAATCACATCAACAAGTCTCCTCCCACCAGCTCAGAGTGGATAGCAGATTAAAAGATAGAGCATGTAAAGGGGAAAATATGTGAAAATGTAGTTTACAAGTCTTATAATATCCAGATACAATGTTATTCTTCATGTACACATGACAGCTTATTCTGAAAAGCTACTTGAAAGTATGGTTACCTTTTAAATGTTTTAAATGCAGGGAAATTATTTCTGTAAAAGTTTTTATTACTTTTTTATCTAGAGAGAAACATAGAAGTTCCAGAGGATGAAGATCTAATCCTGGACTGTAGCTTTGAATGGCATGCCAGGCTGGAGCAGTCCTATCAAAACAAATTCACTAGGGTAAGTACAAGGCAGCTTATCTAAAGGATATGGTTAAATATTGTAGATGAGATAATAATAATTATCATTATTATAATTAACATTGTACATACGACCATAACATTTTGGTATTAATTGCCAAAGTGATAATGACAATGCTAGAAATAATCCCGATTATAAATCATTATGACATATAACGCTCTGACATTTATCTTTCCAGCTTATGACCGGCGGTTATCCATTTCCCCCATTGATTGAACTGGAAACAAAAGTCATCGAGGAGCCCTATCTAGAGATCAAGGGCATACAGATGATCGACTCCGGCATGTACATGTGTTCCACCACACTGAAGTCTGCAGTGCCAGTCAGTAAAATCATGTATCATGTGAAAGGTGAGGACATATTATCACTGACACTATGCTGAATGTTAATATTTAGATATATGGGATTTTGGTGCAACTCAAAGTTTCACCAAAATTTTGGGCCTTTTAATGTCTTCACATCAGTTTTCCTAGCTCTACCAAAATGGGTGGAGCTGGGGTGGGATGTGGGCAGGATGCCACAGCTTGTCTAATTCATGACCAGTTCCTGACTGGAGTAAGATTTCTGGGGTGGAGTATGGAAGCGCACACCACTGATCAGGCGCCCCAGATTTATGAAGAGGCGTGCACCTCTTCATGAATCAGGGCTCTCTGACTACACCACGATCTTCATCAAGACCAGAGAGAAAATCACTGGCCTTGATGAATCCGGGTCCTGGTATCTATTAGAAACTTGACAATATATTGGATTAATACTGGAGTCACCTATGGTATAAATCAAATTTTACCTATAGGCTCCAGCGGTGCAGTTATGTGGACTGCAATATGGATACATGGCTTCTGGTGATATGAGGCTGATTTGTTTTTGCGGTGTTTATTGTGCAGTAAAAATTACTCAGCAACATAATTTTTCAGGTTGGTATGATTATGGTGATACCAAACTTACATTGTTTTTTTATTGAGGTGGTAAAAATTTTTTGAAAGTTTGCAGAAATAAATTTTGGTTTGTGTTGTCGTTTTCTGAGACCCATAACATTATAATTTTTCAGTTGATGGAGCTGTGTCAGGGCTTTTTTGTGTGGCAAGCTGACATTTTTATTGATACTTATTTGTGGGCATCTCCCGGGGACGGTGCGGGTTCAGCTCCTGAACCCGCTACATACAGGGAGACCCAAAGTAGGAGGTGCAATTGCATCCTATGTCGGGAAAGGGTTAATGTCCTATAAGATAACATTCTTTTGATAGAATAAACTAATACAGATTTTTGTTATCTTAGTTCTCAGAGGATCTGGAAGGACGACTGAAAAATTCAAGCCTCGTCCTACACTGCCTAATGTACTTGACATCGCTGAGCCGGAGCCGACATTTATGAAGGAGATAACAACTAAGAAAAAATCCTTCAAAATATTATTGGCAGTCAGCGTCATCATCATCATACTGATTGCTGCAATATGGTATTTATCCTTTATAATCAACAAATAATTATGTACTTGTAGATGAGAATTTAGAGCTACATGTAAATAGCAGATATAACATAACGTATGTACTGTTTTTTTTCAGCATTTTCATCTGCATAAAGCGCTGTAAAAAATGGAAACGGCAAAAGCCTCTGGAAGAAAACCCAGGACAGAAGGCAAAAGGTCAGGCACGACCTTATCAAACTGTCTGATCTGACAACAAATGACAAAAATATTCCCAAAACTCTGCATTCCATAACTACCCTAAAAAAACCTCCCCAATCCCTAAAAAAGAACTTCTCCCAATCCTATCCTAGAAAAGCCCCAGTCTTTCCTCTCCCTATTCCTTTCTTCCAAAATAAATTGATAATTGAACATATAATGACTGCAGCATTTCTTTTTCATTAGTTTCTGGACTATTTACACAGGCAGAAAAACAACGATAGGGATAGTACGATCTCTAATACAATTGTTCTGTCTCATATACAGCACATGTTAGCGGTAACACATGACCTGTTTACACGGGGAGATGTGCAGCTGATAACAATCATTTTTATGTATGCACAGAAATCCAATTAGTTCATGTTAGAACCCTCCTGTTTGTTTGTTTTTCTTTCCTGTGTTTTGCGGTCATGTGACCATTTGTCTTTATATTCTAGCTCCGCCCTTTTGGCTGTGCTGTACTTCAGTTTTTGACTGCTTCTCTAGCCAGGTGCTTCTGTGCCTATCTGGCAGCTCGCTTTGTCCTTCTGGGACCTTTAGTACCTTTTTGTCAGTTTGTATTTTTGTGTTCTGCAACTACTTCTCTGTTTAGGAGGTGTCCCATTTTTGTCCCAGTCCTTAGTTCTTTTAGGGACCCCTTCCCTAATACTATAGGTCTCCGTTCAGACTAGCCGAGGACTAAGGCGGGTCTGTTTGCTAGGAACAGGCAGACCGCTACATCGTAGGGATTCAGCTTAGTCTTATTGTAGGGACAGCGTTCCCCTATCTTTCCTTAGTTCATGTTACAGATCATAACAGTAAGTCCAGCCCAAAAAACTAAAAGGAAAGCAATCCGGGGATCAGTATGGTTTCCGTCCAAGATTTGGCTCAACGCCTGCAGGGATTATCTCTGGAGGTGGCCAAACTCCAGCAACACGTGAGTGGCTCTTCTGGAGCGCATTTTGTGGAACCAAAGGTAGGAGTGCCTGATGTTTTTTATGGTAAACAGCAAGATTATTTTTCCTTTATAAATGCTTGTTTGTTATATTTTCGTTTGAGACCAAGGTCCTCTCGGAATGAATCACAGCGCATTGGTTTTATTATGTCACTTTTTGCGCAAGGAACCACAAGGGTGGGCCTTTTCTCTCCAACCTAATGATCCGTGTTTTAGGTTGGTAGAAGAATTTTTTTCTGCTATGGGGCTATTATATGACGATCCTGATCGAATCTCATCTGCTGAGACAGAACTCAGGCGTTTGAATCAGGGGTCAGGTGATGTTGAAAATTATTGCACACACTTCAGAAGGTGGTCCTCAGAAGTTAAATGGAATGATGCGGCGCTTAAATGTTTATTTCTTGCTGGTCTAAGTGAAAGGGTTAAGGATCTGCTAATTGCATTCCCTGCACCTGAGACCTTGCAGGATGCCATGCAATTAGCTATACGTGTGGACAGGAGACTGAGGTCCAGGGTGAAGGATGTAAAAACTCCTGTAACGTCAGGTCCTAGTCCCCAGGAAATCTGCTCGGACGGCGGAAAACCGATGGAGGTTGGGGCGATGTCACTCTGCTCTCAGGAAAGAGACCGGAGGTTTGCCAAGGGATTGTGTCTTTATTGTGGTAAAGCTGACCATTTGATTAAGAATAGTGTTGAGCGAGCATGCTCGACACTGCTTGGTACTCACCCGAGCATCACGCTACTCGGGATGTTCGGCGAGCACTGAGCATTTCCGAGTTACTCGGGCGGGAGCTCGGGTCTCCGCCCTGCATGTTTGGCGCTCTTTACAGAGCCAATGAACATGCAGCGATTGCCAGCCAGTCACTGTAATCCTGCAGCCATGTTGTTTGTGGGCATTACAGTGATTGGCTGGCCACACAGCGTCACCTCGAGTGTTTAAAACCGGGCGCCGCCATCTTGGACACAGTCGCTCCGGATTAGACAGTGTAGGGACAGCGCTGCTGAGCTAGGGAGAGATTTTTCCTGCGAAATAGTTAGTGTAGGGTCTGTAAAGGCTGCCAGAACAAACAAACAGTCCTTCTCAGGACTAATATCCATCCCAGATATCAGGCAGGCAGGCTGTATAGGAGACGCAGTGGTTATACCAGCAAACGCTGCATTACAGTCCTGTGTGCTCCTGTTTCTGAAATTGCTGGACTTAGCTCCAGGTCTCGGGGGCCAGTAAAAATCCTTTTTTTTTCATCTAAATCCTCTTTTTTTTTTTCCTCCTTCACACTGTACAAATACCCGTCTTATTAACCTATTGGTGTCCGCCCCCCCCCCCCCCCAAAAAAAGTGTGTCTCTGATTATATCTGTTGAAAAGAGTCTGGTATAGGCCACAGAAACAGAAGTGTGGTTTTGCAGTTCCACGGGTCAAATCTCTGTAGTATCCAGCTTTGGGCCTTTTGTATATAAAAGAAAAACAGTTTGAGTGTGTCGCTCACTGTTCAGCCGCAAATCTATATATTTAAAAAAGTCTGGTATACACCAGTAAATTAAAACTGTGGTTTTGCTGTTCCACTGTAAAAAATCTCTATTATCCTGCTTTTCGCATTTTTTGCAGTAAAAAAAAAAAAAAATGTAATCGTGTCTCCCTGATTGTCCAGACACAAAAATATATCTGTTGAAAATAGTCTGTTGTAGGCCCGACAAATCCCAGTGTTGTTTTGCAGTTCCACGGGTCAAATCTCTGTAGTATCCAGTTTTGGGCCTTTTGTATGTAAAAAAAACAGTTTGAGTGTGTCGCTCACTGTTCAGCCGCAAATATATATATTTAAAATTTTATGGTATACCCCAGTAAACAATAACTGTGGTTTTGCCATTCCACTGTAAAAAATCTCTGTTATTCAGGTTTTGGTATTTTTTCCGTAAAGAAAAACAGTAATAGTTTATCCCTGATTGTTCTGATTGTTTAAAAGAGTCCGGTGTAGGCCAGAGAAATAGAACTGTGGTTTTCCTTTCCACGGTTCTAATCTCCTTTTTATTACCCTTTTTCCATTGATAGAGTGAGTGTAAACTATTTTACTTCCTTTACAATGGGCAAGGCGCGTGGCAAGGGACGTGGAAGTGGACGTTCTGGTGATGGTGCGTGCAGAGGACGGGGCCGTGGCCAAGGTGAAAATGTGCCACAACCAACAGCCACATCTTCTCGCTCCCACTTCTTGACCGAATTACTAGGGAAGCACAGAACAACACCAGTATTGCGAACTGATCCGCTTGAAGTGGTGGAAGAGGAGATCCCATGTAGCGATGCTCAAATATTTGAACAGCCACGGCCACAGGAAGTTGACGCTGGCAATTTGTCACAAGACGTGGACGATGACGAGACACAATTGCCAGGAAGTGAGGAGGAGGATCGTGGTGCGCAAGTGGAAGAGGAGGAGGTGGTGGATGATCTAGTAACTGACCCAACGTGGCAGGAGAACATGCAGAGTGAGGCCAGCAGCACACAGGGGGAGGGAGGCAGAGTACCCCAACAGGCATGAAGAAGCAGTGTGGTGGCCGCAGACAGAAGACGGTCTACCGTTCCCTGTAACACCAACACGAGGGACGTTGCCAGTACAAGCGGTAGGTCTTCCAGAGCCTGGAATTTTTTTAAAGACTCTGCTGATAACACCAAAAAGGCCAGTTGTACCACCTGCCATGCCAGCATCAGCAGGGGTGACAAAACTACCAGCCTGACCACCACCAGCATGATCAGGCACATGGCAGCAAAGCACCCGACTGTGTGGGGCGAACCCCAGGGTCCACTACCAGTGTCAGCGGGTGGCACCACTGCTTCTTCCGCTGTTGTGCATGCAATAGAACCCCCTGTTGTGTGCGCAAGGCAATCCCCTGTCCATACTGCATGTAAAGATGCCCCCTCCTCTCAGTCTTCACTTGTTATGGCAGTTTCTCAAGAAACAGCATCAACGTCCACATCCACGTCCCACCGCAGTGTTCATTTGTCCATATCCCAGACCTTTGAACAAAAGCGGAAATTCGCAGCTAACGCCCCACAGGCCACAGTCCTAAATTCGCACATTTCACGACTGCTTGCGTTGGAAATGCTGCCTTTTAGGCTGGTGGAGACGGAATCCTTCCGCAACCTTATGGAGGTGGCCGTCCCTTGGTACTCGGTCCCCATCTGACACTATTTTGCCCGGTGTGCCATCCCCGCACTACACAAGCACGTGTCCCAAAACATCTGCCGTGCCCTCAACAACGCAGTTACTGGGAGAGTCCACCTGACAACGGATGCGTGGACAAGTGCTTGTGGCCAGGGACGGTACATCTCCCTGACAGCACACTGGGTAAACATAGTGGAAGCCGGGACCCAGTCGGACTTTGGGACGGAACACATACTCCCCACACCGAGGATTGCGGGCCCTATGTCAGTCAGAGTTGCCCCCACAGTGTACAGCTCCTGCGCATCATCCTCCTCCTCCTCATGCTCAGCCTCCATCTCAGATATCATCACATCAGTTACAAGCTGGAAGCACTGCAGTACTGCCTCCGCCAAGCGGCAACAGGCTGTGCTCATAAGCTTAGGTGATAAACCTCACACTGCTTGTGAGTTGTGGACAGCTGTGAAAGAGCAGGCAGATCTGCGGCTGAGACCGCTGAACCTACATCCAGGCATGATCGTGTATGCCAATGGCCGTAACCTAGTGGCGGCTCTGAGGCGAGGCGAGATCACACACGTACCATGCCTGGCTCATGTGCTTAACCTCGTGGTTCAGCGGTTTCTTAAATCGTACCCCGAGTTGCCAGATCTGCTCGTGAAAGTACGCCGCCTGTGAGCTCATTTTCGGGAGTCGGTTACAGCTTCTGCCGCCCTTGCTGTGTTGCAGCAGCATTTGCAGCTTCCGGCACACCGACTGGTGTGTGATGTCCCCACACGTTGGAGCTCTACCCTCCACATGTTGCTAAGGATTTGTGAGCAGAAGAGAGCAGTTGTGGAGTACCAGCTGCAACAAGGCCATCGATATTCAGGTCAGACTTCACACATAAGACCTCAGGAGTGGACCTGGATGTCTGACATATATACAATCCTGACAAACTTTGAGGAGGCCACCAAGATGGTGAGTGGCGATGACGCCATCATTAGTGTCAACATCCCACTTGTCTGTTTTTTGCAACGCTCTCTGCAGAGAATTACAGAGGAGGCATTGCAGCACGTAGCGGGCGATTACACACAGCCCAGCCTCATCTCATCACAACGTGCATTGGGGGACAATGAGGGAGAGGAGGAGGAGGAGGAGGAGGAAGAACAGGAGCTGGTATCCTGCGTTGTAGACGGTAGTACCTCTACAACTGTCATACCGTCGGTTCAGCGTGGGTGGCCTGAGGACGGGGGGGGGATAGGAGGAGGAGGAGGAGAGCATGGTCAGTCGTCATCTTGGTGAGGACAAGGAAATCTTGCCCGTTACCAGTCTGGCACGCATGGCTGACTTTATGTTACGCTGCCTTAACCGTGACCCTCGTGTCGTCAAAATGTTGGGTGACAGTCATTACTGGTTGGTGACACTTGTAGACCCCCGCTACAAGGAGAACTTTCACTCTCTTATTCCTGACGTGGAGAGGTCTACAAAAATGGGGCAGTACCAGAAGGCCCTTGCTGCAGAACTGTTAAAAAAATTCCCATCTGAACACGCTAGCGGCAGAGGTCACAGTTAGTTGTTGCCCAACCAAGGCGTACATGCAAGAGAGACGCAACTCCAATCCGGCAGAGGCAGGGGAACACTGTCAATGTTCTGGGACAGTTTTCTCAGACCCTTCATTCGGACAGACCCTGATGCGCGGGGTACTCTCACAAGGAGTGGTAAATTTCCAAAAGATGGTGAGTGAGTACCTTGCCGACCGTACCAGCGTCCTCCGAGATTCCTCTGTGCCTTTTAATTATTGGGTATCCAAGCTAGACACTTAGAATGAACTCGCTCTGTACGCCTTGGAGGTCCTGGCCTGCCCTGCCGCTAGCGTGTTATCGGAGCATGTTTTTAGTGCCGCTGGGGGAATTATAACTGATAAGCGCACTCGCCTGTCAACTGACAATGCTGACAAGCTGACCCTTATCAAAATGAACAAGGGCTGGATTGGGCCAGACTTCTCATCACCACCAAATGACAGCAGAGTAACATAAAGTCAAATCCACTGTGTTATTTCGGGAGGTGTATTCACATGCACCGCTTCACACCCACACATGGGTATACGCTTCCTCATTTCGGCTGTTTTTGTTCTTCTCCTTATCCTCAGCCTCCACCACCACTATACCACCAGGGTGACCGTGGTCTGTGTTGCCATTATTGAAAGTTCCTCCATCCTGACTTTTGTCAGGTTTTGCTTGGAAGGCATAAGCAAAGACTGAGGGAGACCCACTCCCCAATAATGGGAATAATATTTTTAAGATGCTGTACTGTATGGCTCTTCCAAGGGGCATTAAAACTGTCTTGTTATACCACTCTGACCTCCACGTCTCTTCTGAGGGGCATTAAAAGCGTCTTGTTATACCACTCTGACCTCCACGTCTCTTCTGAGGGGCATTAAAAGCGTCTTGTTATACCACTCTGACCTCCACGTCTCTTGTAAGGGGCATTAAAACCGTCTTGATATACCACTCTGGCCTCCGCATCTCTTGTAAAGGACATTAAAACCATCTTGTTATACCACTCTGACCTCCACGTCTCTTGTAAGGGGCATTAAAAGCGTCTTGTTATACCACTCTGACCTCCACGTCTCTTCTGAGGGGCATTAAAATCATCTTGTTATACCACTCTGACCTCCACGTCTCTTCTGAGGGGCATTTAAAGCGTCTTAAGCTACTGGGACCTCCACGACTCTTCAAACGGGCATTGCATTTCCTCATAATTTTTGGAAGCTTTTGCTTGAAAGGCATAAGCAAATACTATGGGAGACCCACTCCCCAATAATGGGACTAATGTTTGTAATATGCTGTACTGCATGGCTCTTGTAAGAGGCATTGCAAGTTGCTCCATCCTAATTTTTGGAAGCTTTTGCTTGGAAGGCATAAGCAAATACTATGGGAGACCCACTCCCCAATAATGGGACTAATGTTTGTAATATTCTGTACTGCATGGTTCTTGTAAGAGGCATTGCAAGTTGCTACATCCTAATTTTTGGAAGCTTTTGCTTGGAAGGCATAAGCAAATACTATGGGAGACCCACTCCCCATTAATGGGACTAATGTTTGTAATATGCTGTACTGCATGGCTATTGTAAGAGGCATTGCAAGTTGCTCCGTCCTAATTTTTGGAAGCTTTTGCTTGGGAGGCATAAGCAAATACTATGGGAGACCCACTCCCCAATAATGTGACTTATTTTTGTAATATGCTGTACTGCATGGCTCTTGTAAGGGGCATTGCAAGTTGCTCCGTCCTAATTTTTGTAAGCTTTTGCTTGGAAGACATAAGCAAATACTATGGGAGACCCACTGCCCAATAATGGGACTAATGTTTGTAATATGCTGTACTGCATGGCTCTTGTAAGGGGCATTAAAACTGTCTTGTTAAGCTACTGTGACCTCAACGTCTCTTCCACGGTGTTAGAACCTTGCTGTTAGGTTTTTTTTCCTTTGCTGGTCACATGACCTTGTTGGCCTATTTAATCCTGCTCCGCCCTTCTGGCTTTGCTGGACTTCATTGTATATCTACTTTCTAGCTAGCCTGTGCTCTGTATCTAACTCTGTTAGTTTGCTTGGTCTACGGACCTCTAGGTTCTATCTATTTTGTTTGTTCGTCTGTCTGCTACTATTTCTGTTAGGAGGTGTCCCATATTCCTCCCAGTCCTTAGTACTTGTAGGGATTCCCTCCCCAAATCTATAGGTCTCCGTACAGACTAGATTAGGACTTTAGCAGGTCTGATCGCAGGATCAGGTTCCCTGTTACATCGTAGGGATTTAGCTGAGTCTTATAGTAGGGACAGATCTCCTCTCTTTCCTTAGCTTTGGTAGCAGAACATAACAGTAAGTCCAGCCTGTAAATTCTCTAAGGAAAGATTTTTTTTTGTTCCATCATGGTGTCGGTTCAGGATTTGGCTAAACACCTGCAGGGACTCTCTCTGGAAGTGGCCGAGCTCCGTCAGCACGTGAGTAACTGTCCTGGAGCATATTTCTTGGAGCCTAAGGTATGTTTGCCGGATTTATTTTTTGGTGAATATCGAGAATTTTTTTCATTTAAAAATGCTTGCTTATTGTATTTTCGTTTGAGACCCAAGTCCTCTGGGGATGAATCCCAGCGCGTAGGGTTCATAATGTCACTTTTGCGCAAAGAGCCTCAGGAGTGGGCCTTTTCTTTGCAACCTAGTGATACATGCTTCAGATCAGTGGATAGTTTTTTTTCTGCTTTAGGACTATTATATGATGATCCTGACCGTGTGGCATCAGCTGAGACTGAGTTGAGACGTTTAAAACAAGGATCAGGTAATATGGAAAAATATTGTACACATTTTCGTCGTTGGTCCACTCAAACAGGGTGGAACGATTCTGCTCTGAAAAGTCTATTTCTTGCTGGGCTCAGTGAAAAGGTTAAAGACCTGCTAATTGCTTATCCTACACCTGAGGATTTGCAACAGGCTATGCAATTAGCTATACGGGTGGACAGAAGACTGCGTGCTAGGGTTAATGAGAGCAAATCCTCTGCTATGTCAGTTTCTGGTTATGATAATGTGTGTACTAACAGTGGTGAACCGATGGAGATTGGATCGGTGGCACCTCGCTCTCAAGAAAAACACCGTCGTTTTTCAGAAGGCTTGTGTTTCTATTGCGGGAAATCTGGTCATTTGATTAAAGGCTGTGAGCTTCGCATGAAGAAAGAAAAAAAAATGGTCAGTCACGCCCGTATTGCCTGTTTAAATTCCAAGGGTATATTTTTAGATGCTTCCACGATTGCTCAGGAAAAATTAATGGAATTTCGGGTGTTTGTTGATTGCGGGTCTACACTGAATGTTATTGATGGGGGATTCGTGGAAAAACTCAATTTAAAACCTGAACCTTTATCATCCCCCATTGCTGTGGTTTCTGTGGATGGCTCCCTTTGAAGAATATTACTCTCAAGGTCAGTGAATTTCCTCTCACTATTAATGGTGTTCACCATGAGAAATTGGATTTGGTAGTGTTGAATAACTTGCCTTCTCCAGTAATATTGGGTTTGCCCTGGTTAAAATTTCACAATCCTGTACTGGATTGGTCTACCAGTGAAATTAAATCCTGGAGCCATAAATGTTATGACAAGTGTTGTAACGGGCGTATTGCAGCTTTGGATAGGGGAGAATTGCCTGTTCCTATTCAGGATTTTTGGAGAGTTTTTTCTGAGAAAGAATCGCAGGTTTTGCCTCCCCATAGAGACTATGATTGTTCTATTGAATTTGTCCCTGGAGCGACTCTTCCTAAAAGTCGTTTATTTAACCTTACTATTCCTGAGAGGAAGGCTTTGGAGGAATACATACAGACAAGTTTGGCCGCCGGTCACATTAGGCCCTCTAAGTCTCCTGTGGCGGTTGGATTTTTTTTTGTAAAAAAAAAGGACGGCGGTTTACGTCCTTGTCTGGATTTTCGTGAGATTAACAAAATTACGGTACGCAATCCTTACCCACTGCCATTGATTCCTGATCTGTTTAACCAGTTATTGGGGGCCAAGTGGTTCTCTAAAATTGACCTTAAGGGGGCATACAATCTGTTGCGCATGAAGGAGGGTGATGAATGGAAGACTGCTTTTAACACTCCTGTGGGTCATTTTGAGAATCTGGTTATGCCTTTTGGTCTTACTAATGCTCCTGCATTTTTTCAGAATCTGATTAATGACATCCTTAGACCTTTGATCGGTAAAAATGTGGTTGTGTATTTGGATGACATTTTGATTTATTCGCCAGATCTGGAGTCTCATTGGCGGAGCGTGCGTGAGGTATTACAGTTATTAATGGACAATTCGCTTTTTGCTAAGCTGGAGAAATGTGAGTTCGCTGTACAGAGAATTAGTTTTTTGGGCTACATTATCTCCAGCAAAGGTTTTGAGATGGATCCGGTTAAGGTTCAGGCTGTGCAGGAATGGCCTAGGCCTATTGGTTTGAAATCGATACAGAGGTTTTTGGGTTTCGCCAATTACTATAGAAAATTCATAAAAATTTTTTCTAGTATTGTCAAACCTCTGACTGATCTCACCAGGAAAGGTGCTGATGCGGTTCAGTGGTCTTCTGAGGCCATTGAAGCTTTTGTGTATCTCAAGGAGAGCTTCACCTCTGCTCCCATCCTTATGCAGCCTGATGTTACTAGGCCGTTTTTGGTTGAGGTTGATGCTTCCTCTGTGGGGGTTGACGCAGTATTGTCTCAGGATAACGGGGATGGATTACATCCCTGTGCATTTTTTTCAAAAAAATTTTCGGAGACTGAATTGAATTACGATATTGGTAATCGGGAATTATTGGCTATTAAACTCGCATTTGAACACTGGCGCCACTTCTTGGAAGGTGCGGAATTTCCCGTTCAGGTTCTTACGGATCATAAAAATCTGATATATCTTGACGCTGCCAAGCGCCTGAATGCCCGTCAGGCTAGGTGGGCACTGTTTTTCTCGCGGTTTAATTTCTCCGTTACTTACATCCCTGGTACTAAGAATGTTAAGGCGGATGCCTTGTCTCGCAGTTTTTCTCCCATAGTCGGTGCTGAGAAAGAGGAAAACATTTTACAAGAAGGTGTTGTGATAGCTGCTTTAGACTCCGTTTTGGAAGATGAGATTCTTAAAGCTCAGGAGAATGCCCCATCTAACACTCCTCATGGGAGGTTGTTTGTGCCTGGGACCTTTAGGAGAGATTTGTTTGTTGAGTGTCACGAATCTCGGTTGGCAGGTCATCCCGGAATCTCTGAGACCAAGAGACTGGTGGGTCGCAGTTTTTGGTGGCTTGGATGGCAGAAGGAAGTCATTAAGTGGGTGCGCCAATGTACTATATGTGCTAGATCTAAGTCCTCACATACTCCTGCTGCGGGGTTGCTTTGTCCTTTGGAGGTCCCCAGTGCTCCTTGGACACATTTGGCTATGGACTTTATAACTGACCTTCCCCCCTCTGAGGGTTTTACTGTCATCTGGGTGGTCGTGGACCGTTTTAGCAAGATGTGTCACTTGGTTCCCTTCGTCAAACTGCCCTGCGCTAAAACTCTCGCTAAGGCCTTTGTCAAGGAAATTGTCAGACTTCATGGCGTTCCTACTGACATTGTTTCTGATAGGGGTCCTCAGTTCGTGGCTCGTTTTTGGCGTGCCTTTTGTGACAGGTTGGGAATTCATTTGTCGTTTTCGTCCGGATATCATCCTGAATCTAATGGCCAGACAGAAAGGAAAAACCAGGATGTTGAGCAGTTCTTGCGTTGTTTTGTGGCAGACAATCAAGAGGGGTGGTCTGAGTTTCTGCCACTTGCCGAATTTGCTCTGAACAATCATACATCTTCTTCTGCTGGTTGTTCGCCTTTTTTTTGTTGTTCTGGGAGACATCCGTCGTTTGGGTCGTTCTCCAAGTTGGGATCTGCCGTGCCTGAGGAGGAGAATTTTTCCGGTGATTTGGAAAGAGTTTGGACGGATGTGCGTGGTAATCTTCAGGAGGCCAACAGAAAATCTAAAGACTACTTTGATAGGAAACGACAGGAGGTTTTGTTCGCTGTTGGTGACATGGTTTGGTTGTCCTCTAGGAATCTGCGGTTGAGGATTCCTTCTAAGAAATTGGGTCCCAAGTTTGTAGGGCCCTTTAAGGTGCTTCAGGTTGTCAACCAATCTGCTGTTAGGTTGGAGGTTCCTACCTCCTGGAGAATTAATCCGGTCTTTCATGTCTCTCTGTTAAAAAAAGCTGTTGTGTCGGATGGTGACGCCTCTGCCTCTGTTCCTCCGGTGGTGGAGGACGGGGAATATGAAATTTCTCGCATCCTTGACTCTAGACGGTATAGAGGTAGTTTGCAGTATCTTGTGGCCTGGAAAGGTTTCGGACCCGAGGATAACTCTTGGGTGAGGTCAGATGATGTTTCCGCGTCCAGACTTATCAGAGCGTTTCACAGGAGATTTCCTGATAAGCCTGGTCCTAGGGGATCCGGAGGATCCTCTTAGAAGGGGGGGTACTGTTAGAACCTTGCTGTTAGGTTTTTTTTCCTTTGCTGGTCACATGACCTTGTTGGCCTATTTAATCCTGCTCCGCCCTTCTGGCTTTGCTGGACTTCATTGTATATCTACTTTCTAGCTAGCCTGTGCTCTGTATCTAACTCTGTTAGTTTGCTTGGTCTACGGACCTCTAGGTTCTATCTATTTTGTTTGTTCGTCTGTCTGCTACTATTTCTGTTAGGAGGTGTCCCATATTCCTCCCAGTCCTTAGTACTTGTAGGGATTCCCTCCCCAAATCTATAGGTCTCCGTACAGACTAGATTAGGACTTTAGCAGGTCTGATCGCAGGATCAGGTTCCCTGTTACATCGTAGGGATTTAGCTGAGTCTTATAGTAGGGACAGATCTCCTCTCTTTCCTTAGCTTTGGTAGCAGAACATAACACACGGGGCATTAAAACCGTCTTATTAAGCTACTGTGACCTCCACGTCTCTTCCACGGGGCATTGATATTGTGTTTTTATTCCACTGCGACCTCCACCACTCTTCCAAGGAGCATAAAAACCATCTTGTTAAGCTACTGTGACCTCCACGTCTCTTCCACAGGGCATTGATATTGTCTTTTTATTCCACTGCGACCTCCACCACTCTTCCAAGGGGCATTAAAACCATCTTGTTAAGCTACTGTGAACTCCACGTCTCTTCCACGGGGTATTGATATTGTGTTTTTATTCCACTGCGACCTTCACCACTCTTCCAAGGGGCATGAAAACCATCTTGTTAAGCAACTGTGACTTCCACGTCTCTTTCAAGGGGCAATGATATTGTGTTTTTATTCCACTGCGACCTCCATCACTCTTCCAAGGGGCATTAAAACCGTCTTTTTAAGCTACTGTGACCTCCACGTCTCTTCCATGGGGCATTGATATTGTTTTTTTATTCCACTGCGACCTCCACGTCTCTTCCAAGGGGCATTAAAACAGTCTTGGTAAGCTACTGTGACCTCCACGTCTCTTTCAAGACGCATTAAAACCATCTTGTTAAACCACTCTGAACTCCACAGCTCTTCCAAGGGACATTTAAACCGTCTTGTTAAGCTACCATGACTTCCACATCTCTTCCAAGGGGCAATAAAACCGTCTTATTAAGCTACTGTGACCTCCATGTCTCTTCCAAAGGGCATTGATATTGTCTTTTTATTCCACTGCGACCTCCATCACTCTTCCAAGGGGCATTAAACCGTCTTGTTAAGCTACTGTGACCTCCACGTCTCTTCCACGGGGCATTGATATTGTCTTTTTATTCCACTGCGACCTCCACCACTCTTCCAAGGGGCATTAAAACCATCTTGTTAAGCTACTGTGACCTCCACGTCTCTTCCAAAGGGCATTAAAACAGTCTTGTTAAACCACTCTGAACTACACAGCTCTTCCAAGGGGAATTAAAAACGTCTTGTTAAGCTACTGTGATTTCAACATCTCTTCCAAGGGGCAATAAAACCGTCTTATTAAGCTACTGTGACCTCCATGTCTCTTCCAAGGCACATTGATATTGTCTTTTTATTCCACTGCGACCTCCAGCACTCTTCCAATGGGCATTAAAACCATCTTGTTAAGCTACTGTGACCTCCACGTCTCTTCCACGGGGCATTGATATTGTCTTTTTATTCCACTGCGACCTCCATCACTCTTCCAAGGGGCATTAAAACCATCTTGTTAAGCTACTGTGACCTCCACGTCTCTTCCACGGGGCATTAAAACCGTCTTGTTAAACCACTCTGAACTACACAGCTCTTCCAAGGGGAATTAAAAACGTCTTGTTAAGCTACTGTGACCTCCACGTCTCTTCCACGGGGCATTGATATTGTGTTTTTAGTCCACTGCGACCTCCATCAGTCTTCCAAGGGGCATTAAAACCGTCTTGTTAAGCTAATGTGACCTCCACGTCTCTTCCAAGGGGCATTAAAACCGTCTTTTTAAACCACTCTGAACTCCACAGCTCTTCCAAGGGGCATTGAAATGTTGTTTTTAATTACCTCTAACCTCCACGACTCTTCCAACGGGCATTGCATTTCCTCCTAATTTTAGTCTGTTTTGCTTTTCAATGCATAGGCGAAAACTAAGGGAGACCCACTCCCCAATAATGGGTAGAAGGTTTTTAGAAAGCTGTAATCCACGTCTGTTTCAAGGGGCATTGCAGTTCCTCATAATTTTTGGAAAGCCTTCCATTCACTGCTTAGGCCAACAGTGTACAGGAGACCCAGTTGCTATAAATGGAAAAAATGGTTTCGTTAAGGTCCTCTGACCTCCATGTCACTTCCAAGGGGCATTGGAGTGCCTCGAAATTTTTGGTAGGGATTGCACTCACTGTATGCCCTATAACTGTGTAGCTGAACTGCTCCTTTTGGTACAGAAACATATCCTACAAGAGATGTGTGGTTGACTGGCCTGATATTGATGTGAATGGTCCCTGTTCCTCCTGCTCTTTCTCCTTTGCCACCACCTCATCCATCATTCATCACCTGAAGCTTTGTTTTAACGGGAGTCATAGAACTGGGATAGTAGCAGGAAAACATCCAGCAATTCTCGGAGGAGGAAGGATATGCGCCAAAATGCAGACCACCTCAGGCCTAGCCGCTACTACATACATGTGCTTACATTCCAAGGAACAGAAAGTTAAGGAGATGGATGGCCTCATGAATGATCATGAATAATTTACTCGTTGTGTAGGAGGCCAAACACTGCTGCTGGCTACCTTCTGAAATTTGTGTTGAAGCCTGATTGACCCAGGACCCGCAATCCTCTATGTCTAGTGTTGCATCCCAGTGTCCAACTGTGTACCGGCTTCCACAATATTAACCCAGTGTGAAGGCGTCAGTGAGATGGACCATCCCTGGCCATATTCACTTGTCCATGTGTTTGTGGTTAGGCTGTCCTTTCCACTAAATGCACTGGGGAGGGCACATGTAATGTTTTGGTATGCGCGCTTGTGTATAAGGCGCACCGGGACAAATAGGGGCGGCTGGTGACCGAGTATGGACACCTGGCCGCCCCCTGGTGGCTGGGGACCAAGCGTGGACACCCAGCCACTGGGCGGCTGGGGACTGAGTATGGATGCCAGGCCGCCGACGCAGCCATGACGTGGTGGCCAGATTCCGCCTCCAGATGCCTAAAAGGCCCAATTTCTAGTGCAAGCAAGCAGTATGGTATTGCAGCCTGGGGGTGGGTGGGTGGCAGGCTGCATACTTGCGCTTGCATTGCAAGGAATGGGGAGGTACAATTGAACACTGCCCTGGGACAAGGACTTGCACGGGGATAGTTGCAAGTCTGCATCTTCTGATGCGGCAAGGATCACTTCTGATGGGCACACTTTTAGGCAGTGACCTGGGTGTCAGAGATGCTTCCAGGGGTCTTTCCCAAGCTGTTCCCATGTCTTTTCAGCACTGTATGCATGTGTCACACTGCGCATGGCCAGATAAGGTTGTAAAATGATAAAATGACATTTCACGGTGAATGCATTTGTCACGGTTGAAAGCAATACAAAAGTGCAAAAACGCATAAAAAATTTTACTTGTGAACATAGCCCAAGGTGTGGAGGAGTATTTTAGACTCTCCCAGAGGGATGGGGACGACTCGGTACCCGGGCCTTTGCCTGGCCTTTGGGGATGTCGCTGTGGTCGGCTCCCGGGCCCGTACCCTGGGGTCAGCTTTAAAAAGGGGATTATTTGTTAACTCTATGAAAGTTCGTTACGCCACCTGTGGTTTCTGGTGAGAATCACCAGCGATGCGGCAGTCCACTGAGGATGGTGAAAAGACAGCTCGATGGTATAGCTCCCCACAGGTGGAGCTAGGCCTCAGGGCAGCGTACGGAGAGGGGGGATGCAGGACAGGTGAGACCCAGCTGGGTCAGAGCAAGAACGGGGACGGACACGGTAGTCACTTCAGTACCTTTTACTGGTGGTAGTTCAGGCGCATCCCGGAGCACTGTAGGGTGAAGGGTGCATATCAGGATCCTCCCCAATGAGCGGGTGTAGGGCCTCCGGTTTCTTGCCTCTGCGTAGTAAGTTTCTGACCTGCCTGAAGCTAGGCCTAACTTTATCTCTGTCCTGCACCGGCTGACGTTGTGGTAGGGCCTTCTCTTGGAGTGCACACTCCCAGCTTACGGGGCCTATGTGTCTCCTGGCTCTGTTACGTATCAGCTCTCTGGTGAACCTGGGACCTGTAGTTCTCCAGGGATTCCGGTTATGACTTACTGGGTCGTAGAGATCCCAGTAAGCTCGGACCCAGTGTCCGATATATGTTTCGGGGTGAGCTGGGTAAGCTCCTCTGCCCCCACTGCTACTCACTTTCCACTCGCCTTCGGCCACGCTCGGGCCCTCACTAGGCTACTCACACTAACAGCAGCTTGCCGCTCTTCACCGCTCTTACAGGCGTCGGCACACCTTGAGCTCTAACTGAGCTACTACTGGGTCTGGACTGTGCTCCACTGCAGCTGACTCCTCTCAGGCACATCTACTGCAGGAACTCTCTCAACAGACTTGACTCTCTGTAGACTCCAGACTAGACTGAGCTTGACTCTGTATTCAGGTCTGTACTTGCTGAACTCTCCAGAGGAACTGCTGAATCACTCTCCTGCCTAGCTCCACCTTCCCTATTTATATCCCTAATGGGCTCCCTCGGCTGGTCTGAGGTGGAACGTGGAGATGTGTGAATGTTTATGGGGGCCTCTTGTGGAGGATTCCATCAATGCACTCCCCTAGGATCTGTGGCTCCAAGCACAGCTGGGCACCACATTTTTGTTTTTGGTTATTTATTTTACCTTATAAAAAAGTCTTTACCCTGGAAAGGATGTTCCTTAACATATTTCACAGGAAAACCATTTCAGTTTCGTTTTTGAACGTTTTATTGTGAGCCTGTAAAAGTGGCTTAATACCTCTGACCACGTTGTTGACAGCAGTGACCTGGGGGTCAGAAATGTTTCCTGGGGCGATCCCCATGCTGTCCCCATGTCATTTGAGCACTGTCACTATCGTTTTGGGCACTTTTCTACAGACTGCCGGGGGTGCCGCCGCAAAAATGCTCGGGTCTCCCATAGACTAACATTGGGCTCGTTGCTCGGGTCGAGCACCCGAGTATCACGGTGAGCTCGGCCCGAGCTTCGAGCACCCGAGTATTTTAGTGCTCGCTCAACACTAGTAGCGAGTTCAAGAGTAGGAGAGATGCACGGGAGAAATCTTGTATGTGATTGTGGGAAGAGGAGATAAGAGGGGAGTAGAGAAGGATATCTTGTGAGGATTGGAGGTTGCGTGCAGGTAAGTACCGGGAGACTAGGTCACAGATGTACGGAGGAGACAGGTTTTGGATGACTTTGTATGCCAAACTTACGATTTTGAACTGGAGTCCCTGGCCAAAGGGGAGCAAAGGGGAGCCAGTGCAGGGATTGACAGAGGGGAAAAGCCGGAGAATAGTGGGGTGACAGGTGGATTAGTCGGCCAGCAGAGTTTAGGATAAATTAGAGAGGTGCAGGTGTATTAGAAGGGAGGCCACAGAGCAGGAGACTGCAGTAGTCGAAGTGGGAGATGATGAGGGCATGCAATAGTGTTTTTGCAGGTTCATGGTTGAGGAATATGGGAGTTTGAGTCGGCAGGAAGTGGAAAGGGCTTGGATCTCTGGTTTATAGGAGAGATCAGAGTCAAGCTTATGGGATTGGGGAGAGTGGACAGCCATTCTCTTTGATGGATAGGTCAGATGGCAGGGTTGAATGAGATGATGATTTTATTCATGTTAAGTTTTAGAAATTTAACAGTGAAGAAAGATGAAATAGTGGACAGGCATTGTAGTATTCTGTTTAGTAAGGAGGTGATATCAGGTCCAGAAAGGTAGATCTGTTTGTCATCAGTATAGAGGTGATACTGAAAGCAGTGAGACTCTATGAGTTGTCTCAGGCCGAAGGTGTAGATGGAGAAGAGCAAGGGTCCTAGAACTAAACCTTGGGGGACACCGACAGATAGGGGGCAAGATGAGGAGGTGGTGTGTGAGTGGGAGACACTGAATGTCCTGTCTGTTAGGTTTGAGGAGATCCAAGATAAGGCCAAGGCTTTGATGCCAATAGATGAGAGAGTCCGTAGTAAGATGGAATGAGCCACTGTGTCGAAGTCAGATGACATTATCAGGAGGAGGAGGACAAAGTAGTGTCGCTTGGATTTGGTGGTTAGTAGGTCGTTGTTGACTCTAGTCAGGGCAGTTTCAGTGGAATAGTGCAGTAAGGGGTCAAAGAGGGAGCAGGAGGCGAGGTGGGAGGACAGTTCAAAATGGACGTGCTGTTTAAGGCATAGGAAAGAAGTGATATGGGCTGATAGCTAGCTACAGAGCACGGGTCAAGGGAGGGCTTTTGGAGGATGGGTGTGATCGAGGTATGCTTGAAGCATGATGGGAAGACACCAGTTGTTAGTGACAGGTTGAAAAGGTGGGTTAGGGTTAGGATGAAGACTGTGGTAAGATTTGGAATGAGGTGGGACGGGATTGGGTCAAGTTCACAGGTAGTGAAATGTGATTTGGATAGTAAACAGGAGACTTGATCTTCTGTTATGGCGGAGAAGCTGGTTTTGGAGGAGGAGAGTTTAATTAGGAGGGGCTGTGGGGACTATAGGCAAAAATTGTGCCTTATGTGGTCAATCTTCTGCTTGAACAATGAGGCAAAGTCTTCAGCTGAGATGAGAGGAGAGGGAGGGGGAGCTGGATGACGGATTCTTCAGAGATGGCACCCCAATTACCCTTGTTTCCGTCCGCGTCACAACTCTCCAACTGCCTAACTGACTGTGGAAAACCATAGATGCAGAGCTGTTCACACATTTTATTTCATGGGCATCAGAGGTATGCTCCAAATAGGACGAAAGCATCTGCCCCTATGCCCGATTTTTTTTCAGTTGGACCCGGGGCCGGATGAAGTAGGGTCCGAGAAGAATCTAGACCCTAGTCACCAGACGTTAAACCCCGGGGGTGGAGGTGATCGTGATGAGACTCAGATACCTGAGGCGCACGCGAACAGTACTGTGCTGTCAGGGCAGAAAGAGGATGAGGGTGACTCTTAGTGCGATGAGTTAAAGAACAGAGAGGATGACGACAAAGTTGTAGATCCCACTGGTGTGAACCCAGAAGCACGCTGCTGAGTAGCTAGGACCCCTGCGGTGCACAACCAATAGGTCCAGTATGTTCTATAGCATACACTATAATTTGTCTAACCTGTGGTTCCGCCTAATGTGGTTACAGGTCATGACCAGAAGAGGCTGTATGATCGGGTGCAGCCTGATTGGCCGTTTTGCTGGGAGGACGAGGAGTGAATCCTGGACTTTTTAGCTTGATAGGCTAGCAGAAGACCATTCATGTCACAGCAGATGCCTTGGGGGAAATCCAAGTCTGCATCCAACCATAGTCATCCTCCCAAAGTAATTCTTCCTCTCTGACAGGAGTCACAAAAACAGTTACACCTTTCCTCCGTAATCTGATCAGCTCCTAGAACACTGAACACTCTGAGCTTCCAGGATGTCACAATATTGTCCTGCTCAGTTAGCTTCCTATTCCAACTAATTAAAACACTATGAAATCTGCCATAGAGTCTGTTCCAGATGCAACAATGTCCTCTTGTGGCTGGAGTCCGATACTGCAACAATGTCTAATCATCCCCATCTCACACGCCTACCCTTAACAACCTCCTAAGCTAAATTGAAAGAATAGACTACAATGCCCCTAGGAAGAATGAAATCAGGTTCCGTAATTTCAGACTCAGTGGGACAAAGACTCTGAGAGACAGCATCTTCCCGAACATTCTTGGTCAGGGACGAGTGGGAGAGGGGACTGATTACATACAGCTATGCGATTGAGCTCACAAAAGTCAAAACACGGTCTCAAACCACCATCCTTTTGGCCACAAAAAAGAACCCTGCTCCAACCGGGTATTTAGAAGGGAGGATAAACCCATTCTTCAAATTTTCCTGAATATATACACTCATGTCTTGCCTCTCGGGCTCTGACAGGTTAAAAATTCTGCCCTGAGGTAACTTTGATCCCTCAATGAGCTGGATGGAACAGTCATAAGTTCTATGTGGAGGTAATTTCTGTGAGGTCTCTTCGGAGAACACCTGTAGGAAATCTGCCTCATACCACGGGACCTGGGAGGTGGAACCTATTACGTTAGGAGGCTTGATAATACAAAGGGATTGGCAGTTGGAGGATCACTTAACAATATCCCCCTTTTGCCAGTCAATAATAGGTTTATGAGTGCGAAGCCAAGGGAGACATAGCACCGCAGCATTAGGAAGATCCTGTAAAATAAAAAAGCATGCCTCTTCCTAATGCAGATATCCTGTTGTGATAGCTACTGGTTTAGCGGTGCGATACCGAATACTCTGGGCAAGGGGAGAATTATCAAGAGAAGATAATGTTATGACGCATCCAAGGAGATAAGAGGAACCTCTAACTCCTTGGCCACAGCAACATTAAAAATACTTATCTCAGCCCCGCAATCAACAAAAGCATTACCCTCTACATGCTTACTGCTAATTGTGATAGCAAAAAGTAAAAGTAATTTCTGTGCTAGGGGTACCTGAGCACCTAACTGGGGATCCACGAACCTAGTTAGGCGCAATCGTTTCCTGCCGGCTCCAGACGTGGACATTTATGAAACAGATGGCGCGAGGAACCACATAAAAGACACTGTTGCCGATGCCATCTTTGCTGCCTTGACTCCTGAGAGGTACCAACCTCCATCAAGTCATACAGCTAAAGTCTCGGCGGCCTCCAACAACCAGGGAGGAGAATGATGCACTAGCATATTTTAATATGTTTATTAATTCCAGACAGGAAAGTACTACGAAGAGCAGTATCATTCCACCCAGTCTATGGCCAGTCTATGGCCAATCTACAAAACTGAGAGCAATAGTCCTCCGCAGTGAGGTCCCGCTGACACAATGCCTTAAGATGGTATTCAGCTAAGGCCACCTGGCTCATCATAAATCTGCCCCATAGCCTTAAAAAACTAATCCACTGATGAGAGTATGGGTGAACCTGAGGGTAATAAAAATGCCCAAGACTGGGGATCCCCTCTAAGAAGTGAAAGACCCACCCGAGTACCTTCATTCCCAGAGGAAGCAGGGCAAAGTTGGAAATATAATTTTTACCCCTCCTTAAACTTACTAAATAATTTCCGATCTCCCCCCCAAGAATCTTAGGTTCTATGGGAATGACCCCCGCTGCAGGACTAGGGTTAGAACTTGCCTGTGTCTGGGGGACCCCCTGAGCCAGGGTCTGGCTGTGCTGGTCCACGGTGTCTGCCAAATCCTGGAACATTCCCAGAAGACCCTGTGTCTGGTCAGTAAGCTGCTTGACCGGATCCATTTTTTAAAAAAATATATATATATTGTGGTAGAGTAGTTTGCTCTGCTGCACTCGGAGGTAGATACAGGACACTGTCTCTTTAAATGACTTGGTGGTTTATTATAAAAAACAGCATAAACTACGGCCAAGTGCATAACATAAACATGGCCTTTCTGGCATAACAGGATTCAAACAGGAAAAAAATACAGAACAGTCCTTACTTCGGCCAAGGTCCGGCCACTCAGGGTTAGCAACAGCACACAGTCCTGTCTAGCACATAAACACAAGCTCCTCTCTCTCAGGAGCTAGCTTCCATACACTGAACAACACCTGAGTGAAAAGGCTGACTATTTAAAGCCCAGACCACACCCTGGGGTCTAGATATGGTGAATGACCTCCCGCCCGCACTATGGTCATTCACCTATAAAACATGCTTTTTTTTAAATGGCTGATTAACCCTCTCTGCGCCTACTATGCAGGAGAAGACTTCCACGTTTCACATCACTGAAGCTAACAGCCTCAGTGAAACATATCTCCCCTTCAGTATTCTGCCAGTGTTTTTGTCACATATCCCCCCTCTCTGCCCAAAGCCGGGGGGTTTTATCATCTTCACTTGCTAAACATGGAAGTCTGGACAAGGCATTTGCGTTACCATGTAGTTTTCCCGGCCTGTGCTCCACCGAAAAACCAAAGTCCTTGAGTGCTAGAAACCACCTAGTCACCTGGGCATTCGTCCCCATCCTCTCCCTCATCCATTTTAGTAGCGCATATTCTGACATTAGCCTGAATTTCTGGCCTAATAAGTAGTATCTCAGGGTGTCAATTGCCCACTTGATGGCCAGGCACTCTTTTTCCACAATAGCATAGTTCTTTTCGCAGGCCAAGAGTTTTCTGCTTAGATAAAGAATGGGATGTTCCTCGCTGTCTTCGTACCTGCAGGTCGGTCAGGGGTGCCGTATCATGGCAAAATTCGGGATAAATCACCGATAGTATCCCACGAGTCCCAGAAACGCCCGAATCTGTTTCTTGGAGACCAGTTGCGGGAAATTCTGGATGGCTTCCACCTTGTTCACTTGTGGCTTTATTTCTCCCTTTCTAATGACATAGCTCAGGTATTGTGCCTCGTCTTTTCCTATGGTGCATTATTTGGGGTTTATCGTAAACCCGGCCTTATTCCATACCCCCAGTACTGCCTGGAGCTTCTGTAGGTGACTTCTCCAGTCTGGGCTGAAGATCACAATGTTGTCCAGGTAAGCAGCGGTATACTGCTTGTATGAGGCTAGGATCCTGTCCATGGCCCTCTGGAAGGTAGCTGGGGCTCCCTGCAGACCGAACGGCATCCTGGTGTACTGAAAATACCCGTTGGATGTAGAGAAGACAGTTTTCTCCTTGGCACCTGGGGACAAGAGAATTGGCCAGTACCCCTTCATTAGGTCCAAGGTAGTGATGTACCTGGCAGGCCCCAGTCTATCAATAAGTTCATCGACCCTCGGCATCAAACATAGACACTTTGTTTAGTTTTCTGTAATCGTTACAGAATCGCCATTCTCCGTATTGCTTCGGTAAAACAACAATTTGGCTGGACCAGCTACTCTTAAACTCCTCGATGACGCCCAGGCTCAACATTCTCCACACCTCCTTGGAGATCACCTTGCGGCGGGCTTCAGGGAGTTTATACGGCCTCTGGTTCAGCCGTACATGCGGTTCTGTCAAGAACTCATGCTCCACAACCTTCGTACATCCGGGGAACTCTGAGAACAGGTCTCGGTTTCTCTTCAGCAGTTCTCCACACTGTTGTTTTTGGGCCGGTGATAGTGTCTCTGCCACTGTGATATCCTCGACCCTGGCTTCAGAATTGGCCCCCAGACACGTAGTTTCCACCGGTTCTCTGTCCCACCACGGCTTAAGCAAGTTGATGTGGTAGATTTGGTGAAGCTTTCTTCTTCCTGGCTGATGGATTTTGTAATTGACTTCACTCAACTTCTCGACCACCTCGTACGGCCCTTGACACTTGGCCAGAAATTTACTTTTAACCGTGGGTATTAATACTAATACCCGGTCTCCAGTGCTGAATTGTCTCAGCCTTGCCGCCGATTGTAGATCGTCGCCAGGGCTTCTTGTGCCTGTAGGAGGCTCTCCTTCACAACTGGCATCACCCTCCTGATCTGGTTCTGCATTTGGGCCACATGCTTGATGACGCTCTGGTGGAGTGTAATCTCTGCTTCTCAGGTTTCTTTCGCTATGTCCAGAAGTCCCTGAGGATGCTGTCTGTATAGCAGCTCAAACAGTTAGAAGCTTGTAGAGCTCTGGGGAACTTCCCTAATGGAGAACAGCAGGCATGGCAGTAGGCAATCCCAGTCTCACCTATCATTCTACACGACCTTCAGCATTGACTTCAAGGTTTTGTTGAATCTCTCCACCAGGCCGTCTGTCTGCGGATGGCATACAGACATCCGGAGTTGTGTAATCTGGAATGCCTTACACAACTCCCTCATCATCTGAGACATAAAAGGAGTTCCCTGGTTCATCAGGATCTCCTTTGGCAGGTCCGTCCGGAAGAAAATATGCAAAAACTCTGGCGATACTCCTGGCGGAGAATTTTCTCAATGGTACCGCCTCCGGATACCGAGTTGCAACACTACCAGGATGTATTGGTGCCCCCTGGTGGACTTGATCAGGGGCCCGACAAGGTCCATGGCAATCTGGTCAAATGGGACCTCTATAGTAGGCAACAGTACTAGGGGACTGCGGAAGTGAGATATGGGAGCAGTTAGCAGACAGGTGGGGTAGGACCGGCAGTAATTCACAATTTCTCGGTGACATCCAGGCCAGTAGAACCTCTGCAGGACCCACTCCCAACTTTGGTCTACCCCTAGATGCCCACCGAACAAATATGAAAATGGGCAGAGTCTAAAACCTTACACCTATAGGGACCCGACACCACCAACTGCTCTATCATTTCCCCTCTTGGCTTAGTGACCCGATAAAGAAGTTCCTCAACCTGGGAACCTGGTGTCAGTCCCCGGCTCTTGAGCAACCCCATTGATTACACACACATTATGAAATGCATTCTTCAAGGTAAGATCCTGCATTTGAGCAGTACCAAAATTTCCCCCAGAAACTCCCGATTCAGGAATCTTGGCCTCTTGGGTCACCGTCTCGTCCTCATCACCGGCAAAGACACACAGGGGGAATTCATCTGGCACTGACTGCATTGGGACTTCACCATGGTGTAAACGGCTCCTTCCTGAGTCACATGGTATGTCTGCTTTCCGCCATAACTCCCAGAACAGGCTAAAGTCCCGCCCTATTATTACTGGATGTAGCAAGTCCTTAACCACCTGACCTCATGGGACTCATCCTCACAGTTAGTTTGTATGGTCACTCTGGCCACAAGGTGATCCTTGGCATCCCCGTGAATACATCGTACTCACACGCGTTTCCTGGGGATCAACTGGTGGGGAAGTGTGGCCCTAACCAGAGTCACAAAACTCCACGAGTCCAAGAGTCCTGTTACCAACACCCCATTTATGGTCACGAGACATGACTGCAGGCGGGATAAGCATAGAAGAAACAGCGGTATCCCAGGCTACAATGCATTTGCTTGGAGGATAAGGGGTAGTGGGCAGCTATCTGGCCTGGGCCCTGACAGCTCCAAAATATAATCTCTCCCGCAGAGACCTTGGGCATTATCTCTCCCGCCCTTTTGGACCTTGGACTCCCTACCTCCTTTTGGTCCTCCGCCCCCAGGTTGGGACCCCCAATATGGAGAGGCCTGCTTTCCCAAGGAACCCTTGACCCCCTGATACCATTTGACCAGCCTGACCAGTTCATCCGCATTCCGGGGGTTAACCTGGGCAACCCAAGTCTATATCGGCCTCGGCAGGTAATGCACACATAGGTCCATCACCACTCACTCTACCATCTGCGCCGGGGTAGAGTACTCCGGCTGCAGCCATTTTTGGACCAAATGCAACAGGTCAACCATTTGGGACCAACGGAGTTTCTAGCGGTGATAAGCTCAGCAGTGAACTCGCTGTGCCCTAACAGTCATTGTTAGCCCCAAGCGTGCTAAAATTTCAGATTTTAACTTTCCATATTCCTTGGCATCTTGCAAGGCCATGTCATAATATGCATTTTGGGGTGTGAATGTACAATTTCAGGTAAGGTGCCAGCACCTCTGCCCATTGTTCTGGCGGGAGTTTCTCCCTCTCGGCGACCCTTTCATTAACTGTCAGAAAGGCCTCGTCACCCGGGGTCATTTTTTGCATCACACGTCTTACCGCCTTCTGGACATCGAAGTCATCAGCCGGACCTGACGGTGGAGTGGTCTGTTGGCCCTGGATGACGGTCGCCAAAAGCTGCATCTGCTGCTGCTGATCCTGCTGCTGTTGATGTATCTGCTGTAGCAGCAGCTTGTTTGTCTCCTGCTGCTGCTGTTGCATCAGAACCAGGTGTTTTATTACATCCTCCATGCTGCCAGACATCACTTGCTGGCTGGTGTCCTCTACCCAGGACATACAACATAGCAGCTACACAAATTCCTGGATCGTTGCACGCATCCGAGACACCACTTGTGGTAGAGTAGCTCGCTCTGCTGCACTCAGAGGTAGATACAGGACAGTCTCTTTAAATGGTTTAAATGGTGTTTTTTTATAAGAAGCAGCATAAACCACGGCCAAGTGCATAACATAAACATGGCCTTTCTGGCATAACAACAAAATGGAAAAAGGTACAGAACAGTCCTTACTTCGGCCGAGGTCCGGCCACTCAGGGTTAGCAAAAGCACAACGTCCAGTTTAGTACATAAACACAAGCTCCTCTCTCTCAGGAGCTAGCTTCCACACACTGAACAACAACTGAGCAAAAAAGGTGGCTATTTAAAGCCCAGACCACACCCTGGTTGGAGATATGGTAAATGACCTACCACTCGGGCTATGATCATTCACCTATAAAACATGCCCTTTTTAAATAGCTGATTAACCCTCTCTGCACCTACTATGCATGAGAATACTTCCACGTTTCACATCACTGAAGCTAACAGCCTCAGTGAAAAATATCTCCCATCCAGTATTCTGCCAGTGACTTTGTCACTATATATACAGTACAGACCAAAAGTTTGGACACACCTTCTCATTTAAAGATTTTTCTGTATTTTCATGACTATGAAAATTTTACATTCACACTGAAGGCATCAAAACTATGAATTAACACATATGGAATTATATACTTAACAAAAAAGTGTGAAACAACTGAAAATATGTCTTATATTCTACGTTCTTCAAAGTAGCCACCTTTTGCTTTGATGACTGCTTTGCACACTCTTGGCATTCTCTTGATGAGCTTCAAGAGGTAGTCATTGGAAATGGTCTTCTAACAATCTTGAAGGAGTTCCCAGAGATGCTTAGCACTTGTTGACCCTTTTGCCTTCACTCTGCGGTCCAGCTCATCCAAAACCATCTCGATTGGGTTCAGGTCTGGTGACTGTGGAGGCCAGGTCATCTGGCGTAGCACCCCATCACTCTCCTTCTTGGTCAAATAGCCCTTACACAGCCTGGAGGTGTGTTTGGGGTCATTGTCCTGTTGAAAAATAAATGATGGTCCAACTAAACGCAAACCGGATGGAATAGCATGCCTCTGCAAGATGCTGTGGTAGCCATGCTGGTTCAGTATGCCTTCAACTTTGAATAAATCTCCAACAGTGTCACCAGCAAAGCACCCCCACACCATCACACCTCCTCCTCCAAGCTTCACGGTGGGAACCAGTCATGTAGAGTCCATCCGTTCACCTTTTCTGCGTCGCACAAAGATACTGTGATTGGAACCAAAGATCTCAAATTTGGACTCATCAGACCAAAGCACAGATTTCCACTGGTCTAATGTCCATTCCTTGTGTTCTTTAGCCCAAACAAGTCTCTTCTGCTTGTTTCCTGTCCTTAGCAGTGGTTTCCTAGCAGCTATTTTACCATAAAGGCCTGCTCCACAAAGTCTCCTCTTAACAGTTGTTGAAGAGATGTGTCTGCTGCTAAAACTCTGTGTGGCATTGACCTGGTCTCTAATCTGAGCTGCTGTTAACCTGCGATTTCTGAGGCTGGTGACTCGGATAAACTTATCCTCAGAGGCAGAGGTGACTCTTGGTCTTCCTTTCCTGGGGCGGTCCTCATGTGAGTCAGTTTCTTTGTAGCGCTTAATGGTTTTTGCAACTGCACTTGGGGACACTTTCAAAGTTTTCCCAATTTTTCGGACTGACTGACCTTCATTTCTTAAAGTAATGATGGTCAATCATTTTTCTTTAGTTAGCTGCTTTTTTCTTGCCATAATACAAATTCTAACAGTCTATTCAGTAGAACTATCAGCTGTGTATCCACCAGACTTCTGCACAACACAACTGATGGTCCCAACCCCATTTATAAGGCTAGAAATCCCACTTACTAAACCGGACAGGTCACAGAGTGTGCAAAGCAGTCATCAAAACAAAAGGTGGCTACTTTGAAGAACCTAGAATATAAGACATATTTTCAGTTGTTTTACACTTTTTTGTTAAGTGTATAATTCCACGTGTGTTAATTCATAGTTTTGATGCCTTCAGTGTGAATGTACAATTTTCATAGTCAAGAAAATACAGAAAAATCTTTAAATGAGAAGGTGTGTCCAAACTTTTGGTCTGTACTGTACATATAGCGTATGTGTGATGTTTCCACATATCTGCAAAAATCTACCAGATGAGGCCTGGAAATAAAACTCAGCTTCAATTACAATGCAAATCTAACTATAAGGTAAATGTTGCATTTCCAGGGATCTGATCTGCCCATTGTAGTTCTAGTTACTCTATATTATAGTTTTACGATTTCTATGTATTTAATGTGTGAATTGTGTTATCCTTCTGATAACTTATGTGTTTCTGGAAGTTATTTCTATATGTAATGTGGGCTAATTATTTTTTCCTCTTGACTTTCTAAAAGCTCACGTGTCACTGAGCATTATTTGCATATTTATTATGACATCATGGGCCTTTGTCACATAGTGATGTCATAAAGACACATTCCTTTAAGACAGTGTGTGAGGTTCTAAACTGTATCAGTGCTGTTGTCTTATTTCTGGGACATAGTTCTGTTTTCTCTGTGACCTTAGCGACTTGTGGCTACTGGAAGCGATTTGATTGATTTCGTTCAATATTTCTGGCTTTAACCAGACCAAAATGTGGCTTTTCCTGCTGATAACATCTTTCTTCGTTGGACCGTCTCTCTGCTGCATTGAATGTGACTCCAGAGGGGAAAAGGCTATGGAAAAGTTTAAGATCTTTATCAATAGCCAAGTCAATGAAGACTTAGATGACTTTGTGACCATCAAGCGGTTTGCCAAAACTGCTGAACAAGCAGTAGTGAAATATCTGGAAGATGAAGTTCTGATGCTGGGTAAGTCTCTCACTACTATTCGCTATATTTTCCTAAATCTCTCAATGCTAGATAGATATATATATAAATAATAGATAGGTAGATAGATAGATACTGTACATACATGCATAGATAATAGATAATAAATAGAGGATGGATAATAGATAGATAAATAATAGAGAGATAGATAATAAATATATAATAGATAGATAATAGACAGATAGATAATAAATATATAATAGATACATAATAGACAGATAGATAATAAATAGATAGATAATAGAGAGAGAAATAGATAGATAATAAATAGATAGATAATAGAGAAATAGATATATAATAGATAGATAATAAATAGAGGATGGATAATTGATAGATACATAATAGACAGATAGATAATAAATAGATAGATAATGGAAAATAGATAGATATGACACCGATAATTATTGTATTTATTTCATTCCAGATAATTTCGCAATATCAGAAATAGCGTCAGAATATAAGAAATGTATTGATCTGATTGAGGAATCTGACTTTACAGGTAAATTCAACATTTTCATGTAGATAAAAATTCAGTTTCTCCTACTAATGCAAAATTGATCATAATGTTTTTGGGGGCTGGGGTGGGGGGCAAACACTAATAGATGAGTCGATTGTAATATCTGTCATTGTTCCTTCTCTTTGTATATTGCAGCCATCCAACTCCTTCAAACAGTTGGACTTCATTTCCAACGGCTCAAAGACAAAGTCCGGACTATTGTGGAGCAATCTAACACCAGTAAGTGAGATATTTCTTCTTGTGGAGCCGGCTGTGCATGGAATAGAAGCATTCCCCATGCTCCATGTACATATGCACCTTCCAATATTGATGTATTGGAGGTAATAGGATACATACAAAGACTTATTATCCAGATATTTCTGTAGTCCAAGAAAGGAATACTTTTTATTTATACCTATTATATACTGTATTTCACTGCTCTGTTGCTTTTTAATTAATAATTTTGCTTTTCTTGAATTCTCTTTTTAAGGGAGATGCCCCAATAAACGAGGTAAGTTCTTCTACAATACTACAATCCTTTCACAGCCTCATGTAGAAATACTAGTACAGACACAAACTCTAGGTTCCCCCATAGCCCCCTGTAAGATCGTTCCTCTTATTTCCTCCCCTCACTACAAGTCTGTAATGTCGTCCAGTCCAGGACATTCCTGTTACTGTATGAGTCTGACAACCAAAACTTTCACTAATTTGTCATTTCTCATTTTTCAGGTGTGAACAGCTGTGGTAAGTACATTTTATACTTTATTTCAGCCTCTTCATTGATTTTATTATTGTCTATATTATTAGAAGGTTTTAATACTGTACTTGCATTTCCCCAGGTTTAATGGTGCAAACCTATACTCACTGTGATACCTGCCTCAAGGAGAATATCATCTGTGCCGGCGGTCCTCCAGAAAATCAAGGTACTTTAAAAGATTTATTTTCTTAGCTAGAGAAAACATATAGGACACAATTCATGATAGAAATCTTACCAGAGCTCTGGCAGCAATGGTTTAAAAAATTCACAACATTTTTGGGCAAGTCGAAGTTGCGCAAAAGTTTTGCGAATTTTGGCTTTTTAAACCCCAGTTCCTCACAGCTCTGCCAAAATAAATGGAGCTGGGGTGGGACCGGTGTGTGATCCCACAGCTCATCTAATTGATGACGAACTGTGGTGGTGTTCCTTACATCAGACATCTAACTCCAGTCAGGGACTGGAGTAAGATTTTTGGCAAGGCGCACAGAGGCATACACCACTTGTCACACGCTCCTCATTCATTAGGAGATATGCACCTCTTAATGTATTAGGAGCGTCCGACTCCTACAAGCACCCACCTTGATAAGTCGGAACCATTGTCATTTATGTAAATTATATTTGTAAAATATTTTCATTGTGATCTGCCAAGAGAAAGCTGTGACCGCTGACTCGTTGCTCACATATAAAGAGTATTACGTGTATGTTGGACACACATTGTGGTTGGCACTTTCTGGGGTCTCTGCGACTAGCACTGTAACACAGAGAGGCATATACATATATATACTGCGTATATATATATATATATTAGTGTAACACACAACATATAATGCCTGAGCTAATTAGAGTTTCTAATAATTATTATCTGGAGAGCTGATTAGATCCAGTAGCAGGATGGAGAGAATACTCCAATATATGACTCCCAGTAAAGCTCAGGTCATTGCCTATAAGCACAATCTTCCAGGGGAGGTTTGATATTACAATAATGTACTTATGAGAAGAAGAAATGATGACTTTCCTCTGACTGGATGATGGGATTTATTGTATGATGTCTCTTCTCTTCACAGAGTACTTTGATAGATGCAGCTGTTTGTGCATTGAAAACAAATGTACCGGTAAGTATCATCCTATGTTCCTATATATACATTAATAGACCGTCTGTGCACAAGTGTTAGGCAATTTTATTGTTTGAAATGTACAAAAATACATTTCTGACATTTAGAAAAAAATATCAGTGACCAATATAGCCCCTCTTCATTACAGTAACTGTCATAAGCCTTCCATCCAAGGAGTCTGTCAGTTTCTTAATCTGTTGGTGATCAATTTTTGGGAAACATTAACTACAGCTCCTCAGATGCTATTCACAGAGGGTGTACTGTTTTCCTTTACCGTAAAAATCCGTAAATAATGTCCTCTATTCTGACCCCTTTATTTATCAATGTTTTTTATTCTGAGCACCATCATATAACAATATCCTCCATCCTGAGACCCTTCCTGGTATAATGTTCCTCCAATCTGAGCCCCTTCCTGGTATAATGTTCCCATTCTAGGCCCCTTCCTCGTATAATGTTCCCCATTCTGAGCCCTTTCCTGGTATAATGTTCCCCATTCTGAGCCCCTTCCTGATATAATGTTCCCCATTCTGAGCCCCTTCCTGGTATAATGTTCCCCATTCTGGGTCCCTTCCTGGAATAATGTTCCCCATTCTGGGTCCCTTCCTGGTATAATGTTCCCAATTCTGGGCCCTTTTAGTAAAAATGTCCTGGATCCTGGGGCCCATGTTGGTCTAATATTCCCAATCTTGGGCCCCACCTAGTAATAATGTCTTCTCCTTTTCTCCTCTGCTCTTCTTTAATTTTTTTTAAAATAAACAATTCTCCTTACCTTCCTTTCACTTCACGACTTGCGTCATCCTCTTCTATTGCCAGCTCCGGCATGTCTGCTCCGAGAGACGCATGACATCACTGCTAGGTGCTGCCCGTGACAGTGACACCGGCGTCTGCTGTCAGTCTATGATTGGCCTGGATGTGTATTGCGGTGCAGGGAGCCGGCAAGTCTTTATGCCGTAATACATTTCATCCGGGGATGCACATCCAGATTAAGTAGAACATGGTGTCGGCAGACCCCCACGGTCGTGCCCCTGTTCAGACTATTCAAGTTTATACAACATGAGTTGGAAAATACTCAGAAAAATGATGATATGATCAAAATACTCACTTGCCTAATAATTGTGCACACAGTGTAGTAACACACAAGACCCACAGTGCTCACTATATATTATAGTTTCTGAAGACTTCCAATAGGCCAGAGTTCATGGCTGACAATCTTGAAATGTATGAATATTATTCCGAATAATGAGATTCCTACAGGTTCTATAGGCAGAATATAAGGGACACTGGCAGTCGGTCTGTTGTCCATGTGCTGGTTACTGGGGGGAATATTACACATCCGGACATTATTATACTTATTTTAATATAATAAAACATGTTTAATGCTAAGTTAATATTTCATTATTTATTTATTTTTTCAGATTTGAAAACCGGATCTTCTTGTTCTCCCTGCAGAAACAATGAAGTCCATGTTTCTGAGACTTTACAGTGTGGAGGTGAGGAGATACTATAATGTGACCAGTTACTTTTAGCTATAGGCCCCGATTCATACAAGTATTTACGTCAGAAATCTAGTGTAAAACACTTTGAAAAGTCACAATTTTTTGCACCACATGAGACTGTACAACAATTTTGCAACTTTTGTCAGTTTTTTGCCAGTTTTGCCCAGCTCCTCCAAAGTAGACATACCTGGGTGGGATGGAGGCAGGACGGGGCATGAGATGCTTGATCGTCCAATTTATGACAAGCTGTGGCGTACATTACACCACAAATCTTACTGAAGTCACTGACTAGAGTAAGATTTATGGCAAGACGCACGAAGGCGCACCCCACTTTTCAGATGCACCTGATACATTAAGATGCATGTGCCTCCTAATGAATTAGGCACCTCTTACTCCTTTACGCACTCTCATCAAAACTGATGGGAAGAACTCCGGTCTTGATGATTCGGAGTTATAGTGTAAAAGATTCATCTGCATATTCTCACTGAGCAGCAAACACCTGTGACACCAATATTCCCCAATGTTACATATGGTATGAGTTGTGTTATTGAGATAATACCTTTAACCCCTTCACCTCCTTGGGTTTTTCTGTTTTCGTTTTTTGCTCCCCTTATTCTCAGAGCCATAACCTTTATATTTTTCCGTCAATATGGCCATGTGAGGGCTTGTCTTTTGCGGGACAAGTTGTTCTTTGGAACGACACCATTAGTTTTGCCATATCGTGTACTGGAAAACGGGAAAAAAATTCCAAGTGCTGTTAAATTGCAAAAAAAGTGCAGTTTGACAATTGTTTTTTTTTTTTACCTTGTTCAATAATTACTTAAACTGACCTGCCATTATGATTATCCAGGTCATTAAGGGTTTGCAGATACCAAACATGTATAGGTTCTTTTTTATTTAAGTGGTGAAAAGAAAATCCAAAATTTGGAAAGAAAAAAAATTGGTGCCATTTTCAGAGACCCGTAGCGTCTCCATTTTTTGTAATCTGGGGCTGGGTAAGGGCTTATATTTTGCGTGCTAAGTGAATTTATTTATTTGTACCATTTTGGGGTAGATATAATGTTTTGGTCGCCCGTTATTGCACTTTAAAGCAATGTTGCAGCGACCAAAAAATCGTAATTCAGATTTTTTTCTTGTTACGGCATTTAACGATCGGATTAATTATTTTTATTGATAAGTCGGGTGATTCTGAATGTGGCGATACCAAAACGTGTATTTTTTATTTTTTTTATTTGATTTTGAATGGGGCGAAGGTGGGGGGGGGTGATTTGAACTTTTATGTTTTTAAAAATATTAAAATAAAAAATATATATTTTTTTCACTGTACACTTCCTTCAATAGTAACTATGGGAGACTACAAGCTGCGATCATCTGATCGCCTGTGTTCGCCAGGGCCTCAGTGCTGCTATGTGTAACCAAACCGCTCATCTGCTATGAGCGCCGAGCGCTGAGCGGTGCTCATAGCCTACCGGTAATGACAACCGCAGGGTTCTCCTGCAGACGCCGGGTTGTCATGCCAGTCCATCGGCGACCCACAGTTATGTGACACCGGTGCTGATGGGCGGGTCTTATGACACGCTTCCGGTGCGTGCATGTTAAATGCTGCTGTCAAAGTTTAACAGCGGCTTTTAAAATGTTAACAGCCGCGGATGCATCGCGATTCCACCCATGGCTGTTAGGGGCACATGACAGCTGATCAGATCAGCTGTAATGTCCACAGAAAGGTGTGGGCTCATCGCCGGAGACCTCACCAAAGAGGAGAATTTGACCTTGGATGTACTCATACTTCCAAGGTTGAAAAGGGGTTAAACATGGAACTATACTTTCAACACAGTTTGTATAAATCAATAGTATAGGCAATTATATGGAACATTGTAATATATCTTATCAGGGAAATCTGCTTCTCTCCTCTCCTATCAGACACTTCATCTCCCAACTGCCCCCTAAACTTGTCATGCACTTTAAAAAAAAACAGTTCAAATCCTTCTTGCGCAGACAAGACAGAGCACATGATCCCATACCATTATACTTTATGCAGATGGGAGGCGAAGGAAAAGTGAGAAGCAGGGAGAGAAAGCGGGCAAAGGTAGACTCAGAACTATCGTGCTGAGCTTGATATCAAGTCTTTTACCTCACATCAGAGCTTGATTCTCATCTATACAGTTCAGTATTGCAGTATACTTTCCTACATGCCCCTCCTGCTTCCTTCTGTGTGCTCAATAAAAAAGGAAGAACAGGAATCCATGTGTCTGTCTCTGTGTGCTTTGCTGTATACAGGAGAAATCACATCAACAAGTCTCCTCCCACCAGCTCAGAGTGGATAGCAGATTAAAAGATAGAGCATGTAAAGGGGAAAATATGTGAAAATGTAGTTTACAAGTCTTATAATATCCAGATACAATGTTATTCTTCATGTACACATGACAGCTTATTCTGAAAAGCTACTTGAAAGTATGGTTACCTTTTAAATGTTTTAAATGCAGGGAAATTATTTCTGTAAAAGTTTTTATTACTTTTTTATCTAGAGAGAAACATAGAAGTTCCAGAGGATGAAGATCTAATCCTGGACTGTAGCTTTGAATGGCATGCCAGGCTGGAGCAGTCCTATCAAAACAAATTCACTAGGGTAAGTACAAGGCAGCTTATCTAAAGGATATGGTTAAATATTGTAGATGAGATAATAATAATTATCATTATTATAATTAACATTGTACATACGACCATAACATTTTGGTATTAATTGCCAAAGTGATAATGACAATGCTAGAAATAATCCCGATTATAAATCATTATGACATATAACGCTCTGACATTCATATTTCCAGCTTATGACCGGCGGTTATCCATTTCCCCCATTGATTGAACTGGAAACAAAAGTCATCGAGGAGCCCTATCTAGAGATCAAGGGCATACAGATGATCGACTCTGGCATGTACATGTGTTCCACCACACTGAAGTCTGCAGTGCCAGTCAGTAAAATCATGTATCATGTGAAAGGTGAGGACATATTATCACTGACACTATGCTGAATGTTAATATTTAGATATATGGGATTTTGGTGCAACTCAAAGTTTCACCAAAATTTTGGGCCTTTTAATGTCTTCACATCAGTTTTCCTAGCTCTACCAAAATGGGTGGAGCTGGGGTGGGATGTGGGCAGGATGCCACAGCTTGTCTAATTCATGACCAGTTCCTGACTGGAGTAAGATTTCTGGGGTGGAGTATGGAAGCGCACACCACTGATCAGGCGCCCCAGATGTATGAAGAGGCGTGCACCTCTTCATGAATCAGGGCTCTCTGACTACACCACGATCTTCATCAAGACCAGAGAGAAAATCACTGGCCTTGATGAATCCGGGTCCTGGTATCTATTAGAAACTTGACAATATATTGGATTAATACTGGAGTCACCTATGGTATAAATCAAATTTTACCTATAGGCTCCAGCGGTGCAGTTATGTGGACTGCAATATGGATACATGGCTTCTGGTGATATGAGGCTGATTTGTTTTTGCGGTGTTTATTGTGCAGTAAAAATTACTCAGCAACATAATTTTTCAGGTTGATATGATTATGGTGATACCAAACTTACATTGTTTTTTTATTTAGGTGGTAAAAATTTTTTGAAAGTTTGTAGAAATAAATTTTGGTTTGTGTTGTCGTTTTCTGAGACCCATAACATTATAATTTTTCAGTTGATGGAGCTGTGTCAGGGCTTTTTTGTGTGGCAAGCTGACATTTTTATTGATACTTATTTGTGGGCATCTCCCGGGGACGGTGCGGGTTCAGCTCCTGAACCCGCTACATACAGGGAGACCCAAAGTAGGAGGTGCAATTGCATCCTATGTCGGGAAAGGGTTAATGTCCTATAAGATAACATTCTTTTGATAGAATAAACTAATACAGATTTTTGTTATCATAGTTCTCAGAGGATCTGGAAGGACGACTGAAAAATTCAAGCCTCGTCCTACACTGCCTAATGTACTTGACATCGCTGAGCCGGAGCCGACATTTATGAAGGAGATAACAACTAAGAAAAAATCCTTCAAAATATTATTGGCAGTCAGCGTCATCATCATCATACTGATTGCTGCAATATGGTATTTATCCTTTATAATCAACAAATAATTATGTACTTGTAGATGAGAATTTAGAGCTACATGTAAATAGCAGATATAACATAACGTATGTACTGTTTTTTTTCAGCATTTTCATCTGCATAAAGCGCTGTAAAAAATGGAAACGGCAAAAGCCTCTGGAAGAAAACCCAGGACAGAAGGCAAAAGGTCAGGCACGACCTTATCAAACTGTCTGATCTGACAACAAATGACAAAAATATTCCCAAAACTCTGCATTCCATAACTACCCTAAAAAACCTCCCCAATCCCTAAAAAAGAACTTCTCCCAATCCTATCCTAGAAAAGCCCCAGTCTTTCCTCTCCCTATTCCTTTCTTCCAAAATAAATTGATAATTGAACATATAATGACTGCAGCATTTCTTTTTCATTAGTTTCTGGACTATTTACACAGGCAGAAAAACAACGATAGGGATAGTACGATCTCTAATACAATTGTTCTGTCTCATATACAGCACATGTTAGCGGTAACACATGACCTGTTTACACGGGGAGATGTGCAGCTGATAACAATCATTTTTATGTATGCACAGAAATCCAATTAGTTCATGTTAGAACCCTCCTGTTTGTTTGTTTTTCTTTCCTGTGTTTTGCGGTCATGTGACCATTTGTCTTTATATTCTAGCTCCGCCCTTTTGGCTGTGCTGTACTTCAGTTTTTGACTGCTTCTCTAGCCAGGTGCTTCTGTGCCTATCTGGCAGCTCGCTTTGTCCTTCTGGGACCTTTAGTACCTTTTTGTCAGTTTGTATTTTTGTGTTCTGCAACTACTTCTCTGTTTAGGAGGTGTCCCATTTTTGTCCCAGTCCTTAGTTCTTTTAGGGACCCCTTCCCTAATACTATAGGTCTCCGTTCAGACTAGCCGAGGACTAAGGCGGGTCTGTTCGCTAGGAACAGGCAGCCCGCTACATCGTAGGGATTCAGCTTAGTCTTATTGTAGGGACAGCGTTCCCCTATCTTTCCTTAGTTCATGTTACAGATCATAACAGTAAGTCCAGCCCAAAAAACTAAAAGGAAAGCAATCCGGGGATCAGTATGGTTTCCGTCCAAGATTTGGCTCAACGCCTGCAGGGATTATCTCTGGAGGTGGCCAAACTCCAGCAACACGTGAGTGGCTCTTCTGGAGCGCATTTTGTGGAACCAAAGGTAGGAGTGCCTGATGTTTTTTATGGTAAACAGCAAGATTATTTTTCCTTTATAAATGCTTGTTTGTTATATTTTCGTTTGAGACCAAGGTCCTCTCGGAATGAATCACAGCGCATTGGTTTTATTATGTCACTTTTTGCGCAAGGAACCACAAGGGTGGGCCTTTTCTCTCCAACCTAATGATCCGTGTTTTAGGTTGGTAGAAGAATTTTTTTCTGCTATGGGGCTATTATATGACGATCCTGATCGAATCTCATCTGCTGAGACAGAACTCAGGCGTTTGAATCAGGGGTCAGGTGATGTTGAAAATTATTGCACACACTTCAGAAGGTGGTCCTCAGAAGTTAAATGGAATGATGCGGCGCTTAAATGTTTATTTCTTGCTGGTCTAAGTGAAAGGGTTAAGGATCTGCTAATTGCATTCCCTGCACCTGAGACCTTGCAGGATGCCATGCAATTAGCTATACGTGTGGACAGGAGACTGAGGTCCAGGGTGAAGGATGTAAAAACTCCTGTAACGTCAGGTCCTAGTCCCCAGGAAATCTGCTGGGACGGCGGAAAACCGATGGAGGTTGGGGCGATGTCACTCTGCTCTCAGGAAAGAGACCGGAGGTTTGCCAAGGGATTGTGTCTTTATTGTGGTAAAGCTGACCATTTGATTAAGAATAGTGTTGAGCGAGCATGCTCGACACTGCTTGGTACTCACCCGAGCATCACGCTACTCGGGATGTTCGGCGAGCACTGAGCATTTCCGAGTTACTCGGGCGGGAGCTCGGGTCTCCGCCCTGCATGTTTGGCGCTCTTTACAGAGCCAATGAACATGCAGTGATTGCCAGCCAGTCACTGTAATCCTGCAGCCATGTTGGTTGTGGGCATTACAGTGATTGGCTGGCCACACAGCGTCACCTCGAGTGTTTAAAACCGGGCGCCGCCATCTTGGACACAGTCGCTCCGGATTAGACAGTGTAGGGACAGCGCTGCTGAGCTAGGGAGAGATTTTTCCTGCGAAATAGTTAGTGTAGGGTCTGTAAAGGCTGCCAGAACAAACAAACAGTCCTTCTCAGGACTAATATCCATCCCAGATATCAGGCAGGCAGGCTGTATAGGAGACGCAGTGGTTATACCAGCAAACGCTGCATTACAGTCCTGTGTGCTCCTGTTTCTGAAATTGCTGGACTTAGCTCCAGGTCTCGGGGGCCAGTAAAAATCCTTTTTTTTTCATCTAAATCCTCTTTTTTTTTTTCCTCCTTCACACTGTACAAATACCCGTCTTATTAACCTATTGGTGTCCGCCCCCCCCCCCAAAAAAAAAAAGTGTGTCTCTGATTATATCTGTTGAAAAGAGTCTGGTATAGGCCACAGAAACAGAAGTGTGGTTTTGCAGTTCCACGGGTCAAATCTCTGTAGTATCCAGCTTTGGGCCTTTTGTATATAAAAGAAAAACAGTTTGAGTGTGTCGCTCACTGTTCAGCCGCAAATCTATATATATAAAAAAGTCTGGTATACACCAGTAAATTAAAACTGTGGTTTTGCTGTTCCACTGTAAAAAATCTCTATTATCCTGCTTTTCGCATTTTTTGCAGTAAAAAAAAAAAAAAAAAATGTAATCGTGTCTCCCTGATTGTCCAGACACAAAAATATATCTGTTGAAAATAGTCTGTTGTAGGCCCGACAAATCCCAGTGTGGTTTTGCAGTTCCACGGGTCAAATCTCTGTAGTATCCAGTTTTGGGCCTTTTGTATGTAAAAAAAACAGTTTGAGTGTGTCGCTCACTGTTCAGCCGCAAATATATATATTTAAAATTTTATGGTATACCCCAGTAAACAATAACTGTGGTTTTGCCATTCCACTGTAAAAAATCTCTGTTATTCAGGTTTTGGTATTTTTTCCGTAAAGAAAAACAGTAATAGTTTATCCCTGATTGTTCTGATTGTTTAAAAGAGTCCGGTGTAGGCCAGAGAAATAGAACTGTGGTTTTCCTTTCCACGGTTCTAATCTCCTTTTTATTACCCTTTTTCCATTGATAGAGTGAGTGTAAACTATTTTACTTCCTTTACAATGGGCAAGGCGCGTGGCAAGGGACGTGGAAGTGGACGTTCTGGTGATGGTGCGTGCAGAGGACGGGGCCGTGGCCAAGGTGAAAATGTGCCACAACCAACAGCCACATCTTCTCGCTCCCACTTCTTGACCGAATTACTAGGGAAGCACAGAACAACACCAGTATTGCGAACTGATCCGCTTGAAGTGGTGGAAGAGGAGATCCCATGTAGCGATGCTCAAATATTTGAACAGCCACGGCCACAGGAAGTTGACGCTGGCAATTTGTCACAAGACGTGGACGATGACGAGACACAATTGCCAGGAAGTGAGGAGGAGGATCGTGGTGCGCAAGTGGAAGAGGAGGAGGTGGTGGATGATCTAGTAACTGACCCAACGTGGCAGGAGAACATGCAGAGTGAGGCCAGCAGCACACAGGGGGAGGGAGGCAGAGTACCCCAACAGGCATGAAGAAGCAGTGTGGTGGCCGCAGACAGAAGACGGTCTACCGTTCCCTGTAACACCAACACGAGGGACGTTGCCAGTACAAGCGGTAGGTCTTCCAGAGCCTGGAATTTTTTTAAAGACTCTGCTGATAACACCAAAAAGGCCAGTTGTACCACCTGCCATGCCAGCATCAGCAGGGGTGACAAAACTACCAGCCTGACCACCACCAGCATGATCAGGCACATGGCAGCAAAGCACCCGACTGTGTGGGGCGAACCCCAGGGTCCACGACCAGTGTCAGCGGGTGGCACCACTGCTTCTTCCGCTGTTGTGCATGCAATAGAACCCCCTGTTGTGTGCGCAAGGCAATCCCCTGTCCATACTGCATGTAAAGATGCCCCCTCCTCTCAGTCTTCACTTGTTATGGCAGTTTCTCAAGAAACAGCATCAACGTCCACATCCACGTCCCACCGCAGCGTTCATTTGTCCATATCCCAGACCTTTGAACGAAAGCGGAAATTCGCAGCTAACGCCCCACAGGCCACAGTCCTAAATTCGCACATTTCACGACTGCTTGCGTTGGAAATGCTGCCTTTTAGGCTGGTGGAGACGGAATCCTTCCGCAACCTTATGGAGGTGGCCGTCCCTTGGTACTCGGTCCCCATCCGACACTATTTTGCCCGGTGTGCCATCCCCGCACTACACAAGCACGTGTCCCAAAACATCTGCCGTGCCCTCAACAACGCAGTTACTGGGAGAGTCCACCTGACAACGGATGCGTGGACAAGTGCTTGTGGCCAGGGACGGTACATCTCCCTGACAGCACACTGGGTAAACATAGTGGAAGCCGGGACCCAGTCGGACCTTGGGACGGAACACATACTCCCCACACCGAGGATTGCGGGCCCTATGTCAGTCAGAGTTGCTCCCACAGTGTACAGCTCCTGCGCATCATCCTCCTCCTCCTCATGCTCAGCCTCCATCTCAGATATCATCACATCAGTTACAAGCTGGAAGCACTGCAGTACTGCCTCCGCCAAGCGGCAACAGGCTGTGCTCATAAGCTTAGGTGATAAACCTCACACTGCTTGTGAGTTGTGGACAGCTGTGAAAGAGCAGGCAGATCTGCGGCTGAGACCGCTGAACCTACATCCAGGCATGATCGTGTATGCCAATGGCCGTAACCTAGTGACGGCTCTGAGGCGAGGCGAGATCACACACGTACCATGCCTGGCTCATGTGCTTAACCTCGTGGTTCAGCGGTTTCTTAAATCGTACCCCGAGTTGCCAGATCTGCTCGTGAAAGTACGCCGCCTGTGAGCTCATTTTCGGAAGTCGGTTACAGCTTCTGCCGCCCTTGCTGTGTTGCAGCAGCATTTGCAGCTTCAGGCACACCGACTGGTGTGTGATGTCCCCACACGTTGGAGCTCTGCCCTCCACATGTTGCTAAGGATTTGTGAGCAGAAGAGAGCAGTTGTGGAGTACCAGCTGCAACAAGGCCATCGATATTCAGGTCAGACTTCACACATAAGACCTCAGGAGTGGACCTGGATGTCTGACATATATACAATCCTGACAAACTTTGAGGAGGCCACCAAGATGGTGAGTGGCGATGACGCCATCATTAGTGTCAACATCCCACTTGTCTGTTTTTTGCAACGCTCTCTGCAGAGAATTAAAGAGGAGGCATTGCAGCACGTAGCGGGCGATTACACACAGCCCAGCCTCATCTCATCACAACGTGCATTGGGGGACAATGAGGGAGAGGAGGAGGAGGAGGAGGAGGAAGAACAGGAGCTGGTATCATGCGTTGTAGACGGTAGTACCTCTACAACTGTCATACCGTTGGTTCAGCGTGGGTGGCCTGAGGACGGGGGGGGGGATAGGAGGAGGAGGAGGAGAGCATGGTCAGTCGTCATCTTGGTGAGGACAAGGAAATCTTGCCCGTTACCAGTCTGGCACGCATGGCTGACTTTATGTTACGCTGCCTTAACCGTGACCCTCGTGTCGTCAAAATGTTGGGTGACAGTCATTACTGGTTGGTGACACTTGTAGACCCCCGCTACAAGGAGAACTTTCACTCTCTTATTCCTGACGTGGAGAGGTCTACAAAAATGGGGCAGTACCAGAAGGCCCTTGCTGCAGAACTGTTAAAAAAATTCCCATCTGAACACGCTAGCGGCAGAGGTCACAGTTAGTTGTTGCCCAACCAAGGCGTACATGCAAGAGAGACGCAACTCCAATCCGGCAGAGGCAGGGGAACACTGTCAATGTTCTGGGACAGTTTTCTCAGACCCTTCATTCGGACAGACCCTGATGCGCGGGGTACTCTCACAAGGAGTGGTAAATTTCCAAAAGATGGTGAGTGAGTACCTTGCCGACCGTACCAGCGTCCTCCGAGATTCCTCTGTGCCTTTTAATTATTGGGTATCCAAGCTAGACACTGAGAATGAACTCGCTCTGTACGCCTTGGAGGTCCTGGCCTGCCTGCCACTAGCGTGTTATCGGAGCATGTTTTTAGTGCCGCTGGGGGAATTATAACTGATAAGCGCACTCGCCTGTCAACTGACAATGCTGACAAGCTGACCCTTATCAAAATGAACAAGGGCTGGATTGGGCCAGACTTCTCATCACCACCAAATGACAGCAGAGTAACATAAAGTCAAATCCACTGTGTTATTTCGGGAGGTGTATTCACATGCACCGCTTCACACCCACACATGGGTATACGCTTCCTCATTTCGGCTGTTTTTGTTCTTCTCCTTATCCTCAGCCTCCACCACCACTATACCACCAGGGTGACCGTGGTCCGTGTTGCCATTATTGAAAGTTCCTCCATCCTGACTTTTGTCAGGTTTTGCTTGGAAGGCATAAGCAAAGACTGAGGGAGACCCACTCCCCAATAATGGGAATAATATTTTTAAGATGCTGTACTGTATGGCTCTTCCAAGGGGCATTAAAACTGTCTTGTTATACCACTCTGACCTCCACGTCTCTTCTGAGGGGCATTAAAAGCGTCTTGTTATACCACTCTGACCTCCACGTCTCTTCTGAGGGGCATTAAAAGCGTCTTGTTATACCACTCTGACCTCCACGTCTCTTGTAAGGGGCATTAAAACCGTCTGGATATACCACTCTGGCCTCCGCATCTCTTGTAAAGGACATTAAAACCATCTTGTTATACCACTCTGACCTCCACGTCTCTTGTAAGGGGCATTAAAAGCGTCTTGTTATACCACTCTGACCTCCACGTCTCTTCTGAGGGGCATTAAAATCATCTTGTTATACCACTCTGACCTCCACGTCTCTTCTGAGGGGCATTTAAAGCGTCTTAAGCTACTGGGACCTCCACGACTCTTCAAACGGGCATTGCATTTCCTCATAATTTTTGGAAGCTTTTGCTTGAAAGGCATAAGCAAATACTATGGGAGACCCACTCCCCAATAATGGGACTAATGTTTGTAATATGCTGTACTGCATGGCTCTTGTAAGAGGCATTGCAAGTTGCTCCATCCTAATTTTTGGAAGCTTTTGCTTGGAAGGCATAAGCAAATACTATGGGAGACCCACTCCCCAATAATGGGACTAATGTTTGTAATATGCTGTACTGCATGGTTCTTGTAAGAGGCATTGCAAGTTGCTACATCCTAATTTTTGGAAGCTTTTGCTTGGAAGGCATAAGCAAATACTATGGGAGACCCACTCCCCATTAATGGGACTAATGTTTGTAATATGCTGTACTGCATGGCTATTGTAAGAGGCATTGCAAGTTGCTCCGTCCTAATTTTTGGAAGCTTTTGCTTGGGAGGCATAAGCAAATACTATGGGAGACCCACTCCCCAATAATGTGACTTATTTTTGTAATATGCTGTACTGCATGGCTCTTGTAAGGGGCATTGCAAGTTGCTCCGTCCTAATTTTTGTAAGCTTTTGCTTGGAAGACATAAGCAAATACTATGGGAGACCCACTGCCCAATAATGGGACTAATGTTTGTAATATGCTGTACTGCATGGCTCTTGTAAGGGGCATTAAAACTGTCTTGTTAAGCTACTGTGACCTCAACGTCTCTTCCACGGGGCATTAAAACCGTCTTATTAAGCTACTGTGACCTCCACGTCTCTTCCACGGGGCATTGATATTGTGTTTTTATTCCACTGCGACCTCCACCACTCTTCCAAGGAGCATAAAAACCATCTTGTTAAGCTACTGTGACCTCCACGTCTCTTCCACGGGGCATTGATATTGTCTTTTTATTCCACTGTGATCTCAACGTCCCTTCCAAGGGGCATTAAAACCGTCTTGTTAAGCTACTGTGACCTCCACGTCTCTTCCAAGGGGCATTGATATTGTCTTTTTATTCCACTGCGACCTCCACCACTCTTCCAAGGGGCATTAAAACCATCTTGTTAAGCTACTGTGAACTCCACGTCTCTTCCACGGGGCATTGATATTGTGTTTTTATTCCACTGCGACCTTCACCACTCTTCCAAGGGGCATGAAAACCATCTTGTTAAGCAACTGTGACTTCCATGTCTCTTTCAAGGGGCAATGATATTGTGTTTTTATTCCACTGCGACCTCCATCACTCTTCCAAGGGGCATTAAAACCGTCTTTTTAAGCTACTGTGACCTCCACGTCTCTTCCATGGGGCATTGATATTGTTTTTTTATTCCACTGCGACCTCCACGTCTCTTCCAAGGGGCATTAAAACAGTCTTGGTAAGCTACTGTGACCTCCACGTCTCTTTCAAGACGCATTAAAACCATCTTGTTAAACCACTCTGAACTCCACAGCTCTTCCAAGGGACATTTAAACCGTCTTGTTAAGCTACCATGACTTCCACATCTCTTCCAAGGGGCAATAAAACCGTCTTATTAAGCTACTGTGACCTCCATGTCTCTTCCAAAGGGCATTGATATTGTCTTTTTATTCCACTGCGACCTCCAGCACTCTTCCAAGGGGCATTAAAACCGTCTTGTTAAGCTACTGTGACCTCCACGTCTCTTCCACGGGGCATTGATATTGTCTTTTTATTCCACTGCGACCTCCACCACTCTTCCAAAGGGCATTAAAACCATCTTGTTAAGCTACTGTGACCTCCACGTCTCTTCCAAAGGGCATTAAAACAGTCTTGTTAAACCACTCTGAACTACACAGCTCTTCCAAGGGGAATTAAAAACGTCTTGTTAAGCTACTGTGATTTCAACATCTCTTCCAAGGGGCAATAAAACCGTCTTATTAAGCTACTGTGACCTCCATGTCTCTTCAAAGGCACATTGATATTGTCTTTTTATTCCACTGCGACCTCCAGCACTCTTCCAAGGGGCATTAAAACCATCTTGTTAAGCTACTGTGACCTCCACGTCTCTTCCACGGGGCATTGATATTGTCTTTTTATTCCACTGCGACCTCCATCACTCTTCCAAGGGGCATTAAAACCATCTTGTTAAGCTACTGTGACCTCCACGTCTCTTCCACGGGGCATTAAAACCGTCTTGTTAAACCACTCTGAACTACACAGCTCTTCCAAGGGGAATTAAAAACGTCTTGTTAAGCTACTGTGACCTCCACGTCTCTTCCACGGGGCATTGATATTGTCTTTTTATTCCACTGCGACCTCCATCACTCTTCCAAGGGGCATTAAAACCATCTTGTTAAGCTACTGTGACCTCCACGTCTCTTCCACGGGGCATTAAAACCGTCTTGTTAAACCACTCTGAACTACACAGCTCTTCCAAGGGGAATTAAAAACGTCTTGTTAAGCTACTGTGACCTCCACGTCTCTTCCACGGGGCATTGATATTGTGTTTTTAGTCCACTGCGACCTCCATCAGTCTTCCAAGGGGCATTAAAACCGTCTTGTTAAGCTAATGTGACCTCCACGTCTCTTCCAAGGGGCATTAAAACAGTCTTGTTAAACCACTCTGAACTCCACAGCTCTTCCAAGGGGCATTGAAATGTTGTTTTTAATTACCTCTAACCTCCACGACTCTTCCAACGGGCATTGCATTTCCTCCTAATTTTAGTCAGTTTTGCTTTTCAATGCATAGGCGAAAACTAAGGGAGACCCACTCCCCAATAATGGGTAGAAGGTTTTTAGAAAGCTGTAATCCACGTCTGTTTCAAGGGGCATTGCAGTTCCTCATAATTTTTGGAAAGCCTTCCATTCACTGCTTAGGCCAACAGTGTACAGGAGACCCAGTTGCTATAAATGGAAAAAACGGTTTCGTTAAGGTCCTCTGACCTCCATGTCACTTCCAAGGGGCATTGGAGTGCCTCGAAATTTTTGGTAGGGATTGCACTCACTGTATGCCCTATAACTGTGTAGCTGAACTGCTCCTTTTGGTACAGAAACATATCCTACAAGAGATGTGTGGTTGACTGGCCTGATATTGATGTGAATGGTCCCTGTTCCTCCTGCTCTTTCTCCTTTGCCACCACCTCATCCATCATTCATCACCTGAAGCTTTGTTTTAACGGGAGTCATAGAACTGGGATAGTAGCAGGAAAACATCCAGCAATCCTCGGAGGAGGAAGGATATGCGCCAAAATGCAGACCACCTCAGGCCTAGCCGCTACTACATACATGTGCTTACATTCCAAGGAACAGAAAGTTAAGGAGATGGATGGCCTCATGAATGATCATGAATAATTTACTCGTTGTGTAGGAGGCCAAACACTGCTGCTGGCTACCTTCTGAAATTTGTGTTGAAGCCTGATTGACCCAGGACCCGCAATCCTCTATGTCTAGTGTTGCATCCCAGTGTCCAACTGTGTACCGGCTTCCACAATATTAACCCAGTGTGATGGCCATATTCACTTGTCCATGTGTTTGTGGTTAGGCTGTCCTTTCCACTAAATGCACTGGGGAGGGCACATGTAATGTTTTGGTATGCGCGCTTGTGTATAAGGCGCACCGGGACAAATAGGGGCGGCTGGTGACCGAGTATGGACACCTGGCCGCCCCCTGGTGGCTGGGGACCAAGCGTGGACACCCAGCCACTGGGCGGCTGGGGACTGAGTATGGATGCCAGGCCGCCGACGCAGCCATGACGTGGTGGCCAGATTCCGCCTCAGATGCCTAAAAGGCCCAATTTCTAGTGCAAGCAAGCAGTATGGTATTGCAGCCTGGGGGTGGGTGGGTGGCAGGCTGCATACTTGCGCTTGCATTGCAAGGAATGGGGAGGTACAATTGAACACTGCCCTGGGACAAGGACTTGCACGGGGATAGTTGCAAGTCTGCATCTTCTGATGCGGCAAGGATCACTTCTGATGGGCACACTTTTAGGCAGTGACCTGGGTGTCAGAGATGCTTCCAGGGGTCTTTCCCAAGCTGCTCCCATGTCTTTTCAGCACTGTATGCATGTGTCACACTGCGCATGGCCAGATAAGGTTGTAAAATGATAAAATGACATTTCACGGTGAATGCATTTGTCACGGTTGAAAGCAATACAAAAGTGCAAAAACGCATAAAAAATTTTACTTGTGAACATAGCCCAAGGTGTGGAGGAGTATTTTAGACTCTCCCAGAGGGATGGGGACGACTCGGTACCCGGGCCTTTGCCTGGCCTTTGGGGATGTCGCTGTGGTCGGCTCCCGGGCCCGTACCCTGGGGTCAGCTTTAAAAAGGGGATTATTTGTTAACTCTATGAAAGTTCGTTACGTCACCTGTGGTTTCTGGTGAGAATCACCAGCGATGCGGCAGTCCACTGAGGATGGTGAAAAGACAGCTCGATGGTATAGCTCCCCACAGGTGGAGCTAGGCCTCAGGGCAGCGTACGGAGAGGGGGGATGCAGGAGAGGCGAGACCCAGCTGGGTCAGAGCAAGAACGGGGACGGACACGGTAGTCACTTCAGTACCTTTTACTGGTGGTAGTTCAGGCGCATCCCGGAGCACTGTAGGGTGAAGGGTGCATATCAGGATCCTCCCCAATGAGCGGGTGTAGGGCCTCCGGTTTCTTGTCTCTGCGTAGTAAGTTTCTGACCTGCCTGAAGCTAGGCCTAACTTTATCTCTGTCCTGCACCGGCTGACGTTGTGGTAGGGCCTTCTCTTGGAGTGCACACTCCCAGCTTACGGGGCCTATGTGTCTCCTGGCTCTGTTACGTATCAGCTCTCTGGTGAACCTGGGACCTGTAGTTCTCCAGGGATTCCGGTTATGACTTACTGGGTCGTAGAGATCCCAGTAAGCTTGGACCCAGTGTCCGATATATGTTTCGGGGTGAGCTGGGTAAGCTCCTCTGCCCCCACTGCTACTCACTTTCCACTCGCCTTCGGCCACGCTCGGGCCCTCACTAGGCTACTCACACTAACAGCAGCTTGCCGCTCTTCACCGCTCTTACAGGCGTCGGCACACCTTGAGCTCTAACTGAGCTACTACTGGGTCTGGACTGTGCTCCACTGCAGCTGACTCCTCTCAGGCACATCTACTGCAGGAACTCTCTCAACAGACTTGACTCTCTGTAGACTCCAGACTAGACTGAGCTTGACTCTGTATTCAGGTCTGTACTTGCTGAACTCTCCAGAGGAACTGCTGAATCACTCTCCTGCCTAGCTCCACCTTCCCTATTTATATCCCTAATGGGCTCCCTCGGCTGGTCTGAGGTGGAACGTGGAGATGTGTGAATGTTTATGGGGGCCTCTTGTGGAGGATTCCATCAATGCACTCCCCTGGGATCTGTGGCTCCAAGCACAGCTGGGCACCACATTTTTGTTTTTGGTTATTTATTTTACCTTATAAAAAAGTCTTTACCCTGGAAAGGATGTTCCTTAACATATTTCACAGGAAAACCATTTCAGTTTCGTTTTTGAACGTTTTATTGTGAGCCTGTAAAAGTGGCTTAATACCTCTGACCACGTTGTTGACAGCAGTGACCTGGGGGTCAGAAATGTTTCCTGGGGCGATCCCCATGCTGTCCCCATGTCATTTGAGCACTGTCACTATCGTTTTGGGCACTTTTCTACAGACTGCCGGGGGTGCCGCCGCAAAAATGCTCGGGTCTCCCATAGACTAACATTGGGCTCGTTGCTCGGGTCGAGCACTCGAGTATCACGGTGAGCTCGGCCCGAGCTTCGAGCACCCGAGTATTTTAGTGCTCGCTCAACACTAGTAGCGAGTTCAAGAGTAGGAGAGATGCACGGGAGAAATCTTGTATGTGATTGTGGGAAGAGGAGATAAGAGGGGAGTAGAGAAGGATATCTTGTGAGGATTGGAGGTTGCGTGCAGGTAAGTACCGGGAGACTAGGTCACAGATGTACGGAGGAGACAGGTTTTGGATGACTTTGTATGCCAAACTTACGATTTTGAACTGGAGTCCCTGGCCAAAGGGGAGCAAAGGGGAGCCAGTGCAGGGATTGACAGAGGGGAAAAGCCGGAGAATAGTGGGGTGACAGGTGGATTAGTCGGCCAGCAGAGTTTAGGATAAATTAGAGAGGTGCAGGTGTATTAGAAGGGAGGCCACAGAGCAGGAGACTGCAGTAGTCGAAGTGGGAGATGATGAGGGCATGCAATAGTGTTTTTGCAGGTTCATGGTTGAGGAATATGGGAGTTTGAGTCGGCAGGAAGTGGAAAGGGCTTGGATCTCTGGTTTATAGGAGAGATCAGAGTCAAGCTTATGGGATTGGGGAGAGTGGACAGCCATTCTCTTTGATGGATAGGTCAGATGGCAGGGTTGAATGAAATGATGATTTTATTCATGTTAAGTTTTAGAAATTTAACAGTGAAGAAAGATGAAATAGTGGACAGGCATTGTAGTATTCTGTTTAGTAAGGAGGTGATATCAGGTCCAGAAAGGTAGATCTGTTTGTCATCAGTATAGAGGTGATACTGAAAGCAGTGAGACTCTATGAGTTGTCTCAGGCCGAAGGTGTAGATGGAGAAGAGCAAGGGTCCTAGAACTAAACCTTGGGGGACACCGACAGATAGGGGGCAAGATGAGGAGGTGGTGTGTGAGTGGGAGACACTGAATGTCCTGTCTGTTAGGTTTGAGGAGATCCAAGATAAGGCCAAGGCTTTGATGCCAATAGATGAGAGAGTCCGTAGTAAGATGGAATGAGCCACTGTGTCGAAGTCAGATGACATTATCAGGAGGAGGAGGACAAAGTAGTGTCGCTTGGATTTGGTGGTTAGTAGGTCGTTGTTGACTCTAGTCAGGGCAGTTTCAGTGGAATAGTGCAGTAAGGGGTCAAAGAGGGAGCAGGAGGCGAGGTGGGAGGACAGTTCAAAATGGACGTGCTGTTTAAGGCATAGGAAAGAAGTGATATGGGCTGATAGCTAGCTACAGAGCACGGGTCAAGGGAGGGCTTTTGGAGGATGGGTGTGATCGAGGTATGCTTGAAGCATGAGGGGAAGACACCAGTTGTTAGTGACAGGTTGAAAAGGTGGGTTAGGGTTAGGATGAAGACTGTGGTAAGATTTGGAATGAGGTGGGACGGGATTGGGTCAAGTTCACAGGTAGTGAAATGTGATTTGGATAGTAAACAGGAGACTTGATCTTCTGTTATGGCGGAGAAGCTGGTTTTGGAGGAGGAGAGTTTAATTAGGAGGGGCTGTGGGGACTATAGGCAAAAATTGTGCCTTATGTGGTCAATCTTCTGCTTGAACAATGAGGCAAAGTCTTCAGCTGAGATGAGAGGAGAGGGAGGGGGAGCTGGATGACGGATTCTTCAGAGATGGCACCCCAATTACCCTTGTTTCCGTCCGCGTCACAACTCTCCAACTGCCTAACTGACTGTGGAAAACCATAGATGCAGAGCTGTTCACACATTTTATTTCATGGGCATCAGAGGTATGCTCCAAATAGGACGAAAGCATCTGCCCCTATGCCCGATTTTTTTTCAGTTGGACCCGGGGCCGGATGAAGTAGGGTCCGAGAAGAATCTAGACCCTAGTCACCAGACGTTAAACCCCGGGGGTGGAGGTGATCGTGATGAGACTCAGATACCTGAGGCGCACGCGAACAGTACTGTGCTGTCAGGGCAGAAAGAGGATGAGGGTGACTCTTAGTGCGATGAGTTAAAGAACAGAGAGGATGACGACAAAGTTGTAGATCCCACTGGTGTGAACCCAGAAGCACGCTGCTGAGTAGCTAGGACCCCTGCGGTGCACAACCAATAGGTCCAGTATGTTCTATAGCATACACTATAATTTGTCTAACCTGTGGTTCCGCCTAATGTGGTTACAGGTCATGACCAGAAGAGGCTGTATGATCGGGTGCAGCCTGATTGGCCGTTTTGCTGGGAGGACGAGGAGTGAATCCTGGACTTTTTAGCTTGATAGGCTAGCAGAAGACCATTCATGTCACAGCAGATGCCTTGGGGGAAATCCAAGTCTGCATCCAACCATAGTCATCCTCCCAAAGTAATTCTTCCTCTCTGACAGGAGTCACAAAAACAGTTACACCTTTCCTCCGTAATCTGATCAACTCCTAGAACACTGAACACTCTGAGCTTCCAGGATGTCACAATATTGTCCTGCTCAGTTAGCTTCCTATTCCAACTAATTAAAACACTATGAAATCTGCCATAGAGTCTGTTCCAGATGCAACAATTTCCTCTTGTGGCTGGAGTCCGATACTGCAACAATGTCTAATCATCCCCATCTCACACGCCTACCCTTAACAACCTCCTAAGCTAAATTGAAAGAATAGACTACAATGCCCCTAGGAAGAATGAAATCAGGTTCCGTAATTTCAGACTCAGTGGGACAAAGACTCTGAGAGACAGCATCTTCCCGAACATTCTTGGTCAGGGACGAGTGGGAGAGGGGACTGATTACATACAGCTATGCGATTGAGCTCACAAAAGTCAATACACGGTCTCAAACCACCATCCTTTTGGCCACAAAAAAGAACCCTGCTCCAACCGGGTATTTAGAAGGGAGGATAAACCCATTCTTCAAATTTTCCTGAATATATACACTCATGTCTTGCCTCTCGGGCTCTGACAGGTTAAAAATTCTGCCCTGAGGTAACTTTGATCCCTCAATGAGCTGGATGGAACAGTCATAAGTTCTATGTGGAGGTAATTTCTGTGAGGTCTCTTCGGAGAACACCTGTAGGAAATCTGCCTCATACCACGGGACCTGGGAGGTGGAACCTATTACGTTAGGAGGCTTGATAATACAAAGGGATTGGCAGTTGGAGGATCACTTAACAATATCCCCCTTTTGCCAGTCAATAATAGGTTTATGAGTGCGAAGCCAAGGGAGACATAGCACCGCAGCATTAGGAAGATCCTGTAAAATAAAAAAGCATGCCTCTTCCTAATGCAGATATCCTGTTGTGATAGCTACTGGTTTAGCGGTGCGATACCGAATACTCTGGGCAAGGGGAGAATTATCAAGAGAAGATAATGTTATGACGCATCCAAGGAGATAAGAGGAACCTCTAACTCCTTGGCCACAGCAACATTAAAAATACTTATCTCAGCCCCGCAATCAACAAAAGCATTACCCTCTACATGCTTACTGCTAATTGTGATAGCAAAAAGTAAAAGTAATTTCTGTGCTAGGGGTACCTGAGCACCTAACTGGGGATCCACGAACCTAGTTAGGCGCAATCGTTTCCTGCCGGCTCCAGACGTGGACATTTATGAAACAGATGGCGCGAGGAACCACATAAAAGACACTGTTGCCGATGCCATCTTTGCTGCCTTGACTCCTGAGAGGTACCAACCTCCATCAAGTCATACAGCTAAAGTCTCGGCGGCCTCCAACAACCAGGGAGGAGAATGATGCACTAGCATATTTTAATATGTTTATTAATTCCAGACAGGAAAGTACTACGAAGAGCAGTATCATTCCACCCAGTCTATGGCCAGTCTATGGCCAATCTACAAAACTGCGAGCAATAGTCCTCCGCAGTGAGGTCCCGCTGACACAATGCCTTAAGATGGTATTCAGCTAAGGCCACCTGGCTCATCATAAATCTGCCCCATAGCCTTAAAAAACTAATCCACTGATGAGAGTATGGGTGAACCTGAGGGTAATAAAAATGCCCAAGACTGGGGATCCCCTCTAAGAAGGGAAAGACCCACCCGAGTACCTTCATTCCCAGAGGAAGCAGGGCAAAGTTGGAAATATAATTTTTACCCCTCCTTAAACTTACTAAATAATTTCCGATCTCCCCCCCAAGAATCTTAGGTTCTATGGGAATGACCCCCGCTGCAGGACTAGGGTTAGAACTTGCCTGTGTCTGGGGGACCCCCTGAGCCAGGGTCTGGCTGTGCTGGTCCACGGTGTCTGCCAAATCCTGGAACATTCCCAGAAGACCCTGTGTCTGGTCAGTAAGCTGCTTGACCGGATCCATTTTTTAAAAAAATATATATATATTGTGGTAGAGTAGTTTGCTCTGCTGCACTCGGAGGTAGATACAGGACACTGTCTCTTTAAATGACTTGGTGGTTTATTATAAAAAACAGCATAAACTACGGCCAAGTGCATAACATAAACATGGCCTTTCTGGCATAACAGGATTCAAACAGGAAAAAAATACAGAACAGTCCTTACTTCGGCCAAGGTCCGGCCACTCAGGGTTAGCAACAGCACACAGTCCTGTCTAGCACATAAACACAAGCTCCTCTCTCTCAGGAGCTAGCTTCCATACACTGAACAACACCTGAGTGAAAAGGCTGACTATTTAAAGCCCAGACCACACCCTGGGGTCTAGATATGGTGAATGACCTCCCGCCCGCACTATGGTCATTCACCTATAAAACATGCTTTTTTTTAAATGGCTGATTAACCCTCTCTGCGCCTACTATGCAGGAGAAGACTTCCACGTTTCACATCACTGAAGCTAACAGCCTCAGTGAAACATATCTCCCCTTCAGTATTCTGCCAGTGTTTTTGTCACATATCCCCCCTCTCTGCCCAAAGCCGGGGGGTTTTATCATCTTCACTTGCTAAACATGGAAGTCTGGACAAGGCATTTGCGTTACCATGTAGTTTTCCCGGCCTGTGCTCCACCGAAAAACCAAAGTCCTTGAGTGCTAGAAACCACCTAGTCACCTGGGCATTCGTCCCCATCCTCTCCCTCATCCATTTTAGTAGCGCATATTCTGACATTAGCCTGAATTTCTGGCCTAATAAGTAGTATCTCAGGGTGTCAATTGCCCACTTGATGGCCAGGCACTCTTTTTCCACAATAGCATAGTTCTTTTCGCAGGCCAAGAGTTTTCTGCTTAGATAAAGAATGGGATGTTCCTCGCTGTCTTCGTACCTGCAGGTCGGTCAGGGGTGCCGTATCATGGCAAAATTCGGGATAAATCACCGATAGTATCCCACGAGTCCCAGAAACGCCCGAATCTGTTTCTTGGAGACCAGTTGCGGGAAATTCTGGATGGCTTCCACCTTGTTCACTTGTGGCTTTATTTCTCCCTTTCTAATGACATAGCTCAGGTATTGTGCCTCGTCTTTTCCTATGGTGCATTATTTGGGGTTTATCGTAAACCCGGCCTTATTCCATACCCCCAGTACTGCCTGGAGCTTCTGTAGGTGACTTCTCCAGTCTGGGCTGAAGATCACAATGTTGTCCAGGTAAGCAGCGGTATACTGCTTGTATGAGGCTAGGATCCTGTCCATGGCCCTCTGGAAGGTAGCTGGGGCTCCCTGCAGACCGAACGGCATCCTGGTGTACTGAAAATACCCGTTGGATGTAGAGAAGACAGTTTTCTCCTTGGCACCTGGGGACAAGAGAATTGGCCAGTACCCCTTCATTAGGTCCAAGGTAGTGATGTACCTGGCAGGCCCCAGTCTATCAATAAGTTCATCGACCCTCGGCATCAAACATAGACACTTTGTTTAGTTTTCTGTAATCGTTACAGAATCGCCATTCTCCGTATTGCTTCGGTAAAACAACAATTTGGCTGGACCAGCTACTCTTAAACTCCTCGATGACGCCCAGGCTCAACATTCTCCACACCTCCTTGGAGATCACCTTGCGGCGGGCTTCAGGGAGTTTATACGGCCTCTGGTTCAGCCGTACATGCGGTTCTGTCAAGAACTCATGCTCCACAACCTTCGTACATCCGGGGAACTCTGAGAACAGGTCTCGGTTTCTCTTCAGCAGTTCTCCACACTGTTGTTTTTGGGCCGGTGATAGTGTCTCTGCCACTGTGATATCCTCGACCCTGGCTTCAGAATTGGCCCCCAGACACGTAGTTTCCACCGGTTCTCTGTCCCACCACGGCTTAAGCAAGTTGATGTGGTAGATTTGGTGAAGCTTTCTTCTTCCTGGCTGATGGATTTTGTAATTGACTTCACTCAACTTCTCGACCACCTCGTACGGCCCTTGACACTTGGCCAGAAATTTACTTTTAACCGTGGGTATTAATACTAATACCCGGTCTCCAGTGCTGAATTGTCTCAGCCTTGCCGCCGATTGTAGATCGTCGCCAGGGCTTCTTGTGCCTGTAGGAGGCTCTCCTTCACAACTGGCATCACCCTCCTGATCTGGTTCTGCATTTGGGCCACATGCTTGATGACCAGGGGCGGACACAGACTGTAGTGGGCCCCTGTGCAAGAAATTTTTGGGGGCCCCCCCCCTGCGCTTCATAAGGCAACAAAGTTATGTAAACATAACCCCCCCATGTGCAGCTCTCATCCCCCCCATGTGCAGCTCACCCCCCCGATGCATCTCTCATCCCCCCCCGTGCATCTCTCATCCCCCATGTGCATCTCTCACCCCCCCATGTGCATCTCTCACCCCCCCATGTGCATCTCTCACCCCCCCATGTGCATCTCTCACCCCCCCATGTGCATCTCTCATCCCCCCCATGTGCATCTCTCATCCCCCCCATGTGCATCTCTCACCCCCCCCCATGTGCATCTCTCACCCCCCCCATGTGCATCTCTCACCCCCCCCCCATGTGCATCTCTCACCCCCCCCCATGTGCATCTCTCACCCCCCCCATGTGCATCTCTCACCCCCCCCATGTGCATCTCTCACCCCCCCCCCCATGTGCATCTCTCATCCCCCCCACTCCTAGTTAATTAATTGTATTTAAGAAAAATAAAACTTGTTATACTTACCCCCATGCGATCCCTGCAGAATCCTGGCGCTCGTCCACGTCGCTGCCACCAGGCTCTCCTGACGTTCGGCCATGTGACGGTGCCACATACATAGCCAACAGCTTTTGTTTTGGCCAAAAGATTTTTAAAGCTGCCACTACGATAAGGTAGCCTCTTCTGGCCGGGCCCTATTCTAACCTATTAAAATTTTCTTAAAATATCCAATACTCTTTTTAGATATATTTTTATTTAGTTTTCTTTAAGGGAATGTGTCATATACATTTTTTTTTAAATGACCAATAATACCACATACAGGGAATACCGCCACACCATGACCAGACCACATATTACCACAACATAGTGACCGAATAATACCACACAGAAGGGAGAAAAACTGCCACACCATGACCAGACCACATATTACCACCACATTACTAATATTACCACCACATTACTAATATTACCATAAGTGTCATTATACACAGGAGCTCTATACATGGTATGTATAATGTAAGTGTCCAGGTAATCTAGTGATCACCAGTGACATTATACACAGGAGCTCTGTATATAGTGTCAGTGTACAGGTAATACAGTGATCACCAGTGACATTATACACAGGAGCTCTGTATATAGTGTACAGGTAATACAGGGATCACCAGTGACATTATACACAGGAGCTCTGTATATAGTGTACAGGTAATACATGGATCACCAGTGACATTATACACAGGAGCTCTGTATATATTGTCAGTGTACAGGTAATACAGTGATCACCAGTGACATTATACACAGGAGCTCTGTATATAGTGTCAGTGTACAGGTAATACAGTGATCACCAGTGACATTATACACAGGAGCTCTGTATATAGTGTACAGGTAATACAGTGATCACCAGTGACATTATACACAGGAGCTCTGTATATAGTGTACAGGTAATACAGGGATCACCAGTGACATTATACACAGGAGCTCTGTATATAGTGTACAGGTAATACATGGATCACCAGTGACATTATACACAGGAGCTCTGTATATATTGTCAGTGTACAGGTAATACAGTGATCACCAGTGACATTATACACAGGAGCTCTGTATATAGTGTCAGTGTACAGGTAATACAGTGATCACCAGTGACATTATACACAGGAGCTCTGTATATAGTGTACAGGTAATACAGTGATCACCAGTGACATTATACACAGGAGCCCGGTACATAGTATATAGTGTAAGTGTACATGTAATGCACTGACTCACTGGTGACGTCTCTAGGTGAAGTCCTTCAGCTACGCTTTCCTCCTTCATCCAGCACAGACCGCCATCACGTCTTCCAGCCAGGACTCGTCTCTGCATAAAATAACACAGTTATCTAGAGCACATTCCCCAACTTCTACATTACGCAGCTGAATACAGACGTGCATCCACCATCAATATATGGTTAGTTATTATGCAACCTACCATTCCAAATATAAATTGTAATCCACCACGGTGCCCCCATTAACTGTAAATAGGCACTTAATATATAATTTAATTAGAACCTCTACTCTATACTTCCTGCTCCCCGCATTCATTATTTACATGCACCCCCTGCCCCAATTCATTATATCATGTCCGTGCTCTCCCCACCCCATCGTCATTTATCATTTACTCTCCCCCACCCCACATTCATTATGTGCAGCTCATTATCCCCCTACTCCTAATTCCCCCATGTGCAGCTCATTTTCTCCCAATTCCCCCATGTGCAGCTCTCACCCCCCCATGTGCACATCTCTCATCCCCCTCCCCCACATGTGCCCCTCTCTTATCCCCCCCATGTGCATCTCTTATCTCCCCCCCATGTGCATCTCTTATCTCCCCCCCATGTGCATCTCTTATCTCCCCCCCATGTGCATCTCTTATCTCCCCCCCATGTGCATCTCTTATCTCCCCCCCATGTGCATCTCTTATCTCCCCCCCATGTGCATCTCTTATCCCCCCCCCACATGTGCACCTCTCTCATCCCCCCCACCCCATGTGCATCTTTTATCATCTCCCCCCCCACGTGCACCTCTCTCATCCCCCTCCCCCCACATGTGCACCTCTCTCATCCCCCCCACCCCATGTGCATCTTTTATCATCTCCCCCCACCCCATGTGCATCTTTTATCATCCCCCCCCCATGTGCATCTCTTATCTCACACACACTCACACACACACACACACACACACACACACACACACACACACACACACCTCCCATTCCCCCCACTCCTAGTAAATTGTATTTTGAAAAAAACAAAACTTGTTATACTTACCCCCATGCGATCCCTGCAGAATCCTGGCGCTCGTCCAAATCGCTGACACTAGGTTCTCCTGACTTCCGGCCATGTGACGGCGCCGTCACATGACCGGAAATCAGGGGAATCATGAAGGCGCTGCCGCAGGAGCGCAGCGCAGCGCTGAGATGTCCCGGACCCGGCGCTTAGCATGGGGCCGGGGGCCCCATGAGGAGAGAGACTCACAAGAGGGGGCCCCCAACGGGGCTCCAAGGGGGCCCCTACCGGCTGGGCCCCACACTGGAGTCAGGGCAGACATGCCCTGATGGCGGCCCTGCTGGAGGCTGGAGGGGCCCCCTCTCCCTCGGGGCCCCCGTTCAATGAACCGGCTGCACGGGCGGTAGTTCCGCCCCTGTTGATGACGCTCTGGTGGAGTGTAATCTCTGCTTCTCAGGTTTCTTTCGCTATGTCCAGAAGTCCCTGAGGATGCTGTCTGTATAGCAGCTCAAACAGTTAGAAGCTTGTAGAGCTCTGGGGAACTTCCCTAATGGAGAACAGCAGGCATGGCAGTAGGCAATCCCAGTCTCACCTATCATTCTACACGACCTTCAGCATTGACTTCAAGGTTTTGTTGAATCTCTCCACCAGGCCGTCTGTCTGCGGATGGCATACAGACATCCGGAGTTGTGTAATCTGGAATGCCTTACACAACTCCCTCATCATCTGAGACATAAAAGGAGTTCCCTGGTTCATCAGGATCTCCTTTGGCAGGTCCGTCCGGAAGAAAATATGCAAAAACTCTGGCGATACTCCTGGCGGAGAATTTTCTCAATGGTACCGCCTCCGGATACCGAGTTGCAACACTACCAGGATGTATTGGTGCCCCCTGGTGGACTTGATCAGGGGCCCGACAAGGTCCATGGCAATCTGGTCAAATGGGACCTCTATAGTAGGCAACAGTACTAGGGGACTGCGGAAGTGAGATATGGGAGCAGTTAGCAGACAGGTGGGGTAGGACCGGCAGTAATTCACAATTTCTCGGTGACATCCAGGCCAGTAGAACCTCTGCAGGACCCACTCCCAACTTTGGTCTACCCCTAGATGCCCACCGAACAAATATGAAAATAGGCAGAGTCTAAAACCTTACACCTATAGGGACCCGACACCACCAACTGCTCTATCATTTCCCCTCTTGGCTTAGTGATCCGATAAAGAAGTTCCTCAACCTGGGAACCTGGTGTCAGTCCCCGGCTCTTGAACAACCCCATTGATTACACACACATTATGAAATGCATTCTTCAAGGTAAGATCCTGCATTTGAGCAGTACCAAAATTTCCCCCAGAAACTCCCGATTCAGGAATCTTGGCCTCTTGGGTCACCGTCTCGTCCTCATCACCGGCAAAGACACACAGGGGGAATTCATCTGGCACTGACTGCATTGGGACTTCACCATGGTGTAAACGGCTCCTTCCTGAGTCACATGGTATGTCTGCTTTCCGCCATAACTCCCAGAACAGGCTAAAGTCCCGCCCTATTATTACTGGATGTAGCAAGTCCTTAACCACCTGACCTCATGGGACTCATCCTCACAGTTAGTTTGTATGGTCACTCTGGCCACAAGGTGATCCTTGGCATCCCCGTGAATACATCGTACCCACACGCGTTTCCTGGGGATCAACTGGTGGGGAAGTGTGGCCCTAACCAGAGTCACAAAACTCCACGAGTCCAAGAGTCCTGTTACCAACACCCCATTTATGGTCACGAGACATGACTGCAGGCGGGATAAGCATAGAAGAAACAGCGGTATCCCAGGCTACAATGCATTTGCTTGGAGGATAAGGGGTAGTGGGCAGCTATCTGGCCTGGGCCCTGACAGCTCCAAAATATAATCTCTCCCGCAGAGACCTTGGGCATTATCTCTCCCGCCCTTTTGGACCTTGGACTCCCTACCTCCTTTTGGTCCTCCGCCCCCAGGTTGGGACCCCCAATATGGAGAGGCCTGCTTTCCCAAGGAACCCTTGACCCCCTGATACCATTTGACCAGCCTGACCAGTTCATCCGCATTCCGGGGGTTAACCTGGGCAACCCAAGTCTATATCGGCCTCGGCAGGTAATGCACACATAGGTCCATCACCACTCACTCTACCATCTGCGCCGGGGTAGAGTACTCCGGCTGCAGCCATTTTTGGACCAAATGCAACAGGTCAACCATTTGGGACCAACGGAGTTTCTAGCGGTGATAAGCTCAGCAGTGAACTCGCTGTGCCCTAACAGTCATTGTTAGCCCCAAGCGTGCTAAAATTTCAGATTTTAACTTTCCATATTCCTTGGCATCTTGCAAGGCCATGTCATAATATGCATTTTGGGGTGTGAATGTACAATTTCAGGTATGGTGCCAGCACCTCTGCCCATTGTTCTGGCGGGAGTTTCTCCCTCTCGGCGACCCTTTCATTAACTGTCAGAAAGGCCTCGTCACCCGGGGTCATTTTTTGCATCACACGTCTTACCGCCTTCTGGACATCGAAGTCATCAGCCGGACCTGACGGTGGAGTGGTCTGTTGGCCCTGGATGACGGTCGCCAAAAGCTGCATCTGCTGCTGCTGATCCTGCTGCTGTTGATGTATCTGCTGTAGCAGCAGCTTGTTTGTCTCCTGCTGCTGCTGTTGCATCAGAACCAGGTGTTTTATTACATCCTCCATGCTGCCAGACATCACTTGCTGGCTGGTGTCCTCTACCCAGGACATACAACATAGCAGCTACACAAATTCCTGGATCGTTGCACGCATCCGAGACACCACTTGTGGTAGAGTAGCTCGCTCTGCTGCACTCAGAGGTAGATACAGGACAGTCTCTTTAAATGGTTTAAATGGTGTTTTTTTATAAGAAGCAGCATAAACCACGGCCAAGTGCATAACATAAACATGGCCTTTCTGGCATAACAACAAAATGGAAAAAGGTACAGAACAGTCCTTACTTCGGCCGAGGTCCGGCCACTCAGGATTAGCAAAAGCACAACGTCCAGTTTAGTACATAAACACAAGCTCCTCTCTCTCAGGAGCTAGCTTCCACACACTGAACAACAACTGAGCAAAAAAGGTGGCTATTTAAAGCCCAGACCACACCCTGGTTGGAGATATGGTAAATACCTACCACTCGGGCTATGATCATTCACCTATAAAACATGCCCTTTTTAAATAGCTGATTAACCCTCTCTGCACCTACTATGCATGAGAATACTTCCACGTTTCACATCACTGAAGCTAACAGCCTCAGTGAAAAATATCTCCCATCCAGTATTCTGCCAGTGACTTTGTCACTATATATACAGTACAGACCAAAAGTTTGGACACACCTTCTCATTTAAAGATTTTTCTGTATTTTCATGACTATGAAAATTGTACATTCACACTGAAGGCATCAAAACTATGAATTAACACATATGGAATTATATACTTAACAAAAAAGTGTGAAACAACTGAAAATATGTCTTATATTCTACGTTCTTCAAAGTAGCCACCTTTTGCTTTGATGACTGCTTTGCACACTCTTGGCATTCTCTTGATGAGCTTCAAGAGGTAGTCATTGGAAATGGTCTTCTAACAATCTTGAAGGAGTTCCCAGAGATGCTTAGCACTTGTTGACCCTTTTGCCTTCACTCTGCGGTCCAGCTCATCCAAAACCATCTCGATTGGGTTCAGGTCTGGTGACTGTGGAGGCCAGGTCATCTGGCGTAGCACCCCATCACTCTCCTTCTTGGTCAAATAGCCCTTACACAGCCTGGAGGTGTGTTTGGGGTCATTGTCCTGTTGAAAAATAAATGATGGTCCAACTAAACGCAAACCGGATGGAATAGCATGCCTCTGCAAGATGCTGTGGTAGCCATGCTGGTTCAGTATGCCTTCAACTTTGAATAAATCTCCAACAGTGTCACCAGCAAAGCACCCCCACACCATCACACCTCCTCCTCCAAGCTTCACGGTGGGAACCAGTCATGTAGAGTCCATCCGTTCACCTTTTCTGCGTCGCACAAAGATACTGTGATTGGAACCAAAGATCTCAAATTTGGACTCATCAGACCAAAGCACAGATTTCCACTGGTCTAATGTCCATTCCTTGTGTTCTTTAGCCCAAACAAGTCTCTTCTGCTTGTTGCCTGTCCTTAGCAGTGGTCTCCTAGCAGCTATTTTACCATAAAGGCCTGCTCCACAAAGTCTCCTCTTAACAGTTGTTGAAGAGATGTGTCTGCTGCTAAAACTCTGTGTGGCATTGACCTGGTCTCTAATCTGAGCTGCTGTTAACCTGCGATTTCTGAGGCTGGTGACTCGGATAAACTTATCCTCAGAGGCAGAGGTGACTCTTGGTCTTCCTTTCCTGGGGCGGTCCTCATGTGAGTCAGTTTCTTTGTAGCGCTTAATGGTTTTTGCAACTGCACTTGGGGACACTTTCAAAGTTTTCCCAATTTTTCGGACTGACTGACCTTCATTTCTTAAAGTAATGATGGTCAATCATTTTTCTTTAGTTAGCTGCTTTTTTCTTGCCATAATACAAATTCTAACAGTCTATTCAGTAGAACTATCAGCTGTGTATCCACCAGACTTCTGCACAACACAACTGATGGTCCCAACCCCATTTATAAGGCTAGAAATCCCACTTACTAAACCGGACAGGTCACAGAGTGTGCAAAGCAGTCATCAAAACAAAAGGTGGCTACTTTGAAGAACCTAGAATATAAGACATATTTTCAGTTGTTTCACACTTTTTTATTAAGTGTATAATTCCACATGTGTTAATTCATAGTTTTGATGCCTTCAGTGTGAATGTACAATTTTCATAGTCAAGAAAATACAGAAAAATCTTTAAATGAGAAGGTGTGTCCAAACTTTTGGTCTGTACTGTACATATAGCGTATGTGTGATGTTTCCACATATCTGCAAAAATCTACCAGATGAGGCCTGGAAATAAAACTCAGCTTCAATTACAATGCAAATCTAACTATAAGGTAAATGTTGCATTTCCAGGGATCTGATCTGCCCATTGTAGTTCTAGTTACTCTATATTATAGTTTTACGATTTCTATGTATTTAATGTGTGAATTGTGTTATCCTTCTGATAACTTATGTGTTTCTGGAAGTTATTTCTATATGTAATGTGGGCTAATTATTTTTTCCTCTTGACTTTCTAAAAGCTCACGTGTCACTGAGCATTATTTGCATATTTATTATGACATCATGGGCCTTTGTCACATAGTGATGTCATAAAGACACATTCCTTTAAGACAGTGTGTGAGGTTCTAAACTGTATCAGTGCTGTTGTCTTATTTCTGGGACATAGTTCTGTTTTCTCTGCGACCTTAGCGACTTGTGGCTACTGGAAGCGATTTGATTGATTTCGTTCAATATTTCTGGCTTTAACCAGACCAAAATGTGGCTTTTCCTGCTGATAACATCTTTCTTCGTTGGACCGTCTCTCTGCTGCATTGAATGTGACTCCAGAGGGGAAAAGGCTATGGAAAAGTTTAAGATCTTTATCAATAGCCAAGTCAATGAAGACTTAGATGACTTTGTGACCATCAAGCGGTTTGCCAAAACTGCTGAACAAGCAGTAGTGAAATATCTGGAAGATGAAGTTCTGATGCTGGGTAAGTCTCTCACTACTATTCGCTATATTTTCCTAAATCTCTCAATGCTAGATAGATATATATATAAATAATAGATAGGTAGATAGATAGATACTGTACATACATGCATAGATAATAGATAATAAATAGAGGATGGATAATAGATAGATAAATAATAGACAGATAGATAATAAATATATAATAGATACATAATAGACAGATAGATAATAAATAGATAGATAATAGAGAGAGAAATAGATAGATAATAAATAGATAGATAATAGAGAAATAGATATATAATAGATAGATAATAAATAGAGGATGGATAATTGATAGATACATAATAGACAGATAGATAATAAATAGATAGATAATGGAAAATAGATAGATATGACACCGATAATTATTGTATTTATTTCATTCCAGATAATTTCGCAATATCAGAAATAGCGTCAGAATATAAGAAATGTATTGATCTGATTGAGGAATCTGACTTTACAGGTAAATTCAACATTTTCATGTAGATAAAAATTCAGTTTCTCCTACTAATGCAAAATTGATCATAATGTTTTTGGGGGCTGGGGTGGGGGGCAAACACTAATAGATGAGTCGATTGTAATATCTGTCATTGTTCCTTCTCTTTGTATATTGCAGCCATCCAACTCCTTCAAACAGTTGGACTTCATTTCCAACGGCTCAAAGACAAAGTCCGGACTATTGTGGAGCAATCTAACACCAGTAAGTGAGATATTTCTTCTTGTGGAGCCGGCTGCGCATGGAATAGAAGCATTCCCCATGCTCCATGTACATATACACCTTCCAATATTGATGTATTGGAGGTAATAGGATACATACAAAGACTTAGTATCCAGATATTTCTGTAGTCCAAGAAAGGAATACTTTTTATTTATACCTATTATATACTGTATTTCACTGCTCTGTTGCTTTTTAATTAATAATTTTGCTTTTCTTGAATTCTCTTTTTAAGGGAGATGCCCCAATAAACGAGGTAAGTTCTTCTACAATACTACAATCCTTTCACAGCCTCATGTAGAAATACTAGTACAGACACAAACTCTAGGTTCCCCCATAGCCCCCTGTAAGATCGTTCCTCTTATTTCCTCCCCTCACTACAAGTCTGTAATGTCGTCCAGTCCAGGACATTCCTGTTACTGTATGAGTCTGACAACCAAAACTTTCACTAATTTGTCATTTCTCATTTTTCAGGTGTGAACAGCTGTGGTAAGTACATTTTATACTTTATTTCAGCCTCTTCATTGATTTTATTATTGTCTATATTATTAGAAGGTTTTAATACTGTACTTGCATTTCCCCAGGTTTAATGGTGCAAACCTATACTCACTGTGATACCTGCCTCAAGGAGAATATCATCTGTGCCGGCGGTCCTCCAGAAAATCAAGGTACTTTAAAAGATTTATTTTCTTAGCTAGAGAAAACATATAGGACACAATTCATGATAGAAATCTTACCAGAGCTCTGGCAGCAATGGTTTAAAAAATTCACAACATTTTTGGGCAAGTCGAAGTTGCGCAAAAGTTTTGCGAATTTTGGCTTTTTAAACCCCAGTTCCTCACAGCTCTGCCAAAATAAATGGAGCTGGGGTGGGACCGGTGTGTGATTCCACAGCTCATCTAATTGATGACGAACTGTGGTGGTGTTCCTTACATCAGACATCTAACTCCAGTCAGGGACTGGAGTAAGATTTTTGGCAAGGCGCACAGAGGCATACACCACTTGTCACACGCTCCTCATTCATTAGGAGATATGCACCTCTTAATGTATTAGGAGCGTCCGACTCCTACAAGCACCCACCTTGATAAGTCGGAACCATTGTCATTTATGTAAATTATATTTGTAAAATATTTTCATTGTGATCTGCCAAGAGAAATCTGTGACCGCTGACTGGTTGCTCACATATAAAGAGTATTACGTGTATGTTGGACACACATTGTGGTTGGCACTTTCTGGGGTCTCTGCGACTAGCACTGTAACACAGAGAGGCATATACATATATATACTGCGTATATATATATATATTAGTGTAACACACAACATATAATGCCTGAGCTAATTAGAGTTTCTAATAATTATTATCTGGAGAGCTGATTAGATCCAGTAGCAGGATGGAGAGAATACTCCAATATATGACTCCCAGTAAAGCTCAGGTCATTGCCTATAAGCACAATCTTTCAGGGGAGGTTTGATATTATAATAATGTACTTATGAGAAGAAGAAATGACGACTTTCCTCTGACTGGATGATGGGATTTATTGTATGATGTCTCTTCTCTTCACAGAGTACTTTGATAGATGCAGCTGTTTGTGCATTGAAAACAAATGTACCGGTAAGTATCATCCTATGTTCCTATATATACATTAATAGACTGTGTGTGCACAAGTGTTAGGCAATTTTATTGTTTGAAATGTACAAAAATACATTTCTGACATTTAGAAAAAAATATCAGTGACCAATATAGCCCCTCTTCATTACAGTAACTGTCATAAGCCTTCCATCCAAGGAGTCTGTCAGTTTCTTAATCTGTTGGTGATCAATTTTTGGGAAACATTAACTACAGCTCCTCAGATGCTATTCACAGAGGGTGTACTGTTTTCCTTTACCGTAAAAATCCGTAAATAATGTCCTCTATTCTGACCCCTTTATTTATCAATGTTTTTTATTCTGAGCACCATCATATAACAATATCCTCCATCCTGAGACCCTTCCTGGTATAATGTTCCTCCAATCTGAGCCCCTTCCTGGTATAATGTTCCCATTCTAGGCCCCTTCCTCGTATAATGTTCCCCATTCTGAGCCCTTTCCTGGTATAATGTTCCCCATTCTGAGCCCCTTCCTGATATAATGTTCCCCATTCTGAGCCCCTTCCTGGTATAATGTTCCCCATTCTGGGTCCCTTCCTGGTATAATGTTCCCCATTCTGGGTCCCTTCCTGGTATAATGTTCCCAATTCTGGGCCCTTTTAGTAAAAATGTCCTGGATCCTGGGGCCCATGTTGGTCTAATATTCCCAATCTTGGGCCCCACCTAGTAATAATGTCTTCTCCTTTTCTCCTCTGCTCTTCTTTAATTTTTTTTAAAATAAACAATTCTCCTTACCTTCCTTTCACTTCACGACTTGCGTCATCCTCTTCTATTGCCAGCTCCGGCATGTCTGCTCCGAGAGACGCATGACATCACTGCTAGGTGCTGCCCGTGACAGTGACACCGGCGTCTGCTGTCAGTCTATGATTGGCCTGGATGTGTATTGCGGTGCAGGGAGCCGGCAAGTCTTTATGCCGTAATACATTTCATCCGGGGATGCACATCCAGATTAAGTAGAACATGGTGTCGGCAGACCCCCACGGTCGTGCCCCTGTTCAGACTATTCAAGTTTATACAACATGAGTTGGAAAATACTCAGAAAAATGATGATATGATCAAAATACTCACTTGCCTAATAATTGTGCACACAGTGTAGTAACACACAAAACCCACAGTGCTCACTATATATTATAGTTTCTGAAGACTTCCAATAGGCCAGAGTTCATGGCTGACAATCTTGAAATGTATGAATATTATTCCGAATAATGAGATTCCTACAGGTTCTATAGGCAGAATATAAGGGACACTGGCAGTCGGTCTGTTGTCCATGTGCTGGTTACTGGGGGGAATATTACACATCCGGACATTATTATACTTATTTTAATATAATAAAACATGTTTAATGCTAAGTTAATATTTCATTATTTATTTTTTTTTTCAGATTTGAAAACCGGATCTTCTTGTTCTCCCTGCAGAAACAATGAAGTCCATGTTTCTGAGACTTTACAGTGTGGAGGTGAGGAGATACTATAATGTGACCAGTTACTTTTAGCTATAGGCCCCGATTCATACAAGTATTTACGTCAGAAATCTAGTGTAAAACACTTTGAAAAGTCACAATTTTTTGCACCACATGAGACTGTACAACAATTTTGCAACTTTTGTCAGTTTTTTGCCAGTTTTGCCCAGCTCCTCCAAAGTAGACATACCTGGGTGGGATGGAGGCAGGACGGGGCATGAGATGCTTGATCGTCCAATTTATGACAAGCTGTGGCGTACATTACACCACAAATCTTACTGAAGTCACTGACTAGAGTAAGATTTATGGCAAGACGCACGAAGGCGCACCCCACTTTTCAGATGCACCTGATACATTAAGATGCATGTGCCTCCTAATGAATTAGGCACCTCTTACTCCTTTACGCACTCTCATCAAAACTGATGGGAAGAACTCCGGTCTTGATGATTCGGAGTTATAGTGTAAAAGATTCATCTGCATATTCTCACTGAGCAGCAAACACCTGTGACACCAATATTCCCCAATGTTACATATGGTATGAGTTGTGTTATTGAGATAATACCTTTAACCCCTTCACCTCCTTGGGTTTTTCTGTTTTCGTTTTTTGCTCCCCTTATTCTCAGAGCCATAACCTTTATATTTTTCCGTCAATATGGCCATGTGAGGGCTTGTCTTTTGCGGGACAAGTTGTTCTTTGGAACGACACCATTAGTTTTGCCATATCGTGTACTGGAAAACGGGAAAAAAATTCCAAGTGCTGTTAAATTGCAAAAAAAGTGCAATTCGACAATTGTTTTTTTTTTTTACCTTGTTCAATAATTACTTAAACTGACCTGCCATTATGATTATCCAGGTCATTAAGGGTTTGCAGATACCAAACATGTATAGGTTCTTTTTTATTTAAGTGGTGAAAAGAAAATCCAAAATTTGGAAAGAAAAAAAATTGGTGCCATTTTCAGAGACCCGTAGCGTCTCCATTTTTTGTAATCTGGGGCTGGGTAAGGGCTTATATTTTGCGTGCTAAGTGAATTTATTTATTTGTACCATTTTGGGGTAGATATAATGTTTTGGTCGCCCGTTATTGCACTTTAAAGCAATGTTGCAGCGACCAAAAAATCGTAATTCAGATTTTTTTCTTGTTACGGCATTTAACGATCGGATTAATTATTTTTATTGATAAGTCGGGTGATTCTGAATGTGGCGATACCAAAACGTGTATTTTTTATTTTTTTTATTTGATTTTGAATGGGGCGAAGGTGGGGGGGGTGATTTGAACTTTTATGTTTTTAAAAATATTAAAATAAAAAATATATATTTTTTTCACTGTACACTTCCTTCAATAGTAACTATGGGAGACTACAAGCTGCGATCATCTGATCGCCTGTGTTCGCCAGGGCCTCAGTGCTGCTATGTGTAACCAAACCGCTCATCTGCTATGAGCGCCGAGCGCTGAGCGGTGCTCATAGCCTACCGGTAATGACAACCGCAGGGTTCTCCTGCAGACGCCGGGTTGTCATGCCAGTCCATCGGCGACCCACAGTTATGTGACACCGGTGCTGATGGGCGGGTCTTATGACACGCTTCCGGTGCGTGCATGTTAAATGCTGCTGTCAAAGTTTAACAGCGGCTTTTAAAATGTTAACAGCCGCGGATGCATCGCGATTCCACCCATGGCTGTTAGGGGCACATGACAGCTGATCAGATCAGCTGTAATGTCCACAGAAAGGTGTGGGCTCATCGCCGGAGACCTCACCAAAGAGGAGAATTTGACCTTGGATGTACTCATACTTCCAAGGTTGAAAAGGGGTTAAACATGGAACTATACTTTCAACACAGTTTGTATAAATCAATAGTATAGGCAATTATATGGAACATTGTAATATATCTTATCAGGGAAATCTGCTTCTCTCCTCTCCTATCAGACACTTCATCTCCCAACTGCCCCCTAAACTTGTCATGCACTTTAAAAAAAAAACAGTTCAAATCCTTCTTGCGCAGACAAGACAGAGCACATGATCCCATACCATTATACTTTATGCAGATGGGAGGCGAAGGAAAAGTGAGAAGCAGGGAGAGAAAGCGGGCAAAGGTAGACTCAGAACTATCGTGCTGAGCTTGATATCAAGTCTTTTACCTCACATCAGAGCTTGATTCTCATCTATACAGTTCAGTATTGCAGTATACTTTCCTACATGCCCCTCCTGCTTCCTTCTGTGTGCTCAATAAAAAAGGAAGAACAGGAATCCATGTGTCTGTCTCTGTGTGCTTTGCTGTATACAGGAGAAATCACATCAACAAGTCTCCTCCCACCAGCTCAGAGTGGATAGCAGATTAAAAGATAGAGCATGTAAAGGGGAAAATATGTGAAAATGTAGTTTACAAGTCTTATAATATCCAGATACAATGTTATTCTTCATGTACACATGACAGCTTATTCTGAAAAGCTACTTGAAAGTATGGTTACCTTTTAAATGTTTTAAATGCAGGGAAATTATTTCTGTAAAAGTTTTTATTACTTTTTTATCTAGAGAGAAACATAGAAGTTCCAGAGGATGAAGATCTAATCCTGGACTGTAGCTTTGAATGGCATGCCAGGCTGGAGCAGTCCTATCAAAACAAATTCACTAGGGTAAGTACAAGGCAGCTTATCTAAAGGATATGGTTAAATATTGTAGATGAGATAATAATAATTATCATTATTATAATTAACATTGTACATACGACCATAACATTTTGGTATTAATTGCCAAAGTGATAATGACAATGCTAGAAATAATCCCGATTATAAATCATTATGACATATAACGCTCTGACATTCATATTTCCAGCTTATGACCGGCGGTTATCCATTTCCCCCATTGATTGAACTGGAAACAAAAGTCATCGAGGAGCCCTATCTAGAGATCAAGGGCATACAGATGATCGACTCCGGCATGTACATGTGTTCCACCACACTGAAGTCTGCAGTGCCAGTCAGTAAAATCATGTATCATGTGAAAGGTGAGGACATATTATCACTGACACTATGCTGAATGTTAATATTTAGATATATGGGATTTTGGTGCAACTCAAAGTTTCACCAAAATTTTGGGCCTTTTAATGTCTTCACATCAGTTTTCCTAGCTCTACCAAAATGGGTGGAGCTGGGGTGGGATGTGGGCAGGATGCCACAGCTTGTCTAATTCATGACCAGTTCCTGACTGGAGTAAGATTTCTGGGGTGGAGTATGGAAGCGCACACCACTGATCAGGCGCCCCAGATTTATGAAGAGGCGTGCACCTCTTCATGAATCAGGGCTCTCTGACTACACCACGATCTTCATCAAGACCAGAGAGAAAATCACTGGCCTTGATGAATCCGGGTCCTGGTATCTATTAGAAACTTGACAATATATTGGATTAATACTGGAGTCACCTATGGTATAAATCAAATTTTACCTATAGGCTCCAGCGGTGCAGTTATGTGGACTGCAATATGGATACATGGCTTCTGGTGATATGAGGCTGATTTGTTTTTGCGGTGTTTATTGTGCAGTAAAAATTACTCAGCAACATAATTTTTCAGGTTGATATGATTATGGTGATACCAAACTTACATTGTTTTTTTATTTAGGTGGTAAAAATTTTTTGAAAGTTTGTAGAAATAAATTTTGGTTTGTGTTGTCGTTTTCTGAGACCCATAACATTATAATTTTTCAGTTGATGGAGCTGTGTCAGGGCTTTTTTGTGTGGCAAGCTGACATTTTTATTGATACTTATTTGTGGGCATCTCCCGGGGACGGTGCGGGTTCAGCTCCTGAACCCGCTACATACAGGGAGACCCAAAGTAGGAGGTGCAATTGCATCCTATGTCGGGAAAGGGTTAATGTCCTATAAGATAACATTCTTTTGATAGAATAAACTAATACAGATTTTTGTTATCATAGTTCTCAGAGGATCTGGAAGGACGACTGAAAAATTCAAGCCTCGTCCTACACTGCCTAATGTACTTGACATCGCTGAGCCGGAGCCGACATTTATGAAGGAGATAACAACTAAGAAAAAATCCTTCAAAATATTATTGGCGGTCAGCGTCATCATCATCATACTGATTGCTGCAATATGGTATTTATCCTTTATAATCAACAAATAATTATGTACTTGTAGATGAGAATTTAGAGCTACATGTAAATAGCAGATATAACATAACGTATGTACTGTTTTTTTTCAGCATTTTCATCTGCATAAAGCGCTGTAAAAAATGGAAACGGCAAAAGCCTCTGGAAGAAAACCCAGGACAGAAGGCAAAAGGTCCGGCACGACCTTATCAAACTGTCTGATCTGACAACAAATGACAAAAATATTCCCAAAACTCTGCATTCCATAACTACCCTAAAAAACCTCCCCAATCCCTAAAAAAGAACTTCTCCCAATCCTATCCTAGAAAAGCCCCAGTCTTTCCTCTCCCTATTCCTTTCTTCCAAAATAAATTGATAATTGAACATATAATGACTGCAGCATTTCTTTTTCATTAGTTTCTGGACTATTTACACAGGCAGAAAAACAACGATAGGGATAGTACGATCTCTAATACAATTGTTCTGTCTCATATACAGCACATGTTAGCGGTAACACATGACCTGTTTACACGGGGAGATGTGCAGCTGATAACAATCATTTTTATGTATGCACAGAAATCCAATTAGTTCATGTTAGAACCCTCCTGTTTGTTTGTTTTTCTTTCCTGTGTTTTGCGGTCATGTGACCATTTGTCTTTATATTCTAGCTCCGCCCTTTTGGCTGTGCTGTACTTCAGTTTTTGACTGCTTCTCTAGCCAGGTGCTTCTGTGCCTATCTGGCAGCTCGCTTTGTCCTTCTGGGACCTTTAGTACCTTTTTGTCAGTTTGTATTTTTGTGTTCTGCAACTACTTCTCTGTTTAGGAGGTGTCCCATTTTTGTCCCAGTCCTTAGTTCTTTTAGGGACCCCTTCCCTAATACTATAGGTCTCCGTTCAGACTAGCCGAGGACTAAGGCGGGTCTGTTCGCTAGGAACAGGCAGCCCGCTACATCGTAGGGATTCAGCTTAGTCTTATTGTAGGGACAGCGTTCCCCTATCTTTCCTTAGTTCATGTTACAGATCATAACAGTAAGTCCAGCCCAAAAAACTAAAAGGAAAGCAATCCGGGGATCAGTATGGTTTCCGTCCAAGATTTGGCTCAACGCCTGCAGGGATTATCTCTGGAGGTGGCCAAACTCCAGCAACACGTGAGTGGCTCTTCTGGAGCGCATTTTGTGGAACCAAAGGTAGGAGTGCCTGATGTTTTTTATGGTAAACAGCAAGATTATTTTTCCTTTATAAATGCTTGTTTGTTATATTTTCGTTTGAGACCAAGGTCCTCTCGGAATGAATCACAGCGCATTGGTTTTATTATGTCACTTTTTGCGCAAGGAACCACAAGGGTGGGCCTTTTCTCTCCAACCTAATGATCCGTGTTTTAGGTTGGTAGAAGAATTTTTTTCTGCTATGGGGCTATTATATGACGATCCTGATCGAATCTCATCTGCTGAGACAGAACTCAGGCGTTTGAATCAGGGGTCAGGTGATGTTGAAAATTATTGCACACACTTCAGAAGGTGGTCCTCAGAAGTTAAATGGAATGATGCGGCGCTTAAATGTTTATTTCTTGCTGGTCTAAGTGAAAGGGTTAAGGATCTGCTAATTGCATTCCCTGCACCTGAGACCTTGCAGGATGCCATGCAATTAGCTATACGTGTGGACAGGAGACTGAGGTCCAGGGTGAAGGATGTAAAAACTCCTGTAACGTCAGGTCCTAGTCCCCAGGAAATCTGCTGGGACGGCGGAAAACCGATGGAGGTTGGGGCGATGTCACTCTGCTCTCAGGAAAGAGACCGGAGGTTTGCCAAGGGATTGTGTCTTTATTGTGGTAAAGCTGACCATTTGATTAAGAATAGTGTTGAGCGAGCATGCTCGACACTGCTTGGTACTCACCCGAGCATCACGCTACTCGGGATGTTCGGCGAGCACTGAGCATTTCCGAGTTACTCGGGCGGGAGCTCGGGTCTCCGCCCTGCATGTTTGGCGCTCTTTACAGAGCCAATGAACATGCAGTGATTGCCAGCCAGTCACTGTAATCCTGCAGCCATGTTGGTTGTGGGCATTACAGTGATTGGCTGGCCACACAGCGTCACCTCGAGTGTTTAAAACCGGGCGCCGCCATCTTGGACACAGTCGCTCCGGATTAGACAGTGTAGGGACAGCGCTGCTGAGCTAGGGAGAGATTTTTCCTGCGAAATAGTTAGTGTAGGGTCTGTAAAGGCTGCCAGAACAAACAAACAGTCCTTCTCAGGACTAATATCCATCCCAGATATCAGGCAGGCAGGCTGTATAGGAGACGCAGTGGTTATACCAGCAAACGCTGCATTACAGTCCTGTGTGCTCCTGTTTCTGAAATTGCTGGACTTAGCTCCAGGTCTCGGGGGCCAGTAAAAATCCTTTTTTTTTCATCTAAATCCTCTTTTTTTTTTTCCTCCTTCACACTGTACAAATACCCGTCTTATTAACCTATTGGTGTCCGCCCCCCCCCCCCAAAAAAAAAGTGTGTCTCTGATTATATCTGTTGAAAAGAGTCTGGTATAGGCCACAGAAACAGAAGTGTGGTTTTGCAGTTCCACGGGTCAAATCTCTGTAGTATCCAGCTTTGGGCCTTTTGTATATAAAAGAAAAACAGTTTGAGTGTGTCGCTCACTGTTCAGCCGCAAATCTATATATATAAAAAAGTCTGGTATACACCAGTAAATTAAAACTGTGGTTTTGCTGTTCCACTGTAAAAAATCTCTATTATCCTGCTTTTCGCATTTTTTGCAGTAAAAAAAAAAAAAAAATGTAATCGTGTCTCCCTGATTGTCCAGACACAAAAATATATCTGTTGAAAATAGTCTGTTGTAGGCCCGACAAATCCCAGTGTGGTTTTGCAGTTCCACGGGTCAAATCTCTGTAGTATCCAGTTTTGGGCCTTTTGTATGTAAAAAAAACAGTTTGAGTGTGTCGCTCACTGTTCAGCCGCAAATATATATATTTAAAATTTTATGGTATACCCCAGTAAACAATAACTGTGGTTTTGCCATTCCACTGTAAAAAATCTCTGTTATTCAGGTTTTGGTATTTTTTCCGTAAAGAAAAACAGTAATAGTTTATCCCTGATTGTTCTGATTGTTTAAAAGAGTCCGGTGTAGGCCAGAGAAATAGAACTGTGGTTTTCCTTTCCACGGTTCTAATCTCCTTTTTATTACCCTTTTTCCATTGATAGAGTGAGTGTAAACTATTTTACTTCCTTTACAATGGGCAAGGCGCGTGGCAAGGGACGTGGAAGTGGACGTTCTGGTGATGGTGCGTGCAGAGGACGGGGCCGTGGCCAAGGTGAAAATGTGCCACAACCAACAGCCACATCTTCTCGCTCCCACTTCTTGACCGAATTACTAGGGAAGCACAGAACAACACCAGTATTGCGAACTGATCCGCTTGAAGTGGTGGAAGAGGAGATCCCATGTAGCGATGCTCAAATATTTGAACAGCCACGGCCACAGGAAGTTGACGCTGGCAATTTGTCACAAGACGTGGACGATGACGAGACACAATTGCCAGGAAGTGAGGAGGAGGATCGTGGTGCGCAAGTGGAAGAGGAGGAGGTGGTGGATGATCTAGTAACTGACCCAACGTGGCAGGAGAACATGCAGAGTGAGGCCAGCAGCACACAGGGGGAGGGAGGCAGAGTACCCCAACAGGCATGAAGAAGCAGTGTGGTGGCCGCAGACAGAAGACGGTCTACCGTTCCCTGTAACACCAACACGAGGGACGTTGCCAGTACAAGCGGTAGGTCTTCCAGAGCCTGGAATTTTTTTAAAGACTCTGCTGATAACACCAAAAAGGCCAGTTGTACCACCTGCCATGCCAGCATCAGCAGGGGTGACAAAACTACCAGCCTGACCACCACCAGCATGATCAGGCACATGGCAGCAAAGCACCCGACTGTGTGGGGCGAACCCCAGGGTCCACGACCAGTGTCAGCGGGTGGCACCACTGCTTCTTCCGCTGTTGTGCATGCAATAGAACCCCCTGTTGTGTGCGCAAGGCAATCCCCTGTCCATACTGCATGTAAAGATGCCCCCTCCTCTCAGTCTTCACTTGTTATGGCAGTTTCTCAAGAAACAGCATCAACGTCCACATCCACGTCCCACCGCAGCGTTCATTTGTCCATATCCCAGACCTTTGAACGAAAGCGGAAATTCGCAGCTAACGCCCCACAGGCCACAGTCCTAAATTCGCACATTTCACGACTGCTTGCGTTGGAAATGCTGCCTTTTAGGCTGGTGGAGACGGAATCCTTCCGCAACCTTATGGAGGTGGCCGTCCCTTGGTACTCGGTCCCCATCCGACACTATTTTGCCCGGTGTGCCATCCCCGCACTACACAAGCACGTGTCCCAAAACATCTGCCGTGCCCTCAACAACGCAGTTACTGGGAGAGTCCACCTGACAACGGATGCGTGGACAAGTGCTTGTGGCCAGGGACGGTACATCTCCCTGACAGCACACTGGGTAAACATAGTGGAAGCCGGGACCCAGTCGGACCTTGGGACGGAACACATACTCCCCACACCGAGGATTGCGGGCCCTATGTCAGTCAGAGTTGCCCCCACAGTGTACAGCTCCTGCGCATCATCCTCCTCCTCCTCATGCTCAGCCTCCATCTCAGATATCATCACATCAGTTACAAGCTGGAAGCACTGCAGTACTGCCTCCGCCAAGCGGCAACAGGCTGTGCTCATAAGCTTAGGTGATAAACCTCACACTGCTTGTGAGTTGTGGACAGCTGTGAAAGAGCAGGCAGATCTGCGGCTGAGACCGCTGAACCTACATCCAGGCATGATCGTGTATGCCAATGGCCGTAACCTAGTGACGGCTCTGAGGCGAGGCGAGATCACACACGTACCATGCCTGGCTCATGTGCTTAACCTCGTGGTTCAGCGGTTTCTTAAATCGTACCCCGAGTTGCCAGATCTGCTCGTGAAAGTACGCCGCCTGTGAGCTCATTTTCGGAAGTCGGTTACAGCTTCTGCCGCCCTTGCTGTGTTGCAGCAGCATTTGCAGCTTCAGGCACACCGACTGGTGTGTGATGTCCCCACACGTTGGAGCTCTACCCTCCACATGTTGCTAAGGATTTGTGAGCAGAAGAGAGCAGTTGTGGAGTACCAGCTGCAACAAGGCCATCGATATTCAGGTCAGACTTCACACATAAGACCTCAGGAGTGGACCTGGATGTCTGACATATATACAATCCTGACAAACTTTGAGGAGGCCACCAAGATGGTGAGTGGCGATGACGCCATCATTAGTGTCAACATCCCACTTGTCTGTTTTTTGCAACGCTCTCTGCAGAGAATTAAAGAGGAGGCATTGCAGCACGTAGCGGGCGATTACACACAGCCCAGCCTCATCTCATCACAACGTGCATTGGGGGACAATGAGGGAGAGGAGGAGGAGGAGGAGGAGGAAGAACAGGAGCTGGTATCATGCGTTGTAGACGGTAGTACCTCTACAACTGTCATACCGTTGGTTCAGCGTGGGTGGCCTGAGGACGGGGGGGGGGGGATAGGAGGAGGAGGAGGAGAGCATGGTCAGTCGTCATCTTGGTGAGGACAAGGAAATCTTGCCCGTTACAAGTCTGGCACGCATGGCTGACTTTATGTTACGCTGCCTTAACCGTGACCCTCGTGTCGTCAAAATGTTGGGTGACAGTCATTACTGGTTGGTGACACTTGTAGACCCCCGCTACAAGGAGAACTTTCACTCTCTTATTCCTGACGTGGAGAGGTCTACAAAAATGGGGCAGTACCAGAAGGCCCTTGCTGCAGAACTGTTAAAAAAATTCCCATCTGAACACGCTAGCGGCAGAGGTCACAGTTAGTTGTTGCCCAACCAAGGCGTACATGCAAGAGAGACGCAACTCCAATCCGGCAGAGGCAGGGGAACACTGTCAATGTTCTGGGACAGTTTTCTCAGACCCTTCATTCGGACAGACCCTGATGCGCGGGGTACTCTCACAAGGAGTGGTAAATTTCCAAAAGATGGTGAGTGAGTACCTTGCCGACCGTACCAGCGTCCTCCGAGATTCCTCTGTGCCTTTTAATTATTGGGTATCCAAGCTAGACACTTAGAATGAACTCGCTCTGTACGCCTTGGAGGTCCTGGCCTGCCCTGCCGCTAGCGTGTTATCGGAGCATGTTTTTAGTGCCGCTGGGGGAATTATAACTGATAAGCGCACTCGCCTGTCAACTGACAATGCTGACAAGCTGACCCTTATCAAAATGAACAAGGGCTGGATTGGGCCAGACTTCTCATCACCACCAAATGACAGCAGAGTAACATAAAGTCAAATCCACTGTGTTATTTCGGGAGGTGTATTCACATGCACCGCTTCACACCCACACATGGGTATACGCTTCCTCATTTCGGCTGTTTTTGTTCTTCTCCTTATCCTCAGCCTCCACCACCACTATACCACCAGGGTGACCGTGGTCCGTGTTGCCATTATTGAAAGTTCCTCCATCCTGACTTTTGTCAGGTTTTGCTTGGAAGGCATAAGCAAAGACTGAGGGAGACCCACTCCCCAATAATGGGAATAATATTTTTAAGATGCTGTACTGTATGGCTCTTCCAAGGGGCATTAAAACTGTCTTGTTATACCACTCTGACCTCCACGTCTCTTCTGAGGGGCATTAAAAGCGTCTTGTTATACCACTCTGACCTCCACGTCTCTTCTGAGGGGCATTAAAAGCGTCTTGTTATACCACTCTGACCTCCACGTCTCTTGTAAGGGGCATTAAAACCGTCTGGATATACCACTCTGGCCTCCGCATCTCTTGTAAAGGACATTAAAACCATCTTGTTATACCACTCTGACCTCCACGTCTCTTGTAAGGGGCATTAAAAGCGTCTTGTTATACCACTCTGACCTCCACGTCTCTTCTGAGGGGCATTAAAATCATCTTGTTATACCACTCTGACCTCCACGTCTCTTCTGAGGGGCATTTAAAGCGTCTTAAGCTACTGGGACCTCCACGACTCTTCAAACGGGCATTGCATTTCCTCATAATTTTTGGAAGCTTTTGCTTGAAAGGCATAAGCAAATACTATGGGAGACCCACTCCCCAATAATGGGACTAATGTTTGTAATATGCTGTACTGCATGGCTCTTGTAAGAGGCATTGCAAGTTGCTCCATCCTAATTTTTGGAAGCTTTTGCTTGGAAGGCATAAGCAAATACTATGGGAGACCCACTCCCCAATAATGGGACTAATGTTTGTAATATGCTGTACTGCATGGTTCTTGTAAGAGGCATTGCAAGTTGCTACATCCTAATTTTTGGAAGCTTTTGCTTGGAAGGCATAAGCAAATACTATGGGAGACCCACTCCCCATTAATGGGACTAATGTTTGTAATATGCTGTACTGCATGGCTATTGTAAGAGGCATTGCAAGTTGCTCCGTCCTAATTTTTGGAAGCTTTTGCTTGGGAGGCATAAGCAAATACTATGGGAGACCCACTCCCCAATAATGTGACTTATTTTTGTAATATGCTGTACTGCATGGCTCTTGTAAGGGGCATTGCAAGTTGCTCCGTCCTAATTTTTGTAAGCTTTTGCTTGGAAGACATAAGCAAATACTATGGGAGACCCACTGCCCAATAATGGGACTAATGTTTGTAATATGCTGTACTGCATGGCTCTTGTAAGGGGCATTAAAACTGTCTTGTTAAGCTACTGTGACCTCAACGTCTCTTCCACGGGGCATTAAAACCGTCTTATTAAGCTACTGTGACCTCCACGTCTCTTCCACGGGGCATTGATATTGTGTTTTTATTCCACTGCGACCTCCACCACTCTTCCAAGGAGCATAAAAACCATCTTGTTAAGCTACTGTGACCTCCACGTCTCTTCCACGGGGCATTGATATTGTCTTTTTATTCCACTGTGATCTCAACGTCCCTTCCAAGGGGCATTAAAACCGTCTTGTTAAGCTACTGTGACCTCCACGTCTCTTCCAAGGGGCATTGATATTGTCTTTTTATTCCACTGCGACCTCCACCACTCTTCCAAGGGGCATTAAAACCATCTTGTTAAGCTACTGTGAACTCCACGTCTCTTCCACGGGGCATTGATATTGTGTTTTTATTCCACTGCGACCTTCACCACTCTTCCAAGGGGCATGAAAACCATCTTGTTAAGCAACTGTGACTTCCACGTCTCTTTCAAGGGGCAATGATATTGTGTTTTTATTCCACTGCGACCTCCATCACTCTTCCAAGGGGCATTAAAACCGTCTTTTTAAGCTACTGTGACCTCCACGTCTCTTCCATGGGGCATTGATATTGTTTTTTTATTCCACTGCGACCTCCACGTCTCTTCCAAGGGGCATTAAAACAGTCTTGGTAAGCTACTGTGACCTCCACGTCTCTTTCAAGACGCATTAAAACCATCTTGTTAAACCACTCTGAACTCCACAGCTCTTCCAAGGGACATTTAAACCGTCTTGTTAAGCTACCATGACTTCCACATCTCTTCCAAGGGGCAATAAAACCGTCTTATTAAGCTACTGTGACCTCCATGTCTCTTCCAAAGGGCATTGATATTGTCTTTTTATTCCACTGCGACCTCCAGCACTCTTCCAAGGGGCATTAAAACCGTCTTGTTAAGCTACTGTGACCTCCACGTCTCTTCCATGGGGCATTGATATTGTCTTTTTATTCCACTGCGACCTCCACCACTCTTCCAAGGGGCATTAAAACCATCTTGTTAAGCTACTGTGACCTCCACGTCTCTTCCAAAGGGCATTAAAACAGTCTTGTTAAACCACTCTGAACTACACAGCTCTTCCAAGGGGAATTAAAAACGTCTTGTTAAGCTACTGTGATTTCAACATCTCTTCCAAGGGGCAATAAAACCGTCTTATTAAGCTACTGTGACCTCCATGTCTCTTCAAAGGCACATTGATATTGTCTTTTTATTCCACTGCGACCTCCAGCACTCTTCCAAGGGGCATTAAAACCATCTTGTTAAGCTACTGTGACCTCCACGTCTCTTCCACGGGGCATTGATATTGTCTTTTTATTCCACTGCGACCTCCATCACTCTTCCAAGGGGCATTAAAACCATCTTGTTAAGCTACTGTGACCTCCACGTCTCTTCCACGGGGCATTAAAACCGTCTTGTTAAACCACTCTGAACTACACAGCTCTTCCAAGGGGAATTAAAAACGTCTTGTTAAGCTACTGTGACCTCCACGTCTCTTCCACGGGGCATTGATATTGTGTTTTTAGTCCACTGCGACCTCCATCAGTCTTCCAAGGGGCATTAAAACCGTCTTGTTAAGCTAATGTGACCTCCACGTCTCTTCCAAGGGGCATTAAAACCGTCTTTTTAAACCACTCTGAACTCCACAGCTCTTCCAAGGGGCATTGAAATGTTGTTTTAAATTACCTCTAACCTCCACGACTCTTCCAACGGGCATTGCATTTCCTCCTAATTTTAGTCAGTTTTGCTTTTCAATGCATAGGCGAAAACTAAGGGAGACCCACTCCCCAATAATGGGTAGAAGGTTTTTAGAAAGCTGTAATCCACGTCTGTTTCAAGGGGCATTGCAGTTCCTCATAATTTTTGGAAAGCCTTCCATTCACTGCTTAGGCCAACAGTGTACAGGAGACCCAGTTGCTATAAATGGAAAAAACGGTTTCGTTAAGGTCCTCTGACCTCCATGTCACTTCCAAGGGGCATTGGAGTGCCTCGAAATTTTTGGTAGGGATTGCACTCACTGTATGCCCTATAACTGTGTAGCTGAACTGCTCCTTTTGGTACAGAAACATATCCTACAAGAGATGTGTGGTTGACTGGCCTGATATTGATGTGAATGGTCCCTGTTCCTCCTGCTCTTTCTCCTTTGCCACCACCTCATCCATCATTCATCACCTGAAGCTTTGTTTTAACGGGAGTCATAGAACTGGGATAGTAGCAGGAAAACATCCAGCAATCCTCGGAGGAGGAAGGATATGCGCCAAAATGCAGACCACCTCAGGCCTAGCCGCTACTACATACATGTGCTTACATTCCAAGGAACAGAAAGTTAAGGAGATGGATGGCCTCATGAATGATCATGAATAATTTACTCGTTGTGTAGGAGGCCAAACACTGCTGCTGGCTACCTTCTGAAATTTGTGTTGAAGCCTGATTGACCCAGGACCCGCAATCCTCTATGTCTAGTGTTGCATCCCAGTGTCCAACTGTGTACCGGCTTCCACAATATTAACCCAGTGTGATGGCCATATTCACTTGTCCATGTGTTTGTGGTTAGGCTGTCCTTTCCACTAAATGCACTGGGGAGGGCACATGTAATGTTTTGGTATGCGCGCTTGTGTATAAGGCGCACCGGGACAAATAGGGGCGGCTGGTGACCGAGTATGGACACCTGGCCGCCCCCTGGTGGCTGGGGACCAAGCGTGGACACCCAGCCACTGGGCGGCTGGGGACTGAGTATGGATGCCAGGCCGCCGACGCAGCCATGACGTGGTGGCCAGATTCCGCCTCCAGATGCCTAAAAGGCCCAATTTCTAGTGCAAGCAAGCAGTATGGTATTGCAGCCTGGGGGTGGGTGGGTGGCAGGCTGCATACTTGCGCTTGCATTGCAAGGAATGGGGAGGTACAATTGAACACTGCCCTGGGACAAGGACTTGCACGGGGATAGTTGCAAGTCTGCATCTTCTGATGCGGCAAGGATCACTTCTGATGGGCACACTTTTAGGCAGTGACCTGGGTGTCAGAGATGCTTCCAGGGGTCTTTCCCAAGCTGCTCCCATGTCTTTTCAGCACTGTATGCATGTGTCACACTGCGCATGGCCAGATAAGGTTGTAAAATGATAAAATGACATTTCACGGTGAATGCATTTGTCACGGTTGAAAGCAATACAAAAGTGCAAAAACGCATAAAAAATTTTACTTGTGAACATAGCCCAAGGTGTGGAGGAGTATTTTAGACTCTCCCAGAGGGATGGGGACGACTCGATACCCGGGCCTTTGCCTGGCCTTTGGGGATGTCGCTGTGGTCGGCTCCCGGGCCCGTACCCTGGGGTCAGCTTTAAAAAGGGGATTATTTGTTAACTCTATGAAAGTTCGTTACGCCACCTGTGGTTTCTGGTGAGAATCACCAGCGATGCGGCAGTCCACTGAGGATGGTGAAAAGACAGCTCGATGGTATAGCTCCCCACAGGTGGAGCTAGGCCTCAGGGCAGCGTACGGAGAGGGGGGATGCAGGAGAGGCGAGACCCAGCTGGGTCAGAGCAAGAACGGGGACGGACACGGTAGTCACTTCAGTACCTTTTACTGGTGGTAGTTCAGGCGCATCCCGGAGCACTGTAGGGTGAAGGGTGCATATCAGGATCCTCCCCAATGAGCGGGTGTAGGGCCTCCGGTTTCTTGTCTCTGCGTAGTAAGTTTCTGACCTGCCTGAAGCTAGGCCTAACTTTATCTCTGTCCTGCACCGGCTGACGTTGTGGTAGGGCCTTCTCTTGGAGTGCACACTCCCAGCTTACGGGGCCTATGTGTCTCCTGGCTCTGTTACGTATCAGCTCTCTGGTGAACCTGGGACCTGTAGTTCTCCAGGGATTCCGGTTATGACTTACTGGGTCGTAGAGATCCCAGTAAGCTTGGACCCAGTGTCCGATATATGTTTCGGGGTGAGCTGGGTAAGCTCCTCTGCCCCCACTGCTACTCACTTTCCACTCGCCTTCGGCCACGCTCGGGCCCTCACTAGGCTACTCACACTAACAGCAGCTTGCCGCTCTTCACCGCTCTTACAGGCGTCGGCACACCTTGAGCTCTAACTGAGCTACTACTGGGTCTGGACTGTGCTCCACTGCAGCTGACTCCTCTCAGGCACATCTACTGCAGGAACTCTCTCAACAGACTTGACTCTCTGTAGACTCCAGACTAGACTGAGCTTGACTCTGTATTCAGGTCTGTACTTGCTGAACTCTCCAGAGGAACTGCTGAATCACTCTCCTGCCTAGCTCCACCTTCCCTATTTATATCCCTAATGGGCTCCCTCGGCTGGTCTGAGGTGGAACGTGGAGATGTGTGAATGTTTATGGGGGCCTCTTGTGGAGGATTCCATCAATGCACTCCCCTGGGATCTGTGGCTCCAAGCACAGCTGGGCACCACATTTTTGTTTTTGGTTATTTATTTTACCTTATAAAAAAGTCTTTACCCTGGAAAGGATGTTCCTTAACATATTTCACAGGAAAACCATTTCAGTTTCGTTTTTGAACGTTTTATTGTGAGCCTGTAAAAGTGGCTTAATACCTCTGACCACGTTGTTGACAGCAGTGACCTGGGGGTCAGAAATGTTTCCTGGGGCGATCCCCATGCTGTCCCCATGTCATTTGAGCACTGTCACTATCGTTTTGGGCACTTTTCTACAGACTGCCGGGGGTGCCGCCGCAAAAATGCTCGGGTCTCCCATAGACTAACATTGGGCTCGTTGCTCGGGTCGAGCACTCGAGTATCACGGTGAGCTCGGCCCGAGCTTCGAGCACCCGAGTATTTTAGTGCTCGCTCAACACTAGTAGCGAGTTCAAGAGTAGGAGAGATGCACGGGAGAAATCTTGTATGTGATTGTGGGAAGAGGAGATAAGAGGGGAGTAGAGAAGGATATCTTGTGAGGATTGGAGGTTGCGTGCAGGTAAGTACCGGGAGACTAGGTCACAGATGTACGGAGGAGACAGGTTTTGGATGACTTTGTATGCCAAACTTACGATTTTGAACTGGAGTCCCTGGCCAAAGGGGAGCAAAGGGGAGCCAGTGCAGGGATTGACAGAGGGGAAAAGCCGGAGAATAGTGGGGTGACAGGTGGATTAGTCGGCCAGCAGAGTTTAGGATAAATTAGAGAGGTGCAGGTGTATTAGAAGGGAGGCCACAGAGCAGGAGACTGCAGTAGTCGAAGTGGGAGATGATGAGGGCATGCAATAGTGTTTTTGCAGGTTCATGGTTGAGGAATATGGGAGTTTGAGTCGGCAGGAAGTGGAAAGGGCTTGGATCTCTGGTTTATAGGAGAGATCAGAGTCAAGCTTATGGGATTGGGGAGAGTGGACAGCCATTCTCTTTGATGGATAGGTCAGATGGCAGGGTTGAATGAGATGATGATTTTATTCATGTTAAGTTTTAGAAATTTAACAGTGAAGAAAGATGAAATAGTGGACAGGCATTGTAGTATTCTGTTTAGTAAGGAGGTGATATCAGGTCCAGAAAGGTAGATCTGTTTGTCATCAGTATAGAGGTGATACTGAAAGCAGTGAGACTCTATGAGTTGTCTCAGGCCGAAGGTGTAGATGGAGAAGAGCAAGGGTCCTAGAACTAAACCTTGGGGGACACCGACAGATAGGGGGCAAGATGAGGAGGTGGTGTGTGAGTGGGAGACACTGAATGTCCTGTCTGTTAGGTTTGAGGAGATCCAAGATAAGGCCAAGGCTTTGATGCCAATAGATGAGAGAGTCCGTAGTAAGATGGAATGAGCCACTGTGTCGAAGTCAGATGACATTATCAGGAGGAGGAGGACAAAGTAGTGTCGCTTGGATTTGGTGGTTAGTAGGTCGTTGTTGACTCTAGTCAGGGCAGTTTCAGTGGAATAGTGCAGTAAGGGGTCAAAGAGGGAGCAGGAGGCGAGGTGGGAGGACAGTTCAAAATGGACGTGCTGTTTAAGGCATAGGAAAGAAGTGATATGGGCTGATAGCTAGCTACAGAGCACGGGTCAAGGGAGGGCTTTTGGAGGATGGGTGTGATCGAGGTATGCTTGAAGCATGAGGGGAAGACACCAGTTGTTAGTGACAGGTTGAAAAGGTGGGTTAGGGTTAGGATGAAGACTGTGGTAAGATTTGGAATGAGGTGGGACGGGATTGGGTCAAGTTCACAGGTAGTGAAATGTGATTTGGATAGTAAACAGGAGACTTGATCTTCTGTTATGGCGGAGAAGCTGGTTTTGGAGGAGGAGAGTTTAATTAGGAGGGGCTGTGGGGACTATAGGCAAAAATTGTGCCTTATGTGGTCAATCTTCTGCTTGAACAATGAGGCAAAGTCTTCAGCTGAGATGAGAGGAGAGGGAGGGGGAGCTGGATGACGGATTCTTCAGAGATGGCACCCCAATTACCCTTGTTTCCGTCCGCGTCACAACTCTCCAACTGCCTAACTGACTGTGGAAAACCATAGATGCAGAGCTGTTCACACATTTTATTTCATGGGCATCAGAGGTATGCTCCAAATAGGACGAAAGCATCTGCCCCTATGCCCGATTTTTTTTCAGTTGGACCCGGGGCCGGATGAAGTAGGGTCCGAGAAGAATCTAGACCCTAGTCACCAGACGTTAAACCCCGGGGGTGGAGGTGATCGTGATGAGACTCAGATACCTGAGGCGCACGCGAACAGTACTGTGCTGTCAGGGCAGAAAGAGGATGAGGGTGACTCTTAGTGCGATGAGTTAAAGAACAGAGAGGATGACGACAAAGTTGTAGATCCCACTGGTGTGAACCCAGAAGCACGCTGCTGAGTAGCTAGGACCCCTGCGGTGCACAACCAATAGGTCCAGTATGTTCTATAGCATACACTATAATTTGTCTAACCTGTGGTTCCGCCTAATGTGGTTACAGGTCATGACCAGAAGAGGCTGTATGATCGGGTGCAGCCTGATTGGCCGTTTTGCTGGGAGGACGAGGAGTGAATCCTGGACTTTTTAGCTTGATAGGCTAGCAGAAGACCATTCATGTCACAGCAGATGCCTTGGGGGAAATCCAAGTCTGCATCCAACCATAGTCATCCTCCCAAAGTAATTCTTCCTCTCTGACAGGAGTCACAAAAACAGTTACACCTTTCCTCCGTAATCTGATCAACTCCTAGAACACTGAACACTCTGAGCTTCCAGGATGTCACAATATTGTCCTGCTCAGTTAGCTTCCTATTCCAACTAATTAAAACACTATGAAATCTGCCATAGAGTCTGTTCCAGATGCAACAATGTCCTCTTGTGGCTGGAGTCCGATACTGCAACAATGTCTAATCATCCCCATCTCACACGCCTACCCTTAACAACCTCCTAAGCTAAATTGAAAGAATAGACTACAATGCCCCTAGGAAGAATGAAATCAGGTTCCGTAATTTCAGACTCAGTGGGACAAAGACTCTGAGAGACAGCATCTTCCCGAACATTCTTGGTCAGGGACGAGTGGGAGAGGGGACTGATTACATACAGCTATGCGATTGAGCTCACAAAAGTCAATACACGGTCTCAAACCACCATCCTTTTGGCCACAAAAAAGAACCCTGCTCCAACCGGGTATTTAGAAGGGAGGATAAACCCATTCTTCAAATTTTCCTGAATATATACACTCATGTCTTGCCTCTCGGGCTCTGACAGGTTAAAAATTCTGCCCTGAGGTAACTTTGATCCCTCAATGAGCTGGATGGAACAGTCATAAGTTCTATGTGGAGGTAATTTCTGTGAGGTCTCTTCGGAGAACACCTGTAGGAAATCTGCCTCATACCACGGGACCTGGGAGGTGGAACCTATTACGTTAGGAGGCTTGATAATACAAAGGGATTGGCAGTTGGAGGATCACTTAACAATATCCTCCTTTTGCCAGTCAATAATAGGTTTATGAGTGCGAAGCCAAGGGAGACATAGCACCGCAGCATTAGGAAGATCCTGTAAAATAAAAAAGCATGCCTCTTCCTAATGCAGATATCCTGTTGTGATAGCTACTGGTTTAGCGGTGCGATACCGAATACTCTGGGCAAGGGGAGAATTATCAAGAGAAGATAATGTTATGACGCATCCAAGGAGATAAGAGGAACCTCTAACTCCTTGGCCACAGCAACATTAAAAATACTTATCTCAGCCCCGCAATCAACAAAAGCATTACCCTCTACATGCTTACTGCTAATTGTGATAGCAAAAAGTAAAAGTAATTTCTGTGCTAGGGGTACCTGAGCACCTAACTGGGGATCCACGAACCTAGTTAGGCGCAATCGTTTCCTGCCGGCTCCAGACGTGGACATTTATGAAACAGATGGCGCGAGGAACCACATAAAAGACACTGTTGCCGATGCCATCTTTGCTGCCTTGACTCCTGAGAGGTACCAACCTCCATCAAGTCATACAGCTAAAGTCTCGGCGGCCTCCAACAACCAGGGAGGAGAATGATGCACTAGCATATTTTAATATGTTTATTAATTCCAGACAGGAAAGTACTACGAAGAGCAGTATCATTCCACCCAGTCTATGGCCAGTCTATGGCCAATCTACAAAACTGCGAGCAATAGTCCTCCGCAGTGAGGTCCCGCTGACACAATGCCTTAAGATGGTATTCAGCTAAGGCCACCTGGCTCATCATAAATCTGCCCCATAGCCTTAAAAAACTAATCCACTGATGAGAGTATGGGTGAACCTGAGGGTAATAAAAATGCCCAAGACTGGGGATCCCCTCTAAGAAGGGAAAGACCCACCCGAGTACCTTCATTCCCAGAGGAAGCAGGGCAAAGTTGGAAATATAATTTTTACCCCTCCTTAAACTTACTAAATAATTTCCGATCTCCCCCCCAAGAATCTTAGGTTCTATGGGAATGACCCCCGCTGCAGGACTAGGGTTAGAACTTGCCTGTGTCTGGGGGACCCCCTGAGCCAGGGTCTGGCTGTGCTGGTCCACGGTGTCTGCCAAATCCTGGAACATTCCCAGAAGACCCTGTGTCTGGTCAGTAAGCTGCTTGACCGGATCCATTTTTTAAAAAAATATATATATATTGTGGTAGAGTAGTTTGCTCTGCTGCACTCGGAGGTAGATACAGGACACTGTCTCTTTAAATGACTTGGTGGTTTATTATAAAAAACAGCATAAACTACGGCCAAGTGCATAACATAAACATGGCCTTTCTGGCATAACAGGATTCAAACAGGAAAAAAATACAGAACAGTCCTTACTTCGGCCAAGGTCCGGCCACTCAGGGTTAGCAACAGCACACAGTCCTGTCTAGCACATAAACACAAGCTCCTCTCTCTCAGGAGCTAGCTTCCATACACTGAACAACACCTGAGTGAAAAGGCTGACTATTTAAAGCCCAGACCACACCCTGGGGTCTAGATATGGTGAATGACCTCCCGCCCGCACTATGGTCATTCACCTATAAAACATGCTTTTTTTTAAATGGCTGATTAACCCTCTCTGCGCCTACTATGCAGGAGAAGACTTCCACGTTTCACATCACTGAAGCTAACAGCCTCAGTGAAACATATCTCCCCTTCAGTATTCTGCCAGTGTTTTTGTCACATATCCCCCATCTCTGCCCAAAGCCGGGGGGTTTTATCATCTTCACTTGCTAAACATGGAAGTCTGGACAAGGCATTTGCGTTACCATGTAGTTTTCCCGGCCTGTGCTCCACCGAAAAACCAAAGTCCTTGAGTGCTAGAAACCACCTAGTCACCTGGGCATTCGTCCCCATCCTCTCCCTCATCCATTTTAGTAGCGCATATTCTGACATTAGCCTGAATTTCTGGCCTAATAAGTAGTATCTCAGGGTGTCAATTGCCCACTTGATGGCCAGGCACTCTTTTTCCACAATAGCATAGTTCTTTTCGCAGGCCAAGAGTTTTCTGCTTAGATAAAGAATGGGATGTTCCTCGCTGTCTTCGTACCTGCAGGTCGGTCAGGGGTGCCGTATCATGGCAAAATTCGGGATAAATCACCGATAGTATCCCACGAGTCCCAGAAACGCCCGAATCTGTTTCTTGGAGACCAGTTGCGGGAAATTCTGGATGGCTTCCACCTTGTTCACTTGTGGCTTTATTTCTCCCTTTCTAATGACATAGCTCAGGTATTGTGCCTCGTCTTTTCCTATGGTGCATTATTTGGGGTTTATCGTAAACCCGGCCTTATTCCATACCCCCAGTACTGCCTGGAGCTTCTGTAGGTGACTTCTCCAGTCTGGGCTGAAGATCACAATGTTGTCCAGGTAAGCAGCGGTATACTGCTTGTATGAGGCTAGGATCCTGTCCATGGCCCTCTGGAAGGTAGCTGGGGCTCCCTGCAGACCGAACGGCATCCTGGTGTACTGAAAATACCCGTTGGATGTAGAGAAGACAGTTTTCTCCTTGGCACCTGGGGACAAGAGAATTGGCCAGTACCCCTTCATTAGGTCCAAGGTAGTGATGTACCTGGCAGGCCCCAGTCTATCAATAAGTTCATCGACCCTCGGCATCAAACATAGACACTTTGTTTAGTTTTCTGTAATCGTTACAGAATCGCCATTCTCCGTATTGCTTCGGTAAAACAACAATTTGGCTGGACCAGCTACTCTTAAACTCCTCGATGACGCCCAGGCTCAACATTCTCCACACCTCCTTGGAGATCACCTTGCGGCGGGCTTCAGGGAGTTTATACGGCCTCTGGTTCAGCCGTACATGCGGTTCTGTCAAGAACTCATGCTCCACAACCTTCGTACATCCGGGGAACTCTGAGAACAGGTCTCGGTTTCTCTTCAGCAGTTCTCCACACTGTTGTTTTTGGGCCGGTGATAGTGTCTCTGCCACTGTGATATCCTCGACCCTGGCTTCAGAATTGGCCCCCAGACACGTAGTTTCCACCGGTTCTCTGTCCCACCACGGCTTAAGCAAGTTGATGTGGTAGATTTGGTGAAGCTTTCTTCTTCCTGGCTGATGGATTTTGTAATTGACTTCACTCAACTTCTCGACCACCTCGTACGGCCCTTGACACTTGGCCAGAAATTTACTTTTAACCGTGGGTATTAATACTAATACCCGGTCTCCAGTGCTGAATTGTCTCAGCCTTGCCGCCGATTGTAGATCGTCGCCAGGGCTTCTTGTGCCTGTAGGAGGCTCTCCTTCACAACTGGCATCACCCTCCTGATCTGGTTCTGCATTTGGGCCACATGCTTGATGACGCTCTGGTGGAGTGTAATCTCTGCTTCTCAGGTTTCTTTCGCTATGTCCAGAAGTCCCTGAGGATGCTGTCTGTATAGCAGCTCAAACAGTTAGAAGCTTGTAGAGCTCTGGGGAACTTCCCTAATGGAGAACAGCAGGCATGGCAGTAGGCAATCCCAGTCTCACCTATCATTCTACACGACCTTCAGCATTGAATTCAAGGTTTTGTTGAATCTCTCCACCAGGCCGTCTGTCTGCGGATGGCATACAGACATCCGGAGTTGTGTAATCTGGAATGCCTTACACAACTCCCTCATCATCTGAGACATAAAAGGAGTTCCCTGGTTCATCAGGATCTCCTTTGGCAGGTCCGTCCGGAAGAAAATATGCAAAAACTCTGGCGATACTCCTGGCGGAGAATTTTCTCAATGGTACCGCCTCCGGATACCGAGTTGCAACACTACCAGGATGTATTGGTGCCCCCTGGTGGACTTGATCAGGGGCCCGACAAGGTCCATGGCAATCTGGTCAAATGGGACCTCTATAGTAGGCAACAGTACTAGGGGACTGCGGAAGTGAGATATGGGAGCAGTTAGCAGACAGGTGGGGTAGGACCGGCAGTAATTCACAATTTCTCGGTGACATCCAGGCCAGTATAACCTCTGCAGGACCCACTCCCAACTTTGGTCTACCCCTAGATGCCCACCGAACAAATATGAAAATGGGCAGAGTCTAAAACCTTACACCTATAGGGACCCGACACCACCAACTGCTCTATCATTTCCCCTCTTGGCTTAGTGACCCGATAAAGAAGTTCCTCAACCTGGGAACCTGGTGTCAGTCCCCGGCTCTTGAGCAACCCCATTGATTACACACACATTATGAAATGCATTCTTCAAGGTAAGATCCTGCATTTGAGCAGTACCAAAATTTCCCCCAGAAACTCCCGATTCAGGAATCTTGGCCTCTTGGGTCACCGTCTCGTCCTCATCACCGGCAAAGACACACAGGGGGAATTCATCTGGCACTGACTGCATTGGGACTTCACCATGGTGTAAACGGCTCCTTCCTGAGTCACATGGTATGTCTGCTTTCCGCCATAACTCCCAGAACAGGCTAAAGTCCCGCCCTATTATTACTGGATGTAGCAAGTCCTTAACCACCTGACCTCATGGGATTCATCCTCACAGTTAGTTTGTATGGTCACTCTGGCCACAAGGTGATCCTTGGCATCCCCGTGAATACATCGTACCCACACGCGTTTCCTGGGGATCAACTGGTGGGGAAGTGTGGCCCTAACCAGAGTCACAAAACTCCACGAGTCCAAGAGTCCTGTTACCAACACCCCATTTATGGTCACGAGACATGACTGCAGGCGGGATAAGCATAGAAGAAACAGCGGCATCCCAGGCTACAATGCATTTGCTTGGAGGATAAGGGGCAGTGGGCAGCTATCTGGCCTGGGCCCTGACAGCTCCAAAATATAATCTCTCCCGCAGAGACCTTGGGCATTATCTCTCCCGCCCTTTTGGACCTTGGACTCCCTACCTCCTTTTGGTCCTCCGCCCCCAGGTTGGGACCACCAATATGGAGAGGCCTGCTTTCCCAAGGAACCCTTGACCCCCTGATACCATTTGACCAGCCTGACCAGTTCATCCGCATTCCGGGGGTTAACCTGGGCAACCCAAGTCTATATCGGCCTCGGCAGGTAATGCACACATAGGTCCATCACCACTCACTCTACCATCTGCGCCGGGGTAGAGTACTCCGGCTGCAGCCATTTTTGGACCAAATGCAACAGGTCAACCATTTGGGACCAACGGAGTTTCTAGCGGTGATAAGCTCAGCAGTGAACTCGCTGTGCCCTAACAGTCATTGTTAGCCCCAAGCGTGCTAAAATTTCAGATTTTAACTTTCCATATTCCTTGGCATCTTGCAAGGCCATGTCATAATATGCATTTTGGGGTGTGAATGTACAATTTCAGGTATGGTGCCAGCACCTCTGCCCATTGTTCTGGCGGGAGTTTCTCCCTCTCGGCGACCCTTTCATTAACTGTCAGAAAGGCCTCGTCACCCGGGGTCATTTTTTGCATCACACGTCTTACCGCCTTCTGGACATCGAAGTCATCAGCCGGACCTGACGGTGGAGTGGTCTGTTGGCCCTGGATGACGGTCGCCAAAAGCTGCATCTGCTGCTGCTGATCCTGCTGCTGTTGATGTATCTGCTGTAGCAGCAGCTTGTTTGTCTCCTGCTGCTGCTGTTGCATCAGGACCAGGTGTTTTATTACGTCCTCCATGCTGCCAGACATCACTTGCTGGCTGGTGTCCTCTACCCAGGACATACAACATAGCAGCTACACAAATTCCTGGATCGTTGCACGCATCCGAGACACCACTTGTGGTAGAGTAGCTCGCTCTGCTGCACTCAGAGGTAGATACAGGACAGTCTCTTTAAATGGTTTAAATGGTGTTTTTTTATAAGAAGCAGCATAAACCACGGCCAAGTGCATAACATAAACATGGCCTTTCTGGCATAACAACAAAATGGAAAAAGGTACAGAACAGTCCTTACTTCGGCCGAGGTCCGGCCACTCAGGGTTAGCAAAAGCACAACGTCCAGTTTAGTACATAAACACAAGCTCCTCTCTCTCAGGAGCTAGCTTCCACACACTGAACAACAACTGAGCAAAAAAGGTGGCTATTTAAAGCCCAGACCACACCCTGGTTGGAGATATGGTAAATGACCTACCACTCGGGCTATGATCATTCACCTATAAAACATGCCCTTTTTAAATAGCTGATTAACCCTCTCTGCACCTACTATGCATGAGAATACTTCCACGTTTCACATCACTGAAGCTAACAGCCTCAGTGAAAAATATCTCCCATCCAGTATTCTGCCAGTGACTTTGTCACTATATATACAGTACAGACCAAAAGTTTGGACACACCTTCTCATTTAAAGATTTTTCTGTATTTTCATGACTATGAAAATTTTACATTCACACTGAAGGCATCAAAACTATGAATTAACACATATGGAATTATATACTTAACAAAAAAGTGTGAAACAACTGAAAATATGTCTTATATTCTACGTTCTTCAAAGTAGCCACCTTTTGCTTTGATGACTGCTTTGCACACTCTTGGCATTCTCTTGATGAGCTTCAAGAGGTAGTCATTGGAAATGGTCTTCTAACAATCTTGAAGGAGTTCCCAGAGATGCTTAGCACTTGTTGACCCTTTTGCCTTCACTCTGCGGTCCAGCTCATCCAAAACCATCTCGATTGGGTTCAGGTCTGGTGACTGTGGAGGCCAGGTCATCTTGCGTAGCACCCCATCACTCTCCTTCTTGGTCAAATAGCCCTTACACAGCCTGGAGGTGTGTTTGGGGTCATTGTCCTGTTGAAAAATAAATGATGGTCCAACTAAACGCAAACCGGATGGAATAGCATGCCTCTGCAAGATGCTGTGGTAGCCATGCTGGTTCAGTATGCCTTCAACTTTGAATAAATCCCCAACAGTGTCACCAGCAAAGCACCCCCACTCCATCACACCTCCTCCTCCATGCTTCACGGTGGGAACCAGTCATGTAGAGTCCATCCGTTCACCTTTTCTGCGTCGCACAAAGATACTGTGATTGGAACCAAAGATCTCAAATTTGGACTCATCAGACCAAAGCACAGATTTCCACTGGTCTAATGTCCATTCCTTGTGTTGTTTAGCCCAAACAAGTCTCTTCTGCTTGTTGCCTGTCCTTAGCAGTGGTCTCCTAGCAGCTATTTTACCATAAAGGCCTGCTCCACAAAGTCTCCTCTTAACAGTTGTTGAAGAGATGTGTCTGCTGCTAAAACTCTGTGTGGCATTGACCTGGTCTCTAATCTGAGCTGCTGTTAACCTGCGATTTCTGAGGCTGGTGACTCGGATAAACTTATCCTCAGAGGCAGAGGTGACTCTTGGTCTTCCTTTCCTGGGGCGGTCCTCATGTGAGTCAGTTTCTTTGTAGCGCTTAATGGTTTTTGCAACTGCACTTGGGGACACTTTCAAAGTTTTCCCAATTTTTCGGACTGACTGACCTTCATTTCTTAAAGTAATGATGGTCAATCATTTTTCTTTAGTTAGCTGCTTTTTTCTTGCCATAATACAAATTCTAACAGTCTATTCAGTAGAACTATCAGCTGTGTATCCACCAGACTTCTGCACAACACAACTGATGGTCCCAACCCCATTTATAAGGCTAGAAATCCCACTTACTAAACCGGACAGGTCACAGAGTGTGCAAAGCAGTCATCAAAACAAAAGGTGGCTACTTTGAAGAACCTAGAATATAAGACATATTTTCAGTTGCTTCACACTTTTTTATTAAGTGTATAATTCCACATGTGTTAATTCATAGTTTTGATGCCTTCAGTGTGAATGTACAATTTTCATAGTCAAGAAAATACAGAAAAATCTTTAAATGAGAAGGTGTGTCCAAACTTTTGGTCTGTACTGTACATATAGCGTATGTGTGATGTTTCCACATATCTGCAAAAATCTACCAGATGAGGCCTGGAAATAAAACTCAGCTTCAATTACAATGCAAATCTAACTATAAGGTAAATGTTGCATTTCCAGGGATCTGATCTGCCCATTGTAGTTCTAGTTACTCTATATTATAGTTTTACGATTTCTATGTATTTAATGTGTGAATTGTGTTATCCTTCTGATAACTTATGTGTTTCTGGAAGTTATTTCTATATGTAATGTGGGCTAATTATTTTTTCCTCTTGACTTTCTAAAAGCTCACGTGTCACTGAGCATTATTTGCATATTTATTATGACATCATGGGCCTTTGTCACATAGTGATGTCATAAAGACACATTCCTTTAAGACAGTGTGTGAGGTTCTAAACTGTATCAGTGCTGTTGTCTTATTTCTGGGACATAGTTCTGTTTTCTCTGCGACCTTAGCGACTTGTGGCTACTGGAAGCGATTTGATTGATTTCGTTCAATATTTCTGGTTTTAACCAGACCAAAATGTGGCTTTTCCTGCTGATAACATCTTTCTTCGTTGGACCGTCTCTCTGCTGCATTGAATGTGACTCCAGAGGGGAAAAGGCTATGGAAAAGTTTAAGATCTTTATCAATAGCCAAGTCAATGAAGACTTAGATGACTTTGTGACCATCAAGCGGTTTGCCAAAACTGCTGAACAAGCAGTAGTGAAATATCTGGAAGATGAAGTTCTGATGCTGGGTAAGTCTCTCACTACTATTCGCTATATTTTCCTAAATCTCTCAATGCTAGATAGATATATATATATAAATAGATAGGTAGATAGATAGATACTGTACATACATGCATAGATAATAGATAATAAATAGAGGATGGATAATAGATAGATAAATAATAGACAGATAGATAATAAATATATAATAGATAGATAATAGACAGATAGATAATAAATAGATAGATAATGGAAAATAGATAGATATGACACCGATAATTATTGTATTTATTTCATTCCAGATAATTTCGCAATATCAGAAATAGCGTCAGAATATAAGAAATGTATTGATCTGATTGAGGAATCTGACTTTACAGGTAAATTCAACATTTTCATGTAGATAAAAATTCAGTTTCTCCTACTAATGCAAAATTGATCATAATGTTTTTGGGGGCTGGGGTGGGGGGCAAACACTAATAGATGAGTCGATTGTAATATCTGTCATTGTTCCTTCTCTTTGTATATTGCAGCCATCCAACTCCTTCAAACAGTTGGACTTCATTTCCAACGGCTGAAAGACAAAGTCCGGACTATTGTGGAGCAATCTAACACCAGTAAGTGAGATATTTCTTCTTGTGGAGCCGGCTGTCCATGGAATAGAAGCATTCCCCATGCTCCATGTACATATACACCTTCCAATATTGATGTATTGGAGGTAATAGGATACATACAAAGACTTAGTATCCAGATATTTCTGTAGTCCAAGAAAGGAATACTTTTTATTTATACCTATTATATACTGTATTTCACTGCTCTGTTGCTTTTTAATTAATAATTTTGCTTTTCTTGAATTCTCTTTTTAAGGGAGATGCCCCAATAAACGAGGTAAGTTCTTCTACAATACTACAATCCTTTCACAGCCTCATGTAGAAATACTAGTACAGACACAAACTCTAGGTTCCCCCATAGCCCCCTGTAAGATCGTTCCTCTTATTTCCTCCCCTCACTACAAGTCTGTAATGTCGTCCAGTCCAGGACATTCCTGTTACTGTATGAGTCTGACAACCAAAACTTTCACTAATTTGTCATTTCTCATTTTTCAGGTGTGAACAGCTGTGGTAAGTACATTTTATACTTTATTTCAGCCTCTTCATTGATTTTATTATTGTCTATATTATTAGAAGGTTTTAATACTGTACTTGCATTTCCCCAGGTTTAATGGTGCAAACCTATACTCACTGTGATACCTGCCTCAAGGAGAATATCATCTGTGCCGGCGGTCCTCCAGAAAATCAAGGTACTTTAAAAGATTTATTTTCTTAGCTAGAGAAAACATATAGGACACAATTCATGATAGAAATCTTACCAGAGCTCTGGCAGCAATGGTTTAAAAAATTCACAACATTTTTGGGCAAGTCGAAGTTGCGCAAATGTTTTGCGAATTTTGGCTTTTTAAACCCCAGTTCCTCACAGCTCTGCCAAAATAAATGGAGCTGGGGTGGGACCGGTGTGTGATCCCACAGCTCATCTAATTGATGACGAACTGTGGTGGTGTTCCTTACATCAGACATCTAACTCCAGTCAGGGACTGGAGTAAGATTTTTGGCAAGGCGCACAGAGGCATACACCACTTGTCACACGCTCCTCATTCATTAGGAGATATGCACCTCTTAATGTATTAGGAGCGTCCGACTCCTACAAGCACCCACCTTGATAAGTCGGAACCATTGTCATTTATGTAAATTATATTTGTAAAATATTTTCATTGTGATCTGCCAAGAGAAAGCTGTGACCGCTGACTGGTTGCTCACATATAAAGAGTATTACGTGTATGTTGGACACACATTGTGGTTGGCACTTTCTGGGGTCTCTGCGACTAGCACTGTAACACAGAGAGGCATATACATATATTTACTGCGTATATATATATATATATTAGTGTAACACACAACATATAATGCCTGAGCTAATTAGAGTTTCTAATAATTATTATCTGGAGAGCTGATTAGATCCAGTAGCAGGATGGAGAGAATACTCCAATATATGACTCCCAGTAAAGCTCAGGTCATTGCCTATAAGCACAATCTTTCAGGGGAGGTTTGATATTATAATAATGTACTTATGAGAAGAAGAAATGACGACTTTCCTCTGACTGGATGATGGGATTTATTGTATGATGTCTCTTCTCTTCACAGAGTACTTTGATAGATGCAGCTGTTTGTGCATTGAAAACAAATGTACCGGTAAGTATCATCCTATGTTCCTATATATACATTAATAGACTGTGTGTGCACAAGTGTTAGGCAATTTTATTGTTTGAAATGTACAAAAATACATTTCTGACATTTAAAAAAAAATATCAGTGACCAATATAGCCCCTCTTCATTACAGTAACTGTCATAAGCCTTCCATCCAAGGAGTCTGTCAGTTTCTTAATCTGTTGGTGATCAATTTTTGGGAAACATTAACTACAGCTCCTCAGATGCTATTCACAGAGGGTGTACTGTTTTCCTTTACCGTAAAAATCCGTAAATAATGTCCTCTATTCTGACCCCTTTATTTATCAATGTTTTTTATTCTGAGCACCATCATATAACAATATCCTCCATCCTGAGACCCTTCCTGGTATAATGTTCCTCCAATCTGAGCCCCTTCCTGGTATAATGTTCCCATTCTAGGCCCCTTCCTCGTATAATGTTCCCCATTCTGAGCCCTTTCCTGGTATAATGTTCCCCATTCTGAGCCCCTTCCTGATATAATGTTCCCCATTCTGAGCCCCTTCCTGGTATAATGTTCCCCATTCTGGTTCCCTTCCTGGTATAATGTTCCCCATTCTGGGTCCCTTCCTGGTATAATGTTCCCAATTCTGGGCCCTTTTAGTAAAAATGTCCTGAATCCTGGGGCCCATGTTGGTCTAATATTCCCAATCTTGGGCCCCACCTAGTAATAATGTCTTCTCCTTTTCTCCTCTGCTCTTCTTTAATTTTTTTTAAAATAAACAATTCTCCTTACCTTCCTTTCATTTCACGACTTGCGTCATCCTCTTCTATGGCCAGCTCCGGCATGTCTGCTCCGAGAGACGCATGACATCACTGCTAGGTGCTGCCCGTGACAGTGACACCGGCGTCTGCTGTCAGTCTCTAATTGGCCTGGATGTGTATTGCGGTGCAGGGAGCCGGCAAGTCTTTATGCCGTAATACATTTCATCCGAGGATGCACATCCAGATTAAGTAGAACATGGTGTCGGCAGACCCCCACGGTCGTGCCCCTGTTCAGACTATTCAAGTTTATACAACATGAGTTGGAAAATACTCAGAAAAATGATGATATGATCAAAATACTCACTTGCCTAATAATTGTGCACACAGTGTAGTAACACACAAGACCCACAGTGCTCACTATATATTATAGTTTCTGAAGACTTCCAATAGGCCAGAGTTCATGGCTGACAATCTTGAAATGTATGAATATTATTCCGAATAATGAGATTCCTACAGGTTCTATAGGCAGAATATAAGGGACACTGGCAGTCGGTCTGTTGTCCATGTGCTGGTTACTGGGGGGAATATTACACATCCGGACATTATTATACTTATTTTAATATAATAAAACATGTTTAATGCTAAGTTAATATTTCATTATTTTTTTTTTTTTTCAGATTTGAAAACCGGATCTTCTTGTTCTCCCTGCAGAAACAATGAAGTCCATGTTTCTGAGACTTTACAGTGTGGAGGTGAGGAGATACTATAATGTGACCAGTTACTTTTAGCTATAGGCCCCGATTCATACAAGTATTTACGTCAGAAATCTAGTGTGAAACACTTTGAAAAGTCACAATTTTTTGCACCACATGAGACTGTACAACAATTTTGCAACTTTTGTCAGTTTTTTGCCAGTTTTGCCCAGCTCCTCCAAAGTAGACATACCTGGGTGGGATGGAGGCAGGACGGGGCATGAGATGCTTGATCGTCCAATTTATGACAAGCTGTGGCGTACATTACACCACAAATCTTACTGAAGTCACTGACTAGAGTAAGATTTATGGCAAGACGCACGAAGGCGCACCCCACTTTTCAGATGCACCTGATACATTAAGATGCATGTGCCTCCTATGAATTAGGCACCTCTTACTCCTTTACGCACTCTCATCAAAACTGATGGGAAGAACTCCGGTCTTGATGATTCGGAGTCATAGTGTAAAAGATTCATCTGCATATTCTCACTGAGCAGCAAACACCTGTGACACCAATATTCCCCAATGTTACATATGGTATGAGTTGTGTTATTGAGATAATACCTTTAACCCCTTCACCTCCTTGGGTTTTTCTGTTTTCGTTTTTTGCTCCCCTTATTCTCAGAGCCATAACCTTTATATTTTTCCGTCAATATGGCCATGTGAGGGCTTGTCTTTTGCGGGACAAGTTGTTCTTTGGAACGACACCATTAGTTTTGCCATATCGTGTACTGGAAAACGGGAAAAAAATTCCAAGTGCTGTTAAATTGCAAAAAAAGTGCAATTCGACAATTGTTTTTTTTTTTAACTTGTTCAATAATTACTTAAACTGACCTGCCATTATGATTATCCAGGTCATTAAGGGTTTGCAGATACCAAACATGTATAGGTTCTTTTTTATTTAAGTGGTGAAAAGAAAATCCAAAATTTGGAAAGAAAAAAAATTGGTGCCATTTTCAGAGACCCGTAGCGTCTCCATTTTTTGTAATCTGGGGCTGGGTAAGGGCTTATATTTTGCGTGCTAAGTGAATTTATTTATTTGTACCATTTTGGGGTAGATATAATGTTTTGGTCGCCCGTTATTGCACTTTAAAGCAATGTTGCAGCGACCAAAAAAATCGTAATTCAGATTTTTTTCTTGTTACGACATTTACCGATCGGATTAATTATTTTTATTGATAAGTCGGGTGATTCTGAATGTGGCGATACCAAAACATGTGTATTTTTTATTTTTTTTATTTGATTTTGAATGGGGCGAAGGTGGGGTGGGGGTGATTTGAACTTTTATGTTTTTAAAAATATTAAAATAAAAAATATATATTTTTTTCACTGTACACTTCCTTCAATAGTAACTATGGGAGACTACAAGCTGCGATCATCTGATCGCCTGTGTTCGCCAGGGCCTCAGTGCTGCTATGTGTAACCAAACCGCTCATCTGCTATGAGCGCCGAGCGCTGAGCGGTGCTCATAGCCTACCGGTAATGACAACCGCAGGGGTCTCCTGCAGACGCCGGGTTGTCATGCCAGTCCATCGGCGACCCACAGTTATGTGACACCGGTGCTGATGGGCGGGTCTTATGACACGCTTCTGGTGCGTGCATGTTAAATGCTGCTGTCAAAGTTTGACAGCGGCTTTTAAAATGTTAACAGCCGCGGATGCATCGCGATTCCACCCATGGCTGTTAGGGGCACATGACAGCTGATCAGATCAGCTGTAATGTCCACAGAAAGGTGTGGGCTCATCGCCGGAGACCTCACCAAAGAGGAGAATCTGACCTTGGATGTACTCATACTTCCAAGGTTGAAAAGGGGTTAAACATGGAACTATACTTTCAACACAGTTTGTATAAATCAATAGTATAGGCAATTATATGGAACATTGTAATATATCTTATCAGGGAAATCTGCTTCTTTCCTCTCCTATCAGACACTTCATCTCCCAACTGCCCCCTAAACTTGTCATGCACTTTAAAAAAAAACAGTTCAAATCCTTCTTGCGCAGACAAGACAGAGCACATGATCCCATACCATTATACTTTATGCAGATGGGAGGCGAAGGAAGAGTGAGAAGCAGGGAGAGAAAGCGGGCAAAGGTAGACTCAGAACTATCGTGCTGAGCTTGATATCAAGTCTTTTACCTCACATCAGAGCTTGATTCTCATCTATACAGTTCAGTATTGCAGTATACTTTCCTACATGCCCCTCCTGCTTCCTTCTGTGTGCTCAATAAAAAAGGAAGAACAGGAATCCATGTGTCTGTCTCTGTGTGCTTTGCTGTATACAGGAGAAATCACATCAACAAGTCTCCTCCCACCAGCTCAGAGTGGATAGCAGATTAAAAGATAGAGCATGTAAAGGGGAAAATATGTGAAAATGTAGTTTACAAGTCTTATAATATCCAGATACAATGTTATTCTTCATGTACACATGACAGCTTATTCTGAAAAGCTACTTGAAAGTATGGTTACCTTTTAAATGTTTTAAATGCAGGGAAATTATTTCTGTAAAAGTTTTTATTACTTTTTTTATCTAGAGAGAAACATAGAAGTTCCAGAGGATGAAGATCTAATCCTGGACTGTAGCTTTGAATGGCATGCCAGGCTGGAGCAGTCCTATCAAAACAAATTCACTAGGGTAAGTACAAGGCAGCTTATCTAAAGGATATGGTTAAATATTGTAGATGAGATAATAATAATTATCATTATTATAATTAACATTGTACATACGACCATAACATTTTGGTATTAATTGCCAAAGTGATTGTTATGTTCTGCTACCAAAGCTAAGGAAAGAGAGGAGATCTGTCCCTACTATAGGACTCAGCTGAATCCCTACGATGTTACAGGGAACCTGATCCTGCGATCAGACCTGCTAAAGTCCTAATCTAGTCTGTACGGAGACCTATAGATGTGGGGAGGGAATCCCTACAAGTACTAAGGACTGGGAGGAATATGGGACACCTCCTAACAGAAATAGTAGCAGACAGACGAACAAACAAAATAGATAGAACATAGAGGTCCGTAGACCAAGCAAACTAACAGAGATAGATACAGAGCACAGGCTAGCTAGAAAGTAGATATACAATGAAGTCCAGCAAAGCCAGAAGGGCGGAGCAGGATTAAATAGGCCAACAAGGTCATGTGACCAGCAAAGGAAAAAAAAACTAACAGCAAGGTTCTAACAGTACCCCCCCTTCTAAGAGGATCCTCTGGATCCCCTAGGACCAGGCTTATCAGGAAATCTCCTGTGAAATGCTCTGATAAGTCTGGACGCGGAAACATCATCTGACCTCACCCAAGAGTTATCCTCGGGTCCGAAACCTTTCCAGGCCACAAGATACTGCAAACTACCTCTATACCGTCTAGAGTCAAGGATGCGAGAAATTTCATATTCCCCGTCCTCCACCACCGGAGGAACAGAGGCAGAGGCGTCACCATCCGACACAACAGCTTTTTTTAACAGAGAGACATGAAAGACCGGATTAATTCTCCAGGAGGTAGGAACCTCCAACCTAACAGCAGATTGGTTGACAACCTGAAGCACCTTAAAGGGCCCTACAAACTTGGGACCCAATTTCTTAGAAGGAATCCTCAACCGCAGATTCCTAGAGGACAACCAAACCATGTCACCAACAGCGAACAAAACCTCCTGTCGTTTCCTATCAAAGTAGTCTTTAGATTTTCTGTTGGCCTCCTGAAGATTACCACGCACATCCGTCCAAACTCTTTCCAAATCACCGGAAAAATTCTCCTCCTCAGGCACGGCAGATCCCAACTTGGAGAACGACCCAAACGACGGATGTCTCCCAGAACAACAAAAAAAAGGCGAACAACCAGCAGAAGAAGATGTATGATTGTTCAGAGCAAATTCGGCAAGTGGCAGAAACTCAGACCACCCCTCTTGATTGTCTGCCACAAAACAACGCAAGAACTGCTCAACATCCTGGTTTTTCCTTTCTGTCTGGCCATTAGATTCAGGATGATATCCGGACGAAAACGACAAATGAATTCCCAACCTGTCACAAAAGGCACGCCAAAAACGAGCCACGAACTGAGGACCCCTATCAGAAACAATGTCAGTAGGAACGCCATGAAGTCTGACAATTTCCTTGACAAAGGCCTTAGCGAGAGTTTTAGCGCAGGGCAGTTTGACGAAGGGAACCAAGTGACACATCTTGCTAAAACGGTCCACGACCACCCAGATGACAGTAAAACCCTCAGAGGGGGGAAGGTCAGTTATAAAGTCCATAGCCAAATATGTCCAAGGAGCACTGGGGACCTCCAAAGGACAAAGCAACCCCGCAGCAGGAGTATGTGAGGACTTAGATCTAGCACATATAGTACATTGGCGCACCCACTTAATGACTTCCTTCTGCCATCCAAGCCACCAAAAACTGCGACCCACCAGTCTCTTGGTCTCAGAGATTCCGGGATGACCTGCCAACCGAGATTCGTGACACTCAACAAACAAATCTCTCCTAAAGGTCCCAGGCACAAACAACCTCCCATGAGGAGTGTTAGATGGGGCATTCTCCTGAGCTTTAAGAATCTCATCTTCCAAAACGGAGTCTAAAGCAGCTATCACAACACCTTCTTGTAAAATGTTTTCCTCTTTCTCAGCACCGACTATGGGAGAAAAACTGCGAGACAAGGCATCCGCCTTAACATTCTTAGTACCAGGGATGTAAGTAACGGAGAAATTAAACCGCGAGAAAAACAGTGCCCACCTAGCCTGACGGGCATTCAGGCGCTTGGCAGCATCAAGATATATCAGATTTTTATGATCCGTAAGAACCTGAACGGGAAATTCCGCACCTTCCAAGAAGTGGCGCCAGTGTTCAAATGCGAGTTTAATAGCCAATAATTCCCGATTACCAATATCGTAATTCAGTTCAGTCTCCGAAAATTTTTTTGAAAAAAAGGCACAGGGATGTAATCCATCCCCGTTATCCTGAGACAATACTGCGCCAACCCCCACAGAGGAAGCATCAACCTCAACCAAAAACGGCCTAGTAACATCAGGCTGCATAAGGATGGGAGCAGAGGTGAACCTCTCCTTGAGATACACAAAAGCTTCAATGGCCTCAGAAGACCACTGAACCGCATCAGCACCTTTCCTGGTGAGATCAGTCAGAGGTTTGACAATACTAGAAAAAATTTTTATGAATTTTCTGTAGTAATTGGCGAAACCCAAAAACCTCTGTATCGATTTCAAACCAATAGGCCTAGGCCATTCCTGCACAGCCTGAACCTTAACCGGATCCATCTCAAAACCTTTGCTGGAGATAATGTAGCCCAAAAAACTAATTCTCTGTACAGCGAACTCACATTTCTCCAGCTTAGCAAAAAGCGAATTGTCCATTAATAACTGTAATACCTCACGCACGCTCCGCCAATGAGACTCCAGATCTGGCGAATAAATCAAAATGTCATCCAAATACACAACCACATTTTTACCGATCAAAGGTCTAAAGATGTCATTAATCAGATTCTGAAAAAATGCAGGAGCATTAGTAAGACCAAAAGGCATAACCAGATTCTCAAAATGACCCACAGGAGTGTTAAAAGCAGTCTTCCATTCATCACCCTCCTTCATGCGCAACAGATTGTATGCCCCCTTAAGGTCAATTTTAGAGAACCACTTGGCCCCCAATAACTGGTTAAACAGATCAGGAATCAATGGCAGTGGGTAAGGATTGCGTACCGTAATTTTGTTAATCTCACGAAAATCCAGACAAGGACGTAAACCGCCGTCCTTTTTTTTTACAAAAAAAAATCCAACCGCCACAGGAGACTTAGAGGGCCTAATGTGACCGGCGGCCAAACTTGTCTGTATGTATTCCTCCAAAGCCTTCCTCTCAGGAATAGTAAGGTTAAATAAACGACTTTTAGGAAGAGTCGCTCCAGGGACAAATTCAATAGAACAATCATAGTCTCTATGGGGAGGCAAAACCTGCGATTCCTTCTCAGAAAAAACTCTCCAAAAATCCTGAATAGGAACAGGCAATTCTCCCCTATCCAAAGCTGCAATACGCCCGTTACAACACTTGTCATAACATTTATGGCTCCAGGATTTAATTTCACTGGTAGACCAATCCAGTACAGGATTGTGAAATTTTAACCAGGGCAAACCCAATATTACTGGAGAAGGCAAGTTATTCAACACTACCAAATCCAATTTCTCATGGTGAACACCATTAATAGTGAGAGGAAATTCACTGACCTTGAGAGTAATATTCTTCAAAGGGGAGCCATCCACAGAAACCACAGCAATGGGGGATGATAAAGGTTCAGGTTTTAAATTGAGTTTTTCCACGAATCCCCCATCAATTACATTCAGTGTAGACCCGCAATCAACAAACACCCGAAATTCCATTAATTTTTCCTGAGCAATCGTGGAAGCAGCTAAAAATATACCCTTGGAATTTAAACAGGCAATACGGGCGTGACTGACCATTTTTTTTTCTTTCTTCATACGAAGCTCACAGCCTTTAATCAAATGACCAGATTTTCCGCAATAGAAACACAAGCCTTCCGAAAAACGACGGTCTTTTTCTTGAGAGCGAGGTGCCACCGATCCAATCTCCATCGGTTCACCACTGTTAGTACACACATTATCATAACCAGAAACTGACATAGCAGAGGATTTGCTCTCATTAACCCTAGCACGCAGTCTTCTATCCACCCGTATAGCTAATTGCATAGCCTGTTGCAAATCCTCAGGTGTAGGATAAGCAATTAGCAGGTCTTTAACCCTTTCACTGAGCCCAGCAAGAAATAGACTTTTCAGAGCAGAATCGTTCCACCCTGTTTGAGTGGACCAACGACGAAAATGAGTACAATATTTTTCGACATTACCTGATCCTTGTTTTAAACGTCTCAACTCAGTCTCAGCTGATGCCACACGGTCAGGATCATCATATAATAGTCCTAAAGCAGAAAAAAAACTATCCACTGATCTGAAGCATGTATCACTAGGTTGCAAAGAAAAGGCCCACTCCTGAGGCTCTTTGCGCAAAAGTGACATTATGAACCCTACGCGCTGGGATTCATCCCCAGAGGACTTGGGTCTCAAACGAAAATACAATAAGCAAGCATTTTTAAATGAAAAAAATTCTCGATGTTCACCAAAAAATAAATCCGGCAAACATACCTTAGGCTCCAAGAAATATGCTCCAGGACAGTTACTCACGTGCTGACGGAGCTCGGCCACTTCCAGAGAGAGTCCCTGCAGGTGTTTAGCCAAATCCTGAACCGACACCATGATGGAACAAAAAAAAAAGTCCTAATCTAGTCTGTACGGAGACCTATAGATGTGGGGAGGGAATCCCTACAAGTACTAAGGACTGGGAGGAATATGGGACACCTCCTAACAGAAATAGTAGCAGACAGACGAACAAACAAAATAGATAGAACATAGAGGTCCGTAGACCAAGCAAACTAACAGAGATAGATACAGAGCACAGGCTAGCTAGAAAGTAGATATACAATGAAGTCCAGCAAAGCCAGAAGGGCGGAGCAGGATTAAATAGGCCAACAAGGTCATGTGACCAGCAAAGGAAAAAAAAACTAACAGCAAGGTTCTAACAGTGATAATGACAATGCTAGAAATAATCCCGATTATAAATCATTCTGACATATAACGCTCTGACATTTATCTTTCCAGCTTATGACCGGCGGTTATCCATTTCCCCCATTGATTGAACTGGAAACAAAAGTCATCGAGGAGCCCTATCTAGAGATCAAGGGCATACAGATGATCGACTCCGGCATGTACATGTGTTCCACCACACTGAAGTCTGCAGTGCCAGTCAGTAAAATCATGTATCATGTGAAAGGTGAGGACATATTATCACTGACACTATGCTGAATGTTAATATTTAGATATATGGGATTTTGGTGCAACTCAAAGTTTCACCAAAATTTTGGGCCTTTTAATGTCTTCACATCAGTTTTCCTAGCTCTACCAAAATGGGTGGAGCTGGGGTGGGATGTGGGCAGGATGCCACAGCTTGTCTAATTCATGACCAGTTCCTGACTGGAGTAAGATTTCTGGGGTGGAGTATGGAAGCGCACACCACTGATCAGGCGCCCCAGATTTATGAAGAGGCGTGCACCTCTTCATGAATCAGGGCTCTCTGACTACACCACGATCTTCATCAAGACCAGAGAGAAAATCACCGGCCTTGATGAATCCGGGCCCTGGTATCTATTAGAAACTTAACAATATATTGGATTAATACTGGAGTCACCTATGGTATAAATCAAATTTTACCTATAGGCTCCAGCGGTGCAGTTATGTGGACTGCAATATGGATACATGGCTTCTGGTGATATGAGGCTGATTTGTTTTTGCGGTGTTTATTGTGCAGTAAAAATTACTCAGCAACATAATTTTTCAGGTTGGTATGATTATGGTGATACCAAACTTGCATTGTTTTTTTATTTAGGTGGTAAAAATTTTTTGAAAGTTTGTAGAAATAAATTTTGGTTTGTGTTGTCGTTTTCTGAGACCCATAACATTATAGTTTTTCAGTTGATGGAGCTGTGTCAGGGCTTTTTTGTGTGGCAAGCTGACATTTTTATTGATACTTATTTGTGGGCATCTCCCGGGGACGGTGCGGGTTCAGCTCCTGAACCCGCTACATACAGGGAGACCCAAAGTAGGAGGTGCAATTGCATCCTATGTCGGGAAAGGGTTAATGTCCTATAAGATATCATTCTTTTGATAGAATAAACTAATACAGATTTTTGTTATCTTAGTTCTCAGAGGATCTGGAAGGACGACTGAAAAATTCAAGCCTCGTCCTACACTGCCTAATGTACTTGACATCGCTGAGCCTGAGCCGACATTTATGAAGGAGATAACAACTAAGAAAAAATCCTTCAAAATATTATTGGCGGTCAGCGTCATCATCATCATACTGATTGCTGCAATATGGTATTTATCCTTTATAATCAACAAATAATTATGTACTTGTAGATGAGAATTTAGAGCTACATGTAAATAGCAGATATAACATAACGTATGTACTGTTTTTTTTCAGCATTTTCATCTGCATAAAGCGCTGTAAAAAATGGAAACATCAAAAGCCTCTGGAAGAAAACCCAGGACAGAAGGCAAAAGGTCAGGCACGACCTTATCAAACTGTCTGATCTGACAACAAATGACAAAAATATTCCCAAAACTCTGCATTCCATAACTACCCTAAATAACCTCCCCAATCCCTAAAAAAGAACTTCTCCCAATCCTATCCTAGAAAAGCCCCAGTCTTTCCTCTCCCTATTCCTTTCTTCCAAAATAAATTGATAATTGAACATATAATGACTGCAGCATTTCTTTTTCATTAGTTTCTGGACTATTTACACAGGCAGAAAAACAACGATAGGGATAGTACGATCTCTAATACAATTGTTCTGTCTCATATACAGCACATGTTAGCGGTAACACATGACCTGTTTACACGGGGAGATGTGCAGCTGATAACAATCATTTTTATGTATGCACAGAAATCCAATTAGTTCATGTTAGAACCCTCCTGTTTGTTTGTTTTTCTTTCCTGTGTTTTGCGGTCATGTGACCATTTGTCTTTATATTCTAGCTCCGCCCTTTTGGCTGTGCTGTACTTCAGTTTTTGACTGCTTCTCTAGCCAGGTGCTTCTGTGCCTATCTGGCAGCTCGCTTTGTCCTTCTGGGACCTTTAGTACCTTTTTGTCAGTTTGTATTTTTGTGTTCTGCAACTACTTCTCTGTTTAGGAGGTGTCCCATTTTTGTCCCAGTTCTTAGTTCTTTTAGGGACCCCTTCCCTAATACTATAGGTCTCCGTTCAGACTAACCGAGGACTAAGGCGGGTCTGTTCGCTAGGAACAGGCAGCCCGCTACATCGTAGGGATTCAGCTTAGTCTTATTGTAGGGACAGCCTTCCCCTATCTTTCCTTAGTTCATGTTACAGATCATAACAGTAAGTCCAGCCCAAAAAACTAAAAGGAAAGCAATCCGGGGATCAGTATGGTTTCCGTCCAAGATTTGGCTCAACGCCTGCAGGGATTATCTCTGGAGGTGGCCAAACTCCAGCAACACGTGAGTGGCTCTTCTGGAGCGCATTTTGTGGAACCAAAGGTAGGAGTGCCTGATGTTTTTTATGGTAAACAGCAAGATTATTTTTCCTTTATAAATGCTTGTTTGTTATATTTTCGTTTGAGACCAAGGTCCTCTCGGAATGAATCACAGCGCATTGGTTTTATTATGTCACTTTTTGCGCAAGGAACCACAAGGGTGGGCCTTTTCTCTCCAACCTAATGATCCGTGTTTTAGGTCGGTAGAAGAATTTTTTTCTGCTATGGGGCTATTATATGACGATCCTGATCGAATCTCATCTGCTGAGACAGAACTCAGGCGTTTGAATCAGGGGTCAGGTGATGTTGAAAATTATTGCACACACTTCAGAAGGTGGTCCTCAGAAGTTAAATGGAATGATGCGGCGCTTAAATGTTTATTTCTTGCTGGTCTAAGTGAAAGGGTTAAGGATCTGCTAATTGCATTCCCTGCACCTGAGACCTTGCAGGATGCCATGCAATTAGCTATACGTGTGGACAGGAGACTGAGGTCCAGGGTGAAGGATGTAAAAACTCCTGTAACGTCAGGTCCTAGTCCCCAGGAAATCTGATCGGACGGCGGAAAACCGATGGAGGTTGGGGCGATGTCACTCTGCTCTCAGGAAAGAGACCGGAGGTTTGCCAAGGGATTGTGTCTTTATTGTGGTAAAGCTGACCATTTGATTAAGAATAGTGTTGAGCGAGCATGCTCGACACTGCTTGGTACTCACCCGAGCATCACGCTACTCGGGATGTTCGGCGAGCACTGAGCATTTCCGAGTTACTCGGGCGGGAGCTCGGGTCTCCGCCCTGCATGTTTGGCGCTCTTTACAGAGCCAATGAACATGCAGCGATTGCCAGCCAGTCACTGTAATCCTGCAGCCATGTTGTTTGTGGGCATTACAGTGATTGGCTGGCCACACAGCGTCACCTCGAGTGTTTAAAACCGGGCGCCGCCATCTTGGACACAGTCGCTCCGGATTAGACAGTGTAGGGACAGCGCTGCTGAGCTAGGGAGAGATTTTTCCTGCGAAATAGTTAGTGTAGGGTCTGTAAAGGCTGCCAGAACAAACAAACAGTCCTTCTCAGGACTAATATCCATCCCAGATATAAGGCAGGTAGGCTGTATAGGAGACGCAGTGGTTATACCAGCAAACGCTGCATTACAGTCCTATGTGCTCCTGTTTCTGAAATTGCTGGACTTAGCTCCAGGTCTCGGGGGCCAGTAAAAATCCTTTTTTTTTCATCTAAATCCTCTTTTTTTTTTTCCTCCTTCACACTGTACAAATACCCGTCTTATTAACCTATTGGTGTCCGTCCCCCCCCCCCCCCAAAAAAAAGTGTGTCTCTGATTATATCTGTTAAAAAGAGTCTGGTATAGGCCACAGAAACAGAAGTGTGGTTTTACAGTTCCACGGGTCAAATCTCTGTAGTATCCAGCTTTGGGCCTTTTGTATATAAAAGAAAAACAGTTTGAGTGTGTCGCTCACTGTTCAGCCGCAAATCTATATATTTAAAAAAGTCTGGTATACACCAGTAAATTAAAACTGTGGTTTTGCTGTTCCACTGTAAAAAATCTCTATTATCCTGCTTTTCGCATTTTTTGCAGTAAAAAAAAAAAAAATGTAATCGTGTCTCCCTGATTGTCCAGACACAAAAATATATCTGTTGAAAATAGTCTGTTGTAGGCCCGACAAATCCCAGTGTGGTTTTGCAGTTCCACGGGTCAAATCTCTGTAGTATCCAGTTTTGGGCCTTTTGTATGTAAAAAAAACAGCTTGAGTGTGTCGCTCACTGTTCAGCCGCAAATATATATATTTAAAATTTTATGGTATACCCCAGTAAACAATAACTGTGGTTTTGCCATTCCACGGTAAAAAATCTCTGTTATTCAGGTTTTGGTATTTTTTCCGTAAAGAAAAACAGTAATAGTTTATCCCTGATTGTTCTGATTGTTTAAAAGAGTCCGGTGTAGGCCAGAGAAATAGAACTGTGGTTTTCCTTTCCACGGTTCTAATCTCCTTTTTATTACGATTTTTCCATTGATAGAGTGAGTGTAAACTATTTTACTTCCTTTACAATGGGCAAGGCGCGTGGCAAGGGACGTGGAAGTGGACGTTCTGGTGATGGTGCGTGCAGAGGACGGGGCCGTGGCCAAGGTGAAAATGTGCCACAACCAACAGCCACATCTTCTCGCTCCCACTTCTTGACCGAATTACTAGGGAAGCACAGAACAACACCAGTATTGCGAACTGATCCGCTTGAAGTGGTGGAAGAGGAGATCCCATGTAGCGATGCTCAAATATTTGAACAGCCACGGCCACAGGAAGTTGACGCTGGCAATTTGTCACAAGACGTGGATGATGACGAGACACAATTGCCAGGAAGTGAGGAGGAGGATCGTGGTGCGCAAGTGGAAGAGGAGGAGGTGGTGGATGATCTAGTAACTGACCCAACGTGGCAGGAGAACATGCAGAGTGAGGCCAGCAGCACACAGGGGGAGGGAGGCAGAGTACCCCAACAGGCATGAAGAAGCAGTGTGGTGGCCGCAGACAGAAGACGGTCTACCGTTCCCTGTAACACCAACACGAGGGACGTTGCCAGTACAAGCGGTAGGTCTTCCAGAGCCTGGAATTTTTTTAAAGACTCTGCTGATAACACCAAAAAGGCCATTTGTACCACCTACCATGCCAGCATCAGCAGGGGTGACAAAATTACCAGCCTGACCACCACCAGCATGATCAGGCACATGGCAGCAAAGCACCCGACTGTGTGGGGCGAACCCCAGGGTCCACGACCAGTGTCAGCGGGTGGCACCACTGCTTCTTCCGCTGTTGTGCATGCAATAGAACCCCCTGTTGTGTGCGCAAGGCAATCCCCTGTCCATACTGCATGTAAAGATGCCCCCTCCTCTCAGTCTTCACTTGTTATGGCAGTTTCTCAAGAAACAGCATCAACGTCCACATCCACGTCCCACCGCAGCGTTCATTTGTCCATATCCCAGACCTTTGAACGAAAGCGGAAATTCGCAGCTAACGCCCCACAGGCCACAGTCCTAAATTCGCACATTTCACGACTGCTTGCGTTGGAAATGCTGCCTTTTAGGCTGGTGGAGACGGAATCCTTCCGCAACCTTATGGAGGTGGCCGTCCCTTGGTACTCGGTCCCCATCCGACACTATTTTGCCCGGTGTGCCATCCCCGCACTACACAATCACGTGTCCCAAAACATCTGCCGTGCCCTCAACAACGCAGTTACTGGGAGAGTCCACCTGACAACGGATGCGTGGACAAGTGCTTGTGGCCAGGGACGGTACATCTCCCTGACAGCACACTGGGTAAACATAGTGGAAGCCGGGACCCAGTCGGACCTTGGGACGGAACACATACTCCCCACACCGAGGATTGCGGGCCCTATGTCAGTCAGAGTTGCCCCCACAGTGTACAGCTCCTGCGCATCATCCTCCTCCTCCTCATGCTCAGCCTCCATCTCAGATATCATCACATCAGTTACAAGCTGGAAGCACTGCAGTACTGCCTCCGCCAAGTGGCAACAGGCTGTGCTCATAAGCTTAGGTGATAAACCTCACACTGCTTGTGAGTTGTGGACAGCTGTGAAAGAGCAGGCAGATCTGCGGCTGAGACCGCTGAACCTACATCCAGGCATGATCGTGTGTGCCAATGGCCGTAACCTAGTGGCGGCTCTGAGGCGAGGCGAGATCACACACGTACCATGCCTGGCTCATGTGCTTAACCTCGTGGTTCAGCGGTTTCTTAAATCGTACCCCGAGTTGCCAGATCTGCTCGTGAAAGTACGCCGCCTGTGAGCTCATTTTCGGAAGTCGGTTACAGCTTCTGCCGCCCTTGCTGTGTTGCAGCAGCATTTGCAGCTTCCGGCACACCGACTGGTGTGTGATGTCCCCACACGTTGGAGCTCTACCCTCCACATGTTGCTAAGGTTTTGTGAGCAGAAGAGAGCAGTTGTGGAGTACCAGCTGCAACAAGGCCATCGATATTCAGGTCAGACTTCACACATAAGACCTCAGGAGTGGACCTGGATGTCTGACATATATACAATCCTGACAAACTTTGAGGAGGCCACCAAGATGGTGAGTGGCGATGACGCCATCATTAGTGTCAACATCCCACTTGTCTGTTTTTTGCAACGCTCTCTGCAGAGAATTAAAGAGGAGGCATTGCAGCACGTAGCGGGCGATTAAACACAGCCCAGCCTCATCTCATCACAACGTGCATTGGGGGACAATGAGGGAGAGGAGGAGGAGGAGGAGGAGGAAGAACAGGAGCTGGTATCATGCGCTGTAGACGGTAGTACCTCTACAACTGTCATACCGTCGGTTCAGCGTGGGTGGCCTGAGGACGGGGGGGGGGATAGGAGGAGGAGGAGGAGAGCATGGTCAGTCGTCATCTTGGTGAGGACAAGGAAATCTTGCCCGTTACCAGTCTGGCACGCATGGCTGACTTTATGTTACGCTGCCTTAACCGTGACCCTCGTGTCGTCAAAATGTTGGGTGACAGTCATTACTGGTTGGTGACACTTGTAGACCCCCGCTACAAGGAGAACTTTCACTCTCTTATTCCTGACGTGGAGAGGTCTACAAAAATGGGGCAGTACCAGAAGGCCCTTGCTGCAGAACTGTTAAAAAAATTCCCATCTGAACACGCTAGCGGCAGAGGTCACAGTTAGTTGTTGCCCAACCAAGGCGTACATGCAAGAGAGACGCAACTCCAATCCGGCAGAGGCAGGGGAACACTGTCAATGTTCTGGGACAGTTTTCTCAGACCCTCCATTCGGACAGACCCTGATGCGCGGGGTACTCTCACAAGGAGTGGTAAATTTCCAAAAGATGGTGAGTGAGTACCTTGCCGACCGTACCAGCGTCCTCCGAGATTCCTCTGTGCCTTTTAATTATTGGGTATCCAAGCTAGACACTTAGAATGAACTCGCTCTGTACGCCTTGGAGGTCCTGGCCTGCCCTGCCACTAGCGTGTTATCGGAGCATGTTTTTAGTGCCGCTGGGGGAATTATAACTGATAAGCGCACTCGCCTGTCAACTGACAATGCTGACAAGCTGACCCTTATCAAAATGAACAAGGGCTGGATTGGGCCAGACTTCTCATCACCACCAAATGACAGCAGAGTAACATAAAGTCAAATCCACTGTGTTATTTCGGGATGTGTATTCACATGCACCGCTTCACACCCACACATGGGTATACGCTGTAGCGCCGGCGTCCCTGCCCTCTGCTAGGCAGGGACGCTGTTCCCCTCACCTCCCTGCTCCGTGCCCGGCGTCCTCCTCCCGCTCTGCTGGCAGCGCGCGCTCCTTCCCGGCCACTGTGCTTAGGGCGCGCGCGCTCTCCCTCCCTCTTAAAGGGGCCGCGCGCGCCGTCCTAAGGAGTCCCCGGCCAATGGCCGGAGGACTTCACCATATATAAGGCACCTCCTCCAAAATGGAGGTGCCCGAGCAATGTTGTTGCACTGTTCACTACTCTGCTTCAGCCCTCAGGTCCCGTTGCCAGTTACCTGCCAGTTACCTACCAGTTACCTGCCAGATTCCTGCCTGATTATCTGCTACCTGCCTGCTAGTCTGAGGTCCGACGGTCTGCCTTACTACTCCTGTCAGTCTGTCTAAGGACCAGCCTGCCCACTCACCTGGGAGCGCACATCAGCCACCTGCCTGCTTGCCCAAGGTCCGACGGTCTGCCTTCCAACTCCTGTCAGTCTGTCTATGGACCAGCTTGCCCGCTCACCTGGGAGCACACACCTGCTACTTGCCTGCTAGTCTACCTGGAGGCTCCGCCGTCACGTGCTGTGACCACCTGCCTGTCCAGTGACTCCTGCTCGCTCACCTGGGAGCGCTCATCTGCCGCCTGTCTGTTGGTCTTCCTGGAGGCTCCGCCGTCACATGCTGTGACCACCCGTTCATCCAGAGACTCTCGCCTGCTCACCTGGGAGCTCACGTCTATCATCAGCCGCCACAGGTCGTACCAACCCTTTTCCTAGAGACTGCCCCGGTCACTTGCCGTGACCATCTGCCCGTTCATCCAGAGACTGCCCCGGTCACTTGCCGTGACCATCTGCCCGTTCATCCAGAGACTGCCCCGGTCACTTGCCGTGACCATCTGCCCGTTCATCCAGAGACTGCCCCAGTCACTTGCCGTGACCTCCAGCCCGTTCACCCAGAGACTGTCCCGGTCACCTGCTGTGACCTCCTGCCCGTCTTCCCTGGTCGCCACCCGCTCCCTTACAAGGACTGCCCCCTTGTATAGTAGCTCAGAGGTTCCGCCTCCCAAACCCGTTACAGTTTGCTCGGGCCATGGAACCCGGTGGCACCCAAGCTCCCTCGCTCTCGGACCTGTGTCATGAACTGTCCCGTCAAAGGTCCCAACAGGAGTCCATCCTGGGTCACCTGCGGAATGTCAATACTCGCCTGGACACTCTGACTGCTCCACCAGCAACCTCCGCCAGTGCCATGTCTCGCAATCCGGCAGCTCCGCTGCCCACTAATACCATGGTATCCTACCCCGGACCCCGGCTTTCTGCACCTCCTCGCTTCGGAGGCGACTCCGCCCAGGCTCGGGGCTTCATAAATCAGTGCACCCTGCACTTTGAACTATTGTCCCACCAGTTTAACTCCGACCGGGCCAAAATTGCCTTCATCATGTCCCATCTCACCGGGGAGGCCCTGGCCTGGCTAAATCCTCTATGGGAGAGAGGAGACCCCCTGGTGTCCAACTTGCCTGCTTTTCTCACGGCTTTCCGGAAAGTCTTCGACGAACCCGGACGGAAGACCTCATCCGCATCATCACTGCTACGCCTCCGTCAGGGAAGTCTCACCGTGGGCCAATATGCCATACGGTTCCGTACCCTTGCCTCGGAGCTGGCCTGGGATAACGACGCTCTGGTATCCGTCTTCTGGGAGGGTCTGTCCGGCCGTATTAAAGATGAACTTGCCGGATGGGACGTTCCTACCACTCTCGATGACCTAATAACTCTTGCCACCTGGATTGACCTACGGTTCCAGGAGCGTGCCAAAGAGGTCACCCGTGAGAGGAGGTTTCCACGTCTAGCTCCTACTTTTCAGAAACCCGTCACTCCCTCCGTCTCTCCCCAGGTACACTCTCCTGAGCCTATGCAGGTCGACCAGACCAAGATGGTCAAAACCCGTCAGGACTTACGCCGTGCCGAGGGGAGCTGCTTCTACTGTGGCAGTAAGGAGCACCGGATCCGTGCCTGCCCAGAGAGGTCGGGAAACGCCTGTGTCTAGGTTCGCTCAGAGAGGTCGACCTAGACAAGAATAAATCCTCTCCATCTCTGCTGCTGTCAGTTTCAATCGTCTGCGGGGAGAACCGTTATTTCCAACTAGCCCAACTGGACTCTGGAGCAGCCGGGAATCTTATTTCACAGTCCCTGGTAGAGAAATACCGCATCCCCACCAAACCTCTGGCTGTACCCTTGTCTGTTGCTGCCGTGGATGGGGGTCTCTTACCACGCCCGATCCAACTCATCACCGAATCCATTACTCTGCAGGTGGGAATGCTGCATTCTGAGAGTATCTCCTTTCATGTTCTGCCTGGACTCTCTCACGCCCTCCTGCTAGGTCTACCTTGGCTCCAGAGACATGCACCCGTGCTTGACTGGCAGACCGGAGAAGTCCTTCGCTGGGGACAGGACTGCCATAAGACCTGTCTGGTTCCCGTCCATCCCGTCCGTCCTTCTCCTACCCCAGCTAATCTACCTGGACTTCCGATTCCTTATTGGTCTTATGCTGATGTCTTTAATAAAAAGGAAGCAGAGACACTACCCCCTCATAGACCATACGACTGCCCTATCGACTTGTTACCCGGTACTACTCCTCCCCGTGGGCGTATTTATCCATTATCCGCTGCTGAGACCCGGTCGATGTCCGAATATATTGAGGAGAATCTGGCCAGGGGATTCATCCGGAAATCTACCTCCCCGGCGGGAGCAGGCTTCTTCTTCGTAAAAAAGAAGGACGGCTCTCTCCGTCCCTGTATAGACTATAGAGGCCTTAACCAGATCACGGTGAAGAATAAGTACCCCCTTCCGCTCATTCCGGAGTTATTTGATCGTCTGAGAGGGGCTAGAATCTTCACCAAACTGGACCTCCGTGGGGCGTACAACCTGGTTCGTATCCGTCAGGGGGATGAATGGAAGACGGCATTCAACACCCGGGACGGCCACTATGAATATCTGGTAATGCCCTTTGGTCTCTGTAACCCTCCTGCCGTCTTTCAAGAGTTGGTCAATGACATCTTCCGGGACCTTCTCTACTCCTGCGTAGTGGTGTACCTGGACGACATCTTGGTCTTCTCTCCGGATCTCCAGACTCACCGGAGGGACGTTCGTCAGGTCCTGCTCAGGCTCAGGCAGAATCACCTCTTCGCTAAATACGAGAAGTGCCTCTTTGAGCAGACCTCGCTTCCGTTTTTGGGCTACATTATTTCTCAGACCGGCCTACGAATGGATCCAGAGAAACTGTCTGCCATAGAGAAATGGCCTCGACCGGAGGGGTTGAAGGCCATTCAGCGGTTCCTGGGCTTCGCCAACTACTACCGCCTCTTCATACCACACTTCTCTTCCCGGACTGCCCCAATTTCCGCGCTCACCCGTAAGGGTACTAATCCCAAAGAGTGGCCACCCGAAGCAGAGGAGGCCTTTCTTTCCTTAAAACAGGCCTTCTCTTCCGCCCCGGTGCTGCATCGCCCGGACGGCAACAAGCAGTTCTTCCTGGAAGTTGACGCCTCCTCCTCTGGAGCCGGAGCGGTACTTACTCAAAAATCATCTTCCGGGAGGATGGTAACTTGCGGCTTCTTCTCTAAACTCTTCTCCTCCTCAGAGCGCAATTATTCCATAGGAGACCGAGAGTTATTGGCCATCAAACTGGCATTGGAGGAGTGGCGTTACCTGCTCGAGGGGGCTCTTCACCCGGTAATAATTTACACTGACCACAAGAACTTGGCTTACCTCCAGCATGCCCAGAGACTTAACCCGCGCCAAGCCCGGTGGTCCTTGTTTTTTGCTCGCTTTGATTTTGTTCTTCATTTTCGCCCGGCTGACAAAAACGTCAAGGCGGACGCCTTGTGTCGATCCTTTCTGGTGTCTGATCTCGAGGAAGATCCGAAACACATCATCGATCCCGCCAGAGTAATGCAGGTGGCTCCCGTGAGTCTAAATCGTCTCCCTCCCGGAAAGACGTTCATATCAGTACCTGATCGGGAGAAGATCCTTCACTGGGGTCACTCGTCTAAACTAGCTGGCCATGCCGGTCAGAAAAAGACCCTCCAGCTTATTACCCGGCACTACTGGTGGCCTACCCTGCACAAGGACGTAATAGACTTTGTTTCTGCCTGTGTGTCCTGCGCCCGCAACAAGGTTCCGAGACATCTGCCAGCCGGTCGCCTCCTTCCGCTCCCAGTACCTGCTGCCCCCTGGCAGCATATAGCAATGGACTTTATAACAGACCTCCCAGTCTCTGCCGGTTGTACGGTCATTTGGGTGGTCGCTGACCGCTTCTCCAAGATGGCTCATTTCGTTCCCCTGCCAGGCCTCCCGTCTGCACCCGAGCTAGCTAAAGACTTTATTCATCACATCTTTCGTCTTCATGGCCTGCCCCTCCACATCGTGTCGGATCATGGGGTACAGTTCACCTCACGCTTCTGGAGAGCCACTTGTAAACTGCTAGATGTCACCCTGGACTTCTCTTCCGCTTACCACCCACAGTCCAATGGTCAAGTGGAGCGGATCAATCAGAACCTGACCAGTTACCTCCGGCACTTCGTTAATGCCCATCATTCTGACTGGGTGGATCTCCTACCATGGGCCGAGTTCTCTTATAACAATCACGAGAGCGAATCCTCCTCCAAATCCCCGTTTTTTGTAGTCTTCGGTCAGCATCCTCGGATTCCTTTTCCTGTCTCCACCTCTGTGGACAACCCGGCTGCGGAATCTCTCGTTAGCAAATTTTCCTCCATTTGGGAGAGTACCCGATCCGCACTCCTTCAGTCGTCCGAACGGATGAAAAGACACGCTGACAAAAAACGCCTGGATCCTCCACAATTTCGTCCCGGAGATAAAGTCTGGCTCTCCTCTAAATATGTCCGACTCAAGATACCTTCTTACAAGTTAGGGCCTCGGTTCATCGGCCCCCTGGAGGTCATCAGTCAGATCAACCCGGTGGCCTATAAATTGAAACTCCCGGCCAACTTACGGATCCCTAACTCCTTCCATGTATCTCTCCTCAAACCTGTGGTACTTAACTTTTTTTCCAAGTCTACAGGTACGCCTCCTGCTCCGGTTTCTGCTGAGGACGAGTTTGAGGTAGAGAACATTCTTGCCACCAAAAGGGTAAGAGGAAAGACCTTTTTTCTAGTAGATTGGAAGGGGTTTGGTCCTGAGGAGAGAACGTGGGAGCCCCGGGAGAACATCCATGCCCCTCTTATCCTTGCTAAATTTCTGTCTAGCCTAAAAAAGGGGGGGCCTAAAGGGGGGGTACTGTAGCGCCGGCATCCCTGCCCTCTGCTAGGCAGGGACGCTGTTCCCCTCACCTCCCTGCTCCGTGCCCGGCGTCCTCCTCCCGCTCTGCTGGCAGCGCGCGCTCCTTCCCGGCCACTGTGCTTAGGGCGCGCGCGCTCTCCCTCCCTCTTAAAGGGGCCGCGCGCGCCGTCCTAAGGAGTCCCCGGCCAATGGCCGGAGGACCTCACCATATATAAGGCACCTCCTCCAAAATGGAGGTGCCCGGAGCAATGTTGTTGCACTGTTCACTACTCTGCTTCAGCCCTCAGGTCCCGTTGCCAGTTACCTGCCAGTTACCTACCAGTTACCTGCCAGATTCCTGCCTGATTATCTGCTACCTGCCTGCTAGTCTGAGGTCCGACGGTCTGCCTTACTACTCCTGTCAGTCTGTCTAAGGACCAGCCTGCCCGCTCACCTGGGAGCGCACATCAGCCACCTGCCTGTTTGCCCGAGGTCCGACGGTCTGCCTTCCAACTCCTGTCAGTCTGTCTATGGACCAGCTTGCCCGCTCACCTGGGAGCACACACCTGCTACTTGCCTGCTAGTCTACCTGGAGGCTCCGCCGTCACGTGCTGTGACCACCTGCCTGTCCAGTGACTCCTGCTCGCTCACCTGGGAGCGCTCATCTGCCGCCTGTCTGTTGGTCTTCCTGGAGGCTCCGCCGTCACATGCTGTGACCACCCGTTCATCCAGAGACTCTCGCCTGCTCACCTGGGAGCTCACGTCTATCATCAGCCGCCACAGGTCGTACCAACCCTTTTCCTAGAGACTGCCCCGGTCACTTGCCGTGACCATCTGCCCGTTCATCCAGAGACTGCCCCGGTCACTTGCCGTGACCATCTGCCCGTTCATCCAGAGACTGCCCCGGTCACTTGCCGTGACCATCTGCCCGTTCATCCAGAGACTGCCCCGGTCACTTGCCGTGACCTCCAGCCCGTTCACCCAGAGATTGTCCCGGTCACCTGCTGTGACCTCCTGCCTGTCTTCCCTGGTCGCCACCCGCTCCCTTACAAGGACTGCCCCCTTGTATAGTAGCTCAGAGGTTCCGCCTTCCAGACCCGTTACATACGCTTCCTCATTTCGGCTGTTTTTGTTCTTCTCCTTATCCTCAGCCTCCACCACCACTATACCACCAGGGTGACCGTGGTCCGTGTTGCCATTATTGAAAGTTCCTCCATCCTGACTTTTGTCAGGTTTTGCTTGGAAGGCATAAGCAAAGACTGAGGGAGACCCACTCCCCAATAATGGGAATAATATTTTTAAGATGCTGTACTGTATGGCTCTTCCAAGGGGCATTAAAACTGTCTTGTTATACCACTCTGACCTCCACGTCTCTTCTGAGGGGCATTAAAAGCGTCTTGTTATACCACTCTGACCTCCACGTCTCTTCTGAGGGGCATTAAAAGCGTCTTGTTATACCACTCTGACCTCCACGTCTCTTGTAAGGGGCATTAAAACCGTCTTGATATACCACTCTGGCCTCCGCATCTCTTGTAAAGGACATTAAAACCATCTTGTTATACCACTCTGACCTCCACGTCTCTTGTAAGGGGCATTAAAAGCGTCTTGTTATACCACTCTGACCTCCACGTCTCTTCTGAGGGGCTTTAAAATCGTCTTGTTATACCACTCTGACCTCCACGTCTCTTCTGAGGGGTATTTAAAGCGTCTTAAGCTACTGGGACCTCCACGACTCTTCAAACGGGCATTGCATTTCCTCATAATTTTTGGAAGCTTTTGCTTGGAAGGCATAAGCAAATACTATGGGAGACCCACTCCCCAATAATGGGACTAATGTTTGTAATATGCTGTACTGCATGGCTCTTGTAAGAGGCATTGCAAGTTGCTCCATCCTAATTTTTGGAAGCTTTTGCTTGGAAGGCATAAGCAAATACTATGGGAGACCCACTCCCCAATAATGGGACTAATGTTTGTAATATGCTGTACTGCATGGCTCTTGTAAGAGGCATTGCAAGTTGCTCCATCCTAATTTTTGGAAGCTTTTGCTTGGAAGGCATAAGCAAATACTATGGGAGACCCACTCCCCAATAATGGGACTAATGTTTGTAATATGCTGTACTGCATGGTTCTTGTAAGAGGCATTGCAAGTTGCTACATCCTAATTTTTGGAAGCTTTTGCTTGGAAGGCATAAGCAAATACTATGGGAGACCCACTCCCCATTAATGGGACTAATGTTTGTAATATGCTGTACTGCATGGCTCATGTAAGAGGCATTGCAAGTTGCTCCGTCCTAATTTTTGGAAGCTTTTGCTTGGGAGGCATAAGCAAATACTATGGGAGACCCACTCCCCAATAATGTGACTTATTTTTGTAATATGCTGTACTGCATGGCTCTTGTAAGGGGCATTGCAAGTTGCTCCGTCCTAATTTTTGTAAGCTTTTGCTTGGAAGACATAAGCAAATACTATGGGAGACCCACTGCCCAATAATGGGACTAATGTTTGTAATATGCTGTACTGCATGGCTCTTGTAAGGGGCATTAAAACTGTCTTGTTAAGCTACTGTGACCTCAACGTCTCTTCCACGGGGCATTAAAACCGTCTTATTAAGCTACTGTGACCTCCACGTCTCTTCCACGGGGCATTGATATTGTGTCTTTATTCCACTGCGACCTCCACCACTCTTCCAAGGAGCATAAAAACCATCTTGTTAAGCTACTGTGACCTCCACGTCTCTTCCACGGGGCATTGATATTGTCTTTTTATTCCACTGTGATCTCAACGTCCCTTCCAAGGGGCATTAAAACCGTCTTCTTAAGCTACTGTGACCTCCACGTCTCTTTCAAGACGCATTAAAACCATTTTGTTAAACCACTCTGAACTCCACAGCTCTTCCAAGGGCAATAAAACCGTCTTGTTAAGCTACTGTGACCTCCACGTCTCTTCCAAGGGGCATTGATATTGTCTTTTTATTCCACTGCGACCTTCACCACTCTTCCAAGGGGCATGAAAACCATCTTGTTAAGCAACTGTGACTTCCACATCTCTTTCAAGGGGCATTGATATTGTGTTTTTATTCCACTGCGACCTCCATCACTCTTCCAAGGGGCATTAAAACCGTCTTTTTAAGCTACTGTGACCTCCACGTCTCTTCCACGGGGCATTGATATTGTTTTTTTATTCCACTCCGACCTCCACGTCTCTTCCAAGGGGCATTAAAACAGTCTTGGTAAGCTACTGTGACCTCCACGTCTCTTTCAAGACGCATTAAAACCATCTTGTTAAACCACTCTGAACTCCACAGCTCTTCCAAGGGACATTTAAACCGTCTTGTTAAGCTACCGTGACTTCCACATCTCTTCCAAGGGGCAATAAAACCGTCTTATTAAGCTACTCTGACCTCCATGTCTCTTCCAAAGGGCATTGGTATTGTCTTTTTATTCCATTGCGACCTCCAGCACTCTTCCAAGGGGCATTAAAACCATCTTGTTAAGCTACTGTGACCTCCACGTCTCTTCCACGGGGCATTGATATTGTCTTTTTATTCCACTGCGACCTCCACCACTCTTCCAAGGGGCATTAAAACCATCTTGTTAAGCTACTGTGACCTCCACGTCTCTTCCAAAGGGCATTAAAACAGTCTTGTTAAACCACTCTGAACTACACAGCTCTTCCAAGGGGAATTAAAAACGTCTTGTTAAGCTACTGTGATTTCCACATCTCTTCCAAGGCGCAATAAAACCGTCTTATTAAGCTACTGTGACCTCCATGTCTCTTCCAAGGCACATTGATATTGTCTTTTTATTCCACTGCGACCTCCAGCACTCTTCCAAGGGGCATTAAAACCATCTTGTTAAGCTACTGTGACCTCCACGTCTCTTCCACGGGGCATTGATATTGTCTTTTTATTCCACTGCGACCTCCATCACTCTTCCAAGGGGCATTAAAACCATCATGTTAAGCTACTGTGACCTCCACGTCTCTTCCACGGGGCATTAAAACCGTCTTGTTAAACCACTCTGAACTACACAGCTCTTCCAAGGGGAATTAAAAACGTCTTGTTAAGCTACTGTGACCTCCACTTCTCTTCCACGGGGCATTGATATTGTGTTTTTAGTCCACTGCGACCTCCATCAGTCTTCCAAGGGGCATTAAAACCGTCTTGTTAAGCTAATGTGACCTCCACGTCTCTTCCAAGGGGCATTAAAACCGTCTTTTTAAACCACTCTGAACTCCACAGCTCTTCCAAGGGGCATTGAAATGTTGTTTTTAATTACCTCTAACCTCCACGACTCTTCCAACGGGCATTGCATTTCCTCCTAATTTTAGTCAGTTTTGCTTTTCAATGCATAGGCGAAAACTAAGGGAGACCCACTCCCCAATAATGGGTAGAAGGTTTTTAGAAAGCTGTAATCCACGTCTGTTTCAAGGGGCATTGCAGTTCCTCATAATTTTTGGAAAGCCTTCCATTCACTGCTTAGGCCAACAGTGTACAGGAGACCCAGTTGCTATAAATGGAAAAAACGGTTTCGTTAAGGTCCTCTGACCTCCATGTCACTTCCAAGGGGCATTGGAGTGCCTCGAAATTTTTGGTAGGGATTGCACTCACTGTATGCCCTATAACTGTGTAGCTGAACTGCTCCTTTTGGTACAGAAACATATCCTACAAGAGATGTGTGGTTGACTGGCCTGATATTGATGTGAATGGTCCCTGTTCCTCCTGCTCTTTCTCCTTTGCCACCACCTCATCCATCATTCATCACCTGAAGCTTTGTTTTAACGGGAGTCATAGAACTGGGATAGTAGCAGGAAAACATCCAGCAATCCTCGGAGGAGGAAGGATATGCGCCAAAATGCAGACCACCTCAGGCCTAGCCGCTACTACATACATGTGCTTACATTCCAAGGAACAGAAAGTTAAGGAGATGGATGGCCTCATGAATGATCATGAATAATTTACTCGTTGTGTAGGAGGCCAAACACTGCTGCTGGCTACCTTCTGAAATTTGTGTTGAAGCCTGATTGACCCAGGACCCGCAATCCTCTATGTCTAGTGTTGCATCCCAGTGTCCAACTGTGTACCGGCTTCCACAATATTAACCCAGTGTGAAGGCGTCAGTGAGATGGACCATCCCTGGCCACATTCACTTGTCCATGTGTTTGTGGTTAGGCTGTCCTTTCCACTAAATGCACTGGGGAGGGCACATGTAATGTTTTGGTATGCGCGCTTGTGTATAAGGCGCACCGGGACAAATAGGGGCGGCTGGTGACCGAGTATGGACACCTGGCCGCCCCCTGGTGGCTGGGGACCAAGCGTGGACACCCGGCCACTGGGCGGCTGGGGACTGAGTATGGATGCCAGGCCGCCGACGCAGCCATGACGTGGTGGCCAGATTCCGCCTCCAGATGCCTAAAAGGCCCAATTTCTAGTGCAAGCAAGCAGTATGGTATTGCAGCCTGGGGGTGGGTGGGTGGCAGGCTGCATACTTGCGCTTGCATTGCAAGGAATGGGGAGGTACAATTGAACACTGCCCTGGGACAAGGACTTGCACGGGGATAGTTGCAAGTCTGCATCTTCAGATGCGGCAAGGATCACTTCTGATGGGCACACTTTTAGGCAGTGACCTGGGTGTCAGAGATGCTTCCAGGGGTCTTTCCCAAGCTGTTCCCATGTCTTTTCAGCACTGTATGCATGTGTCACACTGCGCATGGCCAGATAAGGTTGTAAAATGATAAAATGACATTTCCCGGTGAATGCATTTGTCACGGTTGAAAGCAATACAAAAGTGCAAAAACGCATAAAAAATTTTACTTGTGAACATAGCCCAAGGTGTGGAGGAGTATTTTAGACTCTCCCAGAGGGATGGGGACGACTCGGTACCCGGGCCTTTGCCTGGCCTTTGGGGATGTCGCGGTGGTCGGCTCCCGGGCCCGTACCCTGGGGTCAGCTTTAAAAAGGGGATTATTTGTTAACTCTATGAAAGTTCGTTATGCCACCTGTGGTTTCTGGTGAGAATCACCAGCGATGCGGCAGTCCACTGAGGATGGTGAAAAGACAGTTTGATGGTATAGCTCCCCACAGGTGGAGCTAGGCCTCAGGGCAGCGTACGGAGAGGGGAAATGCAGGACAGGCGAGACCCAGCTGGGTCAGAGCAAGAACGGGAACGGACACGGTAGTCACTTCAGTACCTTTTACTGGTGGTAGTTCAGGCGCATCCCGGAGCACTGTAGGGTGAAGGGTGCATATCAGGATCCTCCCCAATGAGCGGGTGTAGGGCCTCCGGTTTCTTGCCTCTGCGTAGTAAGTTTCTGACCTGCCTGAAGCTAGGCCTAACTTTATCTCTGTCCTGCACCGGCTGACGTTGTGGTAGGGCCTTCTCTTGGAGTGCACACTCCCAGCTTACGGGGCCTATGTGTCTCCTGGCTCTGTTACGTATCAGCTCTCTGGTGAACCTGGGACCTGTAGTTCTCCAGGGATTCCGGTTATGCCTTACTGGGTCGTAGAGATCCCAGTAAGCTCGGACCCAGTGTCCGATATATGTTTCGGGGTGAGCTGGGTAAGCTCCTCTGCCCCCACTGCTACTCACTTTCCACTCGCCTTCGGCCACGCTCGGGCCCTCACTAGGCTACTCACACTAACGGCAGCTTGCCGCTCTTCACCGCTCTTACAGGCGTCGGCACACCTTGAGCTCTAACTGAGCTACTACTGGGTCTGGACTGTGCTCCACTGCAGCTGACTCCTCTCAGGCACATCTACTGCAGGAACTCTCTCAACAGACTTGACTCTCTGTAGACTCCAAACTAGACTGAGCTTGACTCTGTATTCAGGTCTGTACTTGCTGAACTCTCCAGAGGAACTGCTGAATCACTCTCCTGCCTAGCTCCACCTTCCCTATTTATATCCCTAATGGGCTCCCTCGGCTGGTCTGAGGTGGAACGTGGAGATGTGTGAATGTTTATGGGGGCCTCTTGTGGAGGATTCCATCAATGCACTCCCCTAGGATCTGTGGCTCCAAGCACAGCTGGGCACCACATTTTTGTTTTTGGTTATTTATTTTACCTTATAAAAAAGTCTTTACCCTGGAAAGGATGTTCCTTAACATATTTCACAGGAAAACCATTTCAGTTTCGTTTTTGAACGTTTTATTGTGAGCCTGTAAAAGTGGCTTAATACCTCTGACCACGTTGTTGACAGCAGTGACCTGGGGGTCAGAAATGTTTCCTGGGGTGATCCCCATGCTGTCCCCATGTCATTTGAGCACTGTCACTATCGTTTTGGGCACTTTTCTACAGACTGCCGGGGGTGCCGCCGCAAAAATGCTCGGGTCTCCCATAGACTAACATTGGGCTCGTTGCTCGGGTCGAGCACCCGAGTATCACGGTAAGCTCGGCCCGAGCTTCGAGCACCCGAGTATTTTAGTGCTCGCTCACCACTAGTAGCGAGTTCAAGAGTAGGAGATGCACGGGAGAAATCTTGTATGTGATTGTGGGAAGAGGAGATAAGAGGGGAGTAGAGAAGGATATCTTGTGAGGATTGGAGGTTGCGTGCAGGTAAGTACCGGGAGACTAGGTCACAGATGTACGGAGGAGACAGGTTTTGGATGACTTTGTATGCCAAACTTACGATTTTGAACTGGAGTCCCTGGCCAAAGGGGAGCAAAGGGGAGCCAGTGCAGGGATTGACAGAGGGGAAAAGCCGGAGAATAGTGGGGTGACAGGTGGATTAGTCGGCCAGCAGAGTTTAGGATAAATTAGAGAGGTGCAGGTGTATTAGAAGGGAGGCCACAGAGCAGGAGACTGCAGTAGTCGAAGTGGGAGATGATGAGGGCATGCAATAGTGTTTTTGCAGGTTCATGGTTGAGGAATATGGGAGTTTGAGTCGGCAGGAAGTGGAAAGGGCTTGGATCTCTGGTTTATAGGAGAGATCAGAGTCAAGCTTATGGGATTGGGGAGAGTGGACAGCCATTCTCTTTGATGGATAGGTCAGATGGCAGGGTTGAATGAGATGATGATTTTATTCATGTTAAGTTTTAGAAATTTAACAGTGAAGAAAGATGAAATAGTGGACAGGCATTGTAGTATTCTGTTTAGTAAGGAGGTGATATCAGGTCCAGAAAGGTAGATCTGTGTGTCATCAGTATAGAGGTGATACTGAAAGCAGTGAGACTCTATGAGTTGTCTCAGGCCGAAGGTGTAGATGGAGAAGAGCAAGGGTCCTAGAACTAAACCTTGGGGGACACCGACAGATAGGGGGCAAGATGAGGAGGTGGTGTGTGAGTGGGAGACACTGAATGTCCTGTCTGTTAGGTTTGAGGAGATCCAAGATAAGGCCAAGGCTTTGATGCCAATAGATGAGAGAGTCCATAGTAAGATGGAATGAGCCACTGTGTCGAAGTCAGATGACATTATCAGGAGGAGGAGGACAAAGTAGTGTCGCTTGGATTTGGTGGTTAGTAGGTCGTTGTTGACTCTAGTCAGGGCAGTTTCAGTGGAATAGTGCAGTAAGGGGTCAAAGAGGGAGCAGGAGGCGAGGTGGGAGGACAGTTCAAAATGGACGTGCTGTTTAAGGCATAGGAAAGAAGTGATATGGGCTGATAGCTAGCTACAGAGCACGGGTCAAGGGAGGGCTTTTGGAGGATGGGTGTGATCGAGGTATGCTTGAAGCATGAGGGGAAGACACCAGTTGTTAGTGACAGGTTGAAAAGGTGGGTTAGGGTTAGGATGAAGACTGTGGTAAGATTTGGAATGAGGTGGGACGGAATTGGGTCAAGTTCACAGGTAGTGAAATGTGATTTGGATAGTAAACAGGAGACTTGATCTTCTGTTATGGCGGAGAAGCTGGTTTTGGAGGAGGAGAGTTTAATTAGGAGGGGCTGTGGGGACTGTAGGCAAAAATTGTGCCTTATGTTGTCAATCTTCTGCTTGAACAATGAGGCAAAGTCTTCAGCTGAGATGAGAGGAGAGGGAGGGGGAGCTGGATGACGGATTCTTCAGAGATGGCACCCCAATTACCCTTGTTTCCGTCCGCGTCACAACTCTCCAACTGCCTAACTGACTGTGGAAAACCATAGATGCAGAGCTGTTCACACATTTTATTTCATGGGCATCAGAGGTATGCTCCAAATAGGACGAAAGCATCTGCCCCTATGCCCGATTTTTTTTCAGTTGGACCCGGGGCCGGATGAAGTAGGGTCCGAGAAGAATCTAGACCCTAGTCACCAGACGTTAAACCCCGGGGGTGGAGGTGATCGTGATGAGACTCAGATACCTGAGGCGCACGCGAACAGTACTGTGCTGTCAGGGCAGAAAGAGGATGAGGGTGCGATGAGTTAAAGAACAGAGAGGATGACGACAAAGTTGTAGATCCCACTGGTGTGAACCCAGAAGCACGCTGCTGAGTAGCTAGGACCCCTGCGGTGCACAACCAATAGGTCCAGTATGTTCTATAGCATACACTATAATTTGTCTAACCTGTGGTTCCGCCTAATGTGGTTACAGGTCATGACCAGAAGAGGCTGTATGATCGGTCGCAGCCTGATTGGCCGTTTTGCTGGGAGGACGAGGAGTGAATCCTGGACTTTTTAGCTTGATAGGCTAGCAGAAGACCATTCATGTCACAGCAGATGGCTTGGGGGAAATCCAAGTCTGCATCCAACCATAGTCATCCTCCCAAAGTAATTCTTCCTCTCTGACAGGAGTCACAAAAACAGTTACACCTTTCCTCCGTAATCTGATCAGCTCCTAGAACACTGAACACTCTGAGCTTCCAGGATGTCACAATATTGTCCTGTTCAGTTAGCTTCCTATTCCAACTAATTAAAACACTATGAAATCTGCCATAGAGTCTGTTCCAGATGCAACAATGTCCTCTTGTGGCTGGAGTCCGATACTGCAACAATGTCTAATCATCCCCATCTCACACGCCTACCCTTAACAACCTCCTAAGCTAAATTGAAAGAATAGACTACAATGCCCCTAGGAAGAATGAAATCAGGTTCCGTAATTTCAGACTCAGTGGGACAAAGACTCTGAGAGACAGCATCTTCCCGAACATTCTTGGTCAGGGACGAGTGGGAGAGGGGACTGATTACATACAGCTATGCGATTGAGCTCACAAAAGTCAATACACGGTCTCAAACCACCATCCTTTTGGCCACAAAAAAGAACCCTGCTCCAACCGGGTATTTAGAAGGGAGGATAAACCCATTCTTCAAATTTTCCTGAATATATACACTCATGTCTTGCCTCTCGGGCTCTGACAGGTTAAAAATTCTGCCCTGAGGTAACTTTGATCCCTCAATGAGCTGGATGGAACAGTCATAAGTTCTATGTGGAGGTAATTTCTGTGAGGTCTCTTCGGAGAACACCTGTAGGAAATCTGCCTCATACCACGGGACCTGGGAGGTGGAACCTATTACGTTAGGAGGCTTGATAATACAAAGGGATTGGCAGTTGGAGGATCACTTAACAATATCCCCCTTTTGCCAGTCAATAATAGGTTTATGAGTGCGAAGCCAAGGGAGACATAGCACCGCAGCATTAGGAAGATCCTGTAAAATAAAAAAGCATGCCTCTTCCTAATGCAGATATCCTGTTGTGATAGCTACTGGTTTAGCGGTGCGATACCGAATACTCTGGGCAAGGGGAGAATTATCAAGAGAAGATAATGTTATGACGCATCCAAGGAGATAAGAGGAACCTCTAACTCCTTGGCCACAGCAACATTAAAAATACTTATCTCAGCCCCGCAATCAACAAAAGCATTACCCTCTACATGCTTACTGCTAATTGTGATAGCAAAAAGTAAAAGTAATTTCTGTGCTAGGGGTACCTGAGCACCTAACTGGGGATCCACGAACCTAGTTAGGCGCAATCGTTTCCTGCCGGCTCCAGACGTGGACATTTATGAAACAGATGGCGCGAGGAACCACATAAAAGACACTGTTGCCGACGCCATCTTTGCTGCCTTGACTCCTGAGAGGTACCAACCTCCATCAAGTCATACAGCTAAAGTCTCGGCGGCCTCCAACAACCAGGGAGGAGAATGATGCACTAGCATATTTTAATATGTTTATTAATTCCAGACAGGAAAGTACTACGAAGAGCAGTATCATTCCACCCAGTCTATGGCCAGTCTATGGCCAATCTACAAAACTGAGAGCAATAGTCCTCCGCAGTGAGGTCCCGCTGACACAATGCCTTAAGATGGTATTCAGCTAAGGCCACCTGGCTCATCATAAATCTGCCCCATAGCCTTAAAAAACTAATCCACTGATGAGAGTATGGGTGAACCTGAGGGTAATAAAAATGCCCAAGACTGGGGATCCCCTCTAAGAAGGGAAAGACCCACCCGAGTACCTTCATTCCCAGAGGAAGCAGGGCAAAGTTGGAAATATAATTTTTACCCCTCCTTAAACTTACTAAATAATTTCCGATCTCCCCCCCAAGAATCTTAGGTTCTATGGGAATGACCCCCGCTGCAGGACTAGGGTTAGAACTTGCCTGTGTCTGGGGGACCCCCTGAGCCAGGGTCTGGCTGTGCTGGTCCACGGTGTCTGCCAAATCCTGGAACATTCCCAGAAGACCCTGTGTCTGGTCAGTAAGCTGCTTGACCGGATCCATTTTTTTAAAAAAAATATATATATATTGTGGTAGAGTAGTTTGCTCTGCTGCACTCGGAGGTAGATACAGGACACTGTCTCTTTAAATGACTTGGTGGTTTATTATAAAAAACAGCATAAACTACGGCCAAGTGCATAACATAAACATGGCCTTTCTGGCATAACAGGATTCAAACAGGAAAAAAATACAGAACAGTCCTTACTTCGGCCAAGGTCCGGCCACTCAGGGTTAGCAACAGCACACAGTCCTGTCTAGCACATAAACACAAGCTCCTCTCTCTCAGGAGCTAGCTTCCATACACTGAACAACACCTGAGTGAAAAGGCTGACTATTTAAAGCCCAGACCACACCCTGGGGTCTAGATATGGTGAATGACCTCCCGCCCGCACTATGGTCATTCACCTATAAAACATGCTTTTTTTTAAATGGCTGATTAACCCTCTCTGCGCCTACTATGCAGGAGAAGACTTCCACGTTTCACATCACTGAAGCTAACAGCCTCAGTGAAACATATCTCCCCTTCAGTATTCTGCCAGTGTTTTTGTCACATATCCCCCCTCTCTGCCCAAAGCCGGGGGGTTTTATCATCTTCACTTGCTAAACATGGAAGTCTGGACAAGGCATTTGCGTTACCATGTAGGTTTCCCGGCCTGTGCTCCACCGAAAAACCAAAGTCCTTGAGTGCTAGAAACCACCTAGTCACCTGGGCATTCGTCCCCATCCTCTCCCTCGTCCATTTTAGTAGCGCATATTCTGACATTAGCCTGAATTTCTGGCCTAATAAGTAGTATCTCAGGGTGTCAATTGCCCACTTGATGGCCAGGCACTCTTTTTCCACAATAGCATAGTTCTTTTCGCAGGCCAAGAGTTTTCTGCTTAGATAAAGAATGGGATGTTCCTCGCTGTCTTCGTACCTGCAGGTCGGTCAGGGGTGCCGTATCATGGCAAAATTCGGGATAAATCACCGATAGTATCCCACGAGTCCCAGAAACGCCTGAATCTGTTTCTTGGAGACCAGTTGCGGGAAATTCTGGATGGCTTCCACCTTGTTCACTTGTGGCTTTATTTCTCCCTTTCTAATGACATAGCTCAGGTATTGTGCCTCGTCTTTTCCTATGGTGCATTATTTGGGGTTTATCGTAAACCCGGCCTTATTCCATACCCCCAGTACTGCCTGGAGCTTCTGTAGGTGACTTCTCCAGTCTGGGCTGAAGATCACAATGTTGTCCAGGTAAGCAGCGGTATACTGCTTGTATGAGGCTAGGATCCTGTCCATGGCCCTCTGGAAGGTAGCTGGGGCTCCCTGCAGACCGAACGGCATCCTGGTGTACTGAAAATACCCGTTGGATGTAGAGAAGACAGTTTTCTCCTTGGCACCTGGGGACAAGAGAATTGGCCAGTACCCCTTCATTAGGTCCAAGGTAGTGATGTACCTGGCAGGCCCCAGTCTATCAATAAGTTCATCGACCCTCGGCATCAAACATAGACACTTTGTTTAGTTTTCTGTAATCGTTACAGAATCGCCATTCTCCGTATTGCTTCGGTAAAACAACAATTTGGCTGGACCAGCTACTCTTAAACTCCTCGATGACGCCCAGGCTCAACATTCTCCACACCTCCTTGGAGATCACCTTGCGGCGGGCTTCAGGGAGTTTATACGGCCTCTGGTTCAGCCGTACATGCGGTTCTGTCAAGAACTCATGCTCCACAACCTTCGTACATCTGGGGAACTCTGAGAAAGGTCTCGGTTTCTCTTCAGCAGTTCTCCACACTGTTGTTTTTGGGCCGGTGATAGTGTCTCTGCCACTGTGATATCCTCGACCCTGGCTTCAGAATTGGCCCCCAGACACGTAGTTTCCACCGGTTCTCTGTCCCACCACGGCTTAAGCAAGTTGATGTGGTAGATTTGGTGAAGCTTTCTTCTTCCTGGCTGATGGATTTTGTAATTGACTTCACTCAACTTCTCGACCACCTCGTACGGCCCTTGACACTTGGCCAGAAATTTACTTTTAACCGTGGGTATTAATACTAATACCCGGTCTCCAGTGCTGAATTGTCTCAGCCTTGCCGCCGATTGTAGATCGTCGCCAGGGCTTCTTGTGCCTGTAGGAGGCTCTCCTTCACAACTGGCATCACCCTCCTGATCTGGTTCTGCATTTGGGCCACATGCTTGATGACGCTCTGGTGGAGTGTAATCTCTGCTTCTCAGGTTTCTTTCGCTATGTCCAGAAGTCCCTGAGGATGCTGTCTGTATAGCAGCTCAAATAGTTAGAAGCTTGTAGAGCTCTGGGGAACTTCCCTAATGGAGAACAGCAGGCATGGCAGTAGGCAATCCCAGTCTCACCTATCATTCTACACGACCTTCAGCATTGACTTCAAGGTTTTGTTGAATCTCTCCACCAGGCCGTCTGTCTGCGGATGGCATACAGACATCCGGAGTTGTGTAATCTGGAATGCCTTACACAACTCCCTCATCATCTGAGACATAAAAGGAGTTCCCTGGTTCATCAGGATCTCCTTTGGCAGGTCCGTCCGGAAGAAAATATGCAAAAACTCTGGCGATACTCCTGGCGGAGAATTTTCTCAATGGTACCGCCTCCGGATACCGAGTTGCAACACTACCAGGATGTATTGGTGCCCCCTGGTGGACTTGATCAGGGGCCCGACAAGGTCCATGGCAATCTGGTCAAATGGGACCTCTATAGTAGGCAACAGTACTAGGGGACTGCGGAAGTGAGATATGGGAGCAGTTAGCAGACAGGTGGGGTAGGACCGGCAGTAATTCACAATCTCTCGGTGACATCCAGGCCAGTAGAACCTCTGCAGGACCCACTCCCAACTTTGGTCTACCCCTAGATGCCCACCGAACAAATATGAAAATGGGCAGAGTCTAAAACCTTACACCTATAGGGACCCGACACCACCAACTGCTCTATCATTTCCCCTCTTGGCTTAGTGACCCGATAAAGAAGTTCCTCAACCTGGGAACCTGGTGTCAGTCCCCGGCTCTTGAGCAACCCCATTGATTACACACACATTATGAAATGCATTCTTCAAGGTAAGATCCTGCATTTGAGCAGTACCAAAATTTCCCCCAGAAACTCCCGATTCAGGAATCTTGGCCTCTTGAGTCACCGTCTCGTCCTCATCACCGGCAAAGACACACAGGGGGAATTCATCTGGCACTGACTGCATTGGGACTTCACCATGGTGTAAACCGCTCCTTCCTGAGTCACATGGTATGTCTGCTTTCCGCCATAACTCCCAGAACAGGCTAAAGTCCCACCCTATTATTACTGGATGTAGCAAGTCCTTAACCACCTGACCTCATGGGACTCATCCTCACAGTTAGTTTGTATGGTCACTCTGGCCACAAGGTGATCCTTGGCATCCCCGTGAATACATCGTACCCACACGCGTTTCCTGGGGATCAACTGGTGGGGAAGTGTGGCCCTAACCAGAGTCACAAAACTCCACGAGTCCAAGAGTCCTGTTACCAACACCCCATTTATGGTCACGAGACATGACTGCAGGCGGGATAAGCATAGAAGAAACAGCGGCATCCCAGGCTACAATGCATTTGCTTGGAGGATAAGGGGCAGTGGGCAGCTATCTGGCCTGGGCCCTGACAGCTCCAAAATATAATCTCTCCCGCAGAGACCTTGGGCATTATCTCTCCCGCCCTTTTGGACCTTGGACTCCATACCTCCTTTTGGTCCTCCGCCCCAGGTTGGGACCCCCAATATGGAGAGGCCTGCTTTCCCAAGGAACCCTTGACCCCCTGATACCATTTGACCAGCCTGACCAGTTCATCCGCATTCCGGGGGTTAACCTGGGCAACCCAAGTCTATATCGGCCTCGGCAGGTAATGCACACATAGGTCCATCACCACTCACTCTACCATCTGCGCCGGGGTAGAGTACTCCGGCTGCAGCCATTTTTGGACCAAATGCAACAGGTCAACCATTTGGGACCAACGGAGTTTCTAGCGGTGATAAGCTCAGCAGTGAACTCGCTGTGCCCTAATAGTCATTGTTAGCCCCAAGCGTGCTAAAATTTCAGATTTTAACTTTCCATATTCCTTGGCATCTTGCAAGGCCATGTCATAATATGCATTTTGGGGTGTGAATGTACAATTTCAGTTATGGTGCCAGCACCTCTGCCCATTGTTCTGGCGGGAGTTTCTCCCTCTCGGCGACCCTTTCATTAACTGTCAGAAAGGCCTCGTCACCCGGGGTCATTTTTTGCATCACACGTCTTACCGCCTTCTGGACATCGAAGTCATCAGCCGGACCTGACGGTGGAGTGGTCTGTTGGCCCTGGATGACGGTCGCCAAAAGCTGCATCTGCTGCTGCTGATCCTGCTGCTGTTGATGCATCTGCTGTAGCAGCAGCTTGTTTGTCTCCTGCTGCTGCTGTTGCATCAGAACCAGGTGTTTTATTACATCCTCCATGCTGCCAGACATCACTTGCTGGCTGGTGTCCTCTACCCAGGACATACAACATAGCAGCTACACAAATTCCTGGATCGTTGCACGCATCCGAGACACCACTTGTGGTAGAGTAGCTCGCTCTGCTGCACTCAGAGGTAGATACAGGACAGTCTCTTTAAATAGTTTAAATGGTGTTTTTTTATAAGAAGCAGCATAAACCATGGCCAAGTGCATAACATAAACATGGCCTTTCTGGCATAACAACAAAATGGAAAAAGGTACAGAACAGTCCTTACTTCGGCCGAGGTCCGGCCACTCAGGGTTAGCAAAAGCACAACGTCCAGTTTAGTACATAAACACAAGCTCCTCTCTCTCAGGAGCTAGCTTCCACACACTGAACAACAACTGAGCAAAAAAGGTGGCTATTTAAAGCCCAGACCACACCCTGGTTGGAGATATGGTAAATGACCTACCACTCGGGCTATGATCATTCACCTATAAAACATGCCCTTTTTAAATAGCTGATTAACCCTCTCTGCACCTACTATGCATGAGAATACTTCCACGTTTCACATCACTGAAGCTAACAGCCTCAGTGAAAAATATCTCCCATCCAGTATTCTGCCAGTGACTTTGTCACTATATATACAGTACAGACCAAAAGTTTGGACACACCTTCTCATTTAAAGATTTTTCTGTATTTTCATGACTATGAAAATTTTACATTCACACTGAAGGCATCAAAACTATGAATTAACACATATGGAATTATATACTTAACAAAAAAGTGTGAAACAACTGAAAATATGTCTTATATTCTACGTTCTTCAAAGTAGCCACCTTTTGCTTTGATGACTGCTTTGCACACTCTTGGCATTCTCTTGATGAGCTTCAAGAGGTAGTCATCGGAAATGGTCTTCTAACAATCTTGAAGGAGTTCCCAGAGATGCTTAGCACTTGTTGACCCTTTTGCCTTCACTCTGCGGTCCACCTCATCCAAAACCATCTCGATTGGGTTCAGGTCTGGTGACTGTGGAGGCCAGGTCATCTGGCGTAGCACCCCATCACTCTCCTTCTTGGTCAAATAGCCCTTACACAGCCTGGAGGTGTGTTTGGGGTCATTGTCCTGTTGAAAAATAAATGATGGTCCAACTAAACGCAAACCGGATGGAATAGCATGCCTCTGCAAGATGCTGTGGTAGCCATGCTGGTTCAGTATGCCTTCAACTTTGAATAAATCTCCAACAGTGTCACCAGCAAAGCACCCCCACACCATCACACCTCCTCCTCCAAGCTTCACGGTGGAACCAGTCATGTAGAGTCCATCCGTTCACCTTTTCTGCGTCGCACAAAGATACTGTGATTGGAACCAAAGATCTCAAATTTGGACTCATCAGACCAAAGCACAGATTTCCACTGGTCTAATGTCCATTCCTTGTGTTCTTTAGCCCAAACAAGTCTCTTCTGCTTGTTGCCTGTCCTTAGCAGTGGTCTCCTAGCAGCTATTTTACCATAAAGGCCTGCTCCACAAAGTCTCCTCTTAACAGTTGTTGAAGAGATGTGTCTGCTGCTAAAACTCTGTGTGGCATTGACCTGGTCTCTAATCTGAGCTGCTGTTAACCTGCGATTTCTGAGGCTGGTGACTCGGATAAACTTATCCTCAGAGGCAGAGGTGACTCTTGGTCTTCCTTTCCTGGGGCGGTCCTCATGTGAGTCAGTTTCTTTGTAGCGCTTAATGGTTTTTGCAACTGCACTTGGGGACACTTTCAAAGTTTTCCCAATTTTTCGGACTGACTGACCTTCATTTCTTAAAGTAATGTTGGTCAATCATTTTTCTTTACTTAGCTGCTTTTTTCTTGCCATAATACAAATTCTAACAGTCTATTCAGTAGAACTATCAGCTGTGTATCCACCAGACTTCTGCACAACACAACTGATGGTCCCAACCCCATTTATAAGGCTAGAAATCCCACTTACTAAACTGGACAGGGCACAGAGTGTGCAAAGCAGTCATCAAAACAAAAGGTGGCTACTTTGAAGAACCTAGAATATAAGACATATTTTCAGTTGTTTTACACTTTTTTATTAAGTGTATACTTCCACATGTGTTAATTCATAGTTTTGATGCCTTCAGTGTGAATGTACAATTTTCATAGTCAAGAAAATACAGAAAAATCTTTAAATGAGAAGGTGTGTCCAAACTTTTGGTCTGTACTGTACATATAGCGTATGTGTGATGTTTCCACATATCTGCAAAAATCTACCAGATGAGGCCTGGAAATAAAACTCAGCTTCAATTACAATGCAAATCTAACTATAAGGTAAATGTTGCATTTCCAGGGATCTGATCTGCCCATTGTAGTTCTAGTTACTCTATATTATAGTTTTACGATTTCTATGTATTTAACGTGTGAATTGTGTTATCCTTCTGATAACTTATGTGTTTCTGGAAGTTATTTCTATATGTAATGTGGGCTAATTATTTTTTCCTCTTGACTTTCTAAAAGCTCATGTGTCACTGAGCATTATTTGCATATTTATTATGACATCATGGGCCTTTGTCACATAGTGATGTCATAAAGACACATTCCTTTAAGACAGTGTGTGAGGTTCTAAACTGTATCAGTGCTGTTGTCTTATTTCTGGGACATAGTTCTGTTTTCTCTGCGACCTTAGCGACTTGTGGCTACTGGAAGCGATTTGATTGATTTCGTTCAATATTTCTGGCTTTAACCAGACCAAAATGTGGCTTTTCCTGCTGATAACATCTTTCTTCGTTGGACCGTCTCTCTGCTGCATTGAATGTGACTCCAGAGGGGAAAAGGCTATGGAAAAGTTTAAGATCTTTATCAATAGCCAAGTCAATGAAGACTTAGATGACTTTGTGACCATCAAGCGGTTTGCCAAAACTGCTGAACAAGCAGTAGTGAAATATCTGGAAGATGAAGTTCTGATGCTGGGTAAGTCTCTCACTACTATTCGCTATATTTTCCTAAATCTCTCAATGCTAGATAGATATATATATAAATAATAGATAGGTAGATAGATAGATACTGTACATACATGCATAGATAATAGATAATAAATAGAGGATGGATAATAGATAGATAGATAATAGACAGATAGATAATAAATATATAATAGATAGATAATAGACAGATAGATAATAAATAGATAGATAATAGAGAGAGAAATAGATAGATAATAAATAGATAGATAATAGAGAAATAGATATTTAATAGATAGATAATAAATAGAGGATGGATAATTGATAGATACATAATAGACAGATAGATAATAAATAGATAGATAATGGAAAATAGATAGATATGACACCGATAATTATTGTATTTATTTCATTCCAGATAATTTCGCAATATCAGAAATAGCGTCAGAATATAAGAAATGTATTGATCTGATTGAGGAATCTGACTTTACAGGTAAATTCAACATTTTCATGTAGATAAAAATTCAGTTTCTCCTACTAATGCAAAATTGATCATAATGTTTTTGGGGGCTGGGGTGGGGGGCAAACACTAATAGATGAGTCGATTGTAATATCTGTCATTGTTCCTTCTCTTTGTATATTGCAGCCATCCAACTCCTTCAAACAGTTGGACTTCATTTCCAACGGCTGAAAGACAAAGTCCGGACTATTGTGGAGCAATCTAACACCAGTAAGTGAGATATTTCTTCTTGTGGAGCCGGCTGTGCATGGAATAGAAGCATTCCCCATGCTCCATGTACATATACACCTTCCAATATTGATGTATTGGAGGTAATAGGATACATACAAAGACTTAGTATCCAGATATTTCTGTAGTCCAAGAAAGGAATACTTTTTATTTATACCTATTATATACTGTATTTCACTGCTCTGTTGCTTTTTAATTAATAATTTTGCTTTTCTTGAATTCTCTTTTTAAGGGAGATGCCCCAATAAACGAGGTAAGTTCTTCTACAATACTACAATCCTTTCACAGCCTCATGTAGAAATACTAGTACAGACACAAACTCTAGGTTCCCCCATAGCCCCCTGTAAGATCGTTCCTCTTATTTCCTCCCCTCACTACAAGTCTGTAATGTCGTCCAGTCCAGGACATTCCTGTTACTGTATGAGTCTGACAACCAAAACTTTCACTAATTTGTCATTTCTCATTTTTCAGGTGTGAACAGCTGTGGTAAGTACATTTTATACTTTATTTCAGCCTCTTCATTGATTTTATTATTGTCTATATTATTAGAAGGTTTTAATACTGTACTTGCATTTCCCCAGGTTTAATGGTGCAAACCTATACTCACTGTGATACCTGCCTCAAGGAGAATATCATCTGTGCCGGCGGTCCTCCAGAAAATCAAGGTACTTTAAAAGATTTATTTTCTTAGCTAGAGAAAACATATAGGCCCCAATTCATGATAGAAATCTTACCAGAGCTCTGGCAGCAATGGTTTAAAAAATTCACAACATTTTTGGGCAAGTCGAAGTTGCGCAAAAGTTTTGCGAATTTTGGCTTTTTAAACCCCAGTTCCTCACAGCTCTGCCAAAATAAATGGAGCTGGGGTGGGACCGGTGTGTGATCCCACAGCTCATCTAATTGATGACAAACTGTGGTGGTGTTCCTTACATCAGACATCTAACTCCAGTCAGGGACTGGAGTAAGATTTTTGGCAAGGCGCACAGAGGCATACACCACTTGTCACACGCTCCTCATTCATTAGGAGATATGCACCTCTTAATGTATTAGGAGCGTCCGACTCCTACAAGCTCCCACCTTGATGAGTCGGAACCATTGTCATTTATGTAAATTATATTTGTAAAATATTTTCATTGTGATCTGCCAAGAGAAATCTGTGACCGCTGACTGGTTACTCACATATAAAGAGTATTACGTGTATGTTGGACACACATTGTGGTTGGCACTTTCTGGGGTCTCTGCGACTAGCACTGTAACACAGAGAGGCATATACATATATATACTGCGTATATATATATATATTAGTGTAACACACAACATATAATGCCTGAGCTAATTAGAGTTTCTAATAATTATTATCTGGAGAGCTGATTAGATCCAGTAGCAGGATGGAGAGAATACTCCAATATATGACTCCCAGTAAAGCTCAGGTCATTGCCTATAAGAACAATCTTTCAGGGGAGGTTTGATATTATAATAATGTACTTATGAGAAGAAGAAATGACGACTTTCCTCTGACTGGATGATGGGATTTATTGTATGATGTCTCTTCTCTTCACAGAGTACTTTGATAGATGCAGCTGTTTGTGCATTGAAAACAAATGTACCGGTAAGTATCATCCTATGTTCCTATATATACATTAATAGACCGTCTGTGCACAAGTGTTAGGCAATTTTATTGTTTGAAATGTACAAAAATACATTTCTGACATTTAGAAAAAAATATCAGTGACCAATATAGCCCCTCTTCATTACAGTAACTGTCATAAGCCTTCCATCCAAGGAGTCTGTCAGTTTCTTAATCTGTTGGTGATCAATTTTTGGGAAACATTAACTACAGCTCCTCAGATGCTATTCACAGAGGGTGTACTGTTTTCCTTTACCGTAAAAATCCGTAAATAATGTCCTCTATTCTGACCCCTTTATTTATCAATGTTTTTTATTCTGAGCACCATCATATAACAATATCCTCCATCCTGAGACCCTTCCTGGTATAATGTTCCTCCAATCTGAGCCCCTTCCTGGTATAATGTTCCCATTCTAGGCCCCTTCCTCGTATAATGTTCCCCATTCTGAGCCCTTTCCTGGTATAATGTTCCCCATTCTGAGCCCCTTCCTGATATAATGTTCCCCATTCTGAGCCCCTTCCTGGTATAATGTTCCCCATTCTGGGTCCCTTCCTGGTATAATGTTCCCCATTCTGGGTCCCTTCCTGGTATAATGTTCCCAATTCTGGGCCCTTTTAGTAACAATGTCCTGGATCCTGGGGCCGATCTTGGTCTAATATTCCCAATCTTGGGCCCCATCTAGTAATAATATCGTCTCCTTTTCTCCTCTGCTCTTCTTTAATTTTTTTTAAAATAAACAATTCTCCTTACCTTCCTTTCACTTCACGACTTGCGTCATCCTCTTCTATGGCCAGCTCCGGCGTGTCTGCTCCGAGAGACGCATGACATCACTGCTAGGTGCTGCCCGTGACAGTGACACCGGCGTCTGCTGTCAGTCTCTAATTGGCCTGGATGTGTATTGCGGTGCAGGGAGCCGGCAAGTCTTTATGCCGTAATACATTTCATCCGAGGATGCACATCCAGATTAAGTAGAACACGGTCGTGCCCCTGTTCAGACTATTCAAGTTTATACAACATGAGTTGGAAAATACTCAGAAAAATGATGATATGATCAAAATACTCACTTGCCTAATAATTGTGCACACAGTGTAGTAACACACAAGACCCACAGTGCTCACTATATATTATAGTTTCTGAAGACTTCCAATAGGCCAGAGTTCATGGCTGACAATCTTGAAATGTATGAATATTATTCCGAATAATGAGATTCCTACAGGTTCTATAGGCAGAATATAAGGGACACTGGCAGTCGGTCTGTTGTCCATGTGCTGGTTACTGGGGGGAATATTACACATCCGGACATTATTATACTTATTTTAATATAATAAAACATGTTTAATGCTAAGTTAATATTTCATTATTTATTTTTTTTTTCAGATTTGAAAACCGGATCTTCTTGTTCTCCCTGCAGAAACAATGAAGTCCATGTTTCTGAGACTTTACAGTGTGGAGGTGAGGAGATACTATAATGTGACCAGTTACTTTTAGCTATAGGCCCCGATTCATACAAGTATTTACGTCAGAAATCTAGTGTAAAACACTTTGAAAAGTCACAATTTTTTGCACCACATTAGACTGTACAAAAATTTTGCAACTTTTGTCAGTTTTTTGCCAGTTTTGCCCAGCTCCTCCAAAGTAGACATACCTGGGTGGGATGGAGGCAGGACGGGGCATGAGATGCTTGATCGTCCAATTTATGACAAGCTGTGGCGTACATTACACCACAAATCTTACTGAAGTCACTGACTAGAGTAAGATTTATGGCAAGACGCACGAAGGCGCACCCCACTTTTCAGGTGCACCTGATACATTAAGATGCATGTGCCTCCTATGAATTAGGCACCTCTTACTCCTTTACGCACTCTCATCAAAACTGATGGGAAGAACTCCGGTCTTGATGATTCGGAGTTATAGTGTAAAAGATTCATCTGCATATTCTCACTGAGCAGCAAACACCTGTGACACCAATATTCCCCAATGTTACATATGGTATGAGTTGTGTTATTGTGATAATACCTTTAACCCCTTCACCTCCTTGGGTTTTTCTGTTTTCGTTTTTTGCTCCCCTTATTCTCAGAGCCATAACCTTTATATTTTTCCGTCAATATGGCCATGTGAGGGCTTGTCTTTTGCGGGACAAGTTGTTCTTTGGAACAACACCATTAGTTTTGCCATATCGTGTACTGGAAAACGGGAAAAAAATTCCAAGTGCTGTTAAATTGCAAAAAAAGTGCAGTTTGACAATTGTTTTTTTTTTTTACCTTGTTCAATAATTACTTAAACTGACCTGCCATTATGATTATCCAGGTCATTAAGGGTTTGCAGATACCAAACATGTATAGGTTCTTTTTTATTTAAGTGGTGAAAAGAAAATCCAAAATTTGGAAAGAAAAAAAATTGGTGCCATTTTCAGAGACCCGTAGCGTCTCCATTTTTTGTAATCTGGGGCTGGGTAAGGGCTTATATTTTGCGTGCTAAGTGAATTTATTTATTTGTACCATTTTGGGGTAGATATAATGTTTTGGTCGCCCGTTATTGCACTTTAAAGCAATGTTGCAGCGACCAAAAAAATCGTAATTCAGATTTTTTTCTTGTTACGGCATTTACCGATCGGATTAATTATTTTTATTGATAAATAGGGTGATTCTGAATGTGGCGATACCAAAACATGTGTATTTTTTATTTTTTTTATTTGATTTTGAATGGGGCGAAGGTGGGGTGGGGGTGATTTGAACTTTTATGTTTTTAAAAATATTAAAATAAAAAATATATTTTTTTTTCACTGTACACTTCCTTCAATAGTAACTATGGGAGACTACAAGCTGCGATCATCTGATCGCCTGTGTTCGTCAGGGCCTCAGTGCTGCTATGTGTAACCAAACCGCTCATCTGCTATGAGCGCCGACCGCTGAGCGGTGCTCATAGCCTACCGGTAATGACAACCGCAGGGGTCTCCTGCAGATGCCTGGTTGTCATGCCAGTCCATCGGCGACCCACAGTTATGTGACACCGGTGCTGATGGGCGGGTCTTATGACACGCTTCCGGTGCGTGCATGTTAAATGCTGCTGTCAAAGTTTGACAGCGGCGTTTAAAATGTTAACAGCCGCGGATGCATCGCGATTCCACCCGTGGCTGTTAGTGGCACATGACAGCTGATCAGATCAGCTGTAATGTCCACAGAAAGGTGTGGGCTCATCGCCGGAGACCTCACCAAAGAGGAGAATCTGACCTTGGATGTACTCATACTTCCAAGGTTGAAAAGGGGTTAAACATGGAACTATACTTTCAACACAGTTTGTATAAATCAATAGTATAGGCAATTCTATGGAACATTGTAATATATCTTATCAGGGAAATCTGCTTCTTTCCTCTCCTATCAGACACTTAATCTCCCAACTGCCCCCTAAACTTGTCATGCACTTTAAAAAAAACAGTTCAAATCCTTCTTGCGCAGACAAGACAGAGCACATGATCCCATACCATTATACTTTATGCACATGGGACGCGAAGGAAGAGTGAGAAGCAGGGAGAGAAAACGGGCAAAGGTAGACCCAGAACTATCGTGCTGAGCTTGATATCAAGTCTTTTACCTCACATCAGAGCTTGATTCTCATCTATACAGTTCAGTATTGCAGTATACTTTCCTACATGCCCCTCCTGCTTCCTTCTGTGTGCGCAATAAAAAAGGAAGAACAGGAATCCATGTGTCTGTCTCTGTGTGCTTTGCTGTATACAGGAGAAATCACATCAACAAGTCTCCAGATTTAAAGAGAGCATGTAAAGGGGAAAATATGTGAAAATGTAGTTTACAAGTCATATAATATCCAGATACAATGTTATTCTTCATGTACACATGACAGCTTATTCTGAAAAGCTACTTGAAAGTATGGTTACCTTTTAAATGTTTTAAATGCAGGGAAATTATTTCTGTAAAAGTTTTTATTACTTTTTTATCTAGAGAGAAACATAGAAGTTCCAGAGGATGAAGATCTAATCCTGGACTGTAGCTTTGAATGGCATGCCAGGCTGGAGCAGTCCTATCAAAACAAATTCACTAGGGTAAGTACAAGGCAGCTTATCTAAAGGATATGGTTAAATATAGTAGATGAGATAATAATAATTATCATTATTATAATTAACATTGTACATACGACCATAACATTTTGGTATTAATTGCCACAGTGATAATGACAATGCTAGAAATAATCCCGATTATAAATCATTATGACATATAACGCTCTGACATTTATATTTCCAGCTTATGACCGGCGGTTATCCATTTCCCCCATTGATTGAACTGGAAACAAAAGTCATCGAGGAGCCCTATCTAGAGATCAAGGGCATACAGATGATCGACTCCGGCATGTACATGTGTTCCACCACACTGAAGTCTGCAGTGCCAGTCAGTAAAATCATGTATCATGTGAAAGGTGAGGACATATTATCACTGACACTATGCTGAATGTTAATATTTAGATATATGGGATTTTGGTGCAACTCAAAGTTTCACCAAAATTTTGGGCCTTTTAATGTCTTCACATCAGTTTTCCTAGCTCTACCAAAATGGGTGGAGCTGGGGTGGGATGTGGGCAGGATGCCACAGCTTGTCTAATTCATGACCAGTTCCTGACTGGAGTAAGATTTCTGGGGTGGAGTATGGAAGCGCACACCACTGATCAGGCGCCCCAGATTTATGAAGAGGCGTGCACCTCTTCATGAATCAGGGCTCTCTGACTACACCACGATCTTCATCAAGACCAGAGAGAAAATCACTGGCCTTGATGAATCCGGGCCCTGGTATCTATTACAAACTTGACAATATATTGGATTAATACTGGAGCCACCTATGGTATAAATCAAATTTTACCTATAGGCTCCAGCGGTGCAGTTATGTGGACTGCAATATGGATACATGGCTTCTGGTGATATGAGGCTGATTTGTTTTTGCGGTGTTTATTGTGCAGTAAAAATTACTCAGCAACATAATTTTTCAGGTTGGTATGATTATGGTGATACCAAACTTGCATTGTTTTTTTATTTAGGTGGTAAAAATTTTTTGAAAGTTTGTAGAAATAAATTTTGGTTTGTGTTGTCGTTTTCTGAGACCCATAACATTATAATTTTTCAGTTGATGGAGCTGTGTCAGGGCTTTTTTGTGTGGCAAGCTGACATTTTTATTGATACTTATTTGTGGGCATCTCCCGGGGACGGTGCGGGTTCAGCTCCTGAACCCGCTACATACAGGGAGACCCAAAGTAGGAGGTGCAATTGCATCCTATGTCGGGAAAGGGTTAATGTCCTATAAGATATCATTCTTTTGATAGAATAAACTAATACAGATTTTTGTTATCTTAGTTCTCAGAGGATCTGGAAGGACGACTGAAAAATTCAAGCCTCGTCCTACACTGCCTAATGTACTTGACATCGCTGAGCCTGAGCCGACATTTATGAAGGAGATAACAACTAAGAAAAAATCCTTCAAAATATTATTGGCAGTCAGCGTCATCATCATCATACTGATTGCTGCAATATGGTATTTATCCTTTATAATCAACAAATAATTATGTACTTGTAGATGAGAATTTAGAGCTACATGTAAATAGCAGATATAACATAACGTATGTACTGTTTTTTTTCAGCATTTTCATCTGCATAAAGCGCTGTAAAAAATGGAAACGGCAAAAGCCTCTGGAAGAAAACCCAGGACAGAAGGCAAAAGGTCAGGCACGACCTTATCAAACTGTCTGATCTGACAACAAATGACAAAAATATTCCCAAAACTCTTCATTCCATAACTACCCTAAAAAAACCTCCCCAATCCCTAAAAAAGAACTTCTCCCAATCCTATCCTAGAAAAGCCCCAGTCTTTCCTCTCCCTATTCCTTTCTTCCAAAATAAATTGATAATTGAACATATAATGACTGCAGCATTTCTTTTTCATTAGTTTCTGGACTATTTACACAGGCAGAAAAACAACGATGGGGACAGTACGATCTCTAATACAATTGTTCTGTCTCATATACAGCACATGTTAGCGGTAACACATGACCTGTTTACACGGGGCGATATGCAGCTGATAACAATCATTTTTATGTATGCACAGAAATCCAATTAGTTCATGTTAGAACCCTCCTGTTTGTTTGTTTTTCTTTCCTGTGTTTTGCGGTCATGTGACCATTTGCCTTTATATTCTAGCTCCGCCCTTTTGGCTGTGCTGGACTTCAGTTTTTGACTGCTTCTCTAGCCAGGTGCTTCTGTGCCTATCTGGCAGCTCGCTTTGTCCTTCTGGGCCCTTTAGTACCTTTTTGTCAGTTTGTATTTTTGTGTTCTGCAACTACTTCTCTGTTTAGGAGGTGTCCCATTTTTGTCCCAGTCCTTAGTTCTTTTAGGGACCCCTTCCCTAATGCTATAGGTCTCCGTTTAGACTAGCCGAGGACTAAGGCGGGTCTGTTCGCTAGGAACAGGCAGCCCGCTACATCGTAGGGATTCAGCTTAGTCTTATTGTAGGAACAGCCTTCCCCTATCTTTCCTTAGTTCATGTTACAGATCATAACAGTAAGTCCAGCCCAAAAAACTAAAAGGAAAGCAATCCGGGGATCAGTATGGTTTCCGTCCAAGATTTGGCTCAACGCCTGCAGGGATTATCTCTGGAGGTGGCCAAACTCCAGCAACACATGAGTGGCTCTTCTGGAGCGCATTTTGTGGAACCAAAGGTAGGACTGCCTGATGTTTTTTATGGTAAACAGCAAGATTATTTTTCCTTTATAAATGCTTGTTTGTTATATTTTCGTTTGAGACCAAGGTCCTCTGGGAATGAATCACAGCGCATTGGTTTTATTATGTCACTTTTTGCGCAAGGAACCACAAGGGTGGGCCTTTTCTCTCCAACCTAATGATCCGTGTTTTAGGTTGGTAGAAGAATTTTTTTCTGCTATGGGGCTATTATATGATGATCCTGATCGAATCTCATCTGCTGAGACAGAACTCAGGCGTTTGAATCAGGGGTCAGGTGATGTTGAAAATTATTGCACACACTTCAGAAGGTGGTCCTCAGAAGTTAAATGGAATGATGCGGCGCTTAAATGTTTATTTCTTGCTGGTCTAAGTGAAAGGGTTAAGGATCTGCTAATTGCATTCCCTGCACCTGAGACCTTGCAGGATGCCATGCAATTAGCTATACGTGTGGACAGGAGACTGAGGTCCAGGGTGAAGGATGTAAAAACTCCTGTAACGTCAGGTCCTAGTCCCCAGGAAATCTGCTCGGACGGCGGAAAACCAATGGAGGTTGGGGCGATGTCACTCTGCTCTCAGGAAAGAGACCGGAGGTTTGCCAAGGGATTGTGTCTTTATTGTGGTAAAGCTGACCATTTGATTAAGAATAGTGTTGAGCGAGCATGCTCGACACTGCTTGGTACTCACCCGAGCATCACGCTACTCGGGTTGTTCAGCGAGCACTGAGCATTTCCGAGTTACTCGGGCGGGAGCTCGGGTCTCCGCCCTGCATGTTTGGCGCTCTTTACAGAGCCAATGAACATGCAGCGATTGCCCGCCAGTCACTGTAATGCCGCAGCCATGTTGTTTGTGGGAATTACAGTGATTGGCTGGCCACACAGCGTCACATCGAGTGTTTAAAACCGGGCGCCGCCATCTTGGACACAGTCGCTCCGGATTAGACAGTGTAGGGACAGCGCTGCTGAGCTAGGGAGAGATTTTTCCTGCGAAATAGTTAGTGTAGGGTCTGTAAAGGCTGCCAGAACAAACAAACAGTCCTTCTCAGGACTAATATCCATCCCAGATATCAGGCAGGCAGGCTGTATAGGAGACGCAGTGGTTATACCAGCAAACGCTGCATTACAGTCCTGTGTGCTCCTGTTTCTGAAATTGCTGGACTTAGCTCCAGGTCTCGGGGGCCAGTAAAAATCCTTTTTTTTTCATCTAAATCCTCTTTTTTTTTTTCCTCCTTCACACTGTACAAATACCCGTCTTATTAACCTATTGGTGTCCGTCCCCCCCCCCCCCCAAAAAAAAGTGTGTCTCTGTTTATATCTGTTGAAAAGAGTCTGGTATAGGCCACAGAAACAGAAGTGTGGTTTTGCAGTTCCACGGGTCAAATCTCTGTAGTATCCAGCTTTGGGCCTTTTGTATATAAAAGAAAAACTGTTTGAGTGTGTCGCTCACTGTTGAGCCGCAAATCTATATATTTAAAAAAGTCTGGTATACACCAGTAAATTAAAACTGTGGTTTTGCTGTTCCACTGTAAAAAATCTCTATTATCCTGCTTTTCGCATTTTTTGCAGTAAAAAAAAAAAAAAATTGCAATCGTGTCTCCCTGATTGTCCAGACACAAAAATATATCTGTTGAAAATAGTCTGTTGTAGGCCCGACAAATCCCAGTGTGGTTTTGCAGTTCCACGGGTCAAATCTCTGTAGTATCCAGTTTTGGGCCTTTTGTATGTAAAAAAAACAGTTTGAGTGTGTCGCTCACTGTTCAGCCGCAAATATATATATTTAAAATTTTATGGTATACCCCAGTAAACAATAACTGTGGTTTTGCCATTCCACGGTAAAAAATCTCTGTTATTCAGATTTTGGTATTTTTTCCGTAAAGAAAAACAGTAATAGTTTATCCCTGATTGTTCTGATTGTTTAAAAGAGTCCGGTGTAGGCCAGAGAAATAGACCTGTGGTTTTCCTCTTCCACGGTTCTAATCTCCTTTTTATTACCCTTTTTCCATTGATAGAGTGAGTGTAACCTATTTTACTTCCTTTACAATGGGCAAGGCGCGTGGCAAGGGACGTGGAAGTGGACGTTCTGGTGATGGTGCGTGCAGAGGACGGGGCCGTGGCCAAGGTGAAAATGTGCCACAACCAACAGCCACATCTTCTCGCTCCCACTTCTTGACCGAATTACTAGGGAAGCACAGAACAACACCAGTATTGCGAACTGATCCACTTGAAGTGGTGGAAGAGGAGATCCCATGTAGCCATGCTCAAATATTTGAACAGCCACGGCCACAGGAAGTCGACGCTGGCAATTTGTCACAAGACGTGGACGATGACGAGACACAATTGCCAGGAAGTGAGGAGGAGGACCGTGGTGCGCAAGTGGAAGAGGAGGAGGTGGTGGATGATCTAGTAACTGACCCAACGTGGCAGGAGAACATGCAGAGTGAGGCCAGCAGCACACAGGGGGAGGGAGTCAGAGTACCCCAACAGGCAGGAAGAAGCAGTGTGGTGGCCGCAGACAGAAGACGGCCTACCGTTCCCTGTAACACCAACACGAGGGACATTGCCAGTACAAGCGGTAGGTCTTCCAGAGTCTGGAATTTTTTTAAAGACTCTGCTGATAACACCAAAAAGGCCATTTGTACCACCTGCCATGCCAGCATCAGCAGGGGTGACAAAACTACCAGCCTGACCACCACCAGCATGATCAGGCACATGGCAGCAAAGCACCCGACTGTGTGGGGTGAACCCCAGGGTCCACGACCAGTGTCAGCGGGTGGCACCACTGCTTCTTCCGCTGTTGTGCATGCAATAGAAACCCCTGTTGTGTGCGCAAGGCAATCCCCTGTCCATACTGCATGTAAAGATGCCCCCTCCTCTCAGTCTTCACTTGTTATGGCAGTTTCTCAAGAAACAGCATCAACGTCCACATCCACGTCCCACCGCAGCGTTCATTTGTCCATATCCCAGACCTTTGAACGAAAGCGGAAATTCGCAGCTAACGCCCCACAGGCCACAGTCCTAAATTCGCACATTTCACGACTGCTTGCGTTGGAAATGCTGCCTTTTAGGCTGGTGGAGACGGAATCCTTCCGCAACCTTATGGAGGTGGCCGTCCCTTGGTACTCGGTCCCCATCCGACACTATTTTGCCCGGTGTGCCATCCCCGCACTACACAAGCACGTGACCCCAAACATCTGCCGTGCCCTCAACAACGCAGTTACTGGGAGAGTCCACCTGACAACGGATGCGTGGACAAGTGCTTGTGGCCAGGGACGGTACATCTCCCTGACGGCACACTGGGTAAAGATAGTGGAAGCCGGGACCCAGTCGGACCTTGGGACGGAACACATACTCCCCACACCGAGGATTGCGGGCCCTATGTCAGTCAGCGTTGCCCCCACAGTGTACAGCTCCTGCGCATCATCCTCCTCATGCTCAGCCTCCATCTCAGATATCATCACATCAGTTACAAGCTGGAAGCACTGCAGTACTGCCTCCGCCAAGCGGCAACAGGCTGTGCTCATAAGCTTAGGTGATAAACCTCACACTGCTTGTGAGTTGTGGACAGCTGTGAAAGAGCAGGCAGATCTGTGGCTGAGACCGCTGAACCTACATCCAGGCATGATCGTGTGTGCCAAGGGCCGTAACCTAGTGGCGGCTCTGAGGCGAGGCGAGATCACACACGTACCATGCCTAGCTCATGTGCTTAACCTCGTGGTTCAGCGGTTTATTAAATCGTACACCGAGTTGCCAGATCTGCTCGTGAAAGTACGCCGCCTGTAAGCTCATTTTCGCAAGTCGGTTACAGCTTCCGCCGCCCTTGCTGTGTTGCAGCAGCATTTGCAGCTTCCGGCACACCGACTGGTGTGTGATGTCCCCACACGTTGGAACTCTACCCTCCACATGTTGCTAAGGATTTGTGAGCAGAAGAGAGCAGTTGTGGAGTACCAGTTGCAACTAGGCCATTGATATTCAGGTCAGACTTCACACATAAGACCTCAGGAGTGGACCTGGATGTCTGACATATATACAATCCTGACAAACTTTGAGGAGGCCACCAAGATGGTGAGTGGCGATGACGCCATCATTAGTGTCAGCATCCCACTTGTCTGTTTTTTGCAACGCTCTCTGCAGAGAATTAAAGAGGAGGCATTGCAGCACGTAGCGGCGATTACACACAGCCCAGCCTCATCTCATCACAACGTGCATTGGGGGACAATGAGGGAGAGGAGGAGGAGGAGGAAGAACAGGAGCTGGTATCATGCGCTGTAGACGGTAGTACCTCTGCAACTGTCATACCGTCGGTTCAGCGTGGGTGGCCTGAGGACAGGGGGGGGTAGGAGGAGGAGGAGGAGAGCATGGTCAGTCGTCATCTTGGTGAGGACAAGGAAATCTTGCCCGTTACCAGTCTGGCACGCATGGCTGACTTTATGTTACGCTGCCTTAACCGTGACCCTCGCGTCGTCAAAATGTTGGTTGACAGTCATTACTGGTTGGTGACACTTGTAGACCCCCCCTACAAGGAGAACTTTCACTCTCTTATTCCTGACGTGGAGAGGTCTACAAAAATGGGGCAGTACCAGAAGGCCCTTGCTGCAGAACTGTTAAATAAATTCCCATCTGAACACGCTAGCGGCAGAGGTCACAGTTAGTTGTTGCCCAACCAAGGCGTACATGCAAGAGAGACGCAACTCCAATCCAGCAGAGGCAGGGGAACACTGTCAATGTTCTGGGACAGTTTGCTCAGACCCTCCATTCGGACAGACCCTGATGCGCGGGGTACTCTCACAAGGAGTGGTAAATTTCCAAAAGATGGTGAGTGAGTACCTTGCCGACCGTACCGGCGTCCTCCGAGATTCCTCTGTGCCTTTTAATTATTGGGTATCCAAGCTGGACACTTGGAATGAACTCGCTCTGTACGCCTTGGAGGTCCTGGCCTGCCCTGCCGCTGGCGTGTTATCGGAGCATGTTTTTAGTGCCGCTGGGGGAATTATAACTGATAAGCGCACTCGCCTGTCAACTGACAATGCTGACAAGCTGACCCTTATCAAAATGAACAAGGGCTGGATTGGGCCAGACTTCTCATCACCACCAAATGACAGCAGAGTAACATAAAGTCAAATCCACTGTGTTATTTCGGGAGGTGTATTCACATGCACCGCTTCACACCCACACATGGGTATACGCTTCCTCATTTCGGCTGTTTTTTGTTCTTCTCCTTATCCTCAGTCTCCACCACCACTATACCACCAGGGTGACCGTGGTCCGTGTTGCCATTATTGAAAGTTCCTCCATCCTGGCTTTTGTCAGGTTTTGCTTGGAAGGCATAAGCAAAGACTGAGGGAGACCCACTCCCCAATAATGGGAATAATATTTTTAAGATGCTGTACTGTATGGCTCTTCCAAGGGGCATTAAAACTGTCTTGTTATACCACTCTGACCTCCACGTCTCTTCTGAGGGGCATTAAAAGCGTCTTGTTATACCACTCTGACCTCCACGTCTCTTCTGAGGGGCATTAAAAGCGTCTTGTTATACCACTCTGACCTCCACGTCTCTTGTAAGGGGCATTAAAACCGTCTTGATATACCACTCTGGCCTCCACATCTCTTGTAAAGGACATTAAAACCATCTTGTTATACCACTCTGACCTCCACGTCTCTTGTAAGGGGCATTAAAAGCGTCTTGTTATACCACTCTGACCTCCACGTCTCTTCTGAGGGGCATTAAAAGCGTCTTGTTATACACTTTGACCTCCACGTCTCTTCTGAGGGGCATTAAAAGCGTCTTAAGCTACAGGGACCTCCACGACTCTTCAAACGGGCATTGCATTTCCTCATAATTTTTGGAAGCTTTTGCTTGGAAGGCATAAGCAAATACTATGGGAGACCCACTCCCCAATAATGGGACTAATGTTTGTAATATGCTGTACTGCATGGCTCTTGTAAGAGGCATTGCAAGTTGCTCCATCCTAATTTTTGGAAGCTTTTGCTTGGAAGGCATAAGCAAATACTATGGGAGACCCACTCCCCAATAATGGGACTAATGTTTGTAATATGCTGCACTGCATGGCTCTTGTAAGAGGCATTGCAAGTTTCTACATCCTAATTTTTGGAAGCTTTTGCTTGGAAGGCATAAGCAAATACTATGGGAGACCCACTCCCCATTAATGAGACTAATGTTTGTAATATGCTGTACTGCATGGCTCTTGTAAGAGGCATTGCAAGTTGCTCCGTCTTAATTTTTGGAAGCTTTTGCTTGTAAGGCATAAGCAAATACTATGGGAGACCCACTCCCCAATAATGTGACTTATTTTTGTAATATGCTGTACTGCATGGCTCTTGTAAGGGGCATTGCAAGTTGCTCCGTCCTAATTTTTGTAAGCTTTTGCTTGGAAGACATAAGCAAATACTATGGGAGACCCACTGCCCAATAATGGGACTAATGTTTGTAATATGCTGTACTGCATGGCTCTTGTAAGGGGCATTAAAACTGTCTTGTTAAGCTACTGTGACCTCAACGTCTCTTCCACGGGGCATTAAAACCGTCTTATTAAGCTACTGTGACCTCCACGTCTCTTCCACGGGGCATTGATATTGTGTTTTTATTCCACTGCGACCTCCACCACTCTTCCAAGGAGCATTAAAACCATCTTGTTAAGCTACTGTGACCTCCACGTCTCTTCCACGGGGCATTGATATTGTCTTTTTATTCCACTGCGATCTCAACGTCTCTTCCAAGGGGCATTAAAACCGTCTTCTTAAGCTACTGTGACCTCCACGTCTCTTTCAAGACGCATTAAAACCATTTTGTTAAACCACTCTGAACTCCACAGCTCTTCCAAGGGGCATTAAAACCGTCTTGTTAAGCTACTGTGAACTCCACGTCTCTTCCACGGGGCATTGATATTGTGTTTTTATTCCACTGCGACCTTCACCACTCTTCCAAGTGGCATGAAAACCATCTTGTTAAGCAACTGTGACCTCCACGTCTCTTTCACGGGGCATTGATATTGTGTTTTTAGTCCACTGCGACCTCCATCACTCTTCCAAGGGGCATTAAAACCGTCTTTTTAAGCTACTGTGACCTCCACGTCACTTCCACGGGGCATTGATATTGTTTTTTTATTCCACTGCGACCTCCACATCTCTTCCAAGGGGCATTAAAACAGTCTTGGTAAGCTACTGTAGGAAAAGAAAATCCCGGCACTCACGTGTTGATAATCAGTTGATTTATTCCACAACTCATACAAGACGTTTCAGCCTGTCCAAGGCTTTTTTCAATTGTGGTTAAATACATTCAGTCAAGACATTTATATACAGATCCACGGAAATGACATAATTCTCATTAACATAAAAAAGAGTAGACCAACAAGACAAAATATATACTGTATAACAAAACTTTACAACAACATACAAAAATTAAGCAATAATACACTTGAATTCCACAATAAAAAAGAACAAGTGAATTCATATATTTAAATAATCCCCAACTAAGTATAAGAACATATAGATCGCAGATTATAAAATTTATTGCATGAATGTACCACATTTCAATATCTATATTTCTCCATATTCTTTTTGCTAAATATATGTAACATTTCATAGTTTTTCCAGAAAAAAATTCCTTAATATTTTAAGATTTTTTAGTATTTCCCATAGAATCCAATATATCAATAACAAATAAATACATATATCTAAATAGTCTCCAACTAAATATAAGAATATACATCCTGAGATATGGATTCCATTTCATAAATATATCATAAATGTTCTAATCTAAATTTCTCAATGTTCTTTTTGTTAAACATATCCAACATTATATAATTTTTTTGGAAAAAATTCTTTCATATTTTAAGATTTTTTCAAAATATTTATTAGAACAAAACTGCTTGTTACATTAATATATACAACTGATTCCTCATGAACAGCCTGCATCAAGTGACTGAATCTATCCTTTATTTTCTTCTCCCTTGTAATCATATTAGTAAATACCTTATAAAGAGATCAATATACTGCCATATTCCCATAAATCCTAATTTACATCATAGAAAAAATTCATCATATTATTCCTATATCACTCCATATCTCATTATAAATTATAACTACATATAAAGCTACTGCTAAAGGAATAATCACAGACTTACGGGAATAGAGAACATCTGTATTGTAAGTGATTCTCACCTCCCCCAGATCGTTATCTGAGATAAGAGAGACTTTTTAAATTCATCCTTTGTTATCATCTATCCCCTAAACAAGACTTTATTTATTTCGTTAAAGGTGACAGTATAATTCATTGTCTCTCCATCATTCCTAGAGTTATCGTAACTACATAGGGAAACCGTCCATCTTACATCATGTCTTATCTCAGTTCTCAATCTCATTTAACCCAACAAAATATGGCAAGTATAATATGCATCCCATTTGTTCCCATGCAGATACTTCAGAAATTCATCGCATCTGGAATGTCTAAAAAGAGAAATAGGATGCATATATTACTCATTATCCTGGTCACATAATACCACTAACATCATATTCTCGATTCAGGCCATTTGGATATAAAGTTCCCAAAGTATATATCCAAAAGGCTTCTCTACGTAAAAGGATTTTTTTGATACTACCTCCTCTTCTCGGTTTATCTATTTGTTCTAAAACCTGATATTTCAATTGGGCTATTGAATGCCCTTTTTCCTTAAAATGTAATGGAAGGGGAAGCGAAGTATCACCACACCTGATAGTAGATTTATGTTTATTGACCCGTGTTCCCACTGACTGCATGGTTTCTCCAATATATGAAAAGCCGCACGGACATTTTATCTGGTAGAACTGAGATAAGACATGATGTAAGATGGACGGTTTCCCTATGTATTTACGATAACTCTAGGAATGATGGAGAGACAATGAATTATACTGTCACCTTTAACGAAATAAATAAAGTCTTGTTTAGGGGATAGATGATAACAAAGGATGAATTTAAAAAGTCTCTCTTATCTCAGATAACGATCTGGGGGAGGTGAGAATCACTTACAATACAGATGTTCTCTATTCCCATAAGTCTGTGATTATTCCTTTAGCAGTAACTTTATATGTAGTTATAATTTATAATGAGATATGGAGTGATATAGGAATAATATGATGAATTTTTTCTATGATGTAAATTAGGATTTATGGGAATATGGCAGTATATTGATCTCTTTATAAGGTATTTACTAATATGATTACAAGGGAGAAGAAAATAAAGGATAGATTCAGTCACTTGATGCAGGCTGTTCATGAGGAATCAGTTGTATATATTAATGTAACAAGCAGTTTTGTTCTAATAAATATTTTGAAAAAATCTTAAAATATGAAAGAATTTTTTCCAAAAAAATTATATAATGTTGGATATGTTTAACAAAAAGAACATTGAGAAATTTAGATTAGAACATTTATGATATATTTATGAAATGGAATCCATATCTCAGGATGTATATTCTTATATTTAGTTGGAGACTATTTAGATATATGTATTTATTTGTTATTGATATATTGGATTCTATGGGAAATATTAAAAAATCTTAAAATATTAAGGAATTTTTTTCTGGAAAAACTATGAAATGTTACATATATTTAGCAAAAAGAATATGGAGAAATATAGATATTGAAATGTGGTACATTCATGCAATAAATTTTATAATCTGCGATCTATATGTTCTTATACTTAGTTGGGGATTATTTAAATATATGAATTCACTTGTTCTTTTTTATTTTGGAATTCAAGTGTATTATTGCTTAATTTTTGTATGTTGTAAAGTTTTGTTATATATATTTTGTCTTGTTGGTCTACTCTTTTTTTATGTTAATGAGAATTATGTCATTTCCGTGGATCTGTATATAAATGTCTTGACTGAATGTATGTAACAACAATTGAAAAAAGCCTTGGACAGGCTGAAACGTCTTGTATGAGTTGTGGAATAAATCAACTGATTATCAACACGTGAGTGCCGGGATTTTCTTTTCCTACAGACATTGTCTTCCACGTGCACCACCCTAGCTATACGGAGTGCCGACTATTCCTTTTTGACATTGGTAAGCTACTGTGACCTCCACGTCTCTTTCAAGATGCATTAAAAACATCTTGTTAAACCACTCTGAACTCCACAGCTCTTCCAAGGGATATTTAAACCGTCTTGTTAAGCTACTGTGACTTCCACATCTCTTCCAAGGGGCAATAAAACCGTCTTATTAAGCTACTGTGACCTCCATGTCTCTTCCAAGGGGCATTGATATTGTCTTTTTATTCCACTGCGACCTCCAGCACTCTTCCAAGGGGCATTAAAACCATCTTGTTAAGCTACTGTGACCTCCACGTCTCTTCCACGGGGCATTGATATTGTCTTTTTATTCCACTGAGACCTCCATCACTCTTCCAAGGGGCATTAAAACCATCTTGTTAAGCTACTGTGACCTCCACGTCTCTTCCAAGGGGCATTAAAACCGTCTTGTTAAACCACTCTGAACTACACAGCTCTTCCGAGGGGAATTTAAAACGTCTTGTTAAGCTACTGTGACCTCCACGTCTCTTCCACGGGGCATTGATATTGTGTTTTTAGTCCACTGCGACCTCCATCACTCTTCCAAGGGGCATTAAAACCGTCTTGTTAAGCTAATGTGACCTCCACGTCTCTTCCAATGGGCAATAAAACCGTCTTTTTAAACCACTCTGAACTCCACAGCTCTTCCAAGGGGCATTGAAATGTTGTTTTTAATTACCTCTAACCTCCACGACTCTTCCAACGGGCATTGCATTTCCTCCTAATTTTAGTCAGTTTTGCTTTTCAATGCATAGGCGAAAACTAAGGGAGATCCACTCCCCAATAATGGGTAGAAGGTTTTTAGAAAGCTGTAATCCAAGTCTGTTTCAAGGGGCATTGCAGTTCCTCATAATTTTTGGAAAGCCTTCCATTCACTGCTTAGGCCAACAGTGTACAGGAGACCCAGTTGCTATAAATGGAAAAAACGGTTTCGTTAAGGTCCTCTGACCTCCATGTCACTTCCAAGGGGCATTGGAGTGCCTCGAAATTTTTGGTAGGGATTGCACTCACTGTATGCCCTATAACTGTGTAGCCGAACTGCTCCTTTTGGTACAGAAACATATCCTACAAGACATGTGTGGTTGACTGGCCTGATATTGATGTGAATGGTCCCTGTTCCTCCTGCTCTTTCTCCTTTGCCACCACCTCATCCATCATTCATCACCTGAAGCTTTGTTTTAACGGGAGTCATAGAACTGGGATAGTAGCAGGAAAACATCCAGCAATCCTCGGAGGAGGAAGGATATGCGCCAAAATGCAGACCACCTCAGGCCTAGCCGCTACTACATACATGTGCTTACATTCCAAGGAACAGAAAGTTAAGGAGATGGATGGCCTCATGAATGATCATGAATAATTTACTCGTTGTGTAGGAGGCCAAACACTGCTGCTGGCTACCTTCTGAAATTTGTGTTGAAGCCTGATTGACCCAGGACCCGCAATCCTCTATGTCTAGTGTTGCATCCCAGTGTCCAACTGTGTACCGGCTTCCACAATATTAACCCAGTGTGAAGGCGTCAGTGAGATGGACCATCCCTGGCCACATTCACTTGTCCACATGTTTGTGGTTAGGCTATCCTTTCCACTAAATGCACTGGGGAGGGCACATGTAATGTTTCGGCATGCGCGCTTGTGTATAAGGCGCACCGGGACAAATAGGGGCGGCTGGTGACCGAGTATGGACACCTGGCCGCCCCCTGGTGGCTGGGAACCAAGCGTGGACACCCGGCCACTGGGCGGCTGGGGACTGAGTATGGATGCCAGGCCGCCGACGCAGCCATGACGTGGTGGCCAGATTCCGCCTCCAGATGCCTAAAAGGCCCAATTTCTAGTGCAAGCAAGCAGTATGGTATTGCAGCCTGGGGGTGGGTGGGTGGCAGGCTGCATACTTGCGCTTGCATTGCAAGGAATGGGGAGGTACAATTGAACACTGCCCTGGGACAAGGACTTGCACGGGGATAGTTGCAAGTCTGCATCTTCTGATGCGGCAAGGATCACTTCTGATGGGAACACTTTTAGGCAGTGACCTGGGTGTCAGAGATGCTTCCAGGGGTCTTTCCCATGCTGTTCCCATGTCTTTTCAGCACTGTATGCATGTGTCACACTGCGCATGGCCAGACAAGGTTGTAAAATGATAAAATGACATTTCCCGGTGAATGCATTTGTCACGGTTGAAAGCAATACAAAAGTGCAAAAACGCATTAAAAATGTTACTTGTGAACATAGCCCAAGGTGTGGAGGAGTATTTTAGACTCTCCCAGAGGGATGGGGACGACTCAGTACCCGGGCCTTTGCCTGGCCTTTGGGGATGTCGCGGTGGTCGGCTCCCGGGCCCGTACCCTGGGGTCAGCTTTAAAAAGTGGATTATTTGTTAACTCTATGAAAGTTCGTTATGCCACCTGTGGTTTCTGGTGAGAATCACCAGCGATGTGGCAGTCCACTGAGGATGGTGAAAAGACAGCTCGATGGTATAGCTCCCCACAGGTGGAGCTAGGCCTCAGGGCAGCGTACGGAGAGGGGGGATGCAGGACAGGCGAGACCCAGCTGGGTCAGAGCAAGAACGGGGACGGACACGGTAGTCACTTCAGTATCTTTTACTGCTGGTAGTTCAGGCGCATCCCGGAGCACTGTAGGGTGAAGGGTGCATATCAGGATCCTCCCCAATGAGCGGGTGTAGGGCCTCCAGTTTCTTGCCTCTGCGTAGTAAGTTTCTGACCTGCCTGAAGCTAGGCCTAACTTTATCTCTGTCCTGCACCGGCTGACGTTGTGGTAGGGCCTTCTCTTGGAGTGCACACTCCCAGCTTACGGGGCCTATGTGTCTCCTGGCTCTGTTACGTATCAGCTCTCTGGTGAACCTGGGACCTGTAGTTCTCCAGGGATTCCGGTTATGCCTTACTGGGTCGTAGAGATCCCAGTAAGCTCGGACCCGGTGTCCGATATATGTTTCGGGGTGAGCTGGGTAAGCTCCTCTGCCCCCACTGCTACTCACTTTCCACTCGCCTTCGGCCACGCTCGGGCCCTCACTAGGCTACTCACACTAACGGCAGCTTGCCGCTCTTCACCGCTCTTACAGGCGTCGGCACAACTTGAGCTCTAACTGAGCTACTACTGGGTCTGGACTGTGCTCCACTGCAGCTGACTCCTCTCAGGCACATCTACTGCAGGAACTCTCTCAACAGACTTGACTCTCTGTAGACTCCAGACTAGACTGAGCTCGACTCTGTATTCAGGTCTGTACTTGCTGAACTCTCCAGAGGAACTTCTGAATCACTCTCTTGCCTAGCTCCACCTTCCCTATTTATATCCCTAATGGGCTCCCTCGGCTGGTCTGAGGTGGAACGTGGAGATGTGTGAATGTTTATGGGGGCCTCTTGTGGAGGATTCCATCAATGCACTCCCCTAGGATCTATGGCTCCAAGCACAGCTGGGCACCACATTTTTGTTTTTGGTTATTTATTTTACCTTATAAAAAAGTCTTTACCCTGGAAAGGATGTTCCTTAACATATTTCACAGGAAAACCATTTCAGTTTCATTTTTGAACGTTTTATTGTGAGCCTGTAAAAGTGGCTTAATACCTCTGACCACGTTGTTGACAGCAGTGACCTGGGGATCAGAAATGTTTCCTGGGGCAATCCCCATGCTGTCCCCATGTCATTTGAGCACTGTCACTATCGTTTTGGGCACTTTTCTACAGACTGCCGGGGGTGCCGCCGCAAAAATGCTCGGGTCTCCCATAGACTAACATTGGGCTCGTTGCTCGGGTCGAGCACCCGAGTATCACAGTGAGCTCGGCCTGAGCTTCGAGCACCCGAGCATTTTAGTGCTCACTCAACACTAGTAGCGAGTTCAAGAGTAGGAGAGATGCACGGGAGAAATCTTGTATGTGATTGTGGGAAGAGGAGATAAGAGGGGAGTAGAGAAGGATATCTTGTGAGGATTGGAGGTTGCGTGCAGGTAAGTACTGGGAGACTAGGTCACAGATGTACGGAGGAGACAGGTTTTGGATGACTTTGTATGCCAAACTTACGATTTTGAACTGGAGTCCGTGGCCAAAGGGGAGCAAAGGGGAGCCAGTGCAGGGATTGACAGAGGGGAAAAGCCGGAGAATAGTGGGGTGACAGGTGGATTAGTCGGCCAGCAGAGTTTAGGATAAATTAGAGAGGTGCAGGTGTATTAGAAGGGAGGCCACAGAGCAGGAGACTGCAGTAGTCGAAGTGGGAGATGATGAGGGCATGCACTAGTGTTTTTGCAGGTTCATGGTTGAGGAATATGGGAGTTTGAGTCAGCAGGAAGTGGAAAGGGCTTGGATCTCTGGTTTATAGGAGAGATCAGAGTCAAGCTTATGGGATTGGAGAGAGTGGACAGCCATTCTCTTTGATGGATAGGTCAGATGGCAGGGTTGAATGAGATGATGATTTTATTCATGTTAAGTTTTAGAAATTTAACAGTGAAGAAAGATGAAATAGTGGACAGGCATTGTAGTATTCTGTTTAGTAAGGAGGTGATATCAGGTCCAGAAAGGTAGATCTGTGTGTCATCAGTGTAGAGGTGATACTGAAAGCAGTGAGACTCTATGAGTTGTCTCAGGCCGAAGGTGTAGATGGAGAAGAGCAAGGGTCCTAGAACTAAACCTTGGGGGACACCGACAGATAGGGGGCAAGATGAGGAGGTGGTGTGTGAGTGGGAGACACTGAATGTCCTGTCTGTTAGGTTTGAGGAGATCCAAGATAAGGCCAAGGCTTTGATGCCAATAGATGAGAGAGTCCGTAGTAAGATGGAATGAGCCACTGTGTCGAAGTCAGATGACATTATCAGGAGGAGGAGGACAAAGTAGTGTCGTTTGGATTTGGTGGTTAGTAGGTCGTTGTTGACTCTAGTCAGGGCAGTTTCAGTGGAATAGTGCGGTAAGGGGTCAAAGAGGGAGCAGGAGGCGAGGTGGGAGGACAGTTCAAAATGGACGTGCTGTTTAAGGCATAGGAAAGAAGTGATATGGGCTGATAGCTAGCTACAGAGCACGGGTCAAGGGATGGCTTTTGGAGGATGGGTGTGATCGAAATATGCTTGAAGCATGAGGGGAAGACACCAGTTGTTAGTGACAGGTTGAAAAGGTGGGTTAGGGTTAGGATGAAGACTGTGGTAAGATTTGGAATGAGGTGGGACGGGATTGGGTCAAGTTCACAGGTAGTGAAATGTGATTTGGATAGTAAACAGGAGACTTGATCTTCTGTTATGGCGGAGAAGCTGGTTTTGGAGGAGGAGAGTTTAATTAGGAGGGGCTGTGGGGACTGTAGGCAAAAGCTGTGCCTTATGTTGTCAATCTTCTGCTTGAACAATGAGGCAAAGTCTTCAGCTGAGATGAGAGGAGAGGGAGGGGGAGCTGGATGACGGATTCTTCAGAGATGGCACCCCAATTACCCTTGTTTCCGTCCGCGTCACAACACTCCAACTGCCTAACTGACTGTGGAAAACCATAGATGCAGAGCTGTTCACACATTTTATTTCATGGGCATCAGAGGTATGCTCCAAATAGGAGGAAAGCATCTGCCCCATGCCCGATTTTTTTTCAGTTGGACCCGGGGCCGGATGAAGTAGGGTCCGAGAAGAATCTAGACCCTAGTCACCAGACGTTAAACCCCGGGGGTGGAGGTGATCGTGATGAGACTCAGATACCTGAGGCGCACGCAGACATTACTGTGCTGTCAGGGCAGAAAGAGGATGAGGGTGACTCTTAGTGCGATGAGTTAAAGAACAGAGAGGATGACGACAAAGTTGTAGATCCCACTGGTGTGAACCCAGAAGCACGCTGCTGAGTAGCTAGGACCCCTGCGGTGCACAACCAATAGGTCCAGTATGTTCTATAGCATACACTATAATTTGTCTAACCTGTGGTTCCGCCTAATGCGGTTACAGGTCGTGACCAGAAGAGGCTGTATGATCAGGCACAGCCTGATTGGCCGTTTTGCTGGGAGGACGAGGAGTGAATCCTGGACTTTTTAGCTTGATAGGCTAGCAGAAGACAATTCATGTCACAGCAGATGCCTTGGGGGAAATCCAAGTCTGCATCCAACCGTAGTCATCCTCCCAAAGTAATTCTTCCTCTCTGACAGGAGTCACAAAAACAGTTACACCTTTCCTCCGTAATCTGATCAGCTCCAAGAACACTGAACACTCTGAGCTTCCAGGATGTCACAATATTGTCCTGCTCAGTTAGCTTCCTATTCCAACTAATTAAAACACTATGAAATCTGCCATAGAGTCTGTTCCAGATGCAACAATGTCCTCTTGTGGCTGGAGTCCGATACTGCAACAATGTCTAATCATCCCCATCTCACACGCCTACCCTTAACAACCTCCTAAGCTAAATTGAAAGAAGAGACTACAATGCCCCTAGGAAGAATGAAATCAGGTTCCGTAATTTCAGACTCAGTGGGACAAAGACTCTGAGAGACAGCATCTTCCCGAACATTCTTGGTCAGGGACGAGTGGGAGAGGGGATTACATACAGCTATGCGATTGAGCTCACAAAAGTCAATACACGGTCTCAAACCACCATCCTTTTGGCCACAAAAAAGAACCCTGCTCCAACCGGGTATTTACAAGGGAGGATAAACCCATTCTTCAAATTTTCCTGAATATATACACTCATGTCTTGACTCTTGGGCTCTGACAGGTTAAAAATTCTGCCCTTAGGTAACTTTGATCCCTCAATGAGCTGGATGGAACAGTCATAAGTTCTATGTGGAGGTAATTTCTGTGAGGTCTCTTCGGAGAACACATGTAGGAAATCTGCCTCATACCACGGGACCTGGGAGGTGGAACCTATTACGTTAGGAGGCTTGATAATACAAAGTGATTGGCAGTTGGAGGATCACTTAACAATATCCCCCTTTTGCCAGTCAATAATAGGTTTATGAGTGCGAAGCCAAGGGAGACCTAGCACCGCAGCATTAGGAAGATCCTGTAAAATAAAAAAGCATGCCTCTTCCTAATGCAGCTATCCTGTTGTGATAGCTACTGGTTTAGCGGTGCGATACCCAATACTCTGGGCAAGGGGAGAATTTTCAAGAGAAGATAATGTTATGACGCATCCAAGGAGATAAGAGGAACCTCTAACTCCTTGGCCACAGCAACATTAAAAATACTTATCTCAGCCAAGAAATCAACAAAAGCATTACCCTCTACATGCTTACTGCTAATTGTGATAGCAAAAAGTAAAAGTAATTTCTGTGCTAGGGGTACCTGAGCACCTAACTGGGGATCCACGAACCTAGTTAGGCGCGATCGTTTCCTGCCGGCTCCAGACGTGGACATTTATGAAACAGATGGCGCGAAGAACCACATAAAAGACACTGTTGCCGACGCCATCTTTGCTGCCTTGACTCCCGAGAGGTACCAACCTCCATCAAGTCATACAGCTAAAGTCTCGGCGGCCTCCAACAACCAGGGAGGAGAATGATGCACTAGCATATTTTAATATGTTTATTAATTCCAGACAGGAAAGTACTACGAAGAGCAGTATCATTCCACTCAGTCTATGGCCAGTCTATGGCCAATCTACAAAACTGAGTGCAATAGTCCTCCGCAGTGAGGTCCCGCTGACACAATGCCTTAAGATGGTATTCAGCTAAGGCCACCTGGCTCATCATAAATCTGCCCCATAGCCTTAAAAAACTAATCCACTGATGAGAGTATGGGTGATCCTGAGGGTAATAAAAATGCCCAAGACTGGGGATGCCCTCTAAGAAGGGAAAGACCCACCCGAGTACCTTCATTCCCAGAGGAAGCAGGGCAAAGTTGGAAATATAATTTTTACCCCTCCTTAAACTTACTAAATAATTTCCGATCTCCCCCCCAAGAATCTTAGGTTCTATGGGAATGACCCCCGCTGCAGGACTAGGGTTAGAGCTTGCCTGTGTCTGGGGGACCCCCTGAGCCAGGGTCTGGCTGTGCTGGTCCACGGTGTCTGCCAAATCCTGGAACATTCCCAGAAGACCCTGTGCCTGGTCAGTAAGCTGTGACCGGATCCATTTTTTTAAAAAAATATATATATATTGTGGTAGAGTAGTTTGCTCTGCTGCACTCGGAGGTAGATACAGGACACTGTCTCTTTAAATGACTTGGTGGTTTATTATAAAAAACAGCATAAACTACGGCCAAGTGCATAACATAAACATGGCCTTTCTGGCATAACAGGATTCAAACAGGAAAAAAATACAGAACAGTCCTTACTTCGGCCAAGGTCCGGCCACTCAGGGTTAGCAACAGCACACAGTCCTGTCTAGCACATAAACACAAGCTCCTCTCTCTCAGGAGCTAGCTTCCATACACTGAACAACACCTGAGTGAAAAGGCTGACTATTTAAAGCCCAGACCACACCCTGGGGTCTAGATATGGTGAATGACCTCCCGCCCGCACTATGGTCATTCACCTATAAAACATGCTTTTTTTTAAATGGCTGATTAACCCTCTCTGCGCCTACTATGCAGGAGAAGACTTCCACGTTTCACATTACTGAAGCTAACAGCCTCAGTGAAACATATCTCCCCTTCAGTATTCTGCCAGTGTTTTTGTCACATATCCCCCCTCTCTGCCCAAAGTCGGGGGGTTTTATCATCTTCACTTGCTAAACATGGAAGTCTGGACAAGGCATTTGCGTTACCATGTAGTTTTCCCGGCCTGTGCTCCACCGAAAAATCAAAGTCCTTGAATGCTAGAAACCACCTAGTCACCTGGGCATTCGTCCCCATCCTCTCCCTCATCCATTTTAGAAGCGCATGATCTGACATTAGCCTGAATTTCTGGCCTAATAAGTAGTATCTCAGGGTGTCAATTGCCCACTTGATGGCCAGGCACTCTTTTTCCACAAAAGCATAGTTCTTTTCGCAGGCCAAGAGTTTTCTGCTTAGATAAAGAATGGGATGTTCCTCGCTGTCTTTGTACCTGCAGGTCGGTCAGGGGTGCCGCTATCATGGCAAAATTCGGGATAAATCACCGATAGTATCCCACGAGTCCCAGAAACGCCCGAACCTGTTTCTTGGAGACCAGTTGCGGGAAATTCTGGATGGCTTCCACCTTGTTCACTTGCGGCTTTATTTCTCCCTATCTAATGACATAGCTCAGGTATTGTGCCTCGTCTTTTCCTATGGTGCATTATTTGGGGTTTATGGTAAACCCGGCCTTATTCCATACCCCCAGTACTGCCTGGAGCTTCTGTAGGTGACTTCTCCAGTCTGGGCTGAAGATCACAATGTTGTCCAGGTAAGCAGCGGTATACTGCTTGTATGAGGCTAGGATCCTGTCCATGGCCCTCTGGAAGGTAGCTGGGGCTCCCTGCAGACCGAATGGCATCCTGGTGTACTGAAAATACCCGTTGGATGTAGAGAAGACAGTTTTCTCCTTGGCACCTGGGGACAAGAGAATTGGCCAGTACCCCTTTATTAGGTCCAAGGTAGTGATGTACCTGGCAGGCCCCAGTCTATCAATAAGTTCATCGACCCTCGGCATCAAATATAGACACTTTGTTTAGTTTTCTGTAATTGTTACAGAATCGCCATTCTCCGTATTGCTTCGGTACAACAACAATTTGGCTGGACCAGCTACTCTTAAACTCCTCGATGACGCCCAGGCTCAACATTCTCCACACCTCCTTGGAGATTACCTTGCGGCGGGCTTCAGGGATTTTATATGGCCTCTGGCTCAGCCGTACATGCGGTTCTGTCAAGAACTCATGCTCCACAACCTTCGTACATCCGGGCAACTCTGAGAACAGGTCTCGGTTTCTCTTCAGCAGTTCTTCACACTGTTGTTTTTGGGCCGGTGATAGTGTCTCTGCCACTGTGATATCCTCGACCCTGGCTTCAGAATTGGCCCCCAGACACGTAGTTTCCACCGGTTCTCTGTCCCACCACGGCTTAAGCAAGTTGATGTGGTAGATTTGGTGAAGCTTTCTTCTTCCTGGCTGATGGATTTTGTAATTGACTTCACTCAACTTCTCGACCACCTCGTACGGCCCTTGACACTTGGCCAGAAATTTACTTTTAACCGTGGGTATTAATACTAATACCCGGTCTCCAGTGCTGAATTGTCTCAGCCTTGCCGCCGATTGTAGATCGTCGCCGGGGCTTCTTGTGCCTGTAGGAGGCTCTCCTTCACAACTGGCATCACCGTCCTGATCTGGTTCTGCATTTGGGCCACATGCTTGATGACGCTCCGGTGGAGTGTAATCTCTGCTTCTCAGGTTTCCTTCGCTATGTCCAGAAGTCCCTGAGGATGCTGTCTGTATAGCAGCTCAAACAGTTAGAAGCTCGTAGAGCTCTGGGGAACTTCCCTAATGGAGAACAGCAGGCATGGCAGTAGGCAATCCCAGTCTCACCTATCATTCTACACGACCTTCAGCATTGACTTCAAGGTTTTGTTGAATCTCTCCACCAGGCCTTCTGTCTGCGGATGGCATACAGACATCCGGAGTTGTGTAATCTGGAATGCCTTACACAACTCCCTCATCATCTGAGACATAAAAGGAGTTCCCTGGTTCATCAGGATCTCCTTTGGCAGGTCCGTCCGGAAGAAAATATGCAAAAACTCTGGCGATACTCCTGGCGGAGAATTTTCTCAATGGTACCGCCTCCGGATACCGAGTTGCAACACTACCAGGATGTATTGGTGTCCCCTGGCGGACTTGATCAGGGGCCCGACAAGGTCCATGTCAATCTGGTCAAATGGGACCTCTATAGTAGGCAACAGTACTAGGGGACTGCGGAAGTGAGATATGGGAGCAGTTAGCAGACAGGTGGGGTAGGACCGGCAGTAATTCACAATCTCTCGGTGACATCCAGGCCAGTAGAACCTGTGCAGGACCCATTCCCAACTTTGGTCTACCCCTAGATGCCCACCGAACAAATATGAAAATGGGCAGAGTCTAAAACCTTACACCTATAGGGACCCGACACCACCAACTGCTCTATCATTTCCCCTCTTGGCTTAGTGACACGATAAAGAAGTTTCTCAACCTGGGAACCTGGTGTCAGTCCCCGGCTCTTGAGCAACCCAATTGATTACACACACATTATGAAATGCATTCTTCAAGGTAAGATCCTGCATTTGAGCAGTACCAAAATTTCCCCCAGAAACTCCCGATTCAGGAATCTTGGCCTCTTGGGTCACCGTCTCGTCCTCATCACCGGCAAAGACACAAAGGGGGAATTCATCTGGCACTGACTGCATTGGGACTTCACCATGGTGTAAACGGCTCCTTCCTGAGTCACATGGTATGTCTGCTTTCCGCCATAACTCCCAGAACAGGCTAAAGTCCCGCCCTATTATTACTGGATGTAGCAAGTCCTTAACCACCTGACCTCATGGGACTCATCCTCACAGTTAGTTTGTATGGTCACTCTGGCCACAAGGTAATCCTTGGCATCCCCGTGAATACATCGTACCCACACGCGTTTCCTGGGGATCAACTGGTGGGGAAGTGTGGCCCTAACCAGAGTCACAAAACTCCCCGAGTCCAAGAGTCCTGTTACCAACACCCCATTTATGGTCACGAGACATGACTGCAGGCGGGATAAGCATAGAAGAAACAGCGGCATCCCAGGCTACAATGCATTTGCTTGGAGGATAAGGGGCAGTGGGCAGCTATCTGGCCTGGGCCGTGACAGCTCCAAAATATAGGAGAGGCCTGCTTTCCCAAGGAACCCTTGACCCCCTGATACCATTTGACCAGCCTGACCAGTTCATCCGCATTCCGGGGATCACCCTGGGCAACCCAAGTCTATATCGGCCTCGGCAGGTAATGCACACATAGGTCCATCACCACTCACTCTACCATCTGCGCCGGGGTAGAGTACTCCGGCTGCAGCCATTTTTGGACCAAATGCAACAGGTCAACCATTTGGGACCAACGGAGTTATTAGCGGTGATAAGCTCAGCAGTGAACTCGCTGTGCCCTAACAGTCATTGTTAGCCCCAAGCGTGCTAAAATTTTAGATTTTAACTTTCCATATTCCTTGGCATCTTGCAAGGCCATGTCATAATATGCATTTTGGGGTGTGAATGTACAATTTCAGGTATGGTGCCAGCACCTCAGCCCATTGTTCTGGCGGGAGTTTCTCCCTCTCGGCGACCCTTTCATTAACTGTCAGAAAGGCCTCGTCACCCGGGGTCATTTTTTGCATCACACGTCTTACTGTCTTCTGGACATCGAAGTCATCAGCCGGACCTGACGGTGGAGTGGTCTGTTGGCCCTGGATGACGGTCGCCAAAAGCTGCATCTGCTGCTGCTGATCCTGCTGCTGTTGATGCATCTGCTGTAGCAGCAGCTTGTTTGTCTCTTGCTGCTGCTGTTGCATCAGAACCAGGTGTTTTATTACGTCCTCCATGCTGCCAGACATCACTTGCTGGCTGGTGTCCTCTACCCAGGACATACAACATAGCAGCTACACAAATTCCTGGATCGTTGCACGCATCCGAGACACCACTTGTGGTAGAGTAGCTCGCTCTGCTGCACTCAGAGGTAGATACAGGACAGTCTATTTAAATGGTTTAAATGGTGTTTTTTTATAAGAAGCAGCATAAACGACGGCCAAGTGCATAACATAAACATGGCCTTTCTGGCATAACAACAAAACGGAAAAAGGTACAGAACAGTCCTTACTTCGGCCGAGGTCCGGCCACTCAGGGTTAGCAAAAGCACAACGTCCAGTTTAGTACATAAACACAAGCTCCTCTCTCTCAGGAGCTAGCTTCCACACACTGAACAACAACTGAGCAAAAAAGGTGGCTATTTAAAGCCCAGACCACACCCTGGTTGGAGATATGGCAAATGACCTACCACTCGGGCTATGATCATTCACCTATAAAACATGCCCTTTTTAAATAGCTGATTAACCCTCTCTGCACCTACTATGCATGAGAATACTTCCACGTTTCACATCACTGAAGCTAACAGCCTCAGTGAAAAATATCTCCCATCCAGTATTCTGCCAGTGACTTTGTCACTATATATACAGTACAGACCAAAAGTTTGGACACACCTTCTCATTTAAAGATTATTCTGTATTTTCATGACTATGAAAATTGTACATTCACACTGAAGGCATCAAAACTATGAATTAACACATATGGAATTATATACTTAACAAAAAAGTGTGAAACAACTGAAAATATGTCTTATATTCTACGTTCTTCAACGTAGCCACCTTTTGCTTTGATGACTGCTTTGCACACTCTTGGCATTATCTTGATGAGCTTCAAGAGGTAGTCATCGGAAATGGTCTTCCAACAATCTTGAAGGAGTTCCCAGAGATGCTTAGCACTTGTTGACCCTTTTGCCTTCACTCTGCGGTCCAGCTCATCCAAAACCATCTCGATTGGGTTCAGGTCTGGTGACTGTGGAGGCCAGGTCATCTGGGGTAGCACCCCATCACTCTCCTTCTTGGTCAAATAGCCCTTACACAGCCTGGAGGTGTGTTTGGGGTCATTGTCCTGTTGAAAAATAAATGATGGTCCAACTAAACGCAAACCGGATGGAATAGCATGCCTCTGCAAGATGCTGTGGTAGCCATGCTGGTTCAGTATGCCTTCAACTTTGAATAAATCTCCAACAGTGTCACCAGCAAAGCACCCCCACACCATCACACCTCCTCCTCCAAGCTTCACGGTGGGAACCAGTCATGTAGAGTCCATCCGTTCACCTTTTCTGCGTCGCACAAAGATACGTGATTGGAACCAAAGATCTCAAATTTGAACTCATCAGACCAAAGCACAAATTTCCACTGGTCTAATGTCCATTCCTTGTGTTCTTTAGCCCAAACAAGTCTCTTCTGCTTGTTGCCTGTCCTTAGCAGTGGTCTCCTAGCAGCTATTTTACCATGAAGGCCTGCTCCACAAAGTCTCCTCTTAACAGTTGTTGAAGAGATGTGTCTGCTGCTAAAACTCTGTGTGGCATTGACCTGGTCTCTAATCTGAGCTGCTGTTAACCTGCGATTTCTGAGGCTGGTGACTCGGATAAACTTATCCTCAGAAGCAGAGGTGACTCTTGGTCTTCCTTTCCTGGGGCGGTCCTCATGTGAGTCAGTTTCTTTGTAGCGCTTAATGGTTTTTGCAACTGCACTTGGGGACACTTTCAAAGTTTTCCCAATTTTTCGGACTCACTGACCTTCATTTCTTAAAGTAATGATGGTCAATCATTTTTCTTTACTTAGCTGCTTTTTTCTTGCCATAATACAAATTCTAACAGTCTATTCAGTAGGACTATCAGCTGTGTATCCACCAGACTTCTGTACAACACAACTGATGGTCCCAACCCCATTTATAAGGCAAGAAATCCCACTTACTAAACCGGACAGGGCACACCTGTGAAGTGAAAACCATTTCCGGTGACTACCTCTTGAAGCTCATCAAGAGAATGCCAAGAGTGTGCAAAGCAGTCATCAAAACAAAAGGTGGCTACTTTGAAGAACCTAGAATATAAGACATATTTTCAGTTGTTTTACACTTTTTTATTAAGTGTATAATTCCACATGTGTTAATTCATAGTTTTGATGCCTTCAGTGTGAATGTACAATTTTCATAGTCAAGAAAATACAGAAAAATCTTTAAATGAGAAGGTGTGTCCAAACTTTTGGTCTGTACTGTACATATAGCGTATGTGTGATGTTTCCACATATCTGCAAAAATCTACCAGATGAGGCCTGGAAATAAAACTCAGCTTCAATTACAATGCAAATCTAACTATAAGGTAAATGTTGCATTTCCAGGGATCTGATCTGCCCATTGTAGTTCTAGTTACTCTATATTATAGTTTTACGATTTCTATGTATTTAACGTGTGAATTGTGTTATCCTTCTGATAACTTATGTGTTTCTGGAAGTTATTTCTATATGTAATGTGGGCTAATTATTTTTTCCTTTTGACTTTCTAAAAGCTCACGTGTCACTGAGCATTATTTGCATATTTATTATGACATCATGGGCCTTTGTCACATAGTGATGTCATAAAGACACATTCCTTTAAGACAGTGTGTGAGGTTCTAAACTGTATCAGTGCTGTTGTCTTATTTCTGCGACATAGTTCTGTTTTCTCTGCGACCTTAGCGACTTGTGGCTACTGGAAGCGATTTGATTGATTTCGTTCAATATTTCTGGTTTTAACCAGACCAAAATGTGGCTTTTCCTGCTGATAACATCTTTCTTCGTTGGACCGTCTCTCTGCTGCATTGAATGTGACTCCAGAGGGGAAAAGGCTATGGAAAAGTTTAAGATCTTTATCAATAGCCAAGTCAATGAAGACTTAGATGACTTTGTGACCATCAAGCGGTTTGCCAAAACTGCTGAACAAGCAGTAGTGAAATATCTGGAAGATGAAGTTCTGATGCTGGGTAAGTCTCTCACTACTATTCGCTATATTTTCCTAAATCTCTCAATGCTAGATAGATATATATATATAAATAGATAGGTAGATAGATAGATACTGTACATACATGCATAGATAATAGATAATAAATAGAGGATGGATAATAGATAGATAGATAATAGACAGATAGATAATAAATATATAATAGATAGATAATAGACAGATAGATAATAAATAGATAGATAATAGAGAGAGAAATAGATAGATAATAAATAGATAGATAATAGAGAAATAGATATATAATAGATAGATAATAAATAGAGGATGGATAATTGATAGATACATAATAGACAGATAGATAATAAATAGATAGATAATGGAAAATAGATAGATATGACACCGATAATTATTGTATTTATTTCATTCCAGATAATTTCGCAATATCAGAAATAGCGTCAGAATATAAGAAATGTATTGATCTGATTGAGGAATCTGACTTTACAGGTAAATTCAACATTTTCATGTAGATAAAAATTCAGTTTCTCCTACTAATGCAAAATTGATCATAATGTTTTTGGGGGCTGGGGTGGGGGGCAAACACTAATAGATGAGTCGATTGTAATATCTGTCATTGTTCCTTCTCTTTGTATATTGCAGCCATCCAACTCCTTCAAACAGTTGGACTTCATTTCCAACGGCTGAAAGACAAAGTCCGGACTATTGTGGAGCAATCTAACACCAGTAAGTGAGATATTTCTTCTTGTGGAGCCGGCTGTGCATGGAATAGAAGCATTCCCCATGCTCCATGTACATATACACCTTCCAATATTGATGTATTGGAGGTAATAGGATACATACAAAGACTTAGTATCCAGATATTTCTGTAGTCCAAGAAAGGAATACTTTTTATTTATACCTATTATATACTGTATTTCACTGCTCTGTTGCTTTTTAATTAATAATTCTGCTTTTCTTGAATTCTCTTTTTAAGGGAGATGCCCCAATAAACGAGGTAAGTTCTTCTACAATACTACAATCCTTTCACAGCCTCATGTAGAAATACTAGTACAGACACAAACTCTAGGTTCCCCCATAGCCCCCTGTAAGATCGTTCCTCTTATTTCCTCCCCTCACTACAAGTCTGTAATGTCGTCCAGTCCAGGACATTCCTGTTACTGTATGAGTCTGACAACCAAAACTTTCACTAATTTGTCATTTCTCATTTTTCAGGTGTGAACAGCTGTGGTAAGTACATTTTATACTTTATTTCAGCCTCTTCATTGATTTTATTATTGTCTATATTATTAGAAGGTTTTAATACTGTACTTGCATTTCCCCAGGTTTAATGGTGCAAACCTATACTCACTGTGATACCTGCCTCAAGGAGAATATCATCTGTGCCGGCGGTCCTCCAGAAAATCAAGGTACTTTAAAAGATTTATTTTCTTAGCTAGAGAAAACATATAGGCCCCAATTCATGATTGAAATCTTACCAGAGCTCTGGCAGCAATGGTTTAAAAAATTCACAACATTTTTGGGCAAGTCGAAGTTGCGCAAGAGTTTTGCGAATTTTGGCTTTTTAAACCCCAGTTCCTCACAGCTCTGCCAAAATAAATGGAGCTGGGGTGGGACCGGTGTGTGATCCCACAGCTCATCTAATTGATGTCGAACTGTGGTGGTGTTCCTTACATCAGACATCTAACTCCAGTCAGGGACTGGAGTAAGATTTTTGGCAAGGCGCACAGAGGCATACACCACTTGTCACACGCTCCTCATTCATTAGGAGATATGCACCTCTTAATGTATTAGGAGCGTCCGACTCCTACAAGCACCCACCTTGATGAGTCGGAACCATTGTCATTTATGTAAATTATATTTGTAAAATATTTTCATTGTGATCTGCCAAGAGAAAGCTGTGACCGCTGACTGGTTGCTCACATATAAAGAGTATTACGTGTATGTTGGACACACATTGTGGTTGGCACTTTCTGGGGTCTCTGCGACTAGCACTGTAACACAGAGAGGCATATACATATATATACTGCGTATATATATATATTAGTGTAACACACAACATATAATGCCTGAGCTAATTAGAGTTTCTAATAATTATTATCTGGAGAGCTGATTAGATCCAGTAGCAGGATGGAGAGAATACTCCAATATATGACTCCCAGTAAAGCTCAGGTCATTGCCTATAAGCACAATCTTTCAGGGGAGGTTTGATATTACAATAATGTACTTATGAGAAGACGAAATGACGACTTTCCTCTGACTGGATGATGGGATTTATTGTATGATGTCTCTTCTCTTCACAGAGTACTTTGATAGATGCAGCTGTTTGTGCATTGAAAACAAATGTACCGGTAAGTATCATCCTATGTTCCTATATATACATTAATAGACTGTGTGTGCACAAGTGTTAGGCAATTTTATTGTTTGAAATGTACAAAAATACATTTCTGACATTTAAAAATATATATCAGTGACCAATATAGCCCCTCTTCATTACAGTAACTGTCATAAGCCTTCCATCCAAGGAGTCTGTCAGTTTCTTAATCTGTTGATGATCAATTTTTGGGAAACATTAACCACAGCTCCTCAGATGCTATTCACAGAGGGTGTACTGTTTTCCTTTACCGTAAAAATCCGTAAATAATGTCCTCTATTCTGACCCCTTTATTTATCAATGTTTTTTATTCTGAGCACCATCATATAACAATATCCTCCATCCTGAGCCCCTTCCTGGTATAATGTTCCTCCAATCTGAGCCCCTTCCTGGTATAATGTTCCCATTCTAGGCCCCTTCCTGGTATAATGTTCCCCATTCTGAGCCCTTTCCTGGTATAATGTTCCCCATTCTGAGCCCCTTCCTGGTATAATGTTCCCCATTCTGAGTCCCTTCCTGGTATAATATTCCCTATTCTGGGTCCCTTCCTGGTATAATGTTCCCCATTCTGGGTCCCTTCCTGGTATAATGTTCCCAATTCTGGGCCCTTTTAGTAACAATGTCCTGGATCCTGGGGCCCATCTTGGTCTAATATTCCCAATCTTGGGCCCCATCTAGTAATAATGTCTTCTCCTTTTCTCCTCTGCCTTTCTTTAATTTTTTTTTAAATAAACAATTCTCCTTACCTTCCTTTCACTTCACGACTTGCGTCATCCTCTTCTATGGCCAGCTCCGGCATGTCTGCTCCGAGAGACGCATGACATCACTGCTAGGTGCTGCCCGTGACAGTGACACCGGCGTCTGCTGTCAGTCTCTAATTGGCCTGGATGTGTATTGCGGTGCAGGGAGCCGGCAAGTCTTTATGCCGTAATACATTTCATCCGAGGATGCACATCCAGATTAAGTAGAACATGGTGTCGGCAGACCCCCACGGTCGTGCCCCTGTTCAGACTATTCAAGTTTATACAACATGAGTTGGAAAATACTCAGAAAAATGATGATATGATCAAAATACTCACTTGCCTAATAATTGTGCACACAGTGTAGTAACACACAAGACCCACAGTGCTCACTATATATTATAGTTTCTGAAGACTTCCAATAGGCCAGAGTTCATGGCTGACAATCTTGAAATGTATGAACATTATTCCGAATAATGAGATTCCTACAGGTTCTATAGGCAGAATATAAGGGACACTGGCAGTCGGTCTGTTGTCCATGTGCTGGTTACTGGGGGGAATATTACACATCCCGACATTATTATACTTATTTTAATATAATAAAACATGTTTAATGCTAAGTTAATATTTCATTATTTTTTTTTTTTTTCAGATTTGAAAACCGGATCTTCTTGTTCTCCCTGCAGAAACAATGAAGTCCATGTTTCTGAGACTTTACAGTGTGGAGGTGAGGAGATACTATAATGTGACCAGTTACTTTTAGCTATAGGCCCTGTTAGGATCATTCAGCCATGGAGGGTCCTTGTTGGAGTCGGGGTATCCCCGTAACAAGAAATACACAGACACATAGTGTATAATCAAGTACTGGGAAGCCCCTGAGCGCGTCTGCCTCTATAGGTGCTGTCCCTTTATTTATACTAATAATCATAGTTTTTTTGTCACACATGCGCAGTAAAATGCCTTTGTTTCACAAGCAGTGAAGTGATGATTCATAACAGTGGAATGTTGATAAGAAAGTTTCATAAGCAGAAAAGTGATAATTCATAGCAGTAGAAGGTTGCTGAGACAGCTAAAAACAAGTTACAATCTAATTTCTGGGCGTCAGTCCAAATGTCCAGATAAGGGAAGAATAACTTCATCTGTGTCTTACATCGTAGTCTTGGGTGAAGTATAACTCCTATCATCCTCTCAGTCCCCCCTTTGATTCTTCCTTATGGACTTTTGGTAGAAAACCTGGTCCGGGAGTTCTTTTCTTTCATATTCTTGAGTCCGTATTACAAAGCTTATTTATGCATATTAAAATAATTTTTAATCCTATTTTAAACACTACATATATGACTACTATAATTAGCACAATCTGTAATATACCTTGCAGAATTCCAGCCACCCAACCTCCAATACCCTTAAACCAGTTCTTTGGGTTGAGAAAGGAGAAGGTGTCTGACCACCAGCTATCTTTATTTTGGTCATTGTGTCTGTCATATTCATCCCGTAATCGTTGTATATCTGCCAGCTTGAACCTCATACTCATTGTACTGTTTGGATCTATGTAATGACAACAGGTTGGACCAATAATTTGACACATTCCTCCCTGGGCCGCAGTTAGGTAGTCTAACACTACAGTATGTTGATTAGTAACAATTATAAGTTGATTTTGGACAGCTATACTAGTATTAAGTATATCCATAATATCCCATATCTGATCATCTAGATAGTCGGTGGCCTGAACTAATTTATCCCACATCTGCATCAACATTGGATACACAAAGAAAGTGCTGAATATTTTATTAGGAATTCCCATTTGGACCACATGTGGCCTACCTGAAGGTCTAGGCGAGTTGTCGGCTGCTCTTTTGTATAGTGTGTGTTTAGGTACTGCTTGCATATCTACCTGCTGATTCTGAACTATAAATGTGGCCGGTGTTAAGCGTCCTAGAGTACATGCACCTTTTATTCCTACTGGGAGCCATTTGTATGCTCCATTTCCACAAATCCAGAAGGTTCCTTCAGGCAGATCCCATATTGCAGAGTGTTGGAGCACCAACCTATGTACCAAATCTAAAAATTTAGATACATTCTGAAGTATACACCAAGGGGGTTTTTGACCTAATGGACTACAGTATCCTGCATCTGGATTTTCACAAGTCGGTGTACCTGGGTCATATGCACTTGACTCATTACATAATATATTACCTGGTATCTTTGAACATGTATCATTGTTTCCATCGGGGAATAATTGTGAATATTTCCAACCATTATTGTGTATGTATTTTTCTACTATATCAGGTTTAAAAGGTTGAGAAGAAGATACTGTGCTACTAAAACTGAGTTGTATATTTTCTGTAGGAATTAACCCTAAGTCTGTTAGTCCCGTCTTATTTCTAGGAACCCATACACCTCCTTTAAACGCTAAATATTGTAAGTTGTTTATTTTTCCGGTCATATTACCTTGCCACCAGGGAAATCCCACCCACCCCACAACTGGGATGGCAACAGTGGTGTTCCATAATCTAGAATTAACGGTTTGGTTATTTGCTAATTTGTCTGAGCAATTAGTCCATGTAAACACTTCCTCAGGGGTCATGGGTACGGCCAGGAAGGGTATGCTCGTGGCTGATATTGGAGAATGCGTACAAATCCAACAGTCTGCTATTTTCTGTCCGCCATCGAGCAGCCCGTTTACCAATGTCTCATGATGTTTTATAAATTTATTATCTGCAGGTTTTGGGGAACTTAGTTTATCCCACAGGTCTCCCTGATCTATCGTTATAGCTAACACAAGTACAATCACCACTATTTCTTTTTGCAATGGCTTGCATGTACCCATGCTGATTTTCCTTCCAATTTTACTGCAGTTGGAGTTGTCAATAACACCTGATATGGACCCTCAAATCTGGGTTCTAGCGTTCTTCTGTTATGTCTTTTTACGTAAACTTCGTCTCCTGGTTGCAGCTTGTGCGTTCCCTCAATGGAATCAGGATCTGGAATGGAAGAGAACACTAAAGAGTGTATTTTAGACACATGCTTACATAAATTTTGTACATAAGCAGTTAAGCTTTCAGTTTCTAACATTAAAGTCTGTAGGAAATACAATCCTGTATTGGCAACTCTACCAAACAATATTTCATGGGGGGTGAGTTTGCTCTTTCCCTGGGGGGTGTTTCTGACTGAATACAATGCTATTGGGAGACACTCAGTCCATGGTTTCTGTGTTTCTGCCATGGCTTTCTGTATTTTTAACTTAAGTGTTCCATTCATTCTCTCAACCTTACCAGAACTCTGTGGGTGGTAAGGGGTGTGTAGTTCACTTTTTATACACAACATTTTCATTACATTCTGAAAGATCTCTCCAGTAAAATGTGTACCTCTATCTGACTCGATCACTTCTGGGATACCATAACGGGGTACCAGTTCATGTGCTATTTTTACTGCAGTGACTTTAGCCGTGGCTGTATGAACTGGATAAGCCTCTGGCCACCCCGAAAACATGTCCACACATACCAGTACATACTCATAGTGTCCATGCTTAGGCATCTGGATGTAATCGATCTGAAGTCTCTGGAACGGATATAGTGGTCTTACATGGTGCTTCTGGGGGGTCTTAACAGTCTGTCCTGGATTGTGGGCTAAACAGATTTCACAAGAACCACATTTTGCTCGAGCTACCTGGCCGAACCCTGGGGCTAACCACTTCTGTCTGACCCTCTGTATCATACCGTTTGCAGACACATGTGTAGGTCCGTGGGCTTCACTGACCACAACAGGGTACCACGCTCGGGGGAGACAAAGCTCATCTCCTTTTCTCCATAGTCCTTCTTTTTCTTCTGCCCCCTGTTTCTGCCACTCTTCTTTTTCTTCTCTACTCACCTGCTGGTGGGCTTCTTTGAGCCGTGTAATTAAGTCAAATTCTGATACTGCACTAATAGTGTGGTCAGTTGTCAGAGGTTTTACTGCAGCTCGCTTAGCAGCCTTGTCGGCTCGGTCATTACCCCTAGCTATCTCGGTGTCGAGTCTTACATGTGCAGGTACTTTTATTACTGCTACTTGTTTGGTTGAGGCAGCTGATTCTAGGATTTGTCTAATCATTTGTCCATGTTTTACTGGTTGACCTGAAGCTGTCATGTAACCTCTAGCTCTCCATATACATCCAAAATCATGTACAATACCATATGCATATCTAGAATCAGTAAAAATATTAGCGGTTTTTTCTTTTGCTAACTGTAATGCTCGTATTAGAGCTAATAGTTCAGCTTCCTGGGCTGAACAGCTGGCCTGCATTGGCTCAGCTTCAATAACATCATGATCTGATACAATGGCATAACCTGTGTGAAAGTTACCAGTTTCATCTGCATACCTACTACCATCTATATACATATGTAGGTCTGGATTGTCAAGAGGGGTGTCCTGTACATTAGGTAGCCCTTGTGTTTCTTGTTCTATACACTGTAAGCAATCATGTATTATATTGTCTTGTTCGTGGTATTGTAAAAAATTTTCATCTTCGTCTTCCTGACCTCCTTCCACTCCCCCCTTTGTCTCTAGTGGTAACAGAGTGGCTAAATTTAGAGACAATATGCGGCGAAAAGTGAGGTTTGGTGGCATTAGTAAGGAGCATTGTAATCTAAGATGTCTAGCCATTGAAATGTGTTTTGGCAATACCTGATTCAGTATGCCATGTACATCATGTGTAGTTTGTACTATTAAGGCATGGTCTAGTACTATTTCTGAGGCTTTTTCTACCAAAAGAGAGACAGCTGCTACTACTCTGACACATGATGGTGCAGCTTTGGTAACATTATCTAATTGAGCAGAATAGTATGCGACAGGTCTTTGTTTATTTTCATGTTTCTGTGTTAGTACTCCTGTAGCATGATTAGACATTTCCGCAGCCATTAATTGGAATGGTTTGGCGTAGTCTGGGATTCCCAAGGCCGGGGCTGACATGAGACCTTTCTTGAGGTCTTGAAAGGCTATGAGCGCTGATTCAGTTAACTGAAAAGGCTCGATTTTTAAACAATCATATAGAGGTTGCATAAGCTGACTAGCATGTATAACCCATTGTCTGCAGTGTGATACTATTCCCAAAAATGCTCTTAATGTTTTGTAGTTCTTGGGAGGAACAAGATCTCTAATGATTTTTAGTCTGTCGGCGGTGAGGTGCCGAATACCTTGTGAAATGCAGTGTCCTAGAAATACTACCGTAGTCATACAAAGTTGTACTTTTTTCTTGTTAACTTTACAGCCCATGTCTGCTAGAAATATTAACAATCTTATTGTGTTGCTGTTTGCGGACTCTTGAGCAGGGGCACATAATAATAGGTCATCAACATATTGAAAAATTACAACCTCATCCGTAGGTTTGAAATTTTGAAGAACTGATCTCATAGCTTCTGAGTACAAGGTAGGTGAATGTATCATACCCTGTGGTAATCTTGTCCATGCTAATTGTCTATTCTTAAATGTAAATGCAAACAGTTTGTAACAGTCTGGGTGTAATGGTACTGAAAAAAATGCATTTGATAAGTCTATGACAGAAAATACTCGTGCTGTTGCTGGGATCTGTGATAGCAACGTGTGTGGATTTGGCACAACAGGAGTAATAGGTTCCAAAATTTTATTTATCTCTCTTAAATCATGTACCATCCGGTATCTAGCAGCTGACCCCTCAGTAGATTTCTTTTTTAACGGGGTACAACGGTGTATTGGCTGGTGACTTTACTTCTATCAGTACTCCAGTTTTTAGATAATCTTTTATCTGTTCTCCTATGGCGTGTTCTTGTTGGGCACTAATAGGATACTGTCTCAATTGGGGTAGTGTCACACCTGGAACAGGAGTGACTTTTACTGGAGCTATTGGCATTAGTCCTACATCGGTGTCATGTTGTGCCCATAATTTTTCTGGTACCTCAGAAAGATCTAAAATAATTTGGGTAGGGGCAGGATCTTTCTCATCCTCTAAGGCTTGGACTTTTACAATGTTTTCTAGAGACTCTTGGTCATCAGGCACCAAAATTTGGACTCTACCATCCTCCAAAAATTGGATATTCATTTCTGTCTGCTTTAATAGGTCTGTACCTAGAAGACAAGTAGGTGCCCCTTTGACAAAAAGAAATTTAGATAAAAATATTTTAGATCCTATCTTTGTTTCAAGGGGAATACTATATGGGAGTGGCCTGATTCCTCCATCATACCCTTCGGTATAGGTTACATCATCTGATAAACAATCAGCATTTGGTAAGGCGTCTTCATTGAGGACGGAGGAAGTTGCTCCGGTATCTATTAGAAAAGGGCATTGTTTTCCTGCTACTTTTACCTGAATTATTGGGCGCCTTCCAGTCAAAGTGGTTTGCATCACGTCTAGTCACTCGCTTGCTGCAGGAGCAGAAGCCTGTACTGTCTTTTCTTGTGATTCTCTTGGGACATAGGTACCATCTTCTATATCCCTGGCTTTTTTCCTGCATTCTCTAATCCAATGTCCTGGTTTCTTACAGTAGTGACATGGATTAGTTTTCTTATCCAAGTTCCCTTTGTCATAGGTCTGATTTGATCTGTTGTTTTTATTGACCAGACTATTATTTGCTGCTACTCTGACGGGTTTGGATGCTGCCTCACGCATATCCATTTCTATCCCTAATAGTTTTTGTCTGACTATCTGGGGATCATCTAAGGTTCTCCAATCAGGAGTTGCAGCCTTGAACTTTTCCCTAAGTTTTGGGTTAAGATTCTCTATAAAAGTTTTTGTCATCAGTCGAATGACTCCTTCATTGGTAAGGTCCATTCCCTCGTCTCTGTAACTGTTTTCTACCGCTAAGTAGTATTCATCTACAGGCTGTCCTGACTTCTGGGAGACAGTTCCTGAAGTCCCTCTCATTCGTTGTTTAGTTCTCATAAACTCCATAAGTCTGATCATAAAATTCTGTCCTGACAGTGCGGTATTTGGATCCTCACCATCTACTGGTTGAGGTCTATGAGGTTCTATAACTGTCATCAATTCCTGATACAACCCTGGTGTCATTTTCATTCTACATAATTCTGTCCCATCTGACCATGTTCCATTATGGGTGTGTATTATCTGCTGTATGTACGTAGCAAATCTTAGTGGGCATTGTATTGGATCTGGTGCATTCTGAAGTAGGGACATTCCCTCAGCGGGGGTCCATGGAAAATATTGTCTAGTCTGATGGTATCTAGTTACTCTACGCGGTGGATTGCCACCATCTTCTTCTCTGTATGGTCGACTGAGGATACGCACTGGTGCCAACATATCATGTGGTCGTGGTGCTCCACATCCTGCACATGTGTCTCTCCAGTCTGGATTCTGGAGTCCACAGTTTGTACATGTCCATCCACCCGGACCCCGAAAATCAGGATACAGTGTGGGTTCTGACCTGGGCTGATATGGTGGTGCCAATGGGTTCATTTGTTTACTGTTTTCTGTTTGTACAATGGGACCCTGTCTGACTGGAGTTCTCCATAATCCATTGTCTTTATTAAAAGTCCAATGGTCTGTCTCTGCTGTTTTTGATAGTTCGACCATGGCCTCTACTTGTTCCTGCCATCCTTTGTCTCTTATCACTCCTGCTTTTCTAACCCGAATGTCCTCCCATAGTTTCCTGTTAAACCTGTCATGCCTTGCTACCTGAAAAGTTTTGCAAACTTTCCCTAAATTCTTAGTTGCTTCTACACCACACCTTTCTTTCACGATTGTATAGACATCTTGTTCATCATTTGTGGTCTTAGTCTGTTTGTTGCCCATTTTTCCTGACTATTCCTACCTTAGGAGGCTTTTTGGGTTAGATAAAATATATTCTATATTTTACCTTTCCTCGTTACCTATTCTGTCCTAAGGAGCCAGTATCTGAAACGGTTTCTCTGGACCGTTTTGTCTGAAGTGTAGAGTAATTCTAACACATATATATGGCAACAAGGGCAAGACCAACAATACATAAAATGAACCATACAGTCTCCATTATATATCGTGTCCCTGGAGTATTATCATTACTTCCATGGGCTCATTCTGTCAATCTCTTATCCGTCAAAAAGGAGGACAAAGGTTCGGGAGTTAAGCGTGAGCGAAGGTTTCCCCGAAAGGACACAACCTTATGACTCAGTTAGGCAATCTCCGTAATACTTATGTCATCTACCTTAGTGCGGCTTATGAGGCTATTCCCGACATCCACATCTCTTTCATACCATCCGTTTCATAACCTTCTCTGACCTCTCCTTCGGCAGATCCTACAGTATATACATGAATGACCCGAGCTATAGGTATCCTTCTCTACTAGTTCCTCAATCCCAACACAAGATATGCATGAAATTTACGGACTATCGCAGAGCAGATGTAAGAGAACTAACAGTGTCTCTTACCTGGCCAGGTTTGTCATCTGCTGTTCCGATGTCCCAATCTCAGCGGTTACTCGTGCCGGTCGATGAACTTGAAGGAATACGCAGACCTCGGGTCCCTGTTCGGGCGCCAGGAATTGTTAGGATCATTCAGCCATGGAGGGTCCTTGTTGGAGTCGGGGTATCCCCGTAACAAGAAATACACAGACACGTAGTGTATAATCAAGTACTGGGAAGCCCCTGAGCGCGTCTGCCTCTATAGGTGCTGTCCCTTTATTTATACTAATAATCATAGTTTTTTTGTCACACATGCGCAGTAAAATGCCTTTGTTTCACAAGCAGTGAAGTGATGATTCATAACAGTGGAATGTTGATAAGAAAGTTTCATAAGCAGAAAAGTGATAATTCATAGCAGTAGGAGGTTGCTGAGACAGCTAAAAACAAGTTACAATCTAATTTCTGGGCGTCAGTCCAAATGTCCAGATAAGGGAAGAATAACTTCATCTGTGTCTTACATCGTAGTCTTGGGTGAAGTATAACTCCTATCATCCTCTCAGCCCCGATTCATACAAGTATTTACGTCAGAAATCTAGTGTAAAACACTTTGAAAAGTCACAATTTTTTGCACCACATGAGACTGTACAACAATTTTGCAACTTTTGTCAGTTTTTTGCCAGTTTTGCCCAGCTCCTCCAAAGTAGACATACCTGGGTGGGATGGAGGCAGGACGGGGCATGAGATGCTTGATCGTCCAATTTATGACAAGCTGTGGCGTACATTACACCACAAATCTTACTGAAGTCACTGACTAGAGTAAGATTTATGGCAAGACGCACGAAGGCGCACCCCACTTTTCAGATGCACCTGATACATTAAGATGCATGTGCCTCCTATGAATTAGGCACCTCTTACTCCTTTACGCACTCTCATCAAAACTGATGGGAAGAACTCCGGTCTTGATAATTCGGAGTTATAGTGTAAAAGATTCATCTGCATATTCTCACTGAGCAGCAAACACCTGTGACACCAATATTCCCCAATGTTACATATGGTATGAGTTGTGTTATTGAGATAATACCTTTAACCCCTTCACCTCCTTGGGTTTTTCTGTTTTCGTTTTTTGCTCCCCTTATTCTCAGAGCCATAACCTTTATATTTTTCCGTCAATATGGCCATGTGAGGGCTTGTCTTTTGCGGGACAAGTTGTTCTTTGGAACGACACCATTAGTTTTGCCATATCGTGTACTGGAAAACGGGAAAAAAATTCCAAGTGCTGTTAAATTGCAAAAAAAGTGCAATTCGACAATTGTTTTTTTTTTTTTACCTTGTTCAATAATTACTTAAACTGACCTGCCATTATGATTATCCAGGTCATTAAGGGTTTGCAGATACCAAACATGTATAGGTTCTTTTTTATTTAAGTGGTGAAAAGAAAATCCAAAATTTGTAAAGAAAAAAAATTGGTGCCATTTTCAGAGACCCGTAGCGTATCCATTTTTTGTAATCTGGGGCTGGGTAAGGGCTTATATTTTGCGTGCTAAGTGAATTTATTTATTTGTACCATTTTGGGGTAGATATAATGTTTTGGTCGCCCGTTATTGCACTTTAAAGCAATGTTGCAGCGACCAAAAAATCGTAATTCAGATTTTTTTCTTGTTACGGCATTTACCGATCGGATTAATTATTTTTATTGATAAGTCGGGTGATTCTGAATGTGGCGATACCAAAACATGTGTATTTTTTATTTTTTTTATTTGATTTTGAATGGGGCGAAGGTGGGGGGGTGATTTGAACTTTTATGTTTTTAAAAATATTAAAATAAAAAATATATTTTTTTTTCACTGTACACTTCCTTCAATAGTAACTATGGGAGACTACAAGCTGCGATCATCTGATCGCCTGTGTTCGCCAGGGCCTCAGTGCTGCTATGTGTAACCAAACCGCTCATCTGCTATGAGCGCCGAGCGCTGAGCGGTGCTCATAGCCTACCGGTAATGACAACCGCAGGGGTCTCCTGCAGACGCCGGGTTGTCATGCCAGTCCATCGGCGACCCTCAGTTATGTGACACCGGTGCTGATGGGCGGGTCTTATGACACGCTTCTGGTGCGTGCATGTTAAATGCTGCTGTCAAAGTTTGACAGCGGCTTTTAAAATGTTAACAGCCGCGGATGCATCGCGATTCCACCCATGGCTGTTAGGGGCACATGACAGCTGATCAGATCAGCTGTAATGTCCACAGAAAGGTGTGGGCTCATCGCCGGAGACCTCACCAAAGAGGAGAATCTGACCTTGGATGTACTCATACTTCCAAGGTTGAAAAGGGGTTAAACATGGAACTATACTTTCAACACAGTTTGTATAAATCAATAGTATAGGCAATTATATGGAACATTGTAATATATCTTATCAGGGAAATCTGCTTCTTTCCTCTCCTATCAGACACTTCATCTCCCAACTGCCCCCTAAAGTTGTCATGCACTTTAAAAAAAAACAGTTCAAATCCTTCTTGCGCAGACAAGACAGAGCACATGATCCCATACCATTATACTTTATGCAGATGGGAGGCGAAGGAAGAGTGAGAAGCAGGGAGAGAAAGCGGGCAAAGGTAGACTCAGAACTATCGTGCTGAGCTTGATATCAAGTCTTTTACCTCACATCAGAGCTTGATTCTCATCTATACAGTTCAGTATTGCAGTATACTTTCCTACATGCCCCTCCTGCTTCCTTCTGTGTGCTCAATAAAAAAGGAAGAACAGGAATCCATGTGTCTGTCTCTGTGTGCTTTGCTGTATACAGGAGAAATCACATCAACAAGTCTCCTCCCACCAGCTCAGAGTGGATAGCAGATTAAAAGATAGAGCATGTAAAGGGGAAAATATGTGAAAATGTAGTTTACAAGTCTTATAATATCCAGATACAATGTTATTCTTCATGTACACATGACAGCTTATTCTGAAAAGCTACTTGAAAGTATGGTTACCTTTTAAATGTTTTAAATGCAGGGAAATTATTTCTGTAAAAGTTTTTATTACTTTTTTATCTAGAGAGAAACATAGAAGTTCCAGAGGATGAAGATCTAATCCTGGACTGTAGCTTTGAATGGCATGCCAGGCTGGAGCAGTCCTATCAAAACAAATTCACTAGGGTAAGTACAAGGCAGCTTATCTAAAGGATATGGTTAAATATTGTAGATGAGATAATAATAATTATCATTATTATAATTAACATTGTACATACGACCATAACATTTTGGTATTAATTGCCAAAGTGATAATGACAATGCTAGAAATAATCCCGATTATAAATCATTATGACATATAACGCTCTGACATTTATCTTTCCAGCTTATGACCGGCGGTTATCCATTTCCCCCATTGATTGAACTGGAAACAAAAGTCATCGAGGAGCCCTATCTAGAGATCAAGGGCATACAGATGATCGACTCCGGCATGTACATGTGTTCCACCACACTGAAGTCTGCAGTGCCAGTCAGTAAAATCATGTATCATGTGAAAGGTGAGGACATATTATCACTGACACTATGCTGAATGTTAATATTTAGATATATGGGATTTTGGTGCAACTCAAAGTTTCACCAAAATTTTGGGCCTTTTAATGTCTTCACATCAGTTTTCCTAGCTCTACCAAAATGGGTGGAGCTGGGGTGGGATGTGGGCAGGATGCCACAGCTTGTCTAATTCATGACCAGTTCCTGACTGGAGTAAGATTTCTGGGGTGGAGTATGGAAGCGCACACCACTGATCAGGCGCCCCAGATTTATGAAGAGGCGTGCACCTCTTCATGAATCAGGGCTCTCTGACTACACCACGATCTTCATCAAGACCAGAGAGAAAATCACCGGCCTTGATGAATCCGGGCCCTGGTATCTATTAGAAACTTGACAATATATTGGATTAATACTGGAGTCACCTATGGTATAAATCAAATTTTACCTATAGGCTCCAGCGGTGCAGTTATGTGGACTGCAATATGGATACATGGCTTCTGGTGATATGAGGCTGATTTGTTTTTGCGGTGTTTATTGTGCAGTAAAAATTACTCAGCAACATAATTTTTCAGGTTGGTATGATTATGGTGATACCAAACTTGCATTGTTTTTTTATTTAGGTGGTAAAAATTTTTTGAAAGTTTGTAGAAATAAATTTTGGTTTGTGTTGTCGTTTTCTGAGACCCATAACATTATAGTTTTTCAGTTGATGGAGCTGTGTCAGGGCTTTTTTGTGTGGCAAGCTGACATTTTTATTGATACTTATTTGTGGGCATCTCCCGGGGACGGTGCGGGTTCAGCTCCTGAACCCGCTACATACAGGGAGACCCAAAGTAGGAGGTGCAATTGCATCCTATGTTGGGAAAGGGTTAATGTCCTATAAGATATCATTCTTTTGATAGAATAAACTAATACAGATTTTTGTTATCTTAGTTCTCAGAGGATCTGGAAGGACGACTGAAAAATTCAAGCCTCGTCCTACACTGCCTAATGTACTTGACATCGCTGAGCCTGAGCCGACATTTATGAAGGAGATAACAACTAAGAAAAAATCCTTCAAAATATTATTGGAGGTCAGTGTCATCATCATCATACTGATTGCTGCAATATGGTATTTATCCTTTATAATCAACAAATAATTATGTACTTGTAGATGAGAATTTAGAGCTACATGTAAATAGCAGATATAACATAACGTATGTACTGTTTTTTTTCAGCATTTTCATCTGCATAAAGCGCTGTAAAAAATGGAAACGGCAAAAGCCTCTGGAAGAAAACCCAGGACAGAAGGCAAAAGGTCAGGCACGACCTTATCAAACTGTCTGATCTGACAACAAATGACAAAAATATTCCCAAAACTCTGCATTCCATAACTACCCTAAAAAACCTCCCCAATCCCTAAAAAAGAACTTCTCCCAATCCTATCCTAGAAAAGCCCCAGTCTTTCCTCTCCCTATTCCTTTCTTCCAAAATAAATTGATAATTGAACATATAATGACTGCAGCATTTCTTTTTCATTAGTTTCTGGACTATTTACACAGGCAGAAAAACAACGATAGGGATAGTACGATCTCTAATACAATTGTTCTGTCTCATATACAGCACATGTTAGCGGTAACACATGACCTGTTTACACGGGGAGATGTGCAGCTGATAACAATCATTTTTATGTATGCACAGAAATCCAATTAGTTCATGTTAGAACCCTCCTGTTTGTTTGTTTTTCTTTCCTGTGTTTTGCGGTCATGTGACCATTTGTCTTTATATTCTAGCTCCGCCCTTTTGGCTGTGCTGTACTTCAGTTTTTGACTGCTTCTCTAGCCAGGTGCTTCTGTGCCTATCTGGCAGCTCGCTTTGTCCTTCTGGGACCTTTAGTACCTTTTTGTCAGTTTGTATTTTTGTGTTCTGCAACTACTTCTCTGTTTAGGAGGTGTCCCATTTTTGTCCCAGTCCTTAGTTCTTTTAGGGACCCCTTCCCTAATACTATAGGTCTCCGTTCAGACTAGCCGAGGACTAAGGCGGGTCTGTTCGCTAGGAACAGGCAGCCCGCTACATCGTAGGGATTCAGCTTAGTCTTATTGTAGGGACAGCCTTCCCCTATCTTTCCTTAGTTCATGTTACAGATCATAACAGTAAGTCCAGCCCAAAAAACTAAAAGGAAAGCAATCCGGGGATCAGTATGGTTTCCGTCCAAGATTTGGCTCAACGCCTGCAGGGATTATCTCTGGAGGTGGCCAAACTCCAGAAACACGTGAGTGGCTCTTCTGGAGCGCATTTTGTGGAACCAAAGGTAGGAGTGCCTGATGTTTTTTATGGTAAACAGCAAGATTATTTTTCCTTTATAAATGCTTGTTTGTTATATTTTCGTTTGAGACCAAGGTCCTCTCGGAATGAATCACAGCGCATTGGTTTTATTATGTCACTTTTTGCGCAAGGAACCACAAGGGTGGGCCTTTTCTCTCCAACCTAATGATCCGTGTTTTAGGTCGGTAGAAGAATTTTTTTCTGCTATGGGGCTATTATATGACGATCCTGATCGAATCTCATCTGCTGAGACAGAACTCAGGCGTTTGAATCAGGGGTCAGGTGATGTTGAAAATTATTGCACACACTTCAGAAGGTGGTCCTCAGAAGTTAAATGGAATGATGCGGCGCTTAAATGTTTATTTCTTGCTGGTCTAAGTGAAAGGGTTAAGGATCTGCTAATTGCATTCCCTGCACCTGAGACCTTGCAGGATGCCATGCAATTAGCTATACGTGTGGACAGGAGACTGAGGTCCAGGGTGAAGGATGTAAAAACTCCTGTAACGTCAGGTCCTAGTCCCCAGGAAATCTGCTCGGACGGCGGAAAACCGATGGAGGTTGGGGCGATGTCACTCTGCTCTCAGGAAAGAGACCGGAGGTTTGCCAAGGGATTGTGTCTTTATTGTGGTAAAGATGACCATTTGATTAAGAATAGTGTTGAGCGAGCATGCTCGACACTGCTTGGTACTCACCCGAGCATCACGCTACTCGGGATGTTCGGCGAGCACTGAGCATTTCCGAGTTACTCGGGCGGGAGCTCGGGTCTCCGCCCTGCATGTTTGGCGCTCTTTACAGAGCCAATGAACATGCAGCGATTGCCAGCCAGTCACTGTAATCCTGCAGCCATGTTGTTTGTGGGCATTACAGTGATTGGCTGGCCACACAGCGTCACCTCGAGTGTTTAAAACAGGGCGCCGCCATCTTGGACACAGTCGCTCCGGATTAGACAGTGTAGGGACAGCGCTGCTGAGCTAGGGAGAGATTTTTCCTGCGAAATAGTTAGTGTAGGGTCTGTAAAGGCTGCCAGAACAAACAAACAGTCCTTCTCAGGACTAATATCCATCCCAGATATCAGGCAGGTAGGCTGTATAGGAGACGCAGTGGTTATACCAGCAAACACTGCATTACAGTCCTGTGTGCTCCTGTTTCTGAAATTGCTGGACTTAGCTCCAGGTCTCGGGGGCCAGTAAAAATCCTTTTTTTTTCATCTAAATCCTCTTTTTTTTTTTCCTCCTTCACACTGTACAAATACCCGTCTTATTAACCTATTGGTGTCCGTCCCCCCCCCCCACAAAAAAAAGTGTGTCTCTGATTATATCTGTTAAAAAGAGTCTGGTATAGGCCACAGAAACAGAAGTGTGGTTTTGCAGTTCCACGGGTCAAATCTCTGTAGTATCCAGCTTTGGGCCTTTTGTATATAAAAGAAAAACAGTTTGAGTGTGTCGCTCACTGTTCAGCCGCAAATCTATATATTTAAAAAAGTCTGGTATACACCAGTAAATTAAAACTGTGGTTTTGCTGTTCCACTGTAAAAAATCTCTATTATCCTGCTTTTCGCATTTTTTGCAGTAAAAAAAAAAAAAAAAAATGTAATCGTGTCTCCCTGATTGTCCAGACACAAAAATATATCTGTTGAAAATAGTCTGTTGTAGGCCCGACAAATCCCAGTGTGGTTTTGCAGTTCCACGGGTCAAATCTCTGTAGTATCCAGTTTTGGGCCTTTTGTATGTAAAAAAAACAGTTTGAGTGTGTCGCTCACTGTTCAGCCGCAAATATATATATTTAAAATTTTATGGTATACCCCAGTAAACAATAACTGTGGTTTTGCCATTCCACGGTAAAAAATCTCTGTTATTCAGGTTTTGGTATTTTTTCCGTAAAGAAAAACAGTAATAGTTTATCCCTGATTGTTCTGATTGTTTAAAAGAGTCCGGTGTAGGCCAGAGAAATAGAACTGTGGTTTTCCTTTCCACGGTTCTAATCTCCTTTTTATTACGATTTTTCCATTGATAGAGTGAGTGTAAACTATTTTACTTCCTTTACAATGGGCAAGGCGCGTGGCAAGGGACGTGGAAGTGGACGTTCTGGTGATGGTGCGTGCAGAGGACGGGGCCGTGGCCAAGGTGAAAATGTGCCACAACCAACAGCCACATCTTCTCGCTCCCACTTCTTGACCGAATTACTAGGGAAGCACAGAACAACACCAGTATTGCGAACTGATCCGCTTGAAGTGGTGGAAGAGGAGATCCCATGTAGCGATGCTCAAATATTTGAACAGCCACGGCCACAGGAAGTTGACGCTGGCAATTTGTCACAAGACGTGGATGATGACGAGACACAATTGCCAGGAAGTGAGGAGGAGGATCGTGGTGCGCAAGTGGAAGAGGAGGAGGTGGTGGATGATCTAGTAACTGACCAAACGTGGCAGGAGAACATGCAGAGTGAGGCCAGCAGCACACAGGGGGAGGGAGGCAGAGTACCCCAACAGGCATGAAGAAGCAGTGTGGTGGCCGCAGACAGAAGACGGTCTACCGTTCCCTGTAACACCAACACGAGGGACGTTGCCAGTACAAGCGGTAGGTCTTCCAGAGCCTGGAATTTTTTTAAAGACTCTGCTGATAACACCAAAAAGGCCATTTGTACCACCTGCCATGCCAGCATCAGCAGGGGTGACAAAACTACCAGCCTGACCACCACCAGCATGATCAGGCACATGGCAGCAAAGCACCCGACTGTGTGGGGCGAACCCCAGGGTCCACGACCAGTGTCAGTGGGTGGCACCACTGCTTCTTCCGCTGTTGTGCATGCAATAGAACCCCCTGTTGTGTGCGCAAGGCAATCCCCTGTCCATACTGCATGTAAAGATGCCCCCTCCTCTCAGTCTTCACTTGTTATGGCAGTTTCTCAAGAAACAGCATCAACGTCCACATCCACGTCCCACCGCAGCGTTTATTTGTCCATATCCCAGACCTTTGAACGAAAGCGGAAATTCGCAGCTAACGCCCCACAGGCCACAGTCCTAAATTCGCACATTTCACGACTGCTTGCGTTGGAAATGCTGCCTTTTAGGCTGGTGGAGACGGAATCCTTCCGCAACCTTATGGAGGTGGCCGTCCCTTGGTACTCGGTCCCCATCCGACACTATTTTGCCCGGTGTGCCATCCCCGCACTACACAATCACGTGTCCCAAAACATCTGCCGTGCCCTCAACAACGCAGTTACTGGGAGAGTCCACCTGACAACGGATGCGTGGACAAGTGCTTGTGGCCAGGGACGGTACATCTCCCTGACAGCACACTGGGTAAACATAGTGGAAGCCGGGACCCAGTCGGACCTTGGGACGGAACACATACTCCCCACACCGAGGATTGCGGGCCCTATGTCAGTCAGAGTTGCCCCCACAGTGTACAGCTCCTGCGCATCATCCTCCTCCTCCTCATGCTCAGCCTCCATCTCAGATATCATCACATCAGTTACAAGCTGGAAGCACTGCAGTACTGCCTCCGCCAAGTGGCAACAGGCTGTGCTCATAAGCTTAGGTGATAAACCTCACACTGCTTGTGAGTTGTGGACAGCTGTGAAAGAGCAGACAGATCTGCGGCTGAGACCGCTGAACCTACATCCAGGCATGATCGTGTGTGCCAATGGCCGTAACCTAGTGGCGGCTCTGAGGCGAGGCGAGATCACACACGTACCATGCCTGGCTCATGTGCTTAACCTCGTGGTTCAGCGGTTTCTTAAATCGTACCCCGAGTTGCCAGATCTGCTCGTGAAAGTACGCCGCCTGTGAGCTCATTTTCGGAAGTCGGTTACAGCTTCTGCCGCCCTTGCTGTGTTGCAGCAGCATTTGCAGCTTCCGGCACACCGACTGGTGTGTGATGTCCCCACACGTTGGAGCTCTACCCTCCACATGTTGCTAAGGTTTTGTGAGCAGAAGAGAGCAGTTGTGGAGTACCAGCTGCAACAAGGCCATCGATATTCAGGTCAGACTTCACACATAAGACCTCAGGAGTGGACCTGGATGTCTGACATATATACAATCCTGACAAACTTTGAGGAGGCCACCAAGATGGTGAGTGGCGATGACGCCATCATTAGTGTCAACATCCCACTTGTCTGTTTTTTGCAACGCTCTCTGCAGAGAATTAAAGAGGAGGCATTGCAGCACGTAGCGGGCGATTAAACACAGCCCAGCCTCATCTCATCACAACGTGCATTGGGGGACAATGAGGGAGAGGAGGAGGAGGAGGAGGAGGAAGAACAGGAGCTGGTATCATGCGCTGTAGACGGTAGTACCTCTACAACTGTCATACCGTCGGTTCAGCGTGGGTGGCCTGAGGACGGGGGGGGGGGGGGATAGGAGGAGGAGGAGAAGAGCATGGTCAGTCGTCATCTTGATGAGGACAAGGAAATCTTGCCCGTTACCAGTCTGGCACGCATGGCTGACTTTATGTTACGCTGCCTTAACCGTGACCCTCGTGTCGTCAAAATGTTGGGTGACAGTCATTACTGGTTGGTGACACTTGTAGACCCCCGCTACAAGGAGAACTTTCACTCTCTTATTCCTGACGTGGAGAGGTCTACAAAAATGGGGCAGTACCAGAAGGCCCTTGCTGCAGAACTGTTAAAAAAATTCCCATCTGAACACGCTAGCGGCAGAGGTCACAGTTAGTTGTTGCCCAACCAAGGCGTACATGCAAGAGAGACGCAACTCCAATCCGGCAGAGGCAGGGGAACACTGTCAATGTTCTGGGACAGTTTTCTCAGACCCTCCATTCGGACAGACCCTGATGCGCGGGGTACTCTCACAAGGAGTGGTAAATTTCCAAAAGATGGTGAGTGAGTACCTTGCCGACCGTACCAGCGTCCTCCGAGATTCCTCTGTGCCTTTTAATTATTGGGTATCCAAGCTAGACACTTAGAATGAACTCGCTCTGTACGCCTTGGAGGTCCTGGCCTGCCCTGCCACTAGCGTGTTATCGGAGCATGTTTTTAGTGCCGCTGGGGGAATTATAACTGATAAGCGCACTCGCCTGTCAACTGACAATGCTGACAAGCTGACCCTTATCAAAATGAACAAGGGCTGGATTGGGCCAGACTTCTCATCACCACCATATGACAGCAGAGTAACATAAAGTCAAATCCACTGTGTTATTTCGGGATGTGTATTCACATGCACCGCTTCACACCCACACATGGGTATACGCTGTAGCGCCGGCGTCCCTGCCCTCTGCTAGGCAGGGACGCTGTTCCCCTCACCTCCCTGCTCCGTGCCCGGCGTCCTCCTCCCGCTCTGCTGGCAGCGCGCGCTCCTTCCCGGCCACTGTGCTTAGGGCGCGCGCGCTCTCCCTCCCTCTTAAAGGGGCCGCGCGCGCCGTCCTAAGGAGTCCCCGGCCAATGGCCGGAGGACTTCACCATATATAAGGCACCTCCTCCAAAATGGAGGTGCCCGAGCAATGTTGTTGCACTGTTCACTACTCTGCTTCAGCCCTCAGGTCCCGTTGCCAGTTACCTGCCAGTTACCTACCAGTTACCTGCCAGATTCCTGCCTGATTATCTGCTACCTGCCTGCTAGTCTGAGGTCCGACGGTCTGCCTTACTACTCCTGTCAGTCTGTCTAAGGACCAGCCTGCCCACTCACCTGGGAGCGCACATCAGCCACCTGCCTGCTTGCCCAAGGTCCGACGGTCTGCCTTCCAACTCCTGTCAGTCTGTCTATGGACCAGCTTGCCCGCTCACCTGGGAGCACACACCTGCTACTTGCCTGCTAGTCTACCTGGAGGCTCCGCCGTCACGTGCTGTGACCACCTGCCTGTCCAGTGACTCCTGCTCGCTCACCTGGGAGCGCTCATCTGCCGCCTGTCTGTTGGTCTTCCTGGAGGCTCCGCCGTCACATGCTGTGACCACCCGTTCATCCAGAGACTCTCGCCTGCTCACCTGGGAGCTCACGTCTATCATCAGCCGCCACAGGTCGTACCAACCCTTTTCCTAGAGACTGCCCCGGTCACTTGCCGTGACCATCTGCCCGTTCATCCAGAGACTGCCCCGGTCACTTGCCGTGACCATCTGCCCGTTCATCCAGAGACTGCCCCGGTCACTTGCCGTGACCATCTGCCCGTTCATCCAGAGACTGCCCCGGTCACTTGCCGTGACCTCCAGCCCGTTCACCCAGAGACTGTCCCGGTCACCTGCTGTGACCTCCTGCCCGTCTTCCCTGGTCGCCACCCGCTCCCTTACAAGGACTGCCCCCTTGTATAGTAGCTCAGAGGTTCCGCCTCCCAGACCCGTTACAGTTTGTTCGGGCCATGGAACCCGGTGGCACCCAAGCTCCCTCGCTCTCGGACCTGTGTCATGAACTGTCCCGTCAAAGGTCCCAACAGGAGTCCATCCTGGGTCACCTGCGGAATGTCAATACTCGCCTGGACACTCTGACTGCTCCACCAGCAACCTCCGCCAGTGCCATGTCTCGCAATCCGGCAGCTCCGCTGCCCACTAATACCATGGTATCCTACCCCGGACCCCGGCTTTCTGCACCTCCTCGCTTCGGAGGCGACTCCGCCCAGGCTCGGGGCTTCATAAATCAGTGCACCCTGCACTTTGAACTATTGTCCCACCAGTTTAACTCCGACCGGGCCAAAATTGCCTTCATCATGTCCCATCTCACCGGGGAGGCCCTGGCCTGGCTAAATCCTCTATGGGAGAGAGGAGACCCCCTGGTGTCCAACTTGCCTGCTTTTCTCACGGCTTTCCGGAAAGTCTTCGACGAACCCGGACGGAAGACCTCATCCGCATCATCACTGCTACGCCTCCGTCAGGGAAGTCTCACCGTGGGCCAATATGCCATACGGTTCCGTACCCTTGCCTCGGAGCTGGCCTGGGATAACGACGCTCTGGTATCCGTCTTCTGGGAGGGTCTGTCCGGCCGTATTAAAGATGAACTTGCCGGATGGGACGTTCCTACCACTCTCGATGACCTAATAACTCTTGCCACCTGGATTGACCTACGGTTCCAGGAGCGTGCCAAAGAGGTCACCCGTGAGAGGAGGTTTCCACGTCTAGCTCCTACTTTTCAGAAACCCGTCACTCCCTCCGTCTCTCCCCAGGTACACTCTCCTGAGCCTATGCAGGTCGACCAGACCAAGATGGTCAAAACCCGTCAGGACTTACGCCGTGCCGAGGGGAGCTGCTTCTACTGTGGCAGTAAGGAGCACCGGATCCGTGCCTGCCCAGAGAGGTCGGGAAACGCCTGTGTCTAGGTTTGCTCAGAGAGGTCGACCTAGACAAGAATAAATCCTCTCCATCTCTGCTGCTGTCAGTTTCAATCGTCTGCGGGGAGAACCGTTATTTCCAACTAGCCCAACTGGACTCTGGAGCAGCCGGGAATCTTATTTCACAGTCCCTGGTAGAGAAATACCGCATCCCCACCAAACCTCTGGCTGTACCCTTGTCTGTTGCTGCCGTGGATGGGGGTCTCTTACCACGCCCGATCCAACTCATCACCGAATCCATTACTCTGCAGGTGGGAATGCTGCATTCTGAGAGTATCTCCTTTCATGTTCTGCCTGGACTCTCTCACGCCCTCCTGCTAGGTCTACCTTGGCTCCAGAGACATGCACCCGTGCTTGACTGGCAGACCGGAGAAGTCCTTCGCTGGGGACAGGACTGCCATAAGACCTGTCTGGTTCCCGTCCATCCCGTCCGTCCTTCTCCTACCCCAGCTAATCTACCTGGACTTCCGATTCCTTATTGGTCTTATGCTGATGTCTTTAATAAAAAGGAAGCAGAGACACTACCCCCTCATAGACCATACGACTGCCCTATCGACTTGTTACCCGGTACTACTCCTCCCCGTGGGCGTATTTATCCATTATCCGCTGCTGAGACCCGGTCGATGTCCGAATATATTGAGGAGAATCTGGCCAGGGGATTCATCCGGAAATCTACCTCCCCGGCGGGAGCAGGCTTCTTCTTCGTAAAAAAGAAGGACGGCTCTCTCCGTCCCTGTATAGACTATAGAGGCCTTAACCAGATCACGGTGAAGAATAAGTACCCCCTTCCGCTCATTCCGGAGTTATTTGATCGTCTGAGAGGGGCTAGAATCTTCACCAAACTGGACCTCCGTGGGGCGTACAACCTGGTTCGTATCCGTCAGGGGGATGAATGGAAGACGGCATTCAACACCCGGGACGGCCACTATGAATATCTGGTAATGCCCTTTGGTCTCTGTAACGCTCCTGCCGTCTTTCAAGAGTTGGTCAATGACATCTTCCAGGACCTTCTCTACTCCTGCGTAGTGGTGTACCTGGACGACATCTTGGTCTTCTCTCCGGATCTCCAGACTCACCGGAGGGACGTTCGTCAGGTCCTGCTCAGGCTCAGGCAGAATCACCTCTTCGCTAAATACGAGAAGTGCCTCTTTGAGCAGACCTCGCTTCCGTTTTTGGGCTACATTATTTCTCAGACCGGCCTACGAATGGATCCAGAGAAACTGTCTGCCATCGAGAAATGGCCTCGACCGGAGGGGTTGAAGGCCATTCAGCGGTTCCTGGGCTTCGCCAACTACTACCGCCTCTTCATACCACACTTCTCTTCCCGGACTGCCCCAATTTCCGCGCTCACCCGTAAGGGTACTAATCCCAAAGAGTGGCCACCCGAAGCAGAGGAGGCCTTTCTTTCCTTAAAACAGGCCTTCTCTTCCGCCCCGGTGCTGCATCGCCCGGACGGCAACAAGCAGTTCTTCCTGGAAGTTGACGCCTCCTCCTCTGGAGCCGGAGCGGTACTTACTCAAAAATCATCTTCCGGGAGGATGGTAACTTGCGGCTTCTTCTCTAAACTCTTCTCCTCCTCAGAGCGCAATTATTCCATAGGAGACCGAGAGTTATTGGCCATAAAACTGGCATTGGAGGAGTGGCGTTACCTGCTCGAGGGGGCTCTTCACCCGGTAATAATTTACACTGACCACAAGAACTTGGCTTACCTCCAGCATGCCCAGAGACTTAACCCGCGCCAAGCCCGGTGGTCCTTGTTTTTTGCTCGCTTTGATTTTGTTCTTCATTTTCGCCCGGCTGACAAAAACGTCAAGGCGGACGCCTTGTCTCGATCCTTTCTGGTGTCTGATCTCGAGGAAGATCCGAAACACATCATCGATCCCGCCAGAGTAATGCAGGTGGCTCCCGTGAGTCTAAATCGTCTCCCTCCCGGAAAGACGTTCATATCAGTACCTGATCGGGAGAAGATCCTTCACTGGGGTCACTCGTCTAAACTAGCTGGCCATGCCGGTCAGAAAAAGACCCTCCAGCTTATTACCCGGCACTACTGGTGGCCTACCCTGCACAAGGACGTAATAGACTTTGTTTCTGCCTGTGTGTCCTGCGCCCGCAACAAGGTTCCGAGACATCTGCCAGCCGGTCGCCTCCTTCCGCTCCCAGTACCTGCTGCCCCCTGGCAGCATATAGCAATGGACTTTATAACAGACCTCCCAGTCTCTGCCGGTTGTACGGTCATTTGGGTGGTCGCTGACCGCTTCTCCAAGATGGCTCATTTCGTTCCCCTGCCAGGCCTCCCGTCTGCACCCGAGCTAGCTAAAGACTTTATTCATCACATCTTTCGTCTTCATGGCCTGCCCCTCCACATCGTGTCGGATCGTGGGGTACAGTTCACCTCACGCTTCTGGAGAGCCACTTGTAAACTGCTAGATGTCACCCTGGACTTCTCTTCCGCTTACCACCCACAGTCCAATGGTCAAGTGGAGCGGATCAATCAGAACCTGACCAGTTACCTCCGGCACTTCGTTAATGCCCATCATTCTGACTGGGTGGATCTCCTACCATGGGCCGAGTTCTCTTATAACAATCACGAGAGCGAATCCTCCTCCAAATCCCCGTTTTTTGCAGTCTTCGGTCAGCATCCTCGGATTCCTTTTCCTGTCTCCACCTCTGTGGACAACCCGGCTGCGGAATCTCTCGTTAGCAAATTTTCCTCCATTTGGGAGAGTACCCGATCCGCACTCCTTCAGTCGTCCGAACGGATGAAAAGACACGCTGACAAAAAACGCCTGGATCCTCCACAATTTCGTCCCGGAGATAAAGTCTGGCTCTCCTCTAAATATGTCCGACTCAAGATACCTTCTTACAAGTTAGGGCCTCGGTTCATCGGCCCCCTGGAGGTCATCAGTCAGATCAACCCTGTGGCCTATAAATTGAAACTCCCGGCCAACTTACGGATCCCTAACTCCTTCCATGTATCTCTCCTCAAACCTGTGGTACTTAACTCTTTTTCCAAGTCTACAGGTACGCCTCCTGCTCCGGTTTCTGCTGAGGACGAGTTTGAGGTAGAGAACATTCTTGCCACCAAAAGGGTAAGAGGAAAGACCTTTTTTCTAGTAGATTGGAAGGGGTTTGGTCCTGAGGAGAGAACGTGGGAGCCCCGGGAGAACATCCATGCCCCTCTTATCCTTGCTAAATTTCTGTCTAGCCTAAAAAAGGGGGGGCCTAAAGGGGGGGGCACTGTAGCGCCGGCATCCCTGCCCTCTGCTAGGCAGGGACGCTGTTCCCCTCACCTCCCTGCTCCGTGCCCGGCGTCCTCCTCCCGCTCTGCTGGCAGCGCGCGCTCCTTCCCGGCCACTGTGCTTAGGGCGCGCGCGCGCGCTCTCCCTCCCTCTTAAAGGGGCCGCGCGCGCCGTCCTAAGGAGTCCCCGGCCAATGGCCGGAGGACTTCACCATATATAAGGCACCTCCTCCAAAATGGAGGTGCCCGAGCAATGTTGTTGCACTGTTCACTACTCTGCTTCAGCCCTCAGGTCCCGTTGCCAGTTACCTGCCAGTTACCTACCAGTTACCTGCCAGATTCCTGCCTGATTATCTGCTACCTGCCTGCTAGTCTGAGGTCCGACGGTCTGCCTTACTACTCCTGTCAGTCTGTCTAAGGACCAGCCTGCCCGCTCACCTGGGAGCGCACATCAGCCACCTGCCTGTTTGCCCGAGGTCCGACGGTCTGCCTTCCAACTCCTGTCAGTCTGTCTATGGACCAGCTTGCCCGCTCACCTGGGAGCACACACCTGCTACTTGCCTGCTAGTCTACCTGGAGGCTCCGCCGTCACGTGCTGTGACCACCTGCCTGTCCAGTGACTCCTGCTCGCTCACCTGGGAGCGCTCATCTGCCGCCTGTCTGTTGGTCTTCCTGGAGGCTCCGCCGTCACATGCTGTGACCACCCGTTCATCCAGAGACTCTCGCCTGCTCACCTGGGAGCTCATGTCTATCATCAGCCGCCACAGGTCGTACCAACCCTTTTCCTAGAGACTGCCCCGGTCACTTGCCGTGACCATCTGCCCGTTCATCCAGAGACTGCCCCGGTCACTTGCCGTGACCATCTGCCCGTTCATCCAGAGACTGCCCCGGTCACTTGCCGTGACCATCTGCCCGTTCATCCAGAGACTGCCCCGGTCACTTGCCGTGACCTCCAGCCCGTTCACCCAGAGATTGTCCCGGTCACCTGCTGTGACCTCCTGCCCGTCTTCCCTGGTCGCCACCCGCTCCCTTACAAGGACTGCCCCCTTGTATAGTAGCTCAGAGGTTCCGCCTTCCAGACCCGTTACATACGCTTCCTTATTTCGGCTGTTTTTGTTCTTCTCCTTATCCTCAGCCTCCACCACCACTATACCACCAGGGTGACCGTGGTCCGTGTTGCCATTATTGAAAGTTCCTCCATCCTGACTTTTGTCAGGTTTTGCTTGGAAGGCATAAGCAAAGACTGAGGGAGACCCACTCCCCAATAATGGGAATAATATTTTTAAGATGCTGTACTGTATGGCTCTTCCAAGGGGCATTAAAACTGTCTTGTTATACCACTCTGACCTCCACGTCTCTTCTGAGGGGCATTAAAAGCGTCTTGTTATACCACTCTGACCTCCACGTCTCTTCTGAGGGGCATTAAAAGCGTCTTGTTATACCACTCTGACCTCCACGTCTCTTGTAAGGGGCATTAAAACCGTCTTGATATACCACTCTGGCCTCCGCATCTCTTGTAAAGGACATTAAAACCATCTTGTTATACCACTCTGACCTCCACGTCTCTTGTAAGGGGCATTAAAAGCGTCTTGTTATACCACTCTGACCTCCACGTCTCTTCTGAGGGGCTTTAAAATCGTCTTGTTATACCACTCTGACCTCCACGTCTCTTCTGAGGGGCATTAAAAGCGTCTTAAGCTACTGGGACCTCCACGACTCTTCAAACGGGCATTGCATTTCCTCATAATTTTTGGAAGCTTTTGCTTGGAAGGCATAAGCAAATACTATGGGAGACCCACTCCCCAATAATGGGACTAATGTTTGTAATATGCTGTACTGCATGGCTCTTGTAAGAGGCATTGCAAGTTGCTCCATCCTAATTTTTGGAAGCTTTTGCTTGGAAGGCATAAGCAAATACTATGGGAGACCCACTCCCCAATAATGGGACTAATGTTTGTAATATGCTGTACTGCATGGTTCTTGTAAGAGGCATTGCAAGTTGCTACATCCTAATTTTTGGAAGCTTTTGCTTGGAAGGCATAAGCAAATACTATGGGAGACCCACTCCCCATTAATGGGACTAATGTTTGTAATATGCTGCACTGCATGGCTCTTGTAAGAGGCATTGCAAGTTGCTCCGTCCTAATTTTTGGAAGCTTTTGCTTGGGAGGCATAAGCAAATACTATGGGAGACCCACTCCCCAATAATGTGACTTATTTTTGTAATATGCTGTACTGCATGGCTCTTGTAAGGGGCATTGCAAGTTGCTCCGTCCTAATTTTTGTAAGCTTTTGCTTGGAAGACATAAGCAAATACTATGGGAGACCCACTGCCCAATAATGGGACTAATGTTTGTAATATGCTGTACTGCATGGCTCTTGTAAGGGGCATTAAAACTGTCTTGTTAAGCTACTGTGACCTCAACGTCTCTTCCACGGGGCATTAAAACCGTCTTATTAAGCTACTGTGACCTCCACGTCTCTTCCACGGGGCATTGATATTGTGTTTTTATTCCACTGCGACCTCCACCACTCTTCCAAGGAGCATAAAAACCATCTTGTTAAGCTACTGTGACCTCCACGTCTCTTCCACGGGGCATTGATATTGTCTTTTTATTCCACTGTGATCTCAACGTCCCTTCCAAGGGGTATTAAAACCGTCTTCTTAAGCTACTGTGACCTCCACGTCTCTTTCAAGACGCATTAAAACCATTTTGTTAAACCACTCTGAACTCCACAGCTCTTCCAAGGGCAATAAAACCGTCTTGTTAAGCTACTGTGACCTCCACGTCTCTTCCAAGGGGCATTGATATTGTCTTTTTATTCCACTGCGACCTCCACCACTCTTCCAAGGGGCATTAAAACCATCTTGTTAAGCTACTGTGAACTCCACGTCTCTTCCACGGGGCATTGATATTGTGTTTTTATTCCACTGCGACCTTCACCACTCTTCCAAGGGGCATGAAAACCATCTTGTTAAGCAACTGTGACTTCCACGTCTCTTTCAAGGGGCATTGATATTGTGTTTTTATTCCACTGCGACCTCCATCACTCTTCCAAGGGGCATTAAAACCGTCTTTTTAAGCTACTGTGACCTCCACGTCTCTTCCACGGGGCATTGATATTGTTTTTTTATTCCACTGCGACCTCCACGTCTCTTCCAAGGGGCATTAAAACAGTCTTGGTAAGCTACTGTGCCCTACACGTCTCTTTCAAGACGCATTAAAACCATCTTGTTAAACCACTCTGAACTCCACAGCTCTTCCAAGGGACATTTAAACCGTCTTGTTAAGCTACCGTGACTTCCACATCTCTTCCAAGGGGCAATAAAACCGTCTTATTAAGCTACTCTGACCTCCATGTCTCTTCCAAAGGGCATTGATATTGTCTTTTTATTCCATTGCGACCTCCAGCACTTTTCCAAGGGGCATTAAAACCATCTTGTTAAGCTACTGTGACCTCCACGTCTCTTCCACGGGGCATTGATATTGTCTTTTTATTCCACTGCGACCTCCACCACTCTTCCAAGGGGCATTAAAACCATCTTGTTAAGCTACTGTGACCTCCACGTCTCTTCCAAAGGGCATTAAAACAGTCTTGTTAAACCACTCTGAACTACACAGCTCTTCCAAGGGGAATTAAAAACGTCTTGTTAAGCTACTGTGATTTCCACATCTCTTCCAAGGGGCAATAAAACCGTCTTATTAAGCTACTGTGACCTCCATGTCTCTTCCAAGGCACATTGATATTGTCTTTTTATTCCACTGCGACCTCCAGCACTCTTCCAAGGGGCATTAAAACCATCTTGTTAAGCTACTGTGACCTCCACGTCTCTTCCACGGGGCATTGATATTGTCTTTTTATTCCACTGCGACCTCCATCACTCTTCCAAGGGGCATTAAAACCATCATGTTAAGCTACTGTGACCTCCACGTCTCTTCCACGGGGCATTAAAACCGTCTTGTTAAACCACTCTGAACTACACAGCTCTTCCAAGGGGAATTAAAAACGTCTTGTTAAGCTACTGTGACCTCCACGTCTCTTCCACGGGGCATTGATATTGTGTTTTTAGTCCACTGCGACCTCCATCAGTCTTCCAAGGGGCATTAAAACCGTCTTGTTAAGCTAATGTGACCTCCACGTCTCTTCCAAGGGGCATTAAAACCGTCTTTTTAAACCACTCTGAACTCCACAGCTCTTCCAAGGGGCATTGAAATGTTGTTTTTAATTACCTCTAACCTCCACGACTCTTCCAACGGGCATTGCATTTCCTCCTAATTTTAGTCAGTTTTGCTTTTCAATGCATAGGCGAAAACTAAGGGAGACCCACTCCCCAATAATGGGTAGAAGTTTTTTAGAAAGCTGTAATCCACGTCTGTTTCAAGGGGCATTGCAGTTCCTCATAATTTTTGGAAAGCCTTCCATTCACTGCTTAGGCCAACAGTGTACAGGAGACCCAGTTGCTATAAATGGAAAAAACGGTTTCGTTAAGGTCCTCTGACCTCCATGTCACTTCCAAGGGGCATTGGAGTGCCTCGAAATTTTTGGTAGGGATTGCACTCACTGTATGCCCTATAACTGTGTAGCTGAACTGCTCCTTTTGGTACAGAAACATATCCTACAAGAGATGTGTGGTTGACTGGCCTGATATTGATGTGAATGGTCCCTGTTCCTCCTGCTCTTTCTCCTTTGCCACCACCTCATCCATCATTCATCACCTGAAGCTTTGTTTTAACGGGAGTCATAGAACTGGGATAGTAGCAGGAAAACATCCAGCAATCCTCGGAGGAGGAAGGATATGCGCCAAAATGCAGACCACCTCAGGCCTAGCCGCTACTACATACATGTGCTTACATTCCAAGGAACAGAAAGTTAAGGAGATGGATGGCCTCATGAATGATCATGAATAATTTACTCGTTGTGTAGGAGGCCAAACACTGCTGCTGGCTACCTTCTGAAATTTGTGTTGAAGCCTGATTGACCCAGGACCCGCAATCCTCTATGTCTAGTGTTGCATCCCAGTGTCCAACTGTGTACCGGCTTCCACAATATTAACCCAGTGTGAAGGCGTCAGTGAGATGGACCATCCCTGGCCACATTCACTTGTCCATGTGTTTGTGGTTAGGCTGTCCTTTCCACTAAATGCACTGGGGAGGGCACATGTAATGTTTTGGTATGCGCGCTTGTGTATAAGGCGCACCGGGACAAATAGGGGCGGCTGGTGACCGAGTATGGACACCTGGCCGCCCCCTGGTGGCTGGGGACCAAGCGTGGACACCCGGCCACTGGGCGGCTGGGGACTGAGTATGGATGCCAGGCCGCCGACGCAGCCATGACGTGGTGGCCAGATTCCGCCTCCAGATGCCTAAAAGGCCCAATTTCTAGTGCAAGCAAGCAGTATGGTATTGCAGCCTGGGGTGGGTGGGTGGCAGGCTGCATACTTGCGCTTGCATTGCAAGGAATGGGGAGGTACAATTGAACACTGCCCTGGGACAAGGACTTGCACGGGGATAGTTGCAAGTCTGCATCTTCTGATGCGGCAAGGATCACTTCTGATGGGCACACTTTTAGGCAGTGACCTGGGTGTCAGAGATGCTTCCAGGGGTCTTTCCCAAGCTGTTCCCATGTCTTTTCAGCACTGTATGCATGTGTCACACTGCGCATGGCCAGATAAGGTTGTAAAATGATAAAATGACATTTCCCGGTGAATGCATTTGTCACGGTTGAAAGCAATACAAAAGTGCAAAAACGCATAAAAAATTTTACTTGTGAACATAGCCCAAGGTGTGGAGGAGTATTTTAGACTCTCCCAGAGGGATGGGGACGACTCGGTACCCGGGCCTTTGCCTGGCCTTTGGGGATGTCGCGGTGGTCGGCTCCCGGGCCCGTACCCTGGGGTCAGCTTTAAAAAGGGGATTATTTGTTAACTCTATGAAAGTTCGTTATGCCACCTGTGGTTTCTGGTGAGAATCACCAGCGATGCGGCAGTCCACTGAGGATGGTGAAAAGACAGTTTGATGGTATAGCTACACACAGGTGGAGCTAGGCCTCAGGGCAGCGTACGGAGAGGGGGGATGCAGGACAAGCGAGACCCAGCTGGGTCAGAGCAAGAACGGGGACGGACACGGTAGTCACTTCAGTACCTTTTACTGGTGGTAGTTCAGGCGCATCCCGGAGCACTGTAGGGTGAAGGGTGCATATCAGGATCCTCCCCAATGAGCGGGTGTAGGGCCTCCGGTTTCTTGCCTCTGCGTAGTAAGTTTCTGACCTGCCTGAAGCTAGGCCTAACTTTATCTCTGTCCTGCACCGGCTGACGTTGTGGTAGGGCCTTCTCTTGGAGTGCACACTCCCAGCTTACGGGGCCTATGTGTCTCCTGGCTCTGTTACGTATCAGCTCTCTGGTGAACCTGGGACCTGTAGTTCTCCAGGGATTCCGGTTATGCCTTACTGGGTCGTAGAGATCCCAGTAAGCTCGGACCCAGTGTCCGATATATGTTTCGGGGTGAGCTGGGTAAGCTCATCTGCCCCCACTGCTACTCACTTTCCACTCGCCTTCGGCCACGCTCGGGCCCTCACTAGGCTACTCACACTAACAGCAGCTTGCCGCTCTTCACCGCTCTTACAGGCGTCGGCACACCTTGAGCTCTAACTGAGCTACTACTGGGTCTGGACTGTGCTCCACTGCAGCTGACTCCTCTCAGGCACATCTACTGCAGGAACTCTCTCAACAGACTTGACTCTCTGTAGACTCCAGACTAGACTGAGCTTGACTCTGTATTCAGGTCTGTACTTGCTGAACTCTCCAGAGGAACTGCTGAATCACTCTCCTGCCTAGCTCCACCTTCCCTATTTATATCCCTAATGGGCTCCCTCGGCTGGTCTGAGGTGGAACGTGGAGATGTGTGAATGTTTATGGGGGCCTCTTGTGGAGGATTCCATCAATGCACTCCCCTAGGATCTGTGGCTCCAAGCACAGCTGGGCACCACATTTTTGTTTTTGGTTATTTATTTTACCTTATAAAAAAGTCTTTACCCTGGAAAGGATGTTCCTTAACATATTTCACAGGAAAACCATTTCAGTTTCGTTTTTGAACGTTTTATTGTGAGCCTGTAAAAGTGGCTTAATACCTCTGACCACGTTGTTGACAGCAGTGACCTGGGGGTCAGAAATGTTTCCTGGGGTGATCCCCATGCTGTCCCCATGTCATTTGAGCACTGTCACTATCGTTTTGGGCACTTTTCTACAGACTGCCGGGGGTGCCGCCGCAAAAATGCTCGGGTCTCCCATAGACTAACATTGGGCTCGTAACCTAGCGGCGGCTCTGAGGCGAGGCGAGATCACACACGTACCATGCCTGGCTCATGTGCTTAACCTCGTGGTTCAGCGGTTTCTTAAATCGTACCCCGAGTTGCCAGATCTGCTCGTGAAAGTACGCCGCCTGTGAGCTCATTTTCGGAAGTCGGTTACAGCTTCTGCCGCCCTTGCTGTGTTGCAGCAGCATTTGCAGCTTCCGGCACACCGACTGGTGTGTGATGTCCCCACACGTTGGAGCTCTACCCTCCACATGTTGCTAAGGTTTTGTGAGCAGAAGAGAGCAGTTGTGGAGTACCAGCTGCAACAAGGCCATCGATATTCAGGTCAGACTTCACACATAAGACCTCAGGAGTGGACCTGGATGTCTGACATATATACAATCCTGACAAACTTTGAGGAGGCCACCAAGATGGTGAGTGGCGATGACGCCATCATTAGTGTCAACATCCCACTTGTCTGTTTTTTGCAACGCTCTCTGCAGAGAATTAAAGAGGAGGCATTGCAGCACGTAGCGGGCGATTAAACACAGCCCAGCCTCATCTCATCACAACGTGCATTGGGGGACAATGAGGGAGAGGAGGAGGAGGAGGAGGAGGAAGAACAGGAGCTGGTATCATGCGCTGTAGACGGTAGTACCTCTACAACTGTCATACCGTCGGTTCAGCGTGGGTGGCCTGAGGACGGGGGGGGGGGGAATAGGAGGAGGAAGAGAAGAGCATGGTCAGTCGTCATCTTGATGAGGACAAGGAAATCTTGCCCGTTACCAGTCTGGCACGCATGGCTGACTTTATGTTACGCTGCCTTAACCGTGACCCTCGTGTCGTCAAAATGTTGGGTGACAGTCATTACTGGTTGGTGACACTTGTAGACCCCCGCTACAAGGAGAACTTTCACTCTCTTATTCCTGACGTGGAGAGGTCTACAAAAATGGGGCAGTACCAGAAGGCCCTTGCTGCAGAACTGTTAAAAAAATTCCCATCTGAACACGCTAGCGGCAGAGGTCACAGTTAGTTGTTGCCCAACCAAGGCGTACATGCAAGAGAGACGCAACTCCAATCCGGCAGAGGCAGGGGAACACTGTCAATGTTCTGGGACAGTTTTCTCAGACCCTCCATTCGGACAGACCCTGATGCGCGGGGTACTCTCACAAGGAGTGGTAAATTTCCAAAAGATGGTGAGTGAGTACCTTGCCGACCGTACCAGCGTCCTCCGAGATTCCTCTGTGCCTTTTAATTATTGGGTATCCAAGCTAGACACTTAGAATGAACTCGCTCTGTACGCCTTGGAGGTCCTGGCCTGCCTGCCACTAGCGTGTTATCGGAACATGTTTTTAGTGCCGCTGGGGGAATTATAACTGATAAGCGCACTCGCCTGTCAACTGACAATGCTGACAAGCTGACCCTTATCAAAATGAACAAGGGCTGGATTGGGCCAGACTTCTCATCACCACCAAATGACAGCAGAGTAACATAAAGTCAAATCCACTGTGTTATTTCGGGATGTGTATTCACATGCACCGCTTCACACCCACACATGGGTATACGCTGTAGCGCCGGCGTCCCTGCCCTCTGCTAGGCAGGGACGCTGTTCCCCTCACCTCCCTGCTCCGTGCCCGGCGTCCTCCTCCCGCTCTGCTGGCAGCGCGCGCTCCTTCCCGGCCACTGTGCTTAGGGCGCGCGCACTCTCCCTCCCTCTTAAAGGGGCCGCGCGCGCCGTCCTAAGGAGTCCCCGGCCAATGGCCGGAGGACTTCACCATATATAAGGCACCTCCTCCAAAATGGAGGTGCCCGAGCAATGTTGTTGCACTGTTCACTACTCTGCTTCAGCCCTCAGGTCCCGTTGCCAGTTACTTGCCAGTTACCTACCAGTTACCTGCCAGATTCCTGCCTGATTATCTGCTACCTGCCTGCTAGTCTGAGGTCCGACGGTCTGCCTTACTACTCCTGTCAGTCTGTCTAAGGACCAGCCTGCCCACTCACCTGGGAGCGCACATCAGCCACCTGCCTGCTTGCCCAAGGTCCGACGGTCTGCCTTCCAACTCCTGTCAGTCTGTCTATGGACCAGCTTGCCCGCTCACCTGGGAGCACACACCTGCTACTTGCCTGCTAGTCTACCTGGAGGCTCCGCCGTCACGTGCTGTGACCACCTGCCTGTCCAGTGACTCCTGCTCGCTCACCTGGGAGCGCTCATCTGCCGCCTGTCTGTTGGTCTTCCTGGAGGCTCCGCCGTCACATGCTGTGACCACCCGTTCATCCAGAGACTCTCGCCTGCTCACCTGGGAGCTCACGTCTATCATCAGCCGCCACAGGTCGTACCAACCCTTTTCCTAGAGACTGCCCCGGTCACTTGCCGTGACCATCTGCCCGTTCATCCAGAGACTGCCCCGGTCACTTGCCGTGACCATCTGCCCGTTCATCCAGAGACTGCCCCGGTCACTTGCCGTGACCATCTGCCCGTTCATCCAGAGACTGCCCCGGTCACTTGCCGTGACCTCCAGCCCGTTCACCCAGAGACTGTCCCGGTCACCTGCTGTGACCTCCTGCCCGTCTTCCCTGGTCGCCACCCGCTCCCTTACAAGGACTGCCCCCTTGTATAGTAGCTCAGAGGTTCCGCCTCCCAGACCCGTTACAGTTTGTTCGGGCCATGGAACCCGGTGGCACCCAAGCTCCCTCGCTCTCGGACCTGTGTCATGAACTGTCCCGTCAAAGGTCCCAACAGGAGTCCATCCTGGGTCACCTGCGGAATGTCAATACTCGCCTGGACACTCTGACTGCTCCACCAGCAACCTCCGCCAGTGCCATGTCTCGCAATCCGGCAGCTCCGCTGCCCACTAATACCATGGTATCCTACCCCGGACCCCGGCTTTCTGCACCTCCTCGCTTCGGAGGCGACTCCGCCCAGGCTCGGGGCTTCATAAATCAGTGCACCCTGCACTTTGAACTATTGTCCCACCAGTTTAACTCCGACCGGGCCAAAATTGCCTTCATCATGTCCCATCTCACCGGGGAGGCCCTGGCCTGGCTAAATCCTCTATGGGAGAGAGGAGACCCCCTGGTGTCCAACTTGCCTGCTTTTCTCACGGCTTTCCGGAAAGTCTTCGACGAACCCGGACGGAAGACCTCATCCGCATCATCACTGCTACGCCTCCGTCAGGGAAGTCTCACCGTGGGCCAATATGCCATACGGTTCCGTACCCTTGCCTCGGAGCTGGCCTGGGATAACGACGCTCTGGTATCCGTCTTCTGGGAGGGTCTGTCCGGCCGTATTAAAGATGAACTTGCCGGATGGGACGTTCCTACCACTCTCGATGACCTAATAACTCTTGCCACCTGGATTGACCTACGGTTCCAGGAGCGTGCCAAAGAGGTCACCCGTGAGAGGAGGTTTCCACGTCTAGCTCCTACTTTTCAGAAACCCGTCACTCCCTCCGTCTCTCCCCAGGTACACTCTCCTGAGCCTATGCAGGTCGACCAGACCAAGATGGTCAAAACCCGTCAGGACTTACGCCGTGCCGAGGGGAGCTGCTTCTACTGTGGCAGTAAGGAGCACCGGATCCGTGCCTGCCCAGAGAGGTCGGGAAACGCCTGTGTCTAGGTTCGCTCAGAGAGGTCGACCTAGACAAGAATAAATCCTCTCCATCTCTGCTGCTGTCAGTTTCAATCGTCTGCGGGGAGAACCGTTATTTCCAACTAGCCCAACTGGACTCTGGAGCAGCCGGGAATCTTATTTCACAGTCCCTGGTAGAGAAATACCGCATCCCCACCAAACCTCTGGCTGTACCCTTGTCTGTTGCTGCCGTGGATGGGGGTCTCTTACCACGCCCGATCCAACTCATCACCGAATCCATTACTCTGCAGGTGGGAATGCTGCATTCTGAGAGTATCTCCTTTCATGTTCTGCCTGGACTCTCTCACGCCCTCCTGCTAGGTCTACCTTGGCTCCAGAGACATGCACCCGTGCTTGACTGGCAGACCGGAGAAGTCCTTCGCTGGGGACAGGACTGCCATAAGACCTGTCTGGTTCCCGTCCATCCCGTCCGTCCTTCTCCTACCCCAGCTAATCTACCTGGACTTCCGATTCCTTATTGGTCTTATGCTGATGTCTTTAATAAAAAGGAAGCAGAGACACTACCCCCTCATAGACCATACGACTGCCCTATCGACTTGTTACCCGGTACTACTCCTCCCCGTGGGCGTATTTATCCATTATCCGCTGCTGAGACCCGGTCGATGTCCGAATATATTGAGGAGAATCTGGCCAGGGGATTCATCCGGAAATCTACCTCCCCGGCGGGAGCAGGCTTCTTCTTCGTAAAAAAGAAGGACGGCTCTCTCCGTCCCTGTATAGACTATAGAGGCCTTAACCAGATCACGGTGAAGAATAAGTACCCCCTTCCGCTCATTCCGGAGTTATTTGATCGTCTGAGAGGGGCTAGAATCTTCACCAAACTGGACCTCCGTGGGGCGTACAACCTGGTTCGTATCCGTCAGGGGGATGAATGGAAGACGGCATTCAACACCCGGGACGGCCACTATGAATATCTGGTAATGCCCTTTGGTCTCTGTAACGCTCCTGCCGTCTTTCAAGAGTTGGTCAATGACATCTTCCAGGACCTTCTCTACTCCTGCGTAGTGGTGTACCTGGACGACATCTTGGTCTTCTCTCCGGATCTCCAGACTCACCGGAGGGACGTTCGTCAGGTCCTGCTCAGGCTCAGGCAGAATCACCTCTTCGCTAAATACGAGAAGTGCCTCTTTGAGCAGACCTCGCTTCCGTTTTTGGGCTACATTATTTCTCAGACCGGCCTACGAATGGATCCAGAGAAACTGTCTGCCATCGAGAAATGGCCTCGACCGGAGGGGTTGAAGGCCATTCAGCGGTTCCTGGGCTTCGCCAACTACTACCGCCTCTTCATACCACACTTCTCTTCCCGGACTGCCCCAATTTCCGCGCTCACCCGTAAGGGTACTAATCCCAAAGAGTGGCCACCCGAAGCAGAGGAGGCCTTTCTTTCCTTAAAACAGGCCTTCTCTTCCGCCCCGGTGCTGCATCGCCCGGACGGCAACAAGCAGTTCTTCCTGGAAGTTGACGCCTCCTCCTCTGGAGCCGGAGCGGTACTTACTCAAAAATCATCTTCCGGGAGGATGGTAACTTGCGGCTTCTTCTCTAAACTCTTCTCCTCCTCAGAGCGCAATTATTCCATAGGAGACCGAGAGTTATTGGCCATCAAACTGGCATTGGAGGAGTGGCGTTACCTGCTCGAGGGGGCTCTTCACCCGGTAATAATTTACACTGACCACAAGAACTTGGCTTACCTCCAGCATGCCCAGAGACTTAACCCGCGCCAAGCCCGGTGGTCCTTGTTTTTTGCTCGCTTTGATTTTGTTCTTCATTTTCGCCCGGCTGACAAAAACGTCAAGGCGGACGCCTTGTCTCGATCCTTTCTGGTGTCTGATCTCGAGGAAGATCCGAAACACATCATCGATCCCGCCAGAGTAATGCAGGTGGCTCCCGTGAGTCTAAATCGTCTCCCTCCCGGAAAGACGTTCATATCAGTACCTGATCGGGAGAAGATCCTTCACTGGGGTCACTCGTCTAAACTAGCTGGCCATGCCGGTCAGAAAAAGACCCTCCAGCTTATTACCCGGCACTACTGGTGGCCTACCCTGCACAAGGACGTAATAGACTTTGTTTCTGCCTGTGTGTCCTGCGCCCGCAACAAGGTTCCGAGACATCTGCCAGCCGGTCGCCTCCTTCCGCTCCCAGTACCTGCTGCCCCCTGGCAGCATATAGCAATGGACTTTATAACAGACCTCCCAGTCTCTGCCGGTTGTACGGTCATTTGGGTGGTCGCTGACCGCTTCTCCAAGATGGCTCATTTCGTTCCCCTGCCAGGCCTCCCGTCTGCATCCGAGCTAGCTAAAGACTTTATTCATCACATCTTTCGTCTTCATGGCCTGCCCCTCCACATCGTGTCAGATCGTGGGGTACAGTTCACCTCACGCTTCTGGAGAGCCACTTGTAAACTGCTAGATGTCACCCTGGACTTCTCTTCCGCTTACCACCCACAGTCCAATGGTCAAGTGGAGCGGATCAATCAGAACCTGACCAGTTACCTCCGGCACTTCGTTAATGCCCATCATTCTGACTGGGTGGATCTCCTACCATGGGCCGAGTTCTCTTATAACAATCACGAGAGCGAATCCTCCTCCAAATCCCCGTTTTTTGCAGTCTTCGGTCAGCATCCTCGGATTCCTTTTCCTGTCTCCACCTCTGTGGACAACCCGGCTGCGGAATCTCTCGTTAGCAAATTTTCCTCCATTTGGGAGAGTACCCGATCCGCACTCCTTCAGTCGTCCGAACGGATGAAAAGACACGCTGACAAAAAACGCCTGGATCCTCCACAATTTCGTCCCGGAGATAAAGTCTGGCTCTCCTCTAAATATGTCCGACTCAAGATACCTTCTTACAAGTTAGGGCCTCGGTTCATCGGCCCCCTGGAGGTCATCAGTCAGATCAACCCTGTGGCCTATAAATTGAAACTCCCGGCCAACTTACGGATCCCTAACTCCTTCCATGTATCTCTCCTCAAACCTGTGGTACTTAACTCTTTTTCCAAGTCTACAGGTACGCCTCCTGCTCCGGTTTCTGCTGAGGACGAGTTTGAGGTAGAGAACATTCTTGCCACCAAAAGGGTAAGAGGAAAGACCTTTTTTCTAGTAGATTGGAAGGGGTTTGGTCCTGAGGAGAGAACGTGGGAGCCCCGGGAGAACATCCATGCCCCTCTTATCCTTGCTAAATTTCTGTCTAGCCTAAAAAAGGGGGGGCCTAAAGGGGGGGGTACTGTAGCGCCGGCATCCCTGCCCTCTGCTAGGCAGGGATGCTGTTCCCCTCACCTCCCTGCTCCGTGCCCGGCGTCCTCCTCCCGCTCTGCTGGCAGCGCGCGCTCCTTCCCGGCCACTGTGCTTAGGGCGCGCACGCACGCTCTCCCTCCCTCTTAAAGGGGCCGCGCGCGCCGTCCTAAGGAGTCCCCGGCCAATGGCCGGAGGACTTCACCATATATAAGGCACCTCCTCCAAAATGGAGGTGCCCGAGCAATGTTGTTGCACTGTTCACTACTCTGCTTCAGCCCTCAGGTCCCGTTGCCAGTTACCTGCCAGTTACCTACCAGTTACCTGCCAGATTCCTGCCTGATTATCTGCTACCTGCCTGCTAGTCTGAGGTCCGACGGTCTGCCTTACTACTCCTGTCAGTCTGTCTAAGGACCAGCCTGCCCGCTCACCTGGGAGCGCACATCAGCCACCTGCCTGTTTGCCCGAGGTCCGACGGTCTGCCTTCCAACTCCTGTCAGTCTGTCTATGGACCAGCTTGCCCGCTCACCTGGGAGCACACACCTGCTACTTGCCTGCTAGTCTACCTGGAGGCTCCGCCGTCACGTGCTGTGACCACCTGCCTGTCCAGTGACTCCTGCTCGCTCACCTGGGAGCGCTCATCTGCCGCCTGTCTGTTGGTCTTCCTGGAGGCTCCGCCGTCACATGCTGTGACCACCCGTTCATCCAGAGACTCTCGCCTGCTCACCTGGGAGCTCATGTCTATCATCAGCCGCCACAGGTCGTACCAACCCTTTTCCTAGAGACTGCCCCGGTCACTTGCCGTGACCATCTGCCCGTTCATCCAGAGACTGCCCCGGTCACTTGCCGTGACCATCTGCCCGTTCATCCAGAGACTGCCCCGGTCACTTGCCGTGACCATCTGCCCGTTCATCCAGAGACTGCCCCGGTCACTTGCCGTGACCTCCAGCCCGTTCACCCAGAGATTGTCCCGGTCACCTGCTGTGACCTCCTGCCCGTCTTCCCTGGTCGCCACCCGCTCCCTTACAAGGACTGCCCCCTTGTATAGTAGCTCAGAGGTTCCGCCTTCCAGACCCGTTACATACGCTTCCTTATTTCGGCTGTTTTTGTTCTTCTCCTTATCCTCAGCCTCCACCACCACTATACCACCAGGGTGACCGTGGTCCGTGTTGCCATTATTGAAAGTTCCTCCATCCTGACTTTTGTCAGGTTTTGCTTGGAAGGCATAAGCAAAGACTGAGGGAGACCCACTCCCCAATAATGGGAATAATATTTTTAAGATGCTGTACTGTATGGCTCTTCCAAGGGGCATTAAAACTGTCTTGTTATACCACTCTGACCTCCACGTCTCTTCTGAGGGGCATTAAAAGCGTCTTGTTATACCACTCTGACCTCCACGTCTCTTCTGAGGGGCATTAAAAGCGTCTTGTTATACCACTCTGACCTCCACGTCTCTTGTAAGGGGCATTAAAACCGTCTTGATATACCACTCTGGCCTCCGCATCTCTTGTAAAGGACATTAAAACCATCTTGTTATACCACTCTGACCTCCACGTCTCTTGTAAGGGGCATTAAAAGCGTCTTGTTATACCACTCTGACCTCCACGTCTCTTCTGAGGGGCTTTAAAATCGTCTTGTTATACCACTCTGACCTCCACGTCTCTTCTGAGGGGCATTAAAAGCGTCTTAAGCTACTGGGACCTCCACGACTCTTCAAACGGGCATTGCATTTCCTCATAATTTTTGGAAGCTTTTGCTTGGAAGGCATAAGCAAATACTATGGGAGACCCACTCCCCAATAATGGGACTAATGTTTGTAATATGCTGTACTGCATGGCTCTTGTAAGAGGCATTGCAAGTTGCTCCATCCTAATTTTTGGAAGCTTTTGCTTGGAAGGCATAAGCAAATACTATGGGAGACCCACTCCCCAATAATGGGACTAATGTTTGTAATATGCTGTACTGCATGGTTCTTGTAAGAGGCATTGCAAGTTGCTACATCCTAATTTTTGGAAGCTTTTGCTTGGAAGGCATAAGCAAATACTATGGGAGACCCACTCCCCATTAATGGGACTAATGTTTGTAATATGCTGTACTGCATGGCTCTTGTAAGAGGCATTGCAAGTTGCTCCGTCCTAATTTTTGGAAGCTTTTGCTTGGGAGGCATAAGCAAATACTATGGGAGACCCACTCCCCAATAATGTGACTTATTTTTGTAATATGCTGTACTGCATGGCTCTTGTAAGGGGCATTAAAACTGTCTTGTTAAGCTACTGTGACCTCAACGTCTCTTCCACGGGGCATTAAAACCGTCTTATTAAGCTACTGTGACCTCCACGTCTCTTCCACGGGGCATTGATATTGTGTTTTTATTCCACTGCGACCTCCACCACTCTTCCAAGGAGCATAAAAACCATCTTGTTAAGCTACTGTGACCTCCACGTCTCTTCCACGGGGCATTGATATTGTCTTTTTATTCCACTGTGATCTCAACGTCCCTTCCAAGGGGTATTAAAACCGTCTTCTTAAGCTACTGTGACCTCCACGTCTCTTTCAAGACGCATTAAAACCATTTTGTTAAACCACTCTGAACTCCACAGCTCTTCCAAGGGCAATAAAACCGTCTTGTTAAGCTACTGTGACCTCCACGTCTCTTCCAAGGGGCATTGATATTGTCTTTTTATTCCACTGCGACCTCCACCACTCTTCCAAGGGGCATTAAAACCATCTTGTTAAGCTACTGTGAACTCCACGTCTCTTCCACGGGGCATTGATATTGTGTTTTTATTCCACTGCGACCTTCACCACTCTTCCAAGGGGCATGAAAACCATCTTGTTAAGCAACTGTGACTTCCACGTCTCTTTCAAGGGGCATTGATATTGTGTTTTTATTCCACTGCGACCTCCATCACTCTTCCAAGGGGCATTAAAACCGTCTTTTTAAGCTACTGTGACCTCCACGTCTCTTCCACGGGGCATTGATATTGTTTTTTTATTCCACTGCGACCTCCACGTCTCTTCCAAGGGGCATTAAAACAGTCTTGGTAAGCTACTGTGCCCTACACGTCTCTTTCAAGACGCATTAAAACCATCTTGTTAAACCACTCTGAACTCCACAGCTCTTCCAAGGGACATTTAAACCGTCTTGTTAAGCTACCGTGACTTCCACATCTCTTCCAAGGGGCAATAAAACCGTCTTATTAAGCTACTCTGACCTCCATGTCTCTTCCAAAGGGCATTGATATTGTCTTTTTATTCCATTGCGACCTCCAGCACTTTTCCAAGGGGCATTAAAACCATCTTGTTAAGCTACTGTGACCTCCACGTCTCTTCCACGGGGCATTGATATTGTCTTTTTATTCCACTGCGACCTCCACCACTCTTCCAAGGGGCATTAAAACCATCTTGTTAAGCTACTGTGACCTCCACGTCTCTTCCAAAGGGCATTAAAACAGTCTTGTTAAACCACTCTGAACTACACAGCTCTTCCAAGGGGAATTAAAAACGTCTTGTTAAGCTACTGTGATTTCCACATCTCTTCCAAGGGGCAATAAAACCGTCTTATTAAGCTACTGTGACCTCCATGTCTCTTCCAAGGCACATTGATATTGTCTTTTTATTCCACTGCGACCTCCAGCACTCTTCCAAGGGGCATTAAAACCATCTTGTTAAGCTACTGTGACCTCCACGTCTCTTCCACGGGGCATTGATATTGTCTTTTTATTCCACTGCGACCTCCATCACTCTTCCAAGGGGCATTAAAACCATCATGTTAAGCTACTGTGACCTCCACGTCTCTTCCACGGGGCATTAAAACCGTCTTGTTAAACCACTCTGAACTACACAGCTCTTCCAAGGGGAATTAAAAACGTCTTGTTAAGCTACTGTGACCTCCACGTCTCTTCCACGGGGCATTGATATTGTGTTTTTAGTCCACTGCGACCTCCATCAGTCTTCCAAGGGGCATTAAAACCGTCTTGTTAAGCTAATGTGACCTCCACGTCTCTTCCAAGGGGCATTAAAACCGTCTTTTTAAACCACTCTGAACTCCACAGCTCTTCCAAGGGGCATTGAAATGTTGTTTTTAATTACCTCTAACCTCCACGACTCTTCCAACGGGCATTGCATTTCCTCCTAATTTTAGTCAGTTTTGCTTTTCAATGCATAGGCGAAAACTAAGGGAGACCCACTCCCCAATAATGGGTAGAAGTTTTTTAGAAAGCTGTAATCCACGTCTGTTTCAAGGGGCATTGCAGTTCCTCATAATTTTTGGAAAGCCTTCCATTCACTGCTTAGGCCAACAGTGTACAGGAGACCCAGTTGCTATAAATGGAAAAAACGGTTTCGTTAAGGTCCTCTGACCTCCATGTCACTTCCAAGGGGCATTGGAGTGCCTCGAAATTTTTGGTAGGGATTGCACTCACTGTATGCCCTATAACTGTGTAGCTGAACTGCTCCTTTTGGTACAGAAACATATCCTACAAGAGATGTGTGGTTGACTGGCCTGATATTGATGTGAATGGTCCCTGTTCCTCCTGCTCTTTCTCCTTTGCCACCACCTCATCCATCATTCATCACCTGAAGCTTTGTTTTAACGGGAGTCATAGAACTGGGATAGTAGCAGGAAAACATCCAGCAATCCTCGGAGGAGGAAGGATATGCGCCAAAATGCAGACCACCTCAGGCCTAGCCGCTACTACATACATGTGCTTACATTCCAAGGAACAGAAAGTTAAGGAGATGGATGGCCTCATGAATGATCATGAATAATTTACTCGTTGTGTAGGAGGCCAAACACTGCTGCTGGCTACCTTCTGAAATTTGTGTTGAAGCCTGATTGACCCAGGACCCGCAATCCTCTATGTCTAGTGTTGCATCCCAGTGTCCAACTGTGTACCGGCTTCCACAATATTAACCCAGTGTGAAGGCGTCAGTGAGATGGACCATCCCTGGCCACATTCACTTGTCCATGTGTTTGTGGTTAGGCTGTCCTTTCCACTAAATGCACTGGGGAGGGCACATGTAATGTTTTGGTATGCGCGCTTGTGTATAAGGCGCACCGGGACAAATAGGGGCGGCTGGTGACCGAGTATGGACACCTGGCCGCCCCCTGGTGGCTGGGGACCAAGCGTGGACACCCGGCCACTGGGCGGCTGGGGACTGAGTATGGATGCCAGGCCGCCGACGCAGCCATGACGTGGTGGCCAGATTCCGCCTCCAGATGCCTAAAAGGCCCAATTTCTAGTGCAAGCAAGCAGTATGGTATTGCAGCCTGGGGTGGGTGGGTGGCAGGCTGCATACTTGCGCTTGCATTGCAAGGAATGGGGAGGTACAATTGAACACTGCCCTGGGACAAGGACTTGCACGGGGATAGTTGCAAGTCTGCATCTTCTGATGCGGCAAGGATCACTTCTGATGGGCACACTTTTAGGCAGTGACCTGGGTGTCAGAGATGCTTCCAGGGGTCTTTCCCAAGCTGTTCCCATGTCTTTTCAGCACTGTATGCATGTGTCACACTGCGCATGGCCAGATAAGGTTGTAAAATGATAAAATGACATTTCCCGGTGAATGCATTTGTCACGGTTGAAAGCAATACAAAAGTGCAAAAACGCATAAAAAATTTTACTTGTGAACATAGCCCAAGGTGTGGAGGAGTATTTTAGACTCTCCCAGAGGGATGGGGACGACTCGGTACCCGGGCCTTTGCCTGGCCTTTGGGGATGTCGCGGTGGTCGGCTCCCGGGCCCGTACCCTGGGGTCAGCTTTAAAAAGGGGATTATTTGTTAACTCTATGAAAGTTCGTTATGCCACCTGTGGTTTCTGGTGAGAATCACCAGCGATGCGGCAGTCCACTGAGGATGGTGAAAAGACAGTTTGATGGTATAGCTACACACAGGTGGAGCTAGGCCTCAGGGCAGCGTACGGAGAGGGGGGATGCAGGACAAGCGAGACCCAGCTGGGTCAGAGCAAGAACGGGGACGGACACGGTAGTCACTTCAGTACCTTTTACTGGTGGTAGTTCAGGCGCATCCCGGAGCACTGTAGGGTGAAGGGTGCATATCAGGATCCTCCCCAATGAGCGGGTGTAGGGCCTCCGGTTTCTTGCCTCTGCGTAGTAAGTTTCTGACCTGCCTGAAGCTAGGCCTAACTTTATCTCTGTCCTGCACCGGCTGACGTTGTGGTAGGGCCTTCTCTTGGAGTGCACACTCCCAGCTTACGGGGCCTATGTGTCTCCTGGCTCTGTTACGTATCAGCTCTCTGGTGAACCTGGGACCTGTAGTTCTCCAGGGATTCCGGTTATGCCTTACTGGGTCGTAGAGATCCCAGTAAGCTCGGACCCAGTGTCCGATATATGTTTCGGGGTGAGCTGGGTAAGCTCATCTGCCCCCACTGCTACTCACTTTCCACTCGCCTTCGGCCACGCTCGGGCCCTCACTAGGCTACTCACACTAACAGCAGCTTGCCGCTCTTCACCGCTCTTACAGGCGTCGGCACACCTTGAGCTCTAACTGAGCTACTACTGGGTCTGGACTGTGCTCCACTGCAGCTGACTCCTCTCAGGCACATCTACTGCAGGAACTCTCTCAACAGACTTGACTCTCTGTAGACTCCAGACTAGACTGAGCTTGACTCTGTATTCAGGTCTGTACTTGCTGAACTCTCCAGAGGAACTGCTGAATCACTCTCCTGCCTAGCTCCACCTTCCCTATTTATATCCCTAATGGGCTCCCTCGGCTGGTCTGAGGTGGAACGTGGAGATGTGTGAATGTTTATGGGGGCCTCTTGTGGAGGATTCCATCAATGCACTCCCCTAGGATCTGTGGCTCCAAGCACAGCTGGGCACCACATTTTTGTTTTTGGTTATTTATTTTACCTTATAAAAAAGTCTTTACCCTGGAAAGGATGTTCCTTAACATATTTCACAGGAAAACCATTTCAGTTTCGTTTTTGAACGTTTTATTGTGAGCCTGTAAAAGTGGCTTAATACCTCTGACCACGTTGTTGACAGCAGTGACCTGGGGGTCAGAAATGTTTCCTGGGGTGATCCCCATGCTGTCCCCATGTCATTTGAGCACTGTCACTATCGTTTTGGGCACTTTTCTACAGACTGCCGGGGGTGCCGCCGCAAAAATGCTCGGGTCTCCCATAGACTAACATTGGGCTCGTTGCTCGGGTCGAGCACCCGAGTATCACGGTGAGCTCGGCCCGAGCTTCGAGCACCCGAGTATTTTAGTGCTCGCTCAACACTAGTAGCGAGTTCAAGAGTAGGAGAGATGCACGGGAGAAATCTTGTATGTGATTGTGGGAAGAGGAGATAAGAGGGGAGTAGAGAAGGATATCTTGTGAGGATTGGAGGTTGCGTGCAGGTAAGTACCGGGAGACTAGGTCACAGATGTACGGAGGAGACAGGTTTTGGATGACTTTGTATGCCAAACTTACGATTTTGAACTGGAGTCCCTGGCCAAAGGGGAGCAAAGGGGAGCCAGTGCAGGGATTGACAGAGGGGAAAATCCGGAGAATAGTGGGGTGACAGGTGGATTAGTCGGCCAGCAGAGTTTAGGATAAATTAGAGAGGTGCAGGTGTATTAGAAGGGAGGCCACAGAGCAGGAGACTGCAGTAGTCGAAGTGGGAGATGATGAGGGCATGCAATAGTGTTTTTGCAGGTTCATGGTTGAGGAATATGGGAGTTTGAGTCGGCAGGAAGTGGAAAGGGCTTGGATCTCTGGTTTATAGGAGAGATCAGAGTCAAGCTTATGGGATTGGGGAGAGTGGACAGCCATTCTCTTTGATGGATAGGTCAGATGGCAGGGTTGAATGAGATGATGATTTTATTCATGTAAAGTTTTAGAAATTTAACAGTGAAGAAAGATGAAATAGTGGACAGTCATTGTAGTATTCTGTTTAGTAAGGAGGTGATATCAGGTCCAGAAAGGTAGATCTGTGTGTCATCAGTATAGAGGTGATACTGAAAGCAGTGAGACTCTATGAGTTGTCTCAGGCCGAAGGTGTAGATGAAGAAGAGCAAGGGTCCTAGAACTAAACCTTGGGGGACACCGACAGATAGGGGGCAAGATGAGGAGGTGGTGTGTGAGTGGGAGACACTGAATGTCCTGTCTGTTAGGTTTGAGGAGATCCAAGATAAGGCCAAGGCTTTGATGCCAATAGATGAGAGAGTCCGTAGTAAGATGGAATGAGCCACTGTGTCGAAGTCAGATGACATTATCAGGAGGAGGAGGACAAAGTAGTGTCGCTTGGATTTGGTGGTTAGTAGGTCGTTGTTGACTCTAGTCAGGGCAGTTTCAGTGGAATAGTGCAGTAAGGGGTCAAAGAGGGAGCAGGAGGCGAGGTGGGAGGACAGTTCAAAATGGACGTGCTGTTTAAGGCATAGGAAAGAAGTGATATGGGCTGATAGCTAGCTACAGAGCACGGGTCAAGGGAGGGCTTTTGGAGGATGGGTGTGATCGAGGTATGCTTGAAGCATGAGGGGAAGACACCAGTTGTTAGTGACAGGTTGAAAAGGTGGGTTAGGGTTAGGATGAAGACTGTGGTAAGATTTGGAATGAGGTGGGACGGAATTGGGTCAAGTTCACAGGTAGTGAAATGTGATTTGGATAGTAAACAGGAGACTTGATCTTCTGTTATGGTGGAGAAGCTGGTTTTGGAGGAGGAGAGTTTAATTAGGAGGGGCTGTGGGGACTGTAGGCAAAAATTGTGCCTTATGTTGTCAATCTTCTGCTTGAACAATGAGGCAAAGTCTTCAGCTGAGATGAGAGGAGAGGGAGGGGGAGCTGGATGACGGATTCTTCAGAGATGGCACCCCAATTACCCTTGTTTCCGTCCGCGTCACAACTCTCCAACTGCCTAACTGACTGTGGAAAACCATAGATGCAGAGCTGTTCACACATTTTATTTCATGGGCATCAGAGGTATGCTCCAAATAGGACGAAAGCATCTGCCCCTATGCCCGATTTTTTTTCAGTTGGACCCGGGGCCGGATGAAGTAGGGTCCGAGAAGAATCTAGACCCTAGTCACCAGACGTTAAACCCCGGGGGTGGAGGTGATCGTGATGAGACTCAGATACCTGAGGCGCACGCGAACAGTACTGTGCTGTCAGGGCAGAAAGAGGATGAGGGTGACTCTTAGTGCGATGAGTTAAAGAACAGAGAGGATGACGACAAAGTTGTAGATCCCACTGGTGTGAACCCAGAAGCACGCTGCTGAGTAGCTAGGACCCCTGCGGTGCACAACCAATAGGTCCAGTATGTTCTATAGCATACACTATAATTTGTCTAACCTGTGGTTCCGCCTAATGTGGTTACAGGTCATGACCAGAAGAGGCTGTATGATCGGGCGCAGCCTGATTGGCCGTTTTGCTGGGAGGACGAGGAGTGAATCCTGGACTTTTTAGCTTGATAGGCTAGCAGAAGACCATTCATGTCACAGCAGATGGCTTGGGGGAAATCCAAGTCTGCATCCAACCATAGTCATCCTCCCAAAGTAATTCTTCCTCTCTGACAGGAGTCACAAAAACAGTTACACCTTTCCTCCGTAATCTGATCAGCTCCTAGAACACTGAACACTCTGAGCTTCCAGGATGTCACAATATTGTCCTGCTCAGTTAGCTTCCTATTCCAACTAATTAAAACACTATGAAATCTGCCATAGAGTCTGTTCCAGATGCAACAATGTCCTCTTGTGGCTGGAGTCCGATACTGCAACAATGTCTAATCATCCCCATCTCACACGCCTACCCTTAACAACTAGAGATGAGCGTTGTTCTACTCGAACTGTTCGCCAATCTCAAATTCGAGCTGTTTTGGGCGGTGTTCGAGCCGGTCGGCGAACACGAACAATTTGAGAAAAATTCGGCTGTTCGAGGTTATGTTCGATAACTGTTCGTGCACCAAAATCATAACTGGATTTTTTCTCAGTAATGATGAAAATTAATGTTAATACGCAGTTTGAGTGTACAGCGGGGCGGGGGGAGGGGCAGGGGATGGATCTCTGCAGGAACAATGAAGATCTCCATTTTTTTTTCTCTTTCCCGCATTTGCAGTGGGGAGGTGCAATCTGTCAGCCTATCAGCAGCGCACACACGGAGCGAAGTGCTTTTTTTCACACAAGCAAGGGCATGTGTGATTGGCAGTGTATGTCACATGTCCTTGCCCTATAAGACCAAGCCATTTTCCCCGTCGCCACCATTTTCTCACTGCTGCAGCTGCGTGTTAGACGGCACCGCTGTTGCTGTGTGCGCTATACCTTGTTAATTTCAAGCCAATTTTCGCACAAATATACAGATAGCTTGGGAGTAGGGAATAGTTGTGATTGCAGTCCTTTTAAGGACTAGGTTACAGCATTTCCTACGACTTTTATCAGGCAGGTCTGTGCTCTTAAATAGATAGATTGTGGGAGTAAAGACTAATTGTAATTGGAGTCCTTTTCAGGACTAGGTTACATCAGTTCCTATCAGTTTTTGCCAGGCAGGTCTGTGCCAGTGCTGTGCAAGTTTTTTTCACAGCATTTGGCTGAATCTAGCAAAGCTAATCCTTTTTGGCCTATTGCAGAGTGTGTTAGTCAGTGGAGTAGCCTATCTGTGTTGCAAGATATACCACCTGTGTATAGAATACCAATTTTTTTACTGCACCTAGTGAAGTAAAATCTTTTGGGCATAGCATCATTCTATTAGTCCATCTATACTGACCTCCATCAGGTTGCAAACTGAATATAATTTTTTTCTGCATCTAGCTCTGAAAAAATATTTGGGCTTCTAGCAGTGTGTGGGACTTGGTCTATTAGTCCATCTATACTGACCTCCATCAGGTTGCAAATTAAAAATAATTTTTTTCTTCATTTAGCTCTGAAAAAATATTTGGGCTTCTAGCAGTGTGTGGGACTTGTTCTATTAGTCCTTCTATACTGACCTCCAGCAGGTTGCAAATTGAATATAATTTTTTTCTGCATCTAGCTCTGAAAAAATATTTGGGCTTCTAGCGGTGTGTGGGACTTGGTCTATTAGTCCATCTATACTGACCTCCATCAGGTTGCAAATTAAAAATAATTTTTTTCTGCATCTAGCTCTGAAAAAATATTTGGGCTTCTAGCAGTGTGTGGGACTTGGTCTATTAGTCCATCTATACTGACCTCCATCAGGTTGCAAATTAAAAATAATTTTTTTCTTCATTTATCTCTGAAAAAATATTTGGGCTTCTAGCAGCGTGTGGGACTTGTTCTATTAGTCCATCTATACTGACCTCCATCAGGTTGCAAATTAAAAATAATTTTTTTCTGCATCTAGCTCTGAAAAAATATTTGGGCTTCTAGCAGTGTGTGGGACTTGGTCTATTAGTCCATCTATACTGACCTCCATCAGGTTGCAAATTAAAAATAATTTTTTTCTGCATCTAGCTCTGAAAAAATATTTGGGCTTCTAGCAGTGTGTGGGACTTGGTCTATTAGTCCATCTATACTGACCTCCATCAGGTTGCAAATTGAATAAAAAAATTTTCTGCATCTAGCTCTGAAAAAATATTTGGGCTTCTAGCGGTGTGTGGGACTTGGTCTATTAGTCCATCTATACTGACCTCCATCAGGTTGCAAATTAAAAATAATTTTTTTCTGCATCTAGCTCTGAAAAAATATTTGGGCTTCTAGCAGTGTGTGGGACTTGGTCTATTAGTCCATCTATACTGACCTCCATCAGGTTGCAAATTAAAAATAATTTTTTTCTGCATCTAGCTCTGAAAAAATATTTGGGCTTCTAGCAGTGTGTGGGACTTGGTCTATTAGTCCATCTATACTGACCTCCATCAGGTTGCAAATTAAAAATAATTTTTTTCTTCATTTAGCTCTGAAAAAATATTTGGGCTTCTAGCAGTGTGTGGGACTTGTTCTATTAGTCCTTCTATACTGACCTCCAGCAGGTTGCAAATTGAATATAATTTTTTTCTGCATCTAGCTCTGAAAAAATATTTGGGCTTCTAGCGGTGTGTGGGACTTGGTCTATTAGTCCATCTATACTGACCTCCATCAGGTTGCAAATTAAAAATAATTTTTTTCTGCATCTAGCTCTGAAAAAATATTTGGGCTTCTAGCGGTGTGTGGGACTTGGTCTATTAGTCCATCTATACTGACCTCCATCAGGTTGCAAATTAAAAATAATTTTTTTCTGCATCTAGCTCTGAAAAAATATTTGGGCTTCTAGCAGTGTGTGGGACTTGGTCTATTAGTCCATCTATACTGACCTCCATCAGGTTGCAAATTGAATAAAAAAAATTTCTGCATCTAGCTCTGAAAAAATATTTGGGCTTCTAGCGGTGTGTGGGACTTGGTCTATTAGTCCATCTATACTGACCTCCATCAGGTTGCAAATTAAAAATATTTTTTTTCTTCATTTAGCTCTGAAAAAATATTTGGGCTTCTAGCAGTGTGTGGGACTTGTTCTATTAGTCCTTCTATACTGACCTCCAGCAGGTTGCAAATTGAATATAATTTTTTTCTGCCTCTAGCTCTGAAAAAATATTTGGGCTTCTAGCGGTGTGTGGGACTTGGTCTATTAGTCCATCTATACTGACCTCCATCAGGTTGCAAATTAAAAATAATTTTTTTCTGCATCTAGCTCTGAAAAAATATTTGGGCTTCTAGCGGTGTGTGGGACTTGGTCTATTAGTCCATCTATACTGACCTCCATCAGGTTGCAAATTAAAAATAATTTTTTTCTGCATCTAGCTCTGAAAAAATATTTGGGCTTCTAGCAGTGTGTGGGACTTGGTCTATTAGTCCATCTATACTGACCTCCATCAGGTTGCAAATTGAATAAAAAAAATTTCTGCATCTAGCTCTGAAAAAATATTTGGGCTTCTAGCGGTGTGTGGGACTTGGTCTATTAGTCCATCTATACTGACCTCCATCAGGTTGCAAATTAAAAATAATTTTTTTCTGCATCTAACCCAGCCAATAGTTTTGGCCTAATACCACAGTTTGGCCACTCAGCTCTGCTCGGTTACCATCCATTGTTTTTTTGTGCAAACAACTCCAGAGTTGTGAATTAGTTAACCACCAAAATGAGTGGAAAAAGGCCTGCTGCTGGTGGAAAGGGGAATAGGCGTGTTGGGAAGGGGAAAAAAGGTTGTGTCCGTGGGGTAGGTGCAGAAGAAAGACCATCTTCCAGCCAAACTAAAATGTCTACTTCTTTTAGCGGACAATGTGATAAGATCCCTTTCTTACGGCCACGCCAATCGCTACAAATTCCAGATGAGGCACAAAAACAGCAGGTGCTTCAACGGATATCAAGTGCTCCTTTAAGTGGGCTCTCCTCCACATCAACTTCAACATCACAAATACTCCAGTCCTCAAAGGTGTCACCCAAATCGCACTTGCTTCCTCACAGCTCCCAAATCTCCAGCTGCCCGTCTGAGTATGAGGTAGAACAGATGGTTGAGTCTGCAGAGCTGTTTACTCATACTATAGCCTGGGAATCAGAGGTCGACTCCAGCGCTTCTGTGAATCCAGACGAGGAAATGATCTGCACTGATGCCCAGAATCTTTATGAGTCGGATCCAGGACCAGACGCAGAAGGTTCTGACCATAATGTAGACCCTCATTCCCAAACTGTAACTCCTGTTGGTGGAGACAATGAGGAAGACGATGATAAGACTCAAATACCTGATTGGAGCGACAACTTTAGTTTTTTGTCAGGGCAGGAACAGGTTGGCTCTGAGGACGACGGGTGTGATAACGCACAGGGTGATGATGATGAGGTCGGAGATCCCACTTACTGTCAACCCACAGTCAGCCAAGAGATGAGGTCAGCAGAGGAGGTGGAGGAAGATGCTAGTGACGACGAGGTCAGGTTGCGCCTTCCTGGACAGAGACGTAGTACTGGAAGCACGTCAACAACTGCATCCTCAAACACAACTCTGCCTCTCACCACAAGTCGTGGTGGCTCTTCAGGTCGCATGGGTGCTAAGCCTTGCATAGCCTGGGCATTTTTTCAGATCGATAAAGATGACCCAACTCGTGTTATCTGTAACATTTGTCAGCAAAAGCTATGTAGAGGCCAAAAAATACATAGTTTGAGTACTTCATGCATGAACCGGCACATGGACATGAAGCATAAGTTGCAGTGGGAAGCTCAGTGTGCTACAATGCGGTCTAGCCGGCCGGGCCAACCACCGTCTGCCATATCTTGTGCATCCGCGGCCTCTTCATCCTCTGTGACTGGGGGGACAGCAGTCACACCTGTTTTGGGGCGCAGACCTGCCACCTCTTTACCCGCAACAGCCAGCGTGATTGGCAGGTCATCATTTTCTTTGGAGGTGGTAACACCAGCTGGTCTTGAGCGCTGTCCGACATCGATAGCACCACCTTTGGATCAAGGCAACCTAACATGTCCGCCTGCATCTTCCTCACAGACCGGCAGTTTGCCGGGGACACCCTTATCAACCCCGTCTAAGCACAATAGCCAGCCCTTGGTCCCTCAGATGTGGACAAGTAAAAGACCATTTCCTCCTAGCCATGAGAAAGCTAAGAGGTTGAATTTCACCATCTGCAAGCTCTTGGCTACAGAAATGCTGCCTTTCCGCCTGGTGGACACAGAGGATTTTCGAGACCTTATGTCCGTCACAGTGCCCCAGTACCAGATGCCCAGTCGGCACTACTTCTCAAAGAAAGGTGTGCCTGCGCTCCACCAGCATGTCGCACACAACATCACCGCTTCTTTGAGAAACTCTGTGTGTGACAGGGTGCATTTCACCACAGACACTTGGACGAGTAGGCATGGACAGGGGCGTTACATGTCGCTGACTGGGCACTGGGTAACTATGGTGACAACAGGACAAGGGTCTGCTGTCCAAGTCTTGCCGTCCCCACGAGTTGTGCGTCAATCCTCTTTATGTCATTTTTCCTCCACTGCTTCTGCCTCCTCAACCTCCTCTCGGTCTTCCACCTGCACCCAAAGCCTGTCTGGTCATGCCACAAGCTTTCTAACTGCGCAGAAGGGATCCTGCACACCTCCTTACTATGCTGGCAGTAGGGCTCAACGTCATCAGGCGGTTTTTACATTGAAATGTCTGGGAAATGTGAGTCACACAGCTGAGGAGTTGTGGTCAGCTCTGGAGAACCAATTTCTTGAATGGTTGTCTCCACTGGACCTGAAACCAGGGAAGGCCGTGTGCGACAATGCTGCAAATCTGGGTGCGGCCCTTCGCCGGGGCAATGCCACACACGTGCCTTGTATGGCTCACGTGTTGAACCTGGTTGTCCAGCAATTTTTAGCCCACTATCCCAGACTAGATGGCCTTCTGCAGAGGGCACGGTCGCTGTGTGCTCACTTCCGCCGTTCGCATCCCGCAGCTCAGCGACTTACATCTCTACAGAAGTCGTTGGGCCTGCCACTTCACCGGCTAAAATGCGATGTGCCTACCCGGTGGAATTCAACTCTGCACATGTTGCAGCGACTGTGGCAGCACCGACAAGCCCTGGTGCAATACGTTCTGACGTATAGCCTGGGCCAACGAGATTCAGAGGTGGGGCAAATCACGCTGGAGGAGTGGTCTCAGATCAGGGACCTATGCACCCTTCTGCACAGTTTTGAAATGGCGACGAAGATGTTTAGTGCTGACGATGCCATTATCAGCATGACTATTCCGGTGATTTACATGCTGGAGCACATGTTAAACAGAATTCGGAGTCAGGTGGTGGCACAAGAGGAGGTGGAGGAAGTAGAGGAGGAGGAGTTGTATGCGGAAGGGCTAACATCTGCAAGGTCCAGACGGTCGGCAGCACCAGGGCGGCAGGCATGTGAGGGTGGGGGAGATGATTTTACCAGGGCGCATGGTAGCAGCCAAACTAGTGAGGAAGGTGCAGGAGCCCAGGAAGAAGTGGAGGACGAACTGATGGAAGACTCATCAGATGAGGGAGACCTTGATCACATTTCTGTTGTGCGAGGTTGGGGGGAGAGGACAGAGGAAGGAAGCATGATTGTTACCTCGCCACCAACACAACAGGGACTTGGTGCTCCTGGATGCGCAACACACATGAGTGCCTTCTTGCTGCACTACCTGCAACATGACCCTCGAATTGTGAGAATTAGAAATAATCCTGACTACTGGGTTGCCACACTGTTAGATCCCCGGTACAAAAGTAAATTTGCAGAAATTATTCCTGCCATAGAAAGGGATGCACGCATGCAGGAGTATCAGCAGAGACTGTTGCAGAATCTTACATGTGCTTTTCCACAAAATACCAGTGGTGCACGTAGTGAATCTCACAGTTCCAACTTGCCAACCGTGGTCTGTATGGAATTGTTCAATAAAGGGCCCAAAATTAAGATAACATAGATGGGAGAGGTCTCTATGAATAGGAATTCCTAAGTATTTGATACCCTGTGAGGGCCAGGCAAAGGGAAAGTTGGACTGGATGGAATCCTATATGGATTTAGGGAGGGAGACATCGAGGGCCTCAGACTTCGCTGCATTGATTTTAAAATTTTACCATGTAACAAAGTGATCTATTTCAGCCATAACAGCAGGGATGGATATATGTGATTGAGTGATATATACTAGGACATCATCAGCAAATAGAGAGCACTTGTACTCGGTGCCTCCCACCTCAATCCACCTAATATTGGGGTTATGGCGAATTGATGAGAGCAGGTGCTCCGTCACTAGGATGTATAAGAGAGGGGACAGAGGACATCCCTGCCTTGTCCCATTGGTGATTGTGAAAGGTGATGAAAATGTTCTGACGCACCCCCTGGGCCTTGGGACACCCGGAGCCGGACCCTTTTTGGTGGATGCTGGTGGTTGTAGTCTTTGTGGCGGCGATCCGGTTCCGTGGCTCAGGGCGGTCAAACCAGTGGCGGAACTATTTATGTGGTTTTGATGTTTAAATGTCCGACTACGCCACCCGTGGATTGCGGTCAGAGTGAACCGCCGCTACAGGGCAGACCGCTAAGGCTGGTGTTGTGGGTGCAGCAGAGCGTAGCATAACTCCCCACGGGAGGAGTATAGCCTCAGGGCAGTGTATGCGGAGGATGGGGGTGATGGTGCAGGGCAGCAGCAGTAACGACACGGAGTCAGTGATGCAGTTCAGGGCCTTTACTCACAGTTCTTATTATCCAGACCACGTCTGCAGGTAACGGCTGCCCACGTCGTACTGTGCTCACCAGGTGAGGGGCTCAGACAACTCCCAGATAACTTTGGAGCGCTTCACAGGACCCCCTTTGTGTGTCCTTTGTCTGGCCTTTCTTACCAACACTTCTGTCCGGCTGCCTCGGGCCTCCTCTTGGTAAACTTGGCGCCAGTTTCCCTGACCCTATGTGGTGCCTTCCTAGCGGGTGGAGCAAGGGGCTGCGCCACATAAAATGTCAGAGCCTCCGGTTTCTAGCTGAGGGTCGTTTCCTGCCTCCACTAGTTCGGGGACCGGTCTCCCCCTTTGGCCTGACCCCTCCACGCAGGTGGATTCGGGCGTGCGGTGGCGACTCGCCCGTCCGCACCCCTGGGATCCCTTCATTCCTCGTTCCTGGAGCCTTCTCCGCTCCTCTTCCTTCCTTCTCCCTCTTGCAGGCCTGGGCCTCTGTTACTAGGCCCGCCTCCGGAGCAGAGCTCATGCAGAGCCCCTGCTCCCTGCCACTTCTGCTCAGACTTCTCTGCACTGAACTAAGATGGTGCCCACCTTTTATACTCCCTTCTCAATGCACCCAGGAACTGCTTCCTCCCTGCTCCTGCACTGCAGGGTTCCCCTTCCTCAGTGTTCCCTCCCCCCACTCCAGCCAGGGACAGGGACTGTCGTGCCCATCTCAGGGGCATATTGGTCGCCCTGCCCCACGGCAATGTGGTGTAATGCATGCAGGTGTCGGGTCCTGATCCACACTCCATCCTTATCTGAGAGTGAGATATCACACCTCTGGGTGAGGTGCAATACGTCTGTAGCAACCGAGCCCTCGGTGCTACAGTTCCATTTATCTTCAGCCTAGGTGACGTATTGTGATACAGGGCCGTGATTTTGGCTATAAAAGGGTCCCCTAGACCCCTACCCCAAGCTTTTTAAGAGAATCATATATGGCGTGCCAGGAGACTCTATGGAATGCTTTCTCAGCATCCAACGAGAGTATCTACTTACAAATTTTTAACTGCATCTAGCCCAGGAAATACTTTGTGCCTAGTAGCAGTGTCTGCTAGTCAGCGGATTATCCCGGCTGTTAAGCAAGCTACACCACCTGTAGTTTGGACACTTAATTTTTTCAAAGGAAATGCTTCGGGACCACGGGATACTTAGTGAAGAGCATCAGGAGGCACCCCAAGGCATAGGGGCTGGGACTGGCACTAGGATGCCTTGCGGTGGACAGCCGAGCTCGATCCTTATAAAAGCTTTTTAACTGCAGCAGCTTTAGTGGACGCTACTGGAGCTGGAATTACGCGGCTGCTGGCATGAGACTTGCCCTCCAATAGATCCTTGTAAATGGATTTAAAGTGTATTCATTCAAATTAGAGGGACAATTTAAATTAAAAAGCTTAGAGCTGCCTCCACCACAGGGGGGCTCTCTCGACCCACCAGCGGACAGGCACCAGTATTGGGAGAGGGGGGCTGGCCGTCAGGGTTCACCGCGGCTCTGGCACAAACCCGGCGACACGGAGGTGGCACTGGCAGGAGCGGACTGGCCGTCTCGGCTTCTCACTTTTTGGATTTTAGAAGGGCATGACATGCCTATATCTGTGTCTCCCCCTCCTTTTACTCCTCCACCTCTTTTCTTTTCGCATGACTATATGTACTTGTCACTTTTCCATGTGTTAGTTGTGTCTTCTGAGCAGTTTGTCAGCTTTTGGACACCTTTGAAGGTGTTTTCTATGTGTTTCTATGTGTTTTTGTTTGCCTGCCATTGGTTTTAACGGTGTTCGAAGGTGTTCGACGAACAGTTCGACGAACAGTTCGGCGAACACACGGGTGTTCGACGAACCGAACCGAACTCGAACACTACGGGGGTGGCTCAACACTATTAACAACCTCCTAAGCTAAATTGAAAGAATAGACTACAATGCCCCTAGGAAGAATGAAATCAGGTTCCGTAATTTCAGACTCAGTGGGACAAAGACTCTGAGAGACAGCATCTTCCCGAACATTCTTGGTCAGGGACGAGTGGGAGAGGGGACTGATTACATACAGCTATGCGATTGAGCTCACAAAAGTCAATACACGGTCTCAAACCACCATCCTTTAGGCCACAAAAAAGAACCCTGCTCCAACCGGGTATTTAGAAGGGAGGATAAACCCATTCTTCAAATTTTCCTGAATATATACACTCATGTCTTGCCTCTCGGGCTCTGACAGGTTAAAAATTCTGCCCTGAGGTAACTTTGATCCCTCAATGAGCTGGATGGAACAGTCATAAGTTCTATGTGGAGGTAATTTCTGTGAGGTCTCTTCGGAGAACACCTGTAGGAAATCTGCCTCATACCACGGGACCTGGGAGGTGGAACCTATTACGTTAGGAGGCTTGATAATACAAAGGGATTGGCAGTTGGAGGATCACTTAACAATATCCCCCTTTTGCCAGTCAATAATAGGTTTATGAGTGCGAAGCCAAGGGAGACATAGCACCGCAGCATTAGGAAGATCCTGTAAAATAAAAAAGCATGCCTCTTCCTAATGCAGATATCCTGTTGTGATAGCTACTGGTTTAGCGGTGCGATACCGAATACTCTGGGCAAGGGGAGAATTATCAAGAGAAGATAATGTTATGACGCATCCAAGGAGATAAGAGGAACCTCTAACTCCTTGGCCACAGCAACATTAAAAATACTTATCTCAGCCCCGCAATCAACAAAAGCATTACCCTCTACATGCTTACTGCTAATTGTGATAGCAAAAAGTAAAAGTAATTTCTGTGCTAGGGGTACCTGAGCACCTAACTGGGGATCCACGAACCTAGTTAGGCGCAATCGTTTCCTGCCGGCTCCAGACGTGGACATTTATGAAACAGATGGCGCGAGGAACCACATAAAAGACACTGTTGCCGACGCCATCTTTGCTGCCTTGACTCCTGAGAGGTACCAACCTCCATCAAGTCATACAGCTAAAGTCTCGGCGGCCTCCAACAACCAGGGAGGAGAATGATGCACTAGCATATTTTAATATGTTTATTAATTCCAGACAGGAAAGTACTACGAAGAGCAGTATCATTCCACCCAGTCTATGGCCAGTCTATGGCCAATCTACAAAACTGAGAGCAATAGTCCTCCGCAGTGAGGTCCCGCTGACACAATGCCTTAAGATGGTATTCAGCTAAGGCCACCTGGCTCATCATAAATCTGCCCCATAGCCTTAAAAAACTAATCCACTGATGAGAGTATGGGTGAACCTGAGGGTAATAAAAATGCCCAAGACTGGGGATCCCCTCTAAGAAGGGAAAGACCCACCCGAGTACCTTCATTCCCAGAGGAAGCAGGGCAAAGTTGGAAATATAATTTTTACCCCTCCTTAAACTTACTAAATAATTTCCGATCTCCCCCCCAAGAATCTTAGGTTCTATGGGAATGACCCCCGCTGCAGGACTAGGGTTAGAACTTGCCTGTGTCTGGGGGACCCCCTGAGCCAGGGTCTGGCTGTGCTGGTCCACGGTGTCTGCCAAATCCTGGAACATTCCCAGAAGACCCTGTGTCTGGTCAGTAAGCTGCTTGACCGGATCCATTTTTTTTAAAAAAATATATATATATTGTGGTAGAGTAGTTTGCTCTGCTGCACTCGGAGGTAGATACAGGACACTGTCTCTTTAAATGACTTGGTGGTTTATTATAAAAAACAGCATAAACTACGGCCAAGTGCATAACATAAACATGGCCTTTCTGGCATAACAGGATTCAAACAGGAAAAAAATACAGAACAGTCCTTACTTCGGCCAAGGTCCGGCCACTCAGGGTTAGCAACAGCACACAGTCCTGTCTAGCACATAAACACAAGCTCCTCTCTCTCAGGAGCTAGCTTCCATACACTGAACAACACCTGAGTGAAAAGGCTGACTATTTAAAGCCCAGACCACACCCTGGGGTCTAGATATGGTGAATGACCTCCCGCCCGCACTATGGTCATTCACCTATAAAACATGCTTTTTTTTAAATGGCTGATTAACCCTCTCTGCGCCTACTATGCAGGAGAAGACTTCCACGTTTCACATCACTGAAGCTAACAGCCTCAGTGAAACATATCTCCCCTTCAGTATTCTGCCAGTGTTTTTGTCACATATCCCCCCTCTCTGCCCAAAGCCGGGGGGTTTTATCATCTTCACTTGCTAAACATGGAAGTCTGGACAAGGCATTTGCGTTACCATGTAGTTTTCCCGGCCTGTGCTCCACCGAAAAACCAAAGTCCTTGAGTGCTAGAAACCACCTAGTCACCTGGGCATTCGTCCCCATCCTCTCCCTCATCCATTTTAGTAGCGCATATTCTGACATTAGCCTGAATTTCTGGCCTAATAAGTAGTATCTCAGGGTGTCAATTGCCCACTTGATGGCCAGGCACTCTTTTTCCACAATAGCATAGTTCTTTTCGCAGGCCAAGAGTTTTCTGCTTAGATAAAGAATGGGATGTTCCTCGCTGTCTTCGTACCTGCAGGTTGGTCAGGGGTGCCGTATCATGGCAAAATTCGGGATAAATCACCGATAGTATCCCACGAGTCCCAGAAACGCCTGAATCTGTTTCTTGGAGACCAGTTGCGGGAAATTCTGGATGGCTTCCACCTTGTTCACTTGTGGCTTTATTTCTCCCTTTCTAATGACATAGCTCAGGTATTGTGCCTCGTCTTTTCCTATGGTGCATTATTTGGGGTTTATCGTAAACCCGGCCTTATTCCATACCACCAGTACTGCCTGGAGCTTCTGTAGGTGACTTCTCCAGTCTGGGCTGAAGATCACAATGTTGTCCAGGTAAGCAGCGGTATACTGCTTGTATGAGGCTAGGATCCTGTCCATGGCCCTCTGGAAGGTAGCTGGGGCTCCCTGCAGACCGAACGGAATCCTGGTGTACTGAAAATACCCGTTGGATGTAGAGAAGACAGTTTTCTCCTTGGCACCTGGGGACAAGAGAATTGGCCAGTACCCCTTCATTAGGTCCAAGGTAGTGATGTACCTGGCAGGCCCCAGTCTATCAATAAGTTCATCGACCCTCGGCATCAAACATAGACACTTTGTTTAGTTTTCTGTAATCGTTACAGAATCGCCATTCTCCGTATTGCTTCGGTAAAACAACAATTTGGCTGGACCAGCTACTCTTAAACTCCTCGATGACGCCCAGGCTCAACATTCTCCACACCTCCTTGGAGATCACCTTGCGGCGGGCTTCAGGGAGTTTATACGGCCTCTGGTTCAGCCGTACATGCGGTTCTGTCAAGAACTCATGCTCCACAACCTTCGTACATCTGGGGAACTCTGAGAAAGGTCTCGGTTTCTCTTCAGCAGTTCTCCACACTGTTGTTTTTGGGCCGGTGATAGTGTCTCTGCCACTGTGATATCCTCGACCCTGGCTTCAGAATTGGCCCCCAGACACGTAGTTTCCACCGGTTCTCTGTCCCACCACGGCTTAAGCAAGTTGATGTGGTAGATTTGGTGAAGCTTTCTTCTTCCTGGCTGATGGATTTTGTAATTGACTTCACTCAACTTCTCGACCACCTCGTACGGCCCTTGACACTTGGCCAGAAATTAACTTTTAACCATGGGTATTAATACTAATACCCGGTCTCCAGTGCTGAATTGTCTCAGCCTTGCCGCCGATTGTAGATCGTCGCCAGGGCTTCTTGTGCCTGTAGGAGGCTCTCCTTCACAACTGGCATCACCCTCCTGATCTGGTTCTGCATTTGGGCCACATGCTTGATGACGCTCTGGTGGAGTGTAATCTCTGCTTCTCAGGTTTCTTTCGCTATGTCCAGAAGTCCCTGAGGATGCTGTCTGTATAGCAGCTCAAACAGTTAGAAGCTTGTAGAGCTCTGGGGAACTTCCCTAATGGAGAACAGCAGGCATGGCAGTAGGCAATCCCAGTCTCACCTATCATTCTACACGACCTTCAGCATTGACTTCAAGGTTTTGTTGAATCTCTCCACCAGGCCGTCTGTCTGCGGATGGCATACAGACATCCGGAGTTGTGTAATCTGGAATGCCTTACACAACTCCCTCATCATCTGAGACATAAAAGGAGTTCCCTGGTTCATCAGGATCTCCTTTGGCAGGTCCGTCCGGAAGAAAATATGCAAAAACTCTGGCGATACTCCTGGCGGAGAATTTTCTCAATGGTACCGCCTCCGGATACCGAGTTGCAACACTACCAGGATGTATTGGTGCCCCCTGGTGGACTTGATCAGGGGCCCGACAAGGTCCATGGCAATCTGGTCAAATGGGACCTCTATAGTAGGCAACAGTACTAGGGGACTGCGGAAGTGAGATATGGGAGCAGTTAGCAGACAGGTGGGGTAGGACCGGCAGTAATTCACAATCTCTCGGTGACATCCAGGCCAGTAGAACCTCTGCAGGACCCACTCCCAACTTTGGTCTACCCCTAGATGCCCACCGAACAAATATGAAAATGGGCAGAGTCTAAAACCTTACACCTATAGGGACCCGACACCACCAACTGCTCTATCATTTCCCCTCTTGGCTTAGTGACCCGATAAAGAAGTTCCTCAACCTGGGAACCTGGTGTCAGTCCCCGGCTCTTGAGCAACCCCATTGATTACACACACATTATGAAATGCATTCTTCAAGGTAAGATCCTGCATTTGAGCAGTACCAAAATTTCCCCCAGAAACTCCCGATTCAGGAATCTTGGCCTCTTGGGTCACCGTCTCGTCCTCATCACCGGCAAAGACACACAGGGGGAATTCATCTGGCACTGACTGCATTGGGACTTCACCATGGTGTAAACGGCTCCTTCCTGAGTCACATGGTATGTCTGCTTTCCGCCATAACTCCCAGAACAGGCTAAAGTCCCGCCCTATTATTACTGGATGTAGCAAGTCCTTAACCACCTGACCTCATGGGACTCATCCTCACAGTTAGTTTGTATGGTCACTCTGGCCACAAGGTGATCCTTGGCATCCCCGTGAATACATCGTACCCACACGCGTTTCCTGGGGATCAACTGGTGGGGAAGTGTGGCCCTAACCAGAGTCACAAAACTCCACGAGTCCAAGAGTCCTGTTACCAACACCCCATTTATGGTCACGAGACATGACTGCAGGCGGGATAAGCATAGAAGAAACAGCGGCATCCCAGGCTACAATGCATTTGCTTGGAGGATAAGGGGCAGTGGGCAGCTATCTGGCCTGGGCCCTGACAGCTCCAAAATATAATCTCTCCCGCAGAGACCTTGGGCATTATCTCTCCCGCCCTTTTGGACCTTGGACTCCCTACCTCCTTTTGGTCCTCCGCCCCCAGGTTGGGACCCCCAATATGGAGAGGCCTGCTTTCCCAAGGAACCCTTGACCCCCTGATACCATTTGACCAGCCTGACCAGTTCATCCGCATTCCGGGGGTTAACCTGGGCAACCCAAGTCTATATCGGCCTCGGCAGGTAATGCACACATAGGTCCATCACCACTCACTCTACCATCTGCGCCGGGGTAGAGTACTCCGGCTGCAGCCATTTTTGGACCAAATGCAACAGGTCAACCATTTGGGACCAACGGAGTTTCTAGCAGTGATAAGCTCAGCAGTGAACTCGCTGTGCCCTAACAGTCATTGTTAGCCCCAAGCGTGCTAAAATTTCAGATTTTAACTTTCCATATTCCTTGGCATCTTGCAAGGCCATGTCATAATATGCATTTTGGGGTGTGAATGTATAATTTCAGGTATGGTGCCAGCACCTCTGCCCATTGTTCTGGCGGGAGTTTCTCCCTCTCGGCGACCCTTTCATTAACTGTCAGAAAGGCCTCGTCACCCGGGGTCATTTTTTGCATCACACGTCTTACCGCCTTCTGGACATCGAAGTCATCAGCCGGACCTGACGGTGGAGTGGTCTGTTGGCCCTGGATGACGGTCGCCAAAAGCTGCATCTGCTGCTGCTGATCCTGCTGCTGTTGATGCATCTGCTGTAGCAGCAGCTTGTTTGTCTCCTGCTGCTGCTGTTGCATCAGAACCAGGTGTTTTATTACGTCCTCCATGCTGCCAGACATCACTTGCTGGCTGGTGTCCTCTACCCAGGACATACAACATAGCAGCTACACAAATTCCTGGATCGTTGCACGCATCCGAGACACCACTTGTGGTAGAGTAGCTCGCTCTGCTGCACTCAGAGGTAGATACAGGACAGTCTCTTTAAATGGTTTAAATGGTGTTTTTTTATAAGAAGCAGCATAAACCATGGCCAAGTGCATAACATAAACATGGCCTTTCTGGCATAACAACAAAATGGAAAAAGGTACAGAACAGTCCTTACTTCGGCCGAGGTCCGGCCACTCAGGGTTAGCAAAAGCACAACGTCCAGTTTAGTACATAAACACAAGCTCCTCTCTCTCAGGAGCTAGCTTCCACACACTGAACAACAACTGAGCAAAAAAGGTGGCTATTTAAAGCCCAGACCACACCCTGGTTGGAGATATGGTAAATGACCTACCACTCGGGCTATGATCATTCACCTATAAAACATGCCCTTTTTAAATAGCTGATTAACCCTCTCTGCACCTACTATGCATGAGAATACTTCCACGTTTCACATCACTGAAGCTAACAGCCTCAGTGAAAAATATCTCCCATCCAGTATTCTGCCAGTGACTTTGTCACTATATATACAGTACAGACCAAAAGTTTGGACACACCTTCTCATTTAAAGATTTTTCTGTATTTTCATGACTATGAAAATTTTACATTCACACTGAAGGCATCAAAACTATGAATTAACACATATGGAATTATATACTTAACAAAAAAGTGTGAAACAACTGAAAATATGTCTTATATTCTACGTTCTTCAAAGTAGCCACCTTTTGCTTTGATGACTGCTTTGCACACTCTTGGCATTCTCTTGATGAGCTTCAAGAGGTAGTCATCGGAAATGGTCTTCTAACAATCTTGAAGGAGTTCCCAGAGATGCTTAGCACTTGTTGACCCTTTTGCCTTCACTCTGCGGTCCACCTCATCCAAAACCATCTCGATTGGGTTCAGGTCTGGTGACTGTGGAGGCCAGGTCATCTGGCGTAGCACCCCATCACTCTCCTTCTTGGTCAAATAGCCCTTACACAGCCTGGAGGTGTGTTTGGGGTCATTGTCCTGTTGAAAAATAAATGATGGTCCAACTAAACGCAAACCGGATGGAATAGCATGCCTCTGCAAGATGCTGTGGTAGCCATGCTGGTTCAGTATGCCTTCAACTTTGAATAAATCTCCAACAGTGTCACCAGCAAAGCACCCCCACACCATCACACCTCCTCCTCCAAGCTTCACGGTGGAACCAGTCATGTAGAGTCCATCCGTTCACCTTTTCTGCGTCGCACAAAGATACTGTGATTGGAACCAAAGATCTCAAATTTGGACTCATCAGACCAAAGCACAGATTTCCACTGGTCTAATGTCCATTCCTTGTGTTCTTTAGCCCAAACAAGTCTCTTCTGCTTGTTGCCTGTCCTTAGCAGTGGTCTCCTAGCAGCTATTTTACCATAAAGGCCTGCTCCACAAAGTCTCCTCTTAACAGTTGTTGAAGAGATGTGTCTGCTGCTAAAACTCTGTGTGGCATTGACCTGGTCTCTAATCTGAGCTGCTGTTAACCTGCGATTTCTGAGGCTGGTGACTCGGATAAACTTATCCTCAGAGGCAGAGGTGACTCTTGGTCTTCCTTTCCTGGGGCGGTCCTCATGTGAGTCAGTTTCTTTGTAGCGCTTAATGGCTTTTGCAACTGCACTTGGGGACACTTTCAAAGTTTTCCCAATTTTTCGGACTGACTGACCTTCATTTCTTAAAGTAATGTTGGTCAATCATTTTTCTTTACTTAGCTGCTTTTTTCTTGCCATAATACAAATTCTAACAGTCTATTCAGTAGAACTATCAGCTGTGTATCCACCAGACTTCTGCACAACACAACTGATGGTCCCAACCCCATTTATAAGGTTAGAAATCCCACTTACTAAACTGGACAGGGCACAGAGTGTGCAAAGCAGTAATCAAAACAAAAGGTGGCTACTTTGAAGAACCTAGAATATAAGACATATTTTCAGTTGTTTTACACTTTTTTATTAAGTGTATACTTCCACATGTGTTAATTCATAGTTTTGATGCCTTCAGTGTGAATGTACAATTTTCATAGTCAAGAAAATACAGAAAAATCTTTAAATGAGAAGGTGTGTCCAAACTTTTGGTCTGTACTGTACATATAGCGTATGTGTGATGTTTCCACATATCTGCAAAAATCTACCAGATGAGGCCTGGAAATAAAACTCAGCTTCAATTACAATGCAAATCTAACTATAAGGTAAATGTTGCATTTCCAGGGATCTGATCTGCCCATTGTAGTTCTAGTTACTCTATATTATAGTTTTACGATTTCTATGTATGTAACGTGTGAATTGTGTTATCCTTCTGATAACTTATGTGTTTCTGGAAGTTATTTCTATATGTAATGTGGGCTAATTATTTTTTCCTTTTGACTTTCTAAAAGCTCACGTGTCACTGAGCATTATTTGCATATTTATTATGACATCATGGGCCTTTGTCACATAGTGATGTCATAAAGACACATTCCTTTAAGACAGTGTGTGAGGTTCTAAACTGTATCAGTGCTGTTGTCTTATTTCTGGGACATAGTTCTGTTTTCTCTGCGACCTTAGCGACTTGTGGCTACTGGAAGCGATTTGATTGATTTCGTTCAATATTTCTGGTTTTAACCAGACCAAAATGTGGCTTTTCCTGCTGATAACATCTTTCTTCGTTGGACCGTCTCTCTGCTGCATTGAATGTGACTCCAGAGGGGAAAAGGCTATGGAAAAGTTTAAGATCTTTATCAATAGCCAAGTCAATGAAGACTTAGATGACTTTGTGACCATCAAGCGGTTTGCCAAAACTGCTGAACAAGCAGTAGTGAAATATCTGGAAGATGAAGTTCTGATGCTGGGTAAGTCTCTCACTACTATTCGCTATATTTTCCTAAATCTCTCAATGCTAGATAGATATATATATATAAATAGATAGGTAGATAGATAGATACTGTACATACATGCATAGATAATAGATAATAAATAGAGGATGGATAATAGATAGATAGATAATAGACAGATAGATAATAAATATATAATAGATAGATAATAGACAGATAGATAATAAATAGATAGATAATAGAGAGAGAAATAGATAGATAATAAATAGATAGATAATAGAGAAATAGATATATAATAGATAGATAATAAATAGAGGATGGATAATTGATAGATACATAATAGACAGATAGATAATAAATAGATAGATAATGGAAAATAGATAGATATGACACCGATAATTATTGTATTTATTTCATTCCAGATAATTTCGCAATATCAGAAATAGCGTCAGAATATAAGAAATGTATTGATCTGATTGAGGAATCTGACTTTACAGGTAAATTCAACATTTTCATGTAGATAAAAATTCAGTTTCTCCTACTAATGCAAAATTGATCATAATGTTTTTGGGGGCTGGGGTGGGGGGCAAACACTAATAGATGAGTCGATTGTAATATCTGTCATTGTTCCTTCTCTTTGTATATTGTAGCCATCCAACTCCTTCAAACAGTTGGACTTCATTTCCAACGGCTGAAAGACAAAGTCCGGACTATTGTGGAGCAATCTAACACCAGTAAGTGAGATATTTCTTCTTGTGGAGCCGGCTGTGCATGGAATAGAAGCATTCCCCATGCTCCATGTACATATACACCTTCCAATATTGATGTATTGGAGGTAATAGGATACATACAAAGACTTAGTATCCAGATATTTCTGTAGTCCAAGAAAGGAATACTTTTTATTTATACCTATTATATACTGTATTTCACTGCTCTGTTGCTTTTTAATTAATAATTCTGCTTTTCTTGAATTCTCTTTTTAAGGGAGATGCCCCAATAAACGAGGTAAGTTCTTCTACAATACTACAATCCTTTCACAGCCTCATGTAGAAATACTAGTACAGACACAAACTCTAGGTTCCCCCATAGCCCCCTGTAAGATCGTTCCTCTTATTTCCTCCCCTCACTACAAGTCTGTAATGTCGTCCAGTCCAGGACATTCCTGTTACTGTATGAGTCTGACAACCAAAACTTTCACTAATTTGTCATTTCTCATTTTTCAGGTGTGAACAGCTGTGGTAAGTACATTTTATACTTTATTTCAGCCTCTTCATTGATTTTATTATTGTCTATATTATTAGAAGGTTTTAATACTGTACTTGCATTTCCCCAGGTTTAATGGTGCAAACCTATACTCACTGTGATACCTGCCTCAAGGAGAATATCATCTGTGCCGGCGGTCCTCCAGAAAATCAAGGTACTTTAAAAGATTTATTTTCTTAGCTAGAGAAAACATATAGGACACAATTCATGATAGATATCTTACCAGAGCTCTGGCAGCAATGGTTTAAAAAATTCACAACATTTTTGGGCAAGTCGAAGTTGCGCAAAAGTTTTGCGAATTTTGGCTTTTTAAACCCCAGTTCCTCACAGCTCTGCCAAAATAAATGGAGCTGGGGTGGGACCGGTGTGTGATCCCACAGCTCATCTAATTGATGACAAACTGTGGTGGTGTTCCTTACATCAGACATCTAACTCCAGTCAGGGACTGGAGTAAGATTTTTGGCAAGGCGCACAGAGGCATACACCACTTGTCACACGCTCCTCATTCATTAGGAGATATGCACCTCTTAATGTATTAGGAGCGTCCGACTCCTACAAGCTCCCACCTTGATGAGTCGGAACCATTGTCATTTATGTAAATTATATTTGTAAAATATTTTCATTGTGATCTGCCAAGAGAAAGCTGTGACCGCTGACTGGTTGCTCACATATAAAGAGTATTACGTGTATGTTGGACACACATTGTGGTTGGCACTTTCTGGGGTCTCTGCGACTAGCACTGTAACACAGAGAGGCATATACATATATATACTGCGTATATATATATATATTAGTGTAACACACAACATATAATGCCTGAGCTAATTAGAGTTTCTAATAATTATTATCTGGAGAGCTGATTAGATCCAGTAGCAGGATGGAGAGAATACTCCAATATATGACTCCCAGTAAAGCTCAGGTCATTGCCTATAAGCACAATCTTTCAGGGGAGGTTTGATATTATAATAATGTACTTATGAGAAGAAGAAATGACGACTTTCCTCTGACTGGATGATGGGATTTATTGTATGATGTCTCTTCTCTTCACAGAGTACTTTGATAGATGCAGCTGTTTGTGCATTGAAAACAAATGTACCGGTAAGTATCATCCTATGTTCCTATATATACATTAATAGACTGTCTGTGCACAAGTGTTAGGCAATTTTATTGTTTGAAATGTACAAAAATACATTTCTGACATTTAAAAAAAAATATCAGTGACCAATATAGCCCCTCTTCATTACAGTAACTGTCATAAGCCTTCCATCCAAGGAGTCTGTCAGTTTCTTAATCTGTTGGTGATCAATTTTTGGGAAACATTAACTACAGCTCCTCAGATGCTATTCACAGAGGGTGTACTGTTTTCCTTTACCGTAAAAATCCGTAAATAATGTCCTCTATTCTGACCCCTTTATTTATCAATGTTTTTTATTCTGAGCACCATCATATAACAATATCCTCCATCCTGAGACCCTTCCTGGTATAATGTTCCTCCAATCTGAGCCCCTTCCTGGTATAATGTTCCCATTCTAGGCCCCTTCCTCGTATAATGTTCCCCATTCTGAGCCCTTTCCTGGTATAATGTTCCCCATTCTGAGCCCCTTCCTGATATAATGTTCCCCATTCTGAGCCCCTTCCTGGTATAATGTTCCCTATTCTGGGTCCCTTCCTGGTATAATGTTCCCCATTCTGGGTCCCTTCCTGGTATAATGTTCCCAATTCTGGGCCCTTTTAGTAACAATGTCCTGGATCCTGGGGCCGATCTTGGTCTAATATTCCCAATCTTGGGCCCCATCTAGTAATAATATCGTCTCCTTTTCTCCTCTGCTCTTCTTTAATTTTTTTTAAAATAAACAATTCTCCTTACCTTCCTTTCACTTCACGACTTGCGTCATCCTCTTCTATGGCCAGCTCCGGCGTGTCTGCTCCGAGAGACGCATGACATCACTGCTAGGTGCTGCCCGTGACAGTGACACCGGCGTCTGCTGTCAGTCTCTAATTGGCCTGGATGTGTATTGCGGTGCAGGGAGCCGGCAAGTCTTTATGCCGTAATACATTTCATCCGAGGATGCACATCCAGATTAAGTAGAACATGGTGTCGGCAGACCCCCACGGTCGTGCCCCTGTTCAGACTATTCAAGTTTATACAACATGAGTTGGAAAATACTCAGAAAAATGATGATATGATCAAAATACTCACTTGCCTAATAATTGTGCACACAGTGTAGTAACACACAAGACCCACAGTGCTCACTATATATTATAGTTTCTGAAGACTTCCAATAGGCCAGAGTTCATGGCTGACAATCTTGAAATGTATGAATATTATTCCGAATAATGAGATTCCTACAGGTTCTATAGGCAGAATATAAGGGACACTGGCAGTCGGTCTGTTGTCCATGTGCTGGTTACTGGGGGGAATATTACACATCCGGACATTATTATACTTATTTTAATATAATAAAACATGTTTAATGCTAAGTTAATATTTCATTTTTTTTTTTTTTTTTCAGATTTGAAAACCGGATCTTCTTGTTCTCCCTGCAGAAACAATGAAGTCCATGTTTCTGAGACTTTACAGTGTGGAGGTGAGGAGATACTATAATGTGACCAGTTACTTTTAGCTATAGGCCCCGATTCATACAAGTATTTACGTCAGAAATCTAGTGTAAAACACTTTGAAAAGTCACAATTTTTTGCACCACATGAGACTGTACAACAATTTTGCAACTTTTGTCAGTTTTTTGCCAGTTTTGCCCAGCTCCTCCAAAGTAGACATACCTGGGTGGGATGGAGGCAGGACGGGGCATGAGATGCTTGATCGTCCAATTTATGACAAGCTGTGGCGTACATTACACCACAAATCTTACTGAAGTCACTGACTAGAGTAAGATTTATGGCAAGACGCACGAAGGCGCACCCCACTTTTCAGGTGCACCTGATACATTAAGATGCATGTGCCTCCTAATGAATTAGGCACCTCTTACTCCTTTACGCACTCTCATCAAAACTGATGGGAAGAACTCCGGTCTTGATGATTCGGAGTTATAGTGTAAAAGATTCATCTGCATATTCTCACTGAGCAGCAAACACCTGTGACACCAATATTCCCCAATGTTACATATGGTAGAAGTTGTGTTATTGAGATAATACCTTTAACCCCTTCACCTCCTTGGGTTTTTCCGTTTTCGTTTTTTGCTCCCCTTATTCTCAGAGCCATAACCTTTATATTTTTCCGTCAATATGGCCATGTGAGGGCTTGTCTTTTGCGGGATAAGTTGTTCTTTGGAACGACACCATTAGTTTTGCCATATCGTGTACTGGAAAACGGGAAAAAAATTCCAAGTGCTGTTAAATTGCAAAAAAAGTGCAATTCGACAATTGTTTTTTTTTTTTTACCTTGTTCAATAATTACTTAAACTGACCTGCCATTATGATTATCAGGGTCATTAAGGGTTTGCAGATACCAAACATGTATAGGTTCTTTTTTATTTAAGTGGTGAAAAGAAAATCCAAAATTTGGAAAGAAAAATAATTGGTGCCATTTTCAGAGACCCGTAGCGTCTCCATTTTTTGTAATCTGGGGCTGGGTAAGGGCTTATATTTTGCGTGCTAAGTGAATTTATTTATTTGTACCATTTTGGGGTAGATATAATGTTTTGGTCGCCCGTTATTGCATTTTAAAGCAATGTTGCAGCGACCAAAAAATCGTAATTCAGATTTTTTTCTTCTTACGGCATTTACCGATCGGATTAATTATTTTTATTGATAAGTCGGGTGATTCTGAATGTGGCGATACCAAAACATGTGTATTTTTTATTTTTTTTATTTGATTTTGAATGGGGCGAAGGTGGGGGGGGTGATTTGAACTTTTATGTTTTTAAAAATATTAAAATAAAAAATATATTTTTTTTTCACTGTACACTTCCTTCAATAGTAACTATGGGAGACTACAAGCTGCGATCATCTGATCGCCTGTGTTCGCCAGGGCCTCAGTGCTGCTATGTGTAACCAAACCGCTCATCTGCTATGAGCGCCGAGCGCTGAGCGGTGCTCATAGCCTACCGGTAATGACAACCGCAGGGTTCTCCTGCAGACGCCGGGTTGTCATGCCAGTCCATCGGCGACCCACAGTTATGTGACACCGGTGCTGATGGGCGGGTCTTATGACACGCTTCCGGTGCGTGCATGTTAAATGCTGCTGTCAAAGTTTGACAGCGGCTTTAAAAATGTTAACAGCCGCGGATGCATCGCGATTCCACCCGTGGCTGTTAGTGGCACATGACAGCTGATCAGATCAGCTGTAATGTCCACAGAAAGGTGTGGGCTCATCGCCGGAGACCTCACCAAAGAGGAGAATCTGACCTTGGATGTACTCATACTTCCAAGGTTGAAAAGGGGTTAAACATGGAACTATACTTTCAACACAGTTTGTATAAATCAATAGTATAGGCAATTATATGGAACATTGTAATATATCTTATCAGGGAAATCTGCTTCTCTCCTCTCCTATCAGACACTTCATCTCCCAACTGCCCCCTAAACTTGTCATGCACTTTAAAAAAAAACAGTTCAAATCCTTCTTGCGCAGACAAGACAGAGCACATGATCCCATACCATTATACTTTATGTAGATGGGAGGCGAAGGAAGAGTGAGAAGCAGGGAGAGAAAGCGGGCAAAGGTAGACTCAGAACTATCGTGCTGAGCTTGATATCAAGTCTTTTACCTCACATCAGAGCTTGATTCTCATCTATACAGTTCAGTATTGCAGTATACTTTCCTACATGCCCCTCCTGCTTCCTTCTGTGTGCTCAATAAAAAAGGAAGAACAGGAATCCATGTGTCTGTCTCTGTGTGCTTTGCTGTATACAGGAGAAATCACATCAACAAGTCTCCTCCCACCAGCTCAGAGTGGATAGCAGATTAAAAGATAGAGCATGTAAAGGGGAAAATATGTGAAAATGTAGTTTACAAGTCTTATAATATCCAGATACAATGTTATTCTTCATGTACACATGACAGCTTATTCTGAAAAGCTACTTGAAAGTATGGTTACCTTTTAAATGTTTTAAATGCAGGGAAATTATTTCTGTAAAAGTTTTTATTACTTTTTTATCTAGAGAGAAACATAGAAGTTCCAGAGGATGAAGATCTAATCCTGGACTGTAGCTTTGAATGGCATGCCAGGCTGGAGCAGTCCTATCAAAACAAATTCACTAGGGTAAGTACAAGGCAGCTTATCTAAAGGATATGGTTAAATATTGTAGATGAGATAATAATAATTATCATTATTATAATTAACATTGTACATACGACCATAACATTTTGGTATTAATTGCCAAAGTGATAATGACAATGCTAGAAATAATCCCGATTATAAATCATTATGACATATAACGCTCTGACATTTATCTTTCCAGCTTATGACCGGCGGTTATCCATTTCCCCCATTGATTGAACTGGAAACAAAAGTCATCGAGGAGCCCTATCTAGAGATCAAGGGCATACAGATGATCGACTCCGGCATGTACATGTGTTCCACCACACTGAAGTCTGCAGTGCCAGTCAGTAAAATCATGTATCATGTGAAAGGTGAGGACATATTATCACTGACACTATGCTGAATGTTAATATTTAGATATATGGGATTTTGGTGCAACTCAAAGTTTCACCAAAATTTTGGGCCTTTTAATGTCTTCACATCAGTTTTCCTAGCTCTACCAAAATGGGTGGAGCTGGGGTGGGATGTGGGCAGGATGCCACAGCTTGTCTAATTCATGACCAGTTCCTGACTGGAGTAAGATTTCTGGGGTGGAGTATGGAAGCGCACACCACTGATCAGGCGCCCCAGATTTATGAAGAGGCGTGCACCTCTTCATGAATCAGGGCTCTCTGACTACACCACGATCTTCATCAAGACCAGAGAGAAAATCACTGGCCTTGATGAATCCGGGCCCTGGTATCTATTAGAAACTTGACAATATATTGGATTAATACTGGAGTCACCTATGGTATAAATCAAATTTTACCTATAGGCTCCAGCGGTGCAGTTATGTGGACTGCAATATGGATACATGGCTTCTGGTGATATGAGGCTGATTTGTTTTTGCGGTGTTTATTGTGCAGTAAAAATTACTCAGCAACATAATTTTTCAGGTTGGTATGATTATGGTGATACCAAACTTACATTGTTTTTTTATTTAGGTGGTAAAAATTTTTGAAAGTTTGTAGAAATAAATTTTGGTTTGTGTTGTCGTTTTCTGAGACCCATAACATTATAGTTTTTCAGTTGATGGAGCTGTGTCAGGGCTTTTTTGTGTGGCAAGCTGACATTTTTATTGATACTTATTTGTGGGCATCTCCCGGGGACGGTGCGGGTTCAGCTCCTGAACCCGCTACATACAGGGAGACCCAAAGTAGGAGGTGCAATTGCATCCTATGTCGGGAAAGGGTTAATGTCCTATAAGATATCATTCTTTTGATAGAATAAACTAACACAGATTTTTGTTATCTTAGTTCTCAGAGGATCTGGAAGGACGACTGAAAAATTCAAGCCTCGTCCTACACTGCCTAATGTACTTGACATCGCTGAGCCGGAGCCGACATTTATGAAGGAGATAACAACTAAGAAAAAATCCTTCAAAATATTATTGGCAGTCAGCGTCATCATCATCATACTGATTGCTGCAATATGGTATTTATCCTTTATAATCAACAAATAATTATGTACTTGTAGATGAGAATTTAGAGCTACATGTAAATAGCAGATATAACATAACGTATGTACTGTTTTTTTTCAGCATTTTCATCTGCATAAAGCGCTGTAAAAACTGGAAACGGCAAAAGCCTCTGGAAGAAAACCCAGGACAGAAGGCAAAAGGTCAGGCACGACCTTATCAAACTGTCTGATCTGACAACAAATGACAAAAATATTCCCAAAACTCTGCATTCCATAACTACCCTAAAAAACCTCCCCAATCCCTAAAAAAGAACTTCTCCCAATCCTATCCTAGAAAAGCCCCAGTCTTTCCTCTCCCTATTCCTTTCTTCCAAAATAAATTGATAATTGAACATATAATGACTGCAGCATTTCTTTTTCATTAGTTTCTGGACTATTTACACAGGCAGAAAAACAACGATAGGGATAGTACGATCTCTAATACAATTGTTCTGTCTCATATACAGCACATGTTAGCGGTAACACATGACCTGTTTACACGGGGAGATGTGCAGCTGATAACAATCATTTTTATGTATGCACAGAAATCCAATTAGTTCATGTTAGAACCCTCCTGTTTGTTTGTTTTTCTTTCCTGTGTTTTGCGGTCATGTGACCATTTGTCTTTATATTCTAGCTCCGCCCTTTTGGCTGTGCTGTACTTCAGTTTTTGACTGCTTCTCTAGCCAGGTGCTTCTGTGCCTATCTGGCAGCTCGCTTTGTCCTTCTGGGACCTTTAGTACCTTTTTGTCAGTTTGTATTTTTGTGTTCTGCAACTACTTCTCTGTTTAGGAGGTGTCCCATTTTTGTCCCAGTCCTTAGTTCTTTTAGGGACCCCTTCCCTAATACTATAGGTCTCCGTTCAGACTAGCCAAGGACTAAGGCGGGTCTGTTCGCTAGGAACAGGCAGCCCGCTACATCGTAGGGATTCAGCTTAGTCTTATTGTAGGGACAGCGTTCCCCTATCTTTCCTTAGTTCATGTTACAGATCATAACAGTAAGTCCAGCCCAAAAAACTAAAAGGAAAGCAATCCGGGGATCAGTATGGTTTCCGTCCAAGATTTGGCTCAACGCCTGCAGGGATTATCTCTGGAGGTGGCCAAACTCCAGCAACACGTGAGTGGCTCTTCTGGAGCGCATTTTGTGGAACCAAAGGTAGGAGTGCCTGATGTTTTTTATGGTAAACAGCAAGATTATTTTTCCTTTATAAATGCTTGTTTGTTATATTTTCGTTTGAGACCAAGGTCCTCTCGGAATGAATCACAGCGCATTGGTTTTATTATGTCACTTTTTGCGCAAGGAACCACAAGGGTGGGCCTTTTCTCTCCAACCTAATGATCCGTGTTTTAGGTAGGTAGAAGAATTTTTTTCTGCTATGGGGCTATTATATGACGATCCTGATCGAATCTCATCTGCTGAGACAGAACTCAGGCGTTTGAATCAGGGGTCAGGTGATGTTGAAAATTATTGCACACACTTCAGAAGGTGGTCCTCAGAAGTTAAATGGAATGATGCGGCGCTTAAATGTTTATTTCTTGCTGGTCTAAGTGAAAGGGTTAAGGATCTGCTAATTGCATTCCCTGCACCTGAGACCTTGCAGGATGCCATGCAATTAGCTATACGTGTGGACAGGAGACTGAGGTCCAGGGTGAAGGATGTAAAAACTCCTGTAACGTCAGGTCCTAGTCCCCAGGAAATCTGCTCGGACGGCGGAAAACCGATGGAGGTTGGGGCGATGTCACTCTGCTCTCAGGAAAGAGACCGGAGGTTTGCCAAGGGATTGTGTCTTTATTGTGGTAAAGCTGACCATTTGATTAAGAATAGTGTTGAGCGAGCATGCTCGACACTGCTTGGTACTCACCCGAGCATCACGCTACTCGGGATGTTCGGCGAGCACTGAGCATTTCCGAGTTACTCAGGCGGGAGCTCGGGTCTCCGCCCTGCATGTTTGGCGCTCTTTACAGAGCCAATGAACATGCAGCGATTGCCAGCCAGTCACTGTAATCCTGCAGCCATGTTGTTTGTGGGCATTACAGTGATTGGCTGGCCGCACAGCGTCACCTCGAGTGTTTAAAACCGGGCGCCGCCATCTTGGACACAGTCGCTCCGGATTAGACAGTGTAGGGACAGCGCTGCTGAGCTAGGGAGAGATTTTTCCTGCGAAATAGTTAGTGTAGGGTCTGTAAAGGCTGCCAGAACAAACAAACAGTCCTTCTCAGGACTAATATCCATCCCAGATATCAGGCAGGCAGGCTGTATAGGAGACGCAGTGGTTATACCAGCAAACGCTGCATTACAGTCCTGTGTGCTCCTGTTTCTGAAATTGCTGGACTTAGCTCCAGGTCTCGGGGGCCAGTAAAAATCCTTTTTTTTTCATCTAAATCCTCTTTTTTTTTTTCCTCCTTCACACTGTACAAATACCCGTCTTATTAACCTATTGGTGTCCGCCCCCCCCCCCCCCCAAAAAAAAAGTGTGTCTCTGATTATATCTGTTGAAAAGAGTCTGGTATAGGCCACAGAAACAGAAGTGTGGTTTTGCAGTTCCACGGGTCAAATCTCTGTAGTATCCAGCTTTGGGCCTTTTGTATATAAAAGAAAAACAGTTTGAGTGTGTCGCTCACTGTTCAGCCGCAAATCTATATATTTAAAAAAGTCTGGTATACACCAGTAAATTAAAACTGTGGTTTTGCTGTTCCACTGTAAAAAATCTCTATTATCCTGCTTTTCGCATTTTTTGCAGTAAAAAAAAAAAAAAAATGTAATCGTGTCTCCCTGATTGTCCAGACACAAAAATATATCTGTTGAAAATAGTCTGTTGTAGGCCCGACAAATCCCAGTGTGGTTTTGCAGTTCCACGGGTCAAATCTCTGTAGTATCCAGTTTTGGGCCTTTTGTATGTAAAAAAAACAGTTTGAGTGTGTCGCTCACTGTTCAGCCGCAAATATATATATTTAAAATTTTATGGTATACCCCAGTAAACAATAACTGTGGTTTTGCCATTCCACTGTAAAAAATCTCTGTTATTCAGGTTTTGGTATTTTTTCCGTAAAGAAAAACAGTAATAGTTTATCCCTGATTGTTCTGATTGTTTAAAAGAGTCCGGTGTAGGCCAGAGAAATAGAACTGTGGTTTTCCTTTCCACGGTTCTAATCTCCTTTTTATTACCCTTTTTCCATTGATAGAGTGAGTGTAAACTATTTTACTTCCTTTACAATGGGCAAGGCGCGTGGCAAGGGACGTGGAAGTGGACGTTCTGGTGATGGTGCGTGCAGAGGACGGGGCCGTGGCCAAGGTGAAAATGTGCCACAACCAACAGCCACATCTTCTCGCTCCCACTTCTTGACCGAATTACTAGGGAAGCACAGAACAACACCAGTATTGCGAACTGATCCGCTTGAAGTGGTGGAAGAGGAGATCCCATGTAGCGATGCTCAAATATTTGAACAGCCACGGCCACAGGAAGTTGACGCTGGCAATTTGTCACAAGACGTGGACGATGACGAGACACAATTGCCAGGAAGTGAGGAGGAGGATCGTGGTGCGCAAGTGGAAGAGGAGGAGGTGGTGGATGATCTAGTAACTGACCCAACGTGGCAGGAGAACATGCAGAGTGAGGCCAGCAGCACACAGGGGGAGGGAGGCAGAGTACCCCAACAGGCATGAAGAAGCAGTGTGGTGGCCGCAGACAGAAGACGGTCTACCGTTCCCTGTAACACCAACACGAGGGACGTTGCCAGTACAAGCGGTAGGTCTTCCAGAGCCTGGAATTTTTTTAAAGACTCTGCTGATAACACCAAAAAGGCCAGTTGTACCACCTGCCATGCCAGCATCAGCAGGGGTGACAAAACTACCAGCCTGACCACCACCAGCATGATCAGGCACATGGCAGCAAAGCACCCGACTGTGTGGGGCGAACCCCAGGGTCCACGACCAGTGTCAGCGGGTGGCACCACTGCTTCTTCCGCTGTTCTGCATGCAATAGAACCCCCTGTTGAGTGCGCAAGGCAATCCCCTGTCCATACTGCATGTAAAGATGACCCCTCCTCTCAGTCTTCACTTGTTATGGCAGTTTCTCAAGAAACAGCATCAACGTCCACATCCACGTCCCACCGCAGCGTTCATTTGTCCATATCCCAGACCTTTGAACGAAAGCGAAAATTCGCAGCTAACGCCCCACAGGCCACAGTCCTAAATTCGCACATTTCACGACTGCTTGCGTTGGAAATGCTGCCTTTTAGGCTGGTGGAGACGGAATCCTTCCGCAACCTTATGGAGGTGGCCGTCCCTTGGTACTCGGTCCCCATCCGACACTATTTTGCCCGGTGTGCCATCCCCGCACTACACAAGCACGTGTCCCAAAACATCTGCCGTGCCCTCAACAACGCAGTTACTGGGAGAGTCCACCTGACAACGGATGCGTGGACAAGTGCTTGTGGCCAGGGACGGTACATCTCCCTGACAGCACACTGGGTAAACATAGTGGAAGCCGGGACCCAGTCGGACCTTGGGACGGAACACATACTCCCCACACCGAGGATTGCGGGCCCTATGTCAGTCAGAGTTGCCCCCACAGTGTACAGCTCCTGCGCATCATCCTCCTCCTCCTCATGCTCAGCCTCCATCTCAGATATCATCACATCAGTTACAAGCTGGAAGCACTGCAGTACTGCCTCCGCCAAGCGGCAACAGGCTGTGCTCATAAGCTTAGGTGATAAACCTCACACTGCTTGTGAGTTGTGGACAGCTGTGAAAGAGCAGGCAGATCTGCGGCTGAGACCGCTGAACCTACATCCAGGCATGATCGTGTATGCCAATGTCCGTAACCTAGTGGCGGCTCTGAGGCGAGGCGAGATCACACACGTACCATGCCTGGCTCATGTGCTTAACCTCGTGGTTCAGCGGTTTCTTAAATCGTACCCCGAGTTGCCAGATCTGCTCGTGAAAGTACGCCGCCTGTGAGCTCATTTTCGGAAGTCGGTTACAGCTTCTGCCGCCTTTGCTGTGTTGCAGCAGCATTTGCAGCTTCCGGCACACCGACTGGTGTGTGATGTCCCCACACGTTGGAGCTCTACCCTCCACATGTTGCTAAGGATTTGTGAGCAGAAGAGAGCAGTTGTGGAGTACCAGCTGCAACAAGGCCATCGATATTCAGGTCAGACTTCACACATAAGACCTCAGGAGTGGACCTGGATGTCTGACATATATACAATCCTGACAAACTTTGAGGAGGCCACCAAGATGGTGAGTGGCGATGACGCCATCATTAGTGTCAACATCCCACTTGTCTGTTTTTTGCAACGCTCTCTGCAGAGAATTAAAGAGGAGGCATTGCAGCACGTAGCGGGCGATTACACACAGCCCAGCCTCATCTCATCACAACGTGCATTGGGGGACAATGAGGGAGAGGAGGAGGAGGAGGAGGAGGAAGAACAGGAGCTGGTATCATGCGTTGTAGACGGTAGTACCTCTACAACTGTCATACCGTCGGTTCAGCGTGGGTGGCCTGAGGACGGGGGGGGGGATAGGAGGAGGAGGAGGAGAGCATGGTCAGTCGTCATCTTGGTGAGGACAAGGAAATCTTGCCCGTTACCAGTCTGGCACGCATGGCTGACTTTATGTTACGCTGCCTTAACCGTGACCCTCGTGTCGTCAGAATGTTGGGTGACAGTCATTACTGGTTGGTGACATTTGTAGACCCCCGCTACAAGGAGAACTTTCACTCTCTTATTCCTGACGTGGAGAGGTCTACAAAAATGGGGCAGTACCAGAAGGCCCTTGCTGCAGAACTGTTAAAAAAATTCCCATCTGAACACGCTAGCGGCAGAGGTCACAGTTAGTTGTTGCCCAACCAAGGCGTACATGCAAGAGAGACGCAACTCCAATCCGGCAGAGGCAGGGGAACACTGTCAATGTTCTGGGACAGTTTTCTCAGACCCTTCATTCGGACAGACCCTGATGCGCGGGGTACTCTCAAAAGGAGTGGTAAATTTCCAAAAGATGGTGAGTGAGTACCTTGCCGACCGTACCAGCGTCCTCCGAGATTCCTCTGTGCCTTTTAATTATTGGGTATCCAAGCTAGACACTTAGAATGAACTCGCTCTGTACGCCTTGGAGGTCCTGGCCTGCCCTGCCGCTAGCGTGTTATCGGAGCATGTTTTTAGTGCCGCTGGGGGAATTATAACTGATAAGCGCACTCGCCTGTCAACTGACAATGCTGACAAGCTGACCCTTATCAAAATGAACAAGGGCTGGATTGGGCCAGACTTCTCATCACCACCAAATGACAGCAGAGTAACATAAAGTCAAATCCACTGTGTTATTTCGGGAGGTGTATTCACATGCACCGCTTCACACCCACACATGGGTATACGCTTCCTCATTTCGGCTGTTTTTGTTCTTCTCCTTATCCTCAGCCTCCACCACCACTATACCACCAGGGTGACCGTGGTCCGTGTTGCCATTATTGAAAGTTCCTCCATCCTGACTTTTGTCAGGTTTTGCTTGGAAGGCATAAGCAAAGACTGAGGGAGACCCACTCCCCAATAATGGGAATAATATTTTTAAGATGCTGTACTGTATGGCTCTTCCAAGGGGCATTAAAACTGTCTTGTTATACCACTCTGACCTCCACGTCTCTTCTGAGGGGCATTAAAAGCGTCTTGTTATACCACTCTGACCTCCACGTCTCTTCTGAGGGGCATTAAAAGCGTCTTGTTATACCACTCTGACCTCCACGTCTCTTGTAAGGGGCATTAAAACCGTCTTGATATACCACTCTGGCCTCCGCATCTCTTGTAAAGGACATTAAAACCATCTTGTTATACCACTCTGACCTCCACGTCTCTTGTAAGGGGCATTAAAAGCGTCTTGTTATACCACTCTGACCTCCACGTCTCTTCTGAGGGGCATTAAAATCATCTTGTTATACCACTCTGACCTCCACGTCTCTTCTGAGGGGCATTTAAAGCGTCTTAAGCTACTGGGACCTCCACGACTCTTCAAACGGGCATTGCATTTCCTCATAATTTTTGGAAGCTTTTGCTTGAAAGGCATAAGCAAATACTATGGGAGACCCACTCCCCAATAATGGGACTAATGTTTGTAATATGCTGTACTGCATGGCTCTTGTAAGAGGCATTGCAAGTTGCTCCATCCTAATTTTTGGAAGCTTTTGCTTGGAAGGCATAAGCAAATACTATGGGAGACCCACTCCCCAATAATGGGACTAATGTTTGTAATATTCTGTACTGCATGGTTCTTGTAAGAGGCATTGCAAGTTGCTACATCCTAATTTTTGGAAGCTTTTGCTTGGAAGGCATAAGCAAATACTATGGGAGACCCACTCCCCATTAATGGGACTAATGTTTGTAATATGCTGTACTGCATGGCTATTGTAAGAGGCATTGCAAGTGGCTCCGTCATAATTTTTGGAAGCTTTTGCTTGGGAGGCATAAGCAAATACTATGGGAGACCCACTCCCCAATAATGTGACTTATTTTTGTAATATGCTGTACTGCATGGCTCTTGTAAGGGGCATTGCAAGTTGCTCCATCCTAATTTTTGTAAGCTTTTGCTTGGAAGACATAAGCAAATACTATGGGAGACCCACTCCCCATTAATGGGACTAATGTTTGTAATATGCTGTACTGCATGGCTATTGTAAGAGGCATTGCAAGTTGCTCCGTCCTAATTTTTGGAAGCTTTTGCTTGGGAGGCATAAGCAAATACTATGGGAGACCCACTCCCCAATAATGTGACTTATTTTTGTAATATGCTGTACTGCATGGCTCTTGTAAGGGGCATTGCAAGTTGCTCCGTCCTAATTTTTGTAAGCTTTTGCTTGGAAGACATAAGCAAATACTATGGGAGACCCACTGCCCAATAATGGGACTAATGTTTGTAATATGCTGTACTGCATGGCTCTTGTAAGGGGCATTAAAACTGTCTTATTAAGCTACTGTGACCTCCACGTCTCTTCCACGGGGCATTGATATTGTGTTTTTATTCCACTGCGACCTCCACCACTCTTCCAAGGAGCATAAAAACCATCTTGTTAAGCTACTGTGACCTCCACGTCTCTTCCACGGGGCATTGATATTGTCTTTTTATTCCACTGTGATCTCAACGTCCCTTCCAAGGGGCATTAAAACCGTCTTGTTAAGCTACTGTGACCTCCACGTCTCTTCCAAGGGGCATTGATATTGTCTTTTTATTCCACTGCGACCTCCACCACTCTTCCAAGGGGCATTAAAACCATCTTGTTAAGCTACTGTGAACTCCACGTCTCTTCCACGGGGCATTGATATTGTGTTTTTATTCCACTGCGACCTTCACCACTCTTCCAAGGGGCATGAAAACCATCTTGTTAAGCAACTGTGACTTCCACGTCTCTTTCAAGGGGCAATGATATTGTGTTTTTATTCCACTGCGCCCTCCATCACTCTTCCAAGGGGCATTAAAACCGTCTTTTTAAGCTACTGTGACCTCCACGTCTCTTCCATGGGGCATTGATATTGTTTTTTCATTCCACTGCGACCTCCACGTCTCTTCCAAGGGGCATTAAAACAGTCTTGGTAAGCTACTGTGACCTCCACGTCTCTTTCAAGACGCATTAAAACCATCTTGTTAAACCACTCTGAACTCCACAGCTCTTCCAAGGGACATTTAAACCGTCTTGTTAAGCTACCATGACTTCCACATCTCTTCCAAGGGGCAATAAAACCGTCTTATTAAGCTACTGTGACCTCCATGTCTCTTCCAAAGGGCATTGATATTGTCTTTTTATTCCACTGCGACCTCCAGCACTCTTCCAAGGGGCATTAAAACCGTCTTGTTAAGCTACTGTGACCTCCACGTCTCTTCCACGGGGCATTGATATTGTCTTTTTATTCCACTGCGACCTCCACCACTCTTCCAAGGGGCATTAAAACCATCTTGTTAAGCTACTGTGACCTCCACGTCTCTTCCAAAGGGCATTAAAACAGTCTTGTTAAACCACTCTGAACTACACAGCTCTTCCAAGGGGAATTAAAAACGTCTTGTTAAGCTACTGTGATTTCAACATCTCTTCCAAGGGGCAATAAAACCGTCTTATTAAGCTACTGTGACCTCCATGTCTCTTCCAAGGCACATTGATATTGTCTTTTTATTCCACTGCGACCTCCAGCACTCTTCCAAGGGGCATTAAAACCATCTTGTTAAGCTACTGTGACCTCCACGTCTCTTCCACGGGGCATTGATATTGTCTTTTTATTCCACTGCGACCTCCATCACTCTTCCAAGGGGCATTAAAACCATCTTGTTAAGCTACTGTGACCTCCACGTCTCTTCCACGGGGCATTAAAACCGTCTTGTTAAACCACTCTGAACTACACAGCTCTTCCAAGGGGAATTAAAAACGTCTTGTTAAGCTACTGTGACCTCCACGTCTCTTCCACGGGGCATTGATATTGTGTTTTTATTCCACTGCGACCTCCACCACTCTTCCAAGGAGCATAAAAACCATCTTGTTAAGCTACTGTGACCTCCACGTCTCTTCCACGGGGCATTGATATTGTCTTTTTATTCCACTGTGATCTCAACGTCCCTTCCAAGGGGCATTAAAACCGTCTTGTTAAGCTACTGTAACCTCCACGTCTCTTCCAAGGGGCATTGATATTGTCTTTTTATTCCACTGCGACCTCCACCACTCTTCCAAGGGGCATTAAAACCATCTTGTTAAGCTACTGTGAACTCCACGTCTCTTCCACGGGGCATTGATATTGTGTTTTTATTCCACTGCGACCTTCACCACTCTTCCAAGGGGCATGAAAACCATCTTGTTAAGCAACTGTGACTTCCACGTCTCTTTCAAGGGGCAATGATATTGTGTTTTTATTCCACTGCGCCCTCCATCACTCTTCCAAGGGGCATTAAAACCGTCTTTTTAAGCTACTGTGACCTCCACGTCTCTTCCATGGGGCATTGATATTGTTTTTTTATTCCACTGCGACCTCCACGTCTCTTCCAAGGGGCATTAAAACAGTCTTGGTAAGCTACTGTGACCTCCACGTCTCTTTCAAGACGCATTAAAACCATCTTGTTAAACCACTCTGAACTCCACAGCTCTTCCAAGGGACATTTAAACCGTCTTGTTAAGCTACCATGACTTCCACATCTCTTCCAAGGGGCAATAAAACCGTCTTATTAAGCTACTGTGACCTCCATGTCTCTTCCAAAGGGCATTGATATTGTCTTTTTATTCCACTGCGACCTCCAGCACTCTTCCAAGGGGCATTAAAACCGTCTTGTTAAGCTACTGTGACCTCCACGTCTCTTCCACGGGGCATTGATATTGTCTTTTTATTCCACTGCGACCTCCACCACTCTTCCAAGGGGCATTAAAACCATCTTGTTAAGCTACTGTGACCTCCACGTCTCTTCCAAAGGGCATTAAAACAGTCTTGTTAAACCACTCTGAACTACACAGCTCTTCCAAGGGGAATTAAAAACGTCTTGTTAAGCTACTGTGATTTCAACATCTCTTCCAAGGGGCAATAAAACCGTCTTATTAAGCTACTGTGACCTCCATGTCTCTTCCAAGGCACATTGATATTGTCTTTTTATTCCACTGCGACCTCCAGCACTCTTCCAAGGGGCATTAAAACCATCTTGTTAAGCTACTGTGACCTCCACGTCTCTTCCACGGGGCATTGATATTGTCTTTTTATTCCACTGCGACCTCCATCACTCTTCCAAGGGGCATTAAAACCATCTTGTTAAGCTACTGTGACCTCCACGTCTCTTCCACGGGGCATTAAAACCGTCTTGTTAAACCACTCTGAACTACACAGCTCTTCCAAGGGGAATTAAAAACGTCTTGTTAAGCTACTGTGACCTCCACGTCTCTTCCACGGGGCATTGATATTGTGTTTTTAGTCCACTGCGACCTCCATCAGTCTTCCAAGGGGCATTAAAACCGTCTTGTTAAGCTAATGTGACCTCCACGTCTCTTCCAAGGGGCATTAAAACCGTCTTTTTAAACCACTCTGAACTCCACAGCTCTTCCAAGGGGCATTGAAATGTTGTTTTTAATTACCTCTAACCTCCACGACTCTTCCAACGGGCATTGCATTTCCTCCTAATTTTAGTCAGTTTTGCTTTTCAATGCATAGGCGAAAACTAAGGGAGACCCACTCCCCAATAATGGGTAGAAGGTTTTTAGAAAGCTGTAATCCACGTCTGTTTCAAGGGGCATTGCAGTTCCTCATAATTTTTGGAAAGCCTTCCATTCACTGCTTAGGCCAACAGTGTACAGGAGACCCAGTTGCTATAAATGGAAAAAACGGTTTCGTTAAGGTCCTCTGACCTCCATGTCACTTCCAAGGGGCATTGGAGTGCCTCGAAATTTTTGGTAGGGATTGCACTCACTGTATGCCCTATAACTGTGTAGCTGAACTGCTCCTTTTGGTACAGAAACATATCCTACAAGAGATGTGTGGTTGACTGGCCTGATATTGATGTGAATGGTCCCTGTTCCTCCTGCTCTTTCTCCTTTGCCACCACCTCATCCATCATTCATCACCTGAAGCTTTGTTTTAACGGGAGTCATAGAACTGGGATAGTAGCAGGAAAACATCCAGCAATCCTCGGAGGAGGAAGGATATGCGCCAACATGTGCTTACATTCCAAGGAACAGAAAGTTAAGGAGATGGATGGCCTCATGAATGATCATGAATAATTTACTCGTTGTGTAGGAGGCCAAACACTGCTGCTGGCTACCTTCTGAAATTTGTGTTGAAGCCTGATTGACCCAGGACCCGCAATCCTCTATGTCTAGTGTTGCATCCCAGTGTCCAACTGTGTACCGGCTTCCACAATATTAACCCAGTGTGAAGGCGTCAGTGAGATGGACCATCCCTGGCCATATTCACTTGTCCATGTGTTTGTGGTTAGGCTGTCCTTTCCACTAAATGCACTGGGGAGGGCACATGTAATGTTTTGGTATGCGCGCTTGTGTATAAGGCGCACCGGGACAAATAGGGGCGGCTGGTGACCGAGTATGGACACCTGGCCGCCCCCTGGTGGCTGGGGACCAAGCGTGGACACCCAGCCACTGGGCGGCTGGGGACTGAGTATGGATGCCAGGCCGCCGACGCAGCCATGACGTGGTGGCCAGATTCCGCCTCCAGATGCCTAAAAGGCCCAATTTCTAGTGCAAGCAAGCAGTATGGTATTGCAGCCTGGGGGTGGGTGGGTGGCAGGCTGCATACTTGCGCTTGCATTGCAAGGAATGGGGAGGTACAATTGAACACTGCCCTGGGACAAGGACTTGCACGGGGATAGTTGCAAGTCTGCATCTTCTGATGCGGCAAGGATCACTTCTGATGGGCACACTTTTAGGCAGTGACCTGGGTGTCAGAGATGCTTCCAGGGGTCTTTCCCAAGCTGTTCCCATGTCTTTTCAGCACTGTATGCATGTGTCACACTGCGCATGGCCAGATAAGGTTGTAAAATGATAAAATGACATTTCACGGTGAATGCATTTGTCACGGTTGAAAGCAATACAAAAGTGCAAAAACGCATAAAAAATTTTACTTGTGAACATAGCCCAAGGTGTGGAGGAGTATTTTAGACTCTCCCAGAGGGATGGGGACGACTCGGTACCCGGGCCTTTGCCTGGCCTTTGGGGATGTCGCTGTGGTCGGCTCCTGGGCCCGTACCCTGGGGTCAGCTTTAAAAAGGGGATTATTTGTTAACTCTATGAAAGTTCGTTACGCCACCTGTGGTTTCTGGTGAGAATCACCAGCGATGCGGCAGTCCACTGAGGATGGTGAAAAGACAGCTCGATGGTATAGCTCCCCACAGGTGGAGCTAGGCCTCAGGGCAGCGTACGGAGAGGGGGGATGCAGGACAGGCGAGACCCAGCTGGGTCAGAGCAAGAACGGGGACGGACACGGTAGTCACTTCAGTACCTTTTACTGGTGGTTCAGGCGCATCCCGGAGCACTGTAGGGTGAAGGGTGCATATCAGGATCCTCCCCAATGAGCGGGTGTAGGGCCTCCGGTTTCTTGCCTCTGCGTAGTAAGTTTCTGACCTGCCTGAAGCTAGGCCTAACTTTATCTCTGTCCTGCACCGGCTGACGTTGTGGTAGGGCCTTCTCTTGGAGTGCACACTCTCAGCTTACGGGGCCTATGTGTCTCCTGGCTCTGTTACGTATCAGCTCTCTGGTGAACCTGGGACCTGTAGTTCTCCAGGGATTCCGGTTATGACTTACTGGGTCGTAGAGATCCCAGTAAGCTCGGACCCAGTGTCCGATATATGTTTCGGGGTGAGCTGGGTAAGCTCCTCTGCCCCCACTGCTACTCACTTTCCACTCGCCTTCGGCCACGCTCGGGCCCTCACTAGGCTACTCACACTAACAGCAGCTTGCCGCTCTTCACCGCTCTTACAGGCGTCGGCACACCTTGAGCTCTAACTGAGCTACTACTGGGTCTGGACTGTGCTCCACTGCAGCTGACTCCTCTCAGGCACATCTACTGCAGGAACTCTCTCAACAGACTTGACTCTCTGTAGACTCCAGACTAGACTGAGCTTGACTTTGTATTCAGGTCTGTACTTGCTGAACTCTCCAGAGGAACTGCTGAATCACTCTCCTGCCTAGCTCCACCTTCCCTATTTATATCCCTAATGGGCTCCCTCGGCTGGTCTGAGGTGGAACGTGGAGATGTGTGAATGTTTATGGGGGCCTCTTGTGGAGGATTCCATCAATGCACTCCCCTAGGATCTGTGGCTCCAAGCACAGCTGGGCACCACATTTTTGTTTTTGGTTATTTATTTTACCTTATAAAAAAGTCTTTACCCTGGAAAGGATGTTCCTTAACATATTTCACAGGAAAACCATTTCAGTTTCGTTTTTGAACGTTTTATTGTGAGCCTGTAAAAGTGGCTTAATACCTCTGACCACGTTGTTGACAGCAGTGACCTGGGGGTCAGAAATGTTTCCTGGGGCGATCCCCATGCTGTCCCCATGTCATTTGAGCACTGTCACTATCGTTTTGGGCACTTTTCTACAGACTGCCGGGGGTGCCGCCGCAAAAATGCTCGGGTCTCCCATACACTAACATTGGGCTCGTTGCTCGGGTCGAGCACCCGAGTATCACGGTGAGCTCGGCCCGAGCTTCGAGCACCCGAGTATTTTAGTGCTCGCTCAACACTAGTAGCGAGTTCAAGAGTAGGAGAGATGCACGGGAGAAATCTTGTATGTGATTGTGGGAAGAGGAGATAAGAGGGGAGTAGAGAAGGATATCTTGTGAGGATTGGAGGTTGCGTGCAGGTAAGTACCGGGAGACTAGGTCACAGATGTACGGAGGAGACAGGTTTTGGATGACTTTGTATGCCAAACTTAAGATTTTGAACTGGAGTCCCTGGCCAAAGGGGAGCAAAGGGGAGCCAGTGCAGGGATTGACAGAGGGGAAAAGCCGGAGAATAGTGGGGTGACAGGTGGATTAGTCGGCCAGCAGAGTTTAGGATAAATTAGAGAGGTGCAGGTGTATTAGAAGGGAGGCCACAGAGCAGGAGACTGCAGTAGTCGAAGTGGGAGATGATGAGGGCATGCAATAGTGTTTTTGCAGGTTCATGGTTGAGGAATATGGGAGTTTGAGTCGGCAGGAAGTGGAAAGGGCTTGGATCTCTGGTTTATAGGAGAGATCAGAGTCAAGCTTATGGGATTGGGGAGAGTGGACAGCCATTCTCTTTGATGGATAGGTCAGATGGCAGGGTTGAATGAGATGATGATTTTATTCATGTTAAGTTTTAGAAATTTAACAGTGAAGAAAGATGAAATAGTGGACAGGCATTGTAGTATTCTGTTTAGTAAGGAGGTGATATCAGGTCCAGAAAGGTAGATCTGTTTGTCATCAGTATAGAGGTGATACTGAAAGCAGTGAGACTCTATGAGTTGTCTCAGGCCGAAGGTGTAGATGGAGAAGAGCAAGGGTCCTAGAACTAAACCTTGGGGGACACCGACAGATAGGGGGCAAGATGAGGAGGTGGTGTGTGAGTGGGAGACACTGAATGTCCTGTCTGTTAGGTTTGAGGAGATCCAAGATAAGGCCAAGGCTTTGATGCCAATAGATGAGAGAGTCCGTAGTAAGATGGAATGAGCCACTGTGTCGAAGTCAGATGACATTATCAGGAGGAGGAGGACAAAGTAGTGTCGCTTGGATTTGGTGGTTAGTAGGTCGTTGTTGACTCTAGTCAGGGCAGTTTCAGTGGAATAGTGCAGTAAGGGGTCAAAGAGGGAGCAGGAGGCGAGGTGGGAGGACAGTTCAAAATGGACGTGCTGTTTAAGGCATAGGAAAGAAGTGATATGGGCTGATAGCTAGCTACAGAGCACGGGTCAAGGGAGGGCTTTTGGAGGATGGGTGTGATCGAGGTATGCTTGAAGCATGAGGGGAAGACACCAGTTGTTAGTGACAGGTTGAAAAGGTGGGTTAGGGTTAGGATGAAGACTGTGGTAAGATTTGGAATGAGGTGGGACGGGATTGGGTCAAGTTCACAGGTAGTGAAATGTGATTTGGATAGTAAACAGGAGACTTGATCTTCTGTTATGGCGGAGAAGCTGGTTTTGGAGATGGAGAGTTTAATTAGGAGGGGCTGTGGGGACTATAGGCAAAAATTGTGCCTTATGTGGTCAATCTTCTGCTTGAACAATGAGGCAAAGTCTTCAGCTGAGATGAGAGGAGAGGGAGGGGGAGCTGGATGACGGATTCTTCAGAGATGGCACCCCAATTACCCTTGTTTCCGTCCGCGTCACAACTCTCCAACTGCCTAACTGACTGTGGAAAACCATAGATGCAGAGCTGTTCACACATTTTATTTCATGGGCATCAGAGGTATGCTCCAAATAGGATGAAAGCATCTGCCCCTATGCCCGATTTTTTTTCAGTTGGACCCGGGGCCGGATGAAGTAGGGTCCGAGAAGAATCTAGACCCTAGTCACCAGACGTTAAACCCCGGGGGTGGAGGTGATCGTGATGAGACTCAGATACCTGAGGCGCACGCGAACAGTACTGTGCTGTCAGGGCAGAAAGAGGATGAGGGTGACTCTTAGTGCGATGAGTTAAAGAACAGAGAGGATGACGACAAAGTTGTAGATCCCACTGGTGTGAACCCAGAAGCACGCTGCTGAGTAGCTAGGACCCCTGCGGTGCACAACCAATAGGTCCAGTATGTTCTATAGCATACACTATAATTTGTCTAACCTGTGGTTCCGCCTAATGTGGTTACAGGTCATGACCAGAAGAGGCTGTATGATCGGGCGCAGCCTGATTGGCCGTTTTGCTGGGAGGACGAGGAGTGAATCCTGGACTTTTTAGCTTGATAGGCTAGCAGAAGACCATTTATGTCACAGCAGATGCCTTGGGGGAAATCCAAGTCTGCATCCAACCATAGTCATCCTCCCAAAGTAATTCTTCCTCTCTGACAGGAGTCACAAAAACAGTTACACCTTTCCTCCGTAATCTGATCAGCTCCTAGAACACTGAACACTCTGAGCTTCCAGGATGTCACAATATTGTCCTGCTCAGTTAGCTTCCTATTCCAACTAATTAAAACACTATGAAATCTGCCATAGAGTCTGTTCCAGATGCAACAATGTCCTCTTGTGGCTGGAGTCCGATACTGCAACAATGTCTAATCATCCCCATCTCACACGCCTACCCTTAACAACCTCCTAAGCTAAATTGAAAGAATAGACTACAATGCCCCTAGGAAGAATGAAATCAGGTTCCGTAATTTCAGACTCAGTGGGACAAAGACTCTGAGAGACAGCATCTTCCCGAACATTCTTGGTCAGGGACGAGTGGGAGAGGGGACTGATTACATACAGCTATGCGATTGAGCTCACAAAAGTCAATACACGGTCTCAAACCACCATCCTTTTGGCCACAAAAAAGAACCCTGCTCCAACCGGGTATTTAGAAGGGAGGATAAACCCATTCTTCAAATTTTCCTGAATATATACACTCATGTCTTGCCTCTCGGGCTCTGACAGGTTAAAAATTCTGCCCTGAGGTAACTTTGATCCCTCAATGAGCTGGATGGAACAGTCATAAGTTCTATGTGGAGGTAATTTCTGTGAGGTCTCTTCGGAGAACACCTGTAGGAAATCTGCCTCATACCACGGGACCTGGGAGGTGGAACCTATTACGTTAGGAGGCTTGATAATACAAAGGGATTGGCAGTTGGAGGATCACTTAACAATATCCCCCTTTTGCCAGTCAATAATAGGTTTATGAGTGCGAAGCCAAGGGAGACATAGCACCGCAGCATTAGGAAGATCCTGTAAAATAAAAAAGCATGCCTCTTCCTAATGCAGATATCCTGTTGTGATAGCTACTGGTTTAGCGGTGCGATACCGAATACTCTGGGCAAGGGGAGAATTTTCAAGAGAAGATAATGTTATGACGCATCCAAGGAGATAAGAGGAACCTCTAACTCCTTGGCCACAGCAACATTAAAAATACTTATCTTAGCCCCGCAATCAACAAAAGCATTACCCTCTACATGCTTACTGCTAATTGTGATAGCAAAAAGTAAAAGTAATTTCTGTGCTAGGGGTACCTGAGCACCTAACTGGGGATCCACGAACCTAGTTAGGCGCAATCGTTTCCTGCCGGCTCCAGACGTGGACATTTATGAAACAGATGGCGCGAGGAACCACATAAAAGACACTGTTGCCGATGCCATCTTTGCTGCCTTGACTCCTGAGAGGTACCAACCTCCATCAAGTCATACAGCTAAAGTCTCGGCGGCCTCCAACAACCAGGGAGGAGAATGATGCACTAGCATATTTTAATATGTTTATTAATTCCAGACAGGAAAGTACTACGAAGAGCAGTATCATTCCATCCAGTCTATGGCCAGTCTATGGCCAATCTACAAAACTGAGAGCAATAGTCCTCCGCAGTGAGGTCCCGCTGACACAATGCCTTAAGATGGTATTCAGCTAAGGCCACCTGGCTCATCATAAATCTGCCCCATAGCCTTAAAAAACTAATCCACTGATGAGAGTATGGGTGAACCTGAGGGTAATAAAAATGCCCAAGACTGGGGATCCCCTCTAAGAAGGGAAGGACCCACCCGAGTACCTTCATTCCCAGAGGAAGCAGGGCAAAGTTGGAAATATAATTTTTACCCCTCCTTAAACTTACTAAATAATTTCCGATCTCCCCCCCAAGAATCTTAGGTTCTATGGGAATGACCCCCGCTGCAGGACTAGGGTTAGAACTTGCCTGTGTCTGGGGGACCCCCTGAGCCAGGGTCTGGCTGTGCTGGTCCACGGTGTCTGCCAAATCCTGGAACATTCCCAGAAGACCCTGTGTCTGGTCAGTAAGCTGCTTGACCGGATCCATTTTTTAAAAAAATATATATATATTGTGGTAGAGTAGTTTGCTCTGCTGCACTCGGAGGTAGATACAGGACACTGTCTCTTTAAATGACTTGGTGGTTTATTATAAAAAACAGCATAAACTACGGCCAAGTGCATAACATAAACATGGCCTTTCTGGCATAACAGGATTCAAACAGGAAAAAAATACAGAACAGTCCTTACTTCGGCCAAGGTCCGGCCACTCAGGGTTAGCAACAGCACACAGTCCTGTCTAGCACATAAACACAAGCTCCTCTCTCTCAGGAGCTAGCTTCCATACACTGAACAACACCTGAGTGAAAAGGCTGACTATTTAAAGCCCAGACCACACCCTGGGGTCTAGATATGGTGAATGACCTCCCGCCCGCACTATGGTCATTCACCTATAAAACATGCTTTTTTTTAAATGGCTGATTAACCCTCTCTGCGCCTACTATGCAGGAGAAGACTTCCACGTTTCACATCACTGAAGCTAACAGCCTCAGTGAAACATATCTCCCCTTCAGTATTCTGCCAGTGTTTTTGTCACATATCCCCCCTCTCTGCCCAAAGCCGGGGGGTTTTATCATCTTCACTTGCTAAACATGGAAGTCTGGACAAGGCATTTGCGTTACCATGTAGTTTTCCCGGCCTGTGCTCCACCGAAAAACCAAAGTCCTTGAGTGCTAGAAACCACCTAGTCACCTGGGCATTCGTCCCCATCCTCTCCCTCATCCATTTTAGTAGCGCATATTCTGACATTAGCCTGAATTTCTGGCCTAATAAGTAGTATCTCAGGGTGTCAATTGCCCACTTGATGGCCAGGCACTCTTTTTCCACAATAGCATAGTTCTTTTCGCAGGCCAAGAGTTTTCTGCTTAGATAAAGAATGGGATGTTCCTCGCTGTCTTCGTACCTGCAGGTCGGTCAGGGGTGCCGTATCATGGCAAAATTCGGGATAAATCACCGATAGTATCCCACGAGTCCCAGAAACGCCCGAATCTGTTTCTTGGAGACCAGTTGCGGGAAATTCTGGATGGCTTCCACCTTGTTCACTTGTGGCTTTATTTCTCCCTTTCTAATGACATAGCTCAGGTATTGTGCCTCGTCTTTTCCTATGGTGCATTATTTGGGGTTTATCGTAAACCCGGCCTTATTCCATACCCCCAGTACTGCCTGGAGCTTCTGTAGGTGACTTCTCCAGTCTGGGCTGAAGATCACAATGTTGTCCAGGTAAGCAGCGGTATACTGCTTGTATGAGGCTAGGATCCTGTCCATGGCCCTCTGGAAGGTAGCTGGGGCTCCCTGCAGACCGAACGGCATCCTGGTGTACTGAAAATACCCGTTGGATGTAGAGAAGACAGTTTTCTCCTTGGCACCTGGGGACAAGAGAATTGGCCAGTACCCCTTCATTAGGTCCAAGGTAGTGATGTACCTGGCAGGCCCCAGTCTATCAATAAGTTCATCGACCCTCGGCATCAAACATAGACACTTTGTTTAGTTTTCTGTAATCGTTACAGAATCGCCATTCTCCGTATTGCTTCGGTAAAACAACAATTTGGCTGGACCAGCTACTCTTAAACTCCTCGATGACGCCCAGGCTCAACATTCTCCACACCTCCTTGGAGATCACCTTGCGGCGGGCTTCAGGGAGTTTATACGGCCTCTGGTTCAGCCGTACATGCGGTTCTGTCAAGAACTCATGCTCCACAACCTTCGTACATCCGGGGAACTCTGAGAACAGGTCTCGGTTTCTCTTCAGCAGTTCTCCACACTGTTGTTTTTGGGCCGGTGATAGTGTCTCTGCCACTGTGATATCCTCGACCCTGGCTTCAGAATTGGTCCCCAGACACGTAGTTTCCACCGGTTCTCTGTCCCACCACGGCTTAAGCAAGTTGATGTGGTAGATTTGGTGAAGCTTTCTTCTTCCTGGCTGATGGATTTTGTAATTGACTTCACTCAACTTCTCGACCACCTCGTACGGCCCTTGACACTTGGCCAGAAATTTACTTTTAACCGTGGGTATTAATACTAATACCCGGTCTCCAGTGCTGAATTGTCTCAGCCTTGCCGCCGATTGTAGATCGTCGCCAGGGCTTCTTGTGCCTGTAGGAGGCTCTCCTTCACAACTGGCATCACCCTCCTGATCTGGTTCTACATTTGGGCCACATGCTTGATGACGCTCTGGTGGAGTGTAATCTCTGCTTCTCAGGTTTCTTTCGCTATGTCCAGAAGTCCCTGAGGATGCTGTCTGTATAGCAGCTCAAACAGTTAGAAGCTTGTAGAGCTCTGGGGAACTTCCCTAATGGAGAACAGCAGGCATGGCAGTAGGCAATCCCAGTCTCACCTATCATTCTACACGACCTTCAGCATTGACTTCAAGGTTTTGTTGAATCTCTCCACCAGGCCGTCTGTCTGCGGATGGCATACAGACATCCGGAGTTGTGTAATCTGGAATGCCTTACATAACTCCCTCATCATCTGAGACATAAAAGGAGTTCCCTGGTTCATCAGGATCTCCTTTGGCAGGTCCGTCCGGAAGAAAATATGCAAAAACTGTGGCGATACTCCTGGCGGAGAATTTTCTCAATGGTACCGCCTCCGGATACCGAGTTGCAACACTACCAGGATGTATTGGTGCCCCCTGGTGGACTTGATCAGGGGCCCGACAAGGTCCATGGCAATCTGGTCAAATGGGACCTCTATAGTAGGCAACAGTACTAGGGGACTGCGGAAGTGAGATATGGGAGCAGTTAGCAAACAGGTGGGGTAGGACCGGCAGTAATTCACAATTTCTCGGTGACATCCAGGCCAGTAGAACCTCTGCAGGACCCACTCCCAACTTTGGTCTACCCCTAGATGCCCACCGAACAAATATGAAAATGGGCAGAGTCTAAAACCTTACACCTATAGGGACCCGACACCACCAACTGCTCTATCATTTCCCCTCTTGGCTTAGTGACCCGATAAAGAAGTTCCTCAACCTGGGAACCTGGTGTCAGTCCCCGGCTCTTGAGCAACCCCATTGATTACACACACATTATGAAATGCATTCTTCAAGGTAAGATCCTGCATTTGAGCAGTACCAAAATTTCCCCCAGAAACTCCCGATTCAGGAATCTTGGCCTCTTGGGTCACCGTCTCGTCCTCATCACCGGCAAAGACACACAGGGGGAATTCATCTGGCACTGACTGCATTGGGACTTCACCATGGTGTAAACGGCTCCTTCCTGAGTCACATGGTATGTCTGCTTTCCGCCATAACTCCCAGAACAGGCTAAAGTCCCGCCCTATTATTACTGGATGTAGCAAGTCCTTAACCACCTGACCTCATGGGACTCATCCTCACAGTTAGTTTGTATGGTCACTCTGGCCACAAGGTGATCCTTGGCATCCCCGTGAATACATCGTACCCACACGCGTTTCCTGGGGATCAACTGGTGGGGAAGTGTGGCCCTAACCAGAGTCACAAAACTCCACGAGTCCAAGAGTCCTGTTACCAACACCCCATTTATGGTCACGAGACATGACTGCAGGCGGGATAAGCATAGAAGAAACAGCGGCATCCCAGGCTACAATGCATTTGCTTGGAGGATAAGGGGCAGTGGGCAGCTATCTGGCCTGGGCCCTGACAGCTCCAAAATATAATCTCTCCCGCAGAGACCTTGGGCATTATCTCTCCCGCCCTTTTGGACCTTGGACTCCCTACCTCCTTTTGGTCCTCCGCCCCCAGGTTGGGACCCCCAATATGGAGAGGCCTGCTTTCCCAAGGAACCCTTGACCCCCTGATACCATTTGACCAGCCTGACCAGTTCATCCGCATTCCGGGGGTTAACCTGGGCAACCCAAGTCTATATCGGCCTCGGCAGGTAATGCACACATAGGTCCATCACCACTCACTCTACCATCTGCGCCGGGGTAGAGTACTCCGGCTGCAGCCATTTTTGGACCAAATGCAACAGGTCAACCATTTGGGACCAACGGAGTTTCTAGCGGTGATAAGCTCAGCAGTGAACTCGCTGTGCCCTAACAGTCATTGTTAGCCCCAAGCGTGCTAAAATTTCAGATTTTAACTTTCCATATTCCTTGGCATCTTGCAAGGCCATGTCATAATATGCATTTTGGGGTGTGAATGTACAATTTCAGGTATGGTGCCAGCACCTCTGCCCATTGTTCTGGCGGGAGTTTCTCCCTCTCGGCGACCCTTTCATTAACTGTCAGAAAGGCCTCGTCACCCGGGGTCATTTTTTGCATCACACTTCTTACCGCCTTCTGGACATCGAAGTCATCAGCCGGACCTGACGGTGGAGTGGTCTGTTGGCCCTGGATGACGGTCGCCAAAAGCTGCATCTGCTGCTGCTGATCCTGCTGCTGTTGATGTATCTGCTGTAGCAGCAGCTTGTTTGTCTCCTGCTGCTGCTGTTGCATCAGAACCAGGTGTTTTATTACATCCTCCATGCTGCCAGACATCACTTGCTGGCTGGTGTCCTCTACCCAGGACATACAACATAGCAGCTACACAAATTCCTGGATCGTTGCACGCATCCGAGACACCACTTGTGGTAGAGTAGCTCGCTCTGCTGCACTCAGAGGTAGATACAGGACAGTCTCTTTAAATGGTTTAAATGGTGTTTTTTTATAAGAAGCAGCATAAACCACGGCCAAGTGCATAACATAAACATGGCCTTTCTGGCATAACAACAAAATGGAAAAAGGTACAGAACAGTCCTTACTTCGGCCGAGGTCCGGCCACTCAGGGTTAGCAAAAGCACAACGTCCAGTTTAGTACATAAACACAAGCTCCTCTCTCTCAGGAGCTAGCTTCCACACACTGAACAACAACTGAGCAAAAAAGGTGGCTATTTAAAGCCCAGACCACACCCTGGTTGGAGATATGGTAAATGACCTACCACTCGGGCTATGATCATTCACCTATAAAACATGCCCTTTTTAAATAGCTGATTAACCCTCTCTGCACCTACTATGCATGAGAATACTTCCACGTTTCACATCACTGAAGCTAACAGCCTCAGTGAAAAATATCTCCCATCCAGTATTCTGCCAGTGACTTTGTCACTATATATACAGTACAGACCAAAAGTTTGGACACACCTTCTCATTTAAAGATTTTTCTGTATTTTCATGACTATGAAAATTTTACATTCACACTGAAGGCATCAAAACTATGAATTAACACATATGGAATTATATACTTAACAAAAAAGTGTGAAACAACTGAAAATATGTCTTATATTCTACGTTCTTCAAAGTAGCCACCTTTTGCTTTGATGACTGCTTTGCACACTCTTGGCATTCTCTTGATGAGCTTCAAGAGGTAGTCATTGGAAATGGTCTTCTAACAATCTTGAAGGAGTTCCCAGAGATGCTTAGCACTTGTTGACCCTTTTGCCTTCACTCTGCGGTCCAGCTCATCCAAAACCATCTCGATTGGGTTCAGGTCTGGTGACTGTGGAGGCCAGGTCATCTGGCGTAGCACCCCATCACTCTCCTTCTTGGTCAAATAGCCCTTACACAGCCTGGAGGTGTGTTTGGGGTCATTGTCCTGTTGAAAAATAAATGATGGTCCAACTAAACGCAAACCGGATGGAATAGCATGCCTCTGCAAGATGCTGTGGTAGCCATGCTGGTTCAGTATGCCTTCAACTTTGAATAAATCTTCAACAGTGTCACCAGCAAAGCACCCCCACACCATCACACCTCCTCCTCCAAGCTTCACGGTGGGAACCAGTCATGTAGAGTCCATCCGTTCACCTTTTCTGCGTCGCACAAAGATACTGTGATTGGAACCAAAGATCTCAAATTTGGACTCATCAGACCAAAGCACAGATTTCCACTGGTCTAATGTCCATTCCTTGTGTTCTTTAGCCCAAACAAGTCTCTTCTGCTTGTTGCCTGTCCTTAGCAGTGGTTTCCTAGCAGATATTTTACCATAAAGGCCTGCTCCACAAAGTCTCCTCTTAACAGTTGTTGAAGAGATGTGTCTGCTGCTAAAACTCTGTGTGGCATTGACCTGGTCTCTAATCTGAGCTGCTGTTAACCTGCGATTTCTGAGGCTGGTGACTCGGATAAACTTATCCTCAGAGGCAGAGGTGACTCTTGCTCTTCCTTTCCTGGGGCGGTCCTCATGTGAGTCAGTTTCTTTGTAGCGCTTAATGGTTTTTGCAACTGCACTTGGGGACACTTTCAAAGTTTTCCCAATTTTTCGGACTGACTGACCTTCATTTCTTAAAGTAATGATGGTCAATCATTTTTCTTTAGTTAGCTGCTTTTTTCTTGCCATAATACAAATTCTAACAGTCTATTCAGTAGAACTATCAGCTGTGTATCCACCAGACTTCTGCACAACACAACTGATGGTCCCAACCCCATTTATAAGGCTAGAAATCCCACTTACTAAACCGGACAGGTCACAGAGTGTGCAAAGCAGTCATCAAAACAAAAGGTGGCTACTTTGAAGAACCTAGAATATAAGACATATTTTCAGTTGTTTCACACTTTTTTATTAAGTGTATAATTCCACATGTGTTAATTCATAGTTTTGATGCCTTCAGTGTGAATGTACAATTTTCATAGTCAAGAAAATACAGAAAAATCTTTAAATGAGAAGGTGTGTCCAAACTTTTGGTCTGTACTGTACATATAGCGTATGTGTGATGTTTCCACATATCTGCAAAAATCTACCAGATGAGGCCTGGAAATAAAACTCAGCTTCAATTACAATGCAAATCTAACTATAAGGTAAATGTTGCATTTCCAGGGATCTGATCTGCCCATTGTAGTTCTAGTTACTCTATATTATAGTTTTACGATTTCTATGTATTTAATGTGTGAATTGTGTTATCCTTCTGATAACTTATGTGTTTCTGGAAGTTATTTCTATATGTAATGTGGGCTAATTATTTTTTCCTCTTGACTTTCTAAAAGCTCACGTGTCACTGAGCATTATTTGCATATTTATTATGACATCATGGGCCTTTGTCACATAGTGATGTCATAAAGACACATTCCTTTAAGACAGTGTGTGAGGTTCTAAACTGTATCAGTGCTGTTGTCTTATTTCTGGGACATAGTTCTGTTTTCTCTGCGACCTTAGCGACTTGTGGCTACTGGAAGCGATTTGATTGATTTCGTTCAATATTTCTGGCTTTAACCAGACCAAAATGTGGCTTTTCCTGCTGATAACATCTTTCTTCGTTGGACCGTCTCTCTGCTGCATTGAATGTGACTCCAGAGGGGAAAAGGCTATGGAAAAGTTTAAGATCTTTATCAATAGCCAAGTCAATGAAGACTTAGATGACTTTGTGACCATCAAGCGGTTTGCCAAAACTGCTGAACAAGCAGTAGTGAAATATCTGGAAGATGAAGTTCTGATGCTGGGTAAGTCTCTCACTACTATTCGCTATATTTTCCTAAATCTCTCAATGCTAGATAGATATATATATATAAATAGATAGGTAGATAGATAGATACTGTACATACATGCATAGATAATAGATAATAAATAGAGGATGGATAATAGATAGATAAATAATAGACAGATAGATAATAAATATATAATAGATAGATAATAGACAGATAGATAATAAATATATAATAGATACATAATAGACAGATAGATAATAAATAGATAGATAATAGAGAGAGAAATAGATAGATAATAAATAGATAGATAATAGAGAAATAGATATATAATAGATAGATAATAAATAGAGGATGGATAATTGATAGATACATAATAGACAGATAGATAATAAATAGATAGATAATGGAAAATAGATAGATATGACACCGATAATTATTGTATTTATTTCATTCCAGATAATTTCGCAATATCAGAAATAGCGTCAGAATATAAGAAATGTATTGATCTGATTGAGGAATCTGACTTTACAGGTAAATTCAACATTTTCATGTAGATAAAAATTCAGTTTCTCCTACTAATGCAAAATTGATCATAATGTTTTTGGGGGCTGGGGTGGGGGGCAAACACTAATAGATGAGTCGATTGTAATATCTGTCATTGTTCCTTCTCTTTGTATATTGTAGCCATCCAACTCCTTCAAACAGTTGGACTTCATTTCCAACGGCTGAAAGACAAAGTCCGGACTATTGTGGAGCAATCTAACACCAGTAAGTGAGATATTTCTTCTTGTGGAGCCGGCTGTGCATGGAATAGAAGCATTCCCCATGCTCCATGTACATATACACCTTCCAATATTGATGTATTGGAGGTAATAGGATACATACAAAGACTTAGTATCCAGATATTTCTGTAGTCCAAGAAAGGAATACTTTTTATTTATACCTATTATATACTGTATTTCACTGCTCTGTTGCTTTTTAATTAATAATTTTGCTTTTCTTGAATTCTCTTTTTAAGGGAGATGCCCCAATAAACGAGGTAAGTTCTTCTACAATACTACAATTCTTTCACAGCCTCATGTAGAAATACTAGTACAGACACAAACTCTAGGTTCCCCCATAGCCCCCTGTAAGATCGTTCCTCTTATTTCCTCCCCTCACTACAAGTCTGTAATGTCGTCCAGTCCAGGACATTCCTGTTACTGTATGAGTCTGACAACCAAAACTTTCACTAATTTGTCATTTCTCATTTTTCAGGTGTGAACAGCTGTGGTAAGTACATTTTATACTTTATTTCAGCCTCTTCATTGATTTTATTATTGTCTATATTATTAGAAGGTTTTAATACTGTACTTGCATTTCCCCAGGTTTAATGGTGCAAACCTATACTCACTGTGATACCTGCCTCAAGGAGAATATCATCTGTGCCGGCGGTCCTCCAGAAAATCAAGGTACTTTAAAAGATTTATTTTCTTAGCTAGAGAAAACATATAGGACACAATTCATGATAGAAATCTTACCAGAGCTCTGGCAGCAATGGTTTAAAAAATTCACAACATTTTTGGGCAAGTCGAAGTTGCGCAAAAGTTTTGCGAATTTTGGCTTTTTAAACCCCAGTTCCTCACAGCTCTGCCAAAATAAATGGAGCTGGGGTGGGACCGGTGTGTGATCCCACAGCTCATCTAATTGATGACGAACTGTGGTGGTGTTCCTTACATCAGACATCTAACTCCAGTCAGGGACTGGAGTAAGATTTTTGGCAAGGCGCACAGAGGCATACACCACTTGTCACACGCTCCTCATTCATTAGGAGATATGCACCTCTTAATGTATTAGGAGCGTCCGACTCCTACAAGCACCCACCTTGATAAGTCGGAACCATTGTCATTTATGTAAATTATATTTGTAAAATATTTTCATTGTGATCTGCCAAGAGAAAGCTGTGACCGCTGACTGATTGCTCACATATAAAGAGTATTACGTGTATGTTGGACACACATTGTGGTTGGCACTTTCTGGGGTCTCTGCGACTAGCACTGTAACACAGAGAGGCATATACATATATATACTGCGTATATATATATATTAGTGTAACACACAACATATAATGCCTGAGCTAATTAGAGTTTCTAATAATTATTATCTGGAGAGCTGATTAGATCCAGTAGCAGGATGGAGAGAATACTCCAATATATGACTCCCAGTAAAGCTCAGGTCATTGCCTATAAGCACAATCTTTCAGGGGAGGTTTGATATTACAATAATGTACTTATGAGAAGAAGAAATGATGACTTTCCTCTGACTGGATGATGGGATTTATTGTATGATGTCTCTTCTCTTCACAGAGTACTTTGATAGATGCAGCTGTTTGTGCATTGAAAACAAATGTACCGGTAAGTATCATCCTATGTTCCTATATATACATTAATAGACCGTCTGTGCACAAGTGTTAGGCAATTTTATTGTTTGAAATGTACAAAAATACATTTCTGACATTTAAAAAAAAATATCAGTGACCAATATAGCCCCTCTTCATTACAGTAACTGTCATAAGCCTTCCATCCAAGGAGTCTGTCAGTTTCTTAATCTGTTGGTGATCAATTTTTGGAAAACATTAACTACAGCTCCTCAGATGCTATTCACAGAGGGTGTACTGTTTTCCTTTACCGTAAAAATCCGTAAATAATGTCCTCTATTCTGACCCCTTTATTTATCAATGTTTTTTATTCTGAGCACCATCATATAACAATATCCTCCATCCTGAGACCCTTCCTGGTATAATGTTCCTCCAATCTGAGCCCCTTCCTGGTATAATGTTCCCATTCTAGGCCCCTTCCTCGTATAATGTTCCCCATTCTGAGCCCTTTCCTGGTATAATGTTCCCCATTCTGAGCCCCTTCCTGATATAATGTTCCCCATTCTGAGCCCCTTCCTGGTATAATATTCCCCATTCTGGGTCCCTTCCTGGTATAATGTTCCCCATTCTGGGTCCCTTCCTGGTATAATGTTCCCAATTCTGGGCCCTTTTAGTAACAATGTCCTGGATCCTGGGGCCCATGTTGGTCTAATATTCCCAATCTTGGGCCCCACCTAGTAATAATGTCTTCTCCTTTTCTCCTCTGCTCTTCTTTAATTTTTTTTAAAATAAACAATTCTCCTTACCTTCCTTTCACTTCACGACTTGCGTCATCCTCTTCTATGGCCAGCTCCGGCATGTCTGCTCCGAGAGACGCATGACATCACTGCTAGGTGCTGCCCGTGACAGTGACACCGGCGTCTGCTGTCAGTCTATGATTGGCCTGGATGTGTATTGCGGTGCAGGGAGCCGGCAAGTCTTTATGCCGTAATACATTTCATCCGAGGATGCACATCCAGATTAAGTAGAACATGGTGTCGGCAGACCCCCACGGTCGTGCCCCTGTTCAGACTATTCAAGTTTATACAACATGAGTTGGAAAATACTCAGAAAAATGATGATATGATCAAAATACTCACTTGCCTAATAATTGTGCACACAGTGTAGTAACACACAAGACCCACAGTGCTCACTATATATTATAGTTTCTGAAGACTTCCAATAGGCCAGAGTTCATGGCTGACAATCTTAAAATGTATGAATATTATTCCGAATAATGAGATTCCTACAGGTTCTATAGGCAGAATATAAGGGACACTGGCAGTCGGTCTGTTGTCCATGTGCTGGTTACTGGGGGGAATATTACACATCCGGACATTATTATACTTATTTTAATATAATAAAACATGTTTAATGCTAAGTTAATATTTCATTTTTTTTTTTTTTTTTCAGATTTGAAAACCGGATCTTCTTGTTCTCCCTGCAGAAACAATGAAGTCCATGTTTCTGAGACTTTACAGTGTGGAGGTGAGGAGATACTATAATGTGACCAGTTACTTTTAGCTATAGGCCCCGATTCATACAAGTATTTACGTCAGAAATCTAGTGTAAAACACTTTGAAAAGTCACAATTTTTTGCACCACATGAGACTGTACAACAATTTTGCAACTTTTGTCAGTTTTTTGCCAGTTTTGCCCAGCTCCTCCAAAGTAGACATACCTGGGTGGGATGGAGGCAGGACGGGGCATGAGATGCTTGATCGTCCAATTTATGACAAGCTGTGGCGTACATTACACCACAAATCTTACTGAAGTCACTGACTAGAGTAAGATTTATGGCAAGACGCACGAAGGCGCACCCCACTTTTCAGATGCACCTGATACATTAAGATGCATGTGCCTCCTAATGAATTAGGCACCTCTTACTCCTTTACGCACTCTCATCAAAACTGATGGGAAGAACTCCGGTCTTGATGATTCGGAGTCATAGTGTAAAAGATTCATCGGCATATTCTCACTGAGCAGCAAACACCTGTGACACCAATATTCCCCAATGTTACATATGGTATGAGTTGTGTTATTGAGATAATACCTTTAACCCCTTCACCTCCTTGGGTTTTTCTGTTTTCGTTTTTTGCTCCCCTTATTCTCAGAGCCATAACCTTTATATTTTTCCGTCAATATGGCCATGTGAGGGCTTGTCTTTTGCGGGACAAGTTGTTCTTTGGAACGACACCATTAGTTTTGCCATATCGTGTACTGGAAAACGGGAAAAAAATTCCAAGTGCTGTTAAATTGCAAAAAAAGTGCAATTCGACAATTGTTTTTTTTTTTTTACCTTGTTCAATAATTACTTAAACTGACCTGCCATTATGATTATCCAGGTCATTAAGGGTTTGCAGATACCAAACATGTATAGGTTCTTTTTTATTTAAGTGGTGAAAAGAAAATCCAAAATTTGGAAAGAAAAAAAATTGGTGCCATTTTCAGAGACCCGTAGCGTCTCCATTTTTTGTAATCTGGGGCTGGGTAAGGGCTTATATTTTGCGTGCTAAGTGAATTTATTTATTTGTACCATTTTGGGGTAGATATAATGTTTTGGTCGCCCGTTATTGCACTTTAAAGCAATGTTGCAGCGACCAAAAAATCGTAATTCAGATTTTTTTCTTGTTACGGCATTTACCGATCGGATTAATTATTTTTATTGATAAGTCGGGTGATTCTGAATGTGGCGATACCAAAACATGTGTATTTTTTATTTTTTTTATTTGATTTTGAATGGGGCGAAGGTGGGGTGGGGTGATTTGAACTTTTATGTTTTTAAAAATATTAAAATAAAAAATATATTTTTTTTTCACTGTACACTTCCTTCAATAGTAACTATGGGAGACTACAAGCTGCGATCATCTGATCGCCTGTGTTCGCCAGGGCCTCAGTGCTGCTATGTGTAACCAAACCGCTCATCTGCTATGAGCGCCGAGCGCTGAGCGGTGCTCATAGCCTACCGGTAATGACAACCGCAGGGGTCTCCTGCAGACGCTGGGTTGTCATGCCAGTCCATCGGCGACCCACAGTTATGTGACACCGGTGCTGATGGGCGGGTCTTATGACACGCTTCTGGTGCGTGCATGTTAAATGCTGCTGTCAAAGTTTGACAGCGGCTTTTAAAATGTTAACAGCCGCGGATGCATCGCGATTCCACCCATGGCTGTTAGGGGCACATGACAGCTGATCAGATCAGCTGTAATGTCCACAGAAAGGTGTGGGCTCATCGCCGGAGACCTCACCAAAGAGGAGAATCTGACCTTGGATGTACTCATACTTCCAAGGTTGAAAAGGGGTTAAACATGGAACTATACTTTCAACACAGTTTGTATAAATCAATAGTATAGGCAATTATATGGAACATTGTAATATATCTTATCAGGGAAATCTGCTTCTTTCCTCTCCTATCAGACACTTCATCTCCCAACTGCCCCCTAAACTTGTCATGCACTTTAAAAAAAAACAGTTCAAATCCTTCTTGCGCAGACAAGACAGAGCACATGATCCCATACCATTATACTTTATGCAGATGGGAGGCGAAGGAAGAGTGAGAAGCAGGGAGAGAAAGCGGGCAAAGGTAGACTCAGAACTATCGTGCTGAGCTTGATATCAAGTCTTTTACCTCACATCAGAGCTTGATTCTCATCTATACAGTTCAGTATTGCAGTATACTTTCCTACATGCCCCTCCTGCTTCCTTCTGTGTGCTCAATAAAAAAGGAAGAACAGGAATCCATGTGTCTGTCTCTGTGTGCTTTGCTGTATACAGGAGAAATCACATCAACAAGTCTCCTCCCACCAGCTCAGAGTGGATAGCAGATTAAAAGATAGAGCATGTAAAGGGGAAAATATGTGAAAATGTAGTTTACAAGTCTTATAATATCCAGATACAATGTTATTCTTCATGTACACATGACAGCTTATTCTGAAAAGCTACTTGAAAGTATGGTTACCTTTTAAATGTTTTAAATGCAGGGAAATTATTTCTGTAAAAGTTTTTATTACTTTTTTATCTAGAGAGAAACATAGAAGTTCCAGAGGATGAAGATCTAATCCTGGACTGTAGCTTTGAATGGCATGCCAGGCTGGAGCAGTCCTATCAAAACAAATTCACTAGGGTAAGTACAAGGCAGCTTATCTAAAGGATATGGTTAAATATTGTAGATGAGATAATAATAATTATCATTATTATAATTAACATTGTACATACGACCATAACATTTTGGTATTAATTGCCAAATTGATAATGACAATGCTAGAAATAATCCCGATTATAAATCATTATGACATATAACGCTCTGACATTTATCTTTCCAGCTTATGACCGGCGGTTATCCATTTCCCCCATTGATTGAACTGGAAACAAAAGTCATCGAGGAGCCCTATCTAGAGATCAAGGGCATACAGATGATCGACTCCGGCATGTACATGTGTTCCACCACACTGAAGTCTGCAGTGCCAGTCAGTAAAATCATGTATCATGTGAAAGGTGAGGACATATTATCACTGACACTATGCTGAATGTTAATATTTAGATATATGGGATTTTGGTGCAACTCAAAGTTTCACCAAAATTTTGGGCCTTTTAATGTCTTCACATCAGTTTTCCTAGCTCTACCAAAATGGGTGGAGCTGGGGTGGGATGTGGGCAGGATGCCACAGCTTGTCTAATTCATGACCAGTTCCTGACTGGAGTAAGATTTCTGGGGTGGAGTATGGAAGCGCACACCACTGATCAGGCGCCCCAGATTTATGAAGAGGCGTGCACCTCTTCATGAATCAGGGCTCTCTGACTACACCACGATCTTCATCAAGACCAGAGAGAAAATCACCGGCCTTGATGAATCCGGGCCCTGGTATCTATTAGAAACTTGACAATATATTGGATTAATACTGGAGTCACCTATGGTATAAATCAAATTTTACCTATAGGCTCCAGCGGTGCAGTTATGTGGACTGCAATATGGATACATGGCTTCTGGTGATATGAGGCTGATTTGTTTTTGCGGTGTTTATTGTGCAGTAAAAATTACTCAGCAACATAATTTTTCAGGTTGGTATGATTATGGTGATACCAAACTTGCATTGTTTTTTTATTTAGGTGGTAAAAAATTTTTGAAAGTTTGTAGAAATAAATTTTGGTTTGTGTTGTCGTTTTCTGAGACCCATAACATTATAGTTTTTCAGTTGATGGAGCTGTGTCAGGGCTTTTTTGTGTGGCAAGCTGACATTTTTATTGATACTTATTTGTGGGCATCTCCCGGGGACGGTGCGGGTTCAGCTCCTGAACCCGCTACATACAGGGAGACACAAAGTAGGAGGTGCAATTGCATCCTATGTCGGGAAAGGGTTAATGTCCTATAAGATATCATTCTTTTGATAGAATAAACTAATACAGATTTTTGTTATCTTAGTTCTCAGAGGATCTGGAAGGACGACTGAAAAATTCAAGCCTCGTCCTACACTGCCTAATGTACTTGACATCGCTGAGCCTGAGCCGACATTTATGAAGGAGATAACAACTAAGAAAAAATCCTTCAAAATATTATTGGCGGTCAGCGTCATCATCATCATACTGATTGCTGCAATATGGTATTTATCCTTTATAATCAACAAATAATTATGTACTTGTAGATGAGAATTTAGAGCTACATGTAAATAGCAGATATAACATAACGTATGTACTGTTTTTTTTCAGCATTTTCATCTGCATAAAGCGCTGTAAAAACTGGAAACGGCAAAAGCCTCTGGAAGAAAACCCAGGACAGAAGGCAAAAGGTCAGGCACGACCTTATCAAACTGTCTGATCTGACAACAAATGACAAAAATATTCCCAAAACTCTGCATTCCATAACTACCCTAAAAAACCTCCCCAATCCCTAAAAAAGAACTTCTCCCAATCCTATCCTAGAAAAGCCCCAGTCTTTCCTCTCCCTATTCCTTTCTTCCAAAATAAATTGATAATTGAACATATAATGACTGCAGCATTTCTTTTTCATTAGTTTCTGGACTATTTACACAGGCAGAAAAACAACGATAGGGATAGTACGATCTCTAATACAATTGTTCTGTCTCATATACAGCACATGTTAGCGGTAACACATGACCTGTTTACACGGGGAGATGTGCAGCTGATAACAATCATTTTTATGTATGCACAGAAATCCAATCAGTTCATGTTAGAACCCTCCTGTTTGTTTGTTTTTCTTTCCTGTGTTTTGCGGTCATGTGACCATTTGTCTTTATATTCTAGCTCCGCCCTTTTGGTTGTGCTGTACTTCAGTTTTTGACTGCTTCTCTAGCCAGGTGCTTCTGTGCCTATCTGGCAGCACGCTTTGTCCTTCTGGGACCTTTAGTACCTTTTTGTCAGTTTGTATTTTTGTGTTCTGCAACTACTTCTCTGTTTAGGAGGTGTCCCATTTTTGTCCCAGTCCTTAGTTCTTTTAGGGACCCCTTCCCTAATACTATAGGTCTCCGTTCAGACTAGCCGAGGACTAAGGCGGGTCTGTTCGCTAGGAACAGGCAGCCCGCTACATCGTAGGGATTCAGCTTAGTCTTATTGTAGGGACAGCCTTCCCCTATCTTTCCTTAGTTCATGTTACAGATCATAACAGTAAGTCCAGCCCAAAAAACTAAAAGGAAAGCAATCCGGGGATCAGTATGGTTTCCGTCCAAGATTTGGCTCAACGCCTGCAGGGATTATCTCTGGAGGTGGCCAAACTCCAGCAACACGTGAGTGGCTCTTCTGGAGCGCATTTTGTGGAACCAAAGGTAGGAGTGCCTGATGTTTTTTATGGTAAACAGCAAGATTATTTTTCCTTTATAAATGCTTGTTTGTTATATTTTCGTTTGAGACCAAGGTCCTCTCGGAATGAATCACAGCGCATTGGTTTTATTATGTCACTTTTTGCGCAAGGAACCACAAGGGTGGGCCTTTTCTCTCCAACCTAATGATCCGTGTTTTAGGTAGGTAGAAGAATTTTTTTCTGCTATGGGGCTATTATATGACGATCCTGATCGAATCTCATCTGCTGAGACAGAACTCAGGCGTTTGAATCAGGGGTCAGGTGATGTTGAAAATTATTGCACACACTTCAGAAGGTGGTCCTCAGAAGTTAAATGGAATGATGCGGCGCTTAAATGTTTATTTCTTGCTGGTCTAAGTGAAAGGGTTAAGGATCTGCTAATTGCATTCCCTGCACCTGAGACCTTGCAGGATGCCATGCAATTAGCTATACGTGTGGACAGGAGACTGAGGTCCAGGGTGAAGGATGTAAAAACTCCTGTAACGTCAGGTCCTAGTCCCCAGGAAATCTGCTCGGACGGCGGAAAACCGATGGAGGTTGGGGCGATGTCACTCTGCTCTCAGGAAAGAGACCGGAGGTTTGCCAAGGGATTGTGTCTTTATTGTGGTAAAGCTGACCATTTGATTAAGAATAGTGTTGAGCGAGCATGCTCGACACTGCTTGGTACTCACCCGAGCATCACGCTACTCGGGATGTTCGGCGAGCACTGAGCATTTCCGAGTTACTCGGGCGGGAGCTCGGGTCTCCGCCCTGCATGTTTGGCGCTCTTTACAGAGCCAATGAACATGCAGCGATTGCCAGCCAGTCACTGTAATCCTGCAGCCATGTTGTTTGTGGGCATTACAGTGATTGGCTGGCCACACAGCATCACCTCGAGTGTTTAAAACCGGGCGCCGCCATCTTGGACACAGTCGCTCCGGATTAGACAGTGTAGGGACAGCGCTGCTGAGCTAGGGAGAGATTTTTCCTGCGAAATAGTTAGTGTAGGGTCTGTAAAGGCTGCCAGAACAAACAAACAGTCCTTCTCAGGACTAATATCCATCCCAGATATCAGGCAGGTAGGCTGTATAGGAGACGCAGTGGTTATACCAGCAAACGCTGCATTACAGTCCTGTGTGCTCCTGTTTCTGAAATTGCTGGACTTAGCTCCAGGTCTCGGGGGCCAGTAAAAATCCTTTTTTTTTCATCTAAATCCTCTTTTTTTTTTTCCTCCTTCACACTGTACAAATACCCGTCTTATTAACCTATTGGTGTCCGTCCCCCCCCCCCCCAAAAAAAAGTGTGTCTCTGATTATATCTGTTAAAAAGAGTCTGGTATAGGCCACAGAAACAGAAGTGTGGTTTTGCAGTTCCACGGGTCAAATCTCTGTAGTATCCAGCTTTGGGCCTTTTGTATATAAAAGAAAAACAGTTTGAGTGTGTCGCTCACTGTTCAGCCGCAAATCTATATATTTAAAAAAGTCTGGTATACACCAGTAAATTAAAACTGTGGTTTTGCTGTTCCACTGTAAAAAATCTCTATTATCCTGCTTTTCGCATTTTTTGCAGTAAAAAAAAAATAAAAATGTAATCGTGTCTCCCTGATTGTCCAGACACAAAAATATATCTGTTGAAAATAGTCTGTTGTAGGCCCGACAAATCCCAGTGTGGTTTTGCAGTTCCACGGGTCAAATCTCTGTAGTATCCAGTTTTGGGCCTTTTGTATGTAAAAAAAACAGTTTGAGTGTGTCGCTCACTGTTCAGCCGCAAATATATATATTTAAAATTTTATGGTATACCCCAGTAAACAATAACTGTGGTTTTGCCATTCCACTGTAAAAAATCTCTGTTATTCAGGTTTTGGTATTTTTTCCGTAAAGAAAAACAGTAATAGTTTATCCCTGATTGTTCTGATTGTTTAAAAGAGTCCGGTGTAGGCCAGAGAAATAGAACTGTGGTTTTCCTTTCCACGGTTCTAATCTCCTTTTTATTACCCTTTTTCCATTGATAGAGTGAGTGTAAACTATTTTACTTCCTTTACAATGGGCAAGGCGCGTGGCAAGGGACGTGGAAGTGGACGTTCTGGTGATGGTGCGTGCAGAGGACGGGGCCGTGGCCAAGGTGAAAATGTGCCACAACCAACAGCCACATCTTCTCGCTCCCACTTCTTGACCGAATTACTAGGGAAGCACAGAACAACACCAGTATTGCGAACTGATCCGCTTGAAGTGGTGGAAGAGGAGATCCCATGTAGCGATGCTCAAATATTTGAACAGCCACGGCCACAGGAAGTTGACGCTGGCAATTTGTCACAAGACGTGGATGATGACGAGACACAATTGCCAGGAAGTGAGGAGGAGGATCGTGGTGCGCAAGTGGAAGAGGAGGAGGTGGTGGATGATCTAGTAACTGACCCAACGTGGCAGGAGAACATGCAGAGTGAGGCCAGCAGCACACAGGGGGAGGGAGGCAGAGTACCCCAACAGGCATGAAGAAGCAGTGTGGTGGCCGCAGACAGAAGACGGTCTACCGTTCCCTGTAACACCAACACGAGGGACGTTGCCAGTACAAGCGGTAGGTCTTCCAGAGCCTGGAATTTTTTTAAAGACTCTGCTGATAACACCAAAAAGGCCATTTGTACCACCTGCCATGCCAGCATCAGCAGGGGTGACAAAACTACCAGCCTGACCACCACCAGCATGATCAGGCACATGGCAGCAAAGCACCCGACTGTGTGGGGCGAACCCCAGGGTCCACGACCAGTGTCAGCGGGTGGCACCACTGCTTCTTCCGCTGTTGTGCATGCAATAGAACCCCCTGTTGTGTGCGCAAGGCAATCCCCTGTCCATACTGCATGTAAAGATGCCCCCTCCTCTCAGTCTTCACTTGTTATGGCAGTTTCTCAAGAAACAGCATCAACGTCCACATCCACGTCCCACCGCAGCGTTCATTTGTCCATATCCCAGACCTTTGAACGAAAGCGGAAATTCGCAGCTAACGCCCCACAGGCCACAGTCCTAAATTCGCACATTTCACGACTGCTTGCGTTGGAAATGCTGCCTTTTAGGCTGGTGGAGACGGAATCCTTCCGCAACCTTATGGAGGTGGCCGTCCCTTGGTACTCGGTCCCCATCCGACACTATTTTGCCCGGTGTGCCATCCCCGCACTACACAAGCACGTGTCCCAAAACATCTGCCGTGCCCTCAACAACACAGTTACTGGGAGAGTCCACCTGACAACGGATGCGTGGACAAGTGCTTGTGGCCAGGGACGGTACATCTCCCTGACAGCACACTGGGTAAACATAGTGGAAGCCGGGACCCAGTCGGACCTTGGGACGGAACACATACTCCCCACACCGAGGATTGCGGGCCCTATGTCAGTCAGAGTTGCCCCCACAGTGTACAGCTCCTGCGCATCATCCTCCTCCTCCTCATGCTCAGCCTCCATCTCAGATATCATCACATCAGTTACAAGCTGGAAGCACTGCAGTACTGCCTCCGCCAAGTGGCAACAGGCTGTGCTCATAAGCTTAGGTGATAAACCTCACACTGCTTGTGAGTTGTGGACAGCTGTGAAAGAGCAGACAGATCTGCGGCTGAGACCGCTGAACCTACATCCAGGCATGATCGTGTGTGCCAATGGCCGTAACCTAGTGGCGGCTCTGAGGCGAGGCGAGATCACACACGTACCATGCCTGGCTCATGTGCTTAACCTCGTGGTTCAGCGGTTTCTTAAATCGTACCCCGAGTTGCCAGATCTGCTCGTGAAAGTACGCCGCCTGTGAGCTCATTTTCGGAAGTCGGTTACAGCTTCTGCCGCCCTTGCTGTGTTGCAGCAGCATTTGCAGCTTCCGGCACACCGACTGGTGTGTGATGTCCCCACACGTTGGAGCTCTACCCTCCACATGTTGCTAAGGTTTTGTGAGCAGAAGAGAGCAGTTGTGGAGTACCAGCTGCAACAAGGCCATCGATATTCAGGTCAGACTTCACACATAAGACCTCAGGAGTGGACCTGGATGTCTGACATATATACAATCCTGACAAACTTTGAAGAGGCCACCAAGATGGTGAGTGGCGATGACGCCATCATTAGTGTCAACATCCCACTTGTCTGTTTTTTGCAACGCTCTCTGCAGAGAATTAAAGAGGAGGCATTGCAGCACGTAGCGGGCGATTAAACACAGCCCAGCCTCATCTCATCACAACGTGCATTGGGGGACAATGAGGGAGAGGAGGAGGAGGAGGAGGAGGAAGAACAGGAGCTGGTATCATGCGCTGTAGACGGTAGTACCTCTACAACTGTCATACCGTCGGTTCAGCGTGGGTGGCCTGAGGACGGAGGGGGGGGATAGGAGGAGGAGGAGGAGAGCATGGTCAGTCGTCATCTTGGTGAGGACAAGGAAATCTTGCCCGTTACCAGTCTGGCACGCATGGCTGACTTTATGTTACGCTGCCTTAACCGTGACCCTCGTGTCGTCAAAATGTTGGGTGACAGTCATTACTGGTTGGTGACACTTGTAGACCCCCGCTACAAGGAGAACTTTCACTCTCTTATTCCTGACGTGGAGAGGTCTACAAAAATGGGGCAGTACCAGAAGGCCCTTGCTGCAGAACTGTTAAAAAAATTCCCATCTGAACACGCTAGCGGCAGAGGTCACAGTTAGTTGTTGCCCAACCAAGGCGTACATGCAAGAGAGACGCAACTCCAATCCGGCAGAGGCAGGGGAACACTGTCAATGTTCTGGGACAGTTTTCTCAGACCCTCCATTCGGACAGACCCTGATGCGCGGGGTACTCTCACAAGGAGTGGTAAATTTCCAAAAGATGGTGAGTGAGTACCTTGCCGACCGTACCAGCGTCCTCCGAGATTCCTCTGTGCCTTTTAATTATTGGGTATCCAAGCTAGACACTTAGAATGAACTCGCTCTGTACGCCTTGGAGGTCCTGGCCTGCCCTGCCACTAGCGTGTTATCGGAGCATGTTTTTAGTGCCGCTGGGGGAATTATAACTGATAAGCGCACTCGCCTGTCAACTGACAATGCTGACAAGCTGACCCTTATCAAAATGAACAAGGGCTGGATTGGGCCAGACTTCTCATCACCACCAAATGACAGCAGAGTAACATAAAGTCAAATCCACTGTGTTATTTCGGGATGTGTATTCACATGCACCGCTTCACACCCACACATGGGTATACGCTGTAGCGCCGGCGTCCCTGCCCTCTGTTAGGCAGGGACGCTGTTCCCCTCACCTCCCTGCTCCGTGCCCGGCGTCCTCCTCCCGCTCTGCTGGCAGCGCGCGCTCCTTCCCGGCCACTGTGCTTAGGGCGCGCGCGCTCTCCCTCCCTCTTAAAGGGGCCGCGCGCGCCGTCCTAAGGAGTCCCCGGCCAATGGCCGTAGGACTTCACCATATATAAGGCACCTCCTCCAAAATGGAGGTGCCCGAGCAATGTTGTTGCACTGTTCACTACTCTGCTTCAGCCCTCAGGTCCCGTTGCCAGTTACCTGCCAGTTACCTACCAGTTACCTGCCAGATTCCTGCCTGATTATCTGCTACCTGCCTGCTAGTCTGAGGTCCGACGGTCTGCCTTACTACTCCTGTCAGTCTGTCTAAGGACCAGCCTGCCCACTCACCTGGGAGCGCACATCAGCCACCTGCCTGCTTGCCCAAGGTCCGACGGTCTGCCTTCCAACTCCTGTCAGTCTGTCTATGGACCAGCTTGCCCGCTCACCTGGGAGCACACACCTGCTACTTGCCTGCTAGTCTACCTGGAGGCTCCGCCGTCACGTGCTGTGACCACCTGCCTGTCCAGTGACTCCTGCTCGCTCACCTGGGAGCGCTCATCTGCCGCCTGTCTGTTGGTCTTCCTGGAGGCTCCGCCGTCACATGCTGTGACCACCCGTTCATCCAGAGACTCTCGCCTGCTCACCTGGGAGCTCACGTCTATCATCAGCCGCCACAGGTCGTACCAACCCTTTTCCTAGAGACTGCCCCGGTCACTTGCCGTGACCATCTGCCCGTTCATCCAGAGACTGCCCCGGTCACTTGCCGTGACCATCTGCCCGTTCATCCAGAGACTGCCCCGGTCACTTGCCGTGACCATCTGCCCGTTCATCCAGAGACTGCCCCGGTCACTTGCCGTGACCTCCAGCCCGTTCACCCAGAGACTGTCCCGGTCACCTGCTGTGACCTCCTGCCCGTCTTCCCTGGTCGCCACCCGCTCCCTTACAAGGACTGCCCCCTTGTATAGTAGCTCAGAGGTTCCGCCTCCCAGACCCGTTACAGTTTGCTCGGGCCATGGAACCCGGTGGCACCCAAGCTCCCTCGCTCTCGGACCTGTGTCATGAACTGTCCCGTCAAAGGTCCCAACAGGAGTCCATCCTGGGTCACCTGCGGAATGTCAATACTCGCCTGGACACTCTGACTGCTCCACCAGCAACCTCCGCCAGTGCCATGTCTCGCAATCCGGCAGCTCCGCTGCCCACTAATACCATGGTATCCTACCCCGGACCCCGGCTTTCTGCACCTCCTCGCTTCGGAGGCGACTCCGCCCAGGCTCGGGGCTTCATAAATCAGTGCACCCTGCACTTTGAACTATTGTCCCACCAGTTTAACTCCGACCGGGCCAAAATTGCCTTCATCATGTCCCATCTCACCGGGGAGGCCCTGGCCTGGCTAAATCCTCTATGGGAGAGAGGAGACCCCCTGGTGTCCAACTTGCCTGCTTTTCTCACGGCTTTCCGGAAAGTCTTCGACGAACCCGGACGGAAGACCTCATCCGCATCATCACTGCTACGCCTCCGTCAGGGAAGTCTCACCATGGGCCAATATGCCATACGGTTCCGTACCCTTGCCTCGGAGCTGGCCTGGGATAACGACGCTCTGGTATCCGTCTTCTGGGAGGGTCTGTCCGGCCGTATTAAAGATGAACTTGCCGGATGGGACGTTCCTACCACTCTCGATGACCTAATAACTCTTGCCACCTGGATTGACCTACGGTTCCAGGAGAGTGCCAAAGAGGTCACCCGTGAGAGGAGGTTTCCACGTCTAGCTCCTACTTTTCAGAAACCCGTCACTCCCTCCGTCTCTCCCCAGGTACACTCTCCTGAGCCTATGCAGGTCGACCAGACCAAGATGGTCAAAACCCGTCAGGACTTACGCCGTGCCGAGGGGAGCTGCTTCTACTGTGGCAGTAAGGAGCACCGGATCCGTGCCTGCCCAGAGAGGTCGGGAAACGCCTGTGTCTAGGTTCGCTCAGAGAGGTCGACCTAGACAAGAATAAATCCTCTCCATCTCTGCTGCTGTCAGTTTCAATCGTCTGCGGGGAGAACCGTTATTTCCAACTAGCCCAACTGGACTCTGGAGCAGCCGGGAATCTTATTTCACAGTCCCTGGTAGAGAAATACCGCATCCCCACCAAACCTCTGGCTGTACCCTTGTCTGTTGCTGCCGTGGATGGGGGTCTCTTACCACGCCCGATCCAACTCATCACCGAATCCATTACTCTGCAGGTGGGAATGCTGCATTCTGAGAGTATCTCCTTTCATGTTCTGCCTGGACTCTCTCACGCCCTCCTGCTAGGTCTACCTTGGCTCCAGAGACATGCACCCGTGCTTGACTGGCAGACCGGAGAAGTCCTTCGCTGGGGACAGGACTGCCATAAGACCTGTCTGGTTCCCGTCCATCCCGTCCGTCCTTCTCCTACCCCAGCTAATCTACCTGGACTTCCGATTCCTTATTGGTCTTATGCTGATGTCTTTAATAAAAAGGAAGCAGAGACACTACCCCCTCATAGACCATACGACTGCCCTATCGACTTGTTACCCGGTACTACTCCTCCCCGTGGGCGTATTTATCCATTATCCGCTGCTGAGACCCGGTCGATGTCCGAATATATTGAGGAGAATCTGGCCAGGGGATTCATCCGGAAATCTACCTCCCCGGCGGGAGCAGGCTTCTTCTTCGTAAAAAAGAAGGACGGCTCTCTCCGTCCCTGTATAGACTATAGAGGCCTTAACCAGATCACGGTGAAGAATAAGTACCCCCTTCCGCTCATTCCGGAGTTATTTGATCGTCTGAGAGGGGCTAGAATCTTCACCAAACTGGACCTCCGTGGGGCGTACAACCTGGTTCGTATCCGTCAGGGGGATGAATGGAAGACGGCATTCAACACCCGGGACGGCCACTATGAATATCTGGTAATGCCCTTTGGTCTCTGTAACGCTCCTGCCGTCTTTCAAGAGTTGGTCAATGACATCTTCCGGGACCTTCTCTACTCCTGCGTAGTGGTGTACCTGGACGACATCTTGGTCTTCTCTCCGGATCTCCAGACTCACCGGAGGGACGTTCGTCAGGTCCTGCTCAGGCTCAGGCAGAATCACCTCTTCGCTAAATACGAGAAGTGCCTCTTTGAGCAGACCTCGCTTCCGTTTTTGGGCTACATTATTTCTCAGACCGGCCTACGAATGGATCCAGAGAAACTGTCTGCCATCGAGAAATGGCCTCGACCGGAGGGGTTGAAGGCCATTCAGCGGTTCCTGGGCTTCGCCAACTACTACCGCCTCTTCATACCACACTTCTCTTCCCGGACTGCCCCAATTTCCGCGCTCACCCGTAAGGGTACTAATCCCAAAGAGTGGCCACCCGAAGCAGAGGAGGCCTTTCTTTCCTTAAAACAGGCCTTCTCTTCCGCCCCGGTGCTGCATCGCCCGGACGGCAACAAGCAGTTCTTCCTGGAAGTTGACGCCTCCTCCTCTGGAGCCGGAGCGGTACTTACTCAAAAATCATCTTCCGGGAGGATGGTAACTTGCGGCTTCTTCTCTAAACTCTTCTCCTCCTCAGAGCGCAATTATTCCATAGGAGACCGAGAGTTATTGGCCATCAAACTGGCATTGGAGGAGTGGCGTTACCTGCTCGAGGGGGCTCTTCACCCGGTAATAATTTACACTGACCACAAGAACTTGGCTTACCTCCAGCATGCCCAGAGACTTAACCCGCGCCAAGCCCGGTGGTCCTTGTTTTTTGCTCGCTTTGATTTTGTTCTTCATTTTCGTCCGGCTGACAAAAACGTCAAGGCGGACGCCTTGTCTCGATCCTTTCTGGTGTCTGATCTCGAGGAAGATCCGAAACACATCATCGATCCCGCCAGAGTAATGCAGGTGGCTCCCGTGAGTCTAAATCGTCTCCCTCCCGGAAAGACGTTCATATCAGTACCTGATCGGGAGAAGATCCTTCACTGGGGTCACTCGTCTAAACTAGCTGGCCATGCCGGTCAGAAAAAGACCCTCCAGCTTATTACCCGGCACTACTGGTGGCCTACCCTGCACAAGGACGTAATAGACTTTGTTTCTGCCTGTGTGTCCTGCGCCCGCAACAAGGTTCCGAGACATCTGCCAGCCGGTCGCCTCCTTCCGCTCCCAGTACCTGCTGCCCCCTGGCAGCATATAGCAATGGACTTTATAACAGACCTCCCAGTCTCTGCCGGTTGTACGGTCATTTGGGTGGTCGCTGACCGCTTCTCCAAGATGGCTCATTTCGTTCCCCTGCCAGGCCTCCCGTCTGCACCCGAGCTAGCTAAAGACTTTATTCATCACATCTTTCGTCTTCATGGCCTGCCCCTCCACATCGTGTCGGATCGTGGGGTACAGTTCACCTCACGCTTCTGGAGAGCCACTTGTAAACTGCTAGATGTCACCCTGGACTTCTCTTCCGCTTACCACCCACAGTCCAATGGTCAAGTGGAGCGGATCAATCAGAACCTGACCAGTTACCTCCGGCACTTCGTTAATGCCCATCATTCTGACTGGGTGGATCTCCTACCATGGGCCGAGTTCTCTTATAACAATCACGAGAGCGAATCCTCCTCCAAATCCCCGTTTTTTGTAGTCTTCGGTCAGCATCCTCGGATTCCTTTTCCTGTCTCCACCTCTGTGGACAACCCGGCTGCGGAATCTCTCGTTAGCAAATTTTCCTCCATTTGGGAGAGTACCCGATCCGCACTCCTTCAGTCGTCCGAACGGATGAAAAGACACGCTGACAAAAAACGCCTGGATCCTCCACAATTTCGTCCCGGAGATAAAGTCTGGCTCTCCTCTAAATATGTCCGACTCAAGATACCTTCTTACAAGTTAGGGCCTCGGTTCATTGGCCCCCTGGAGGTCATCAGTCAGATCAACCCGGTGGCCTATAAATTGAAACTCCCGGCCAACTTACGGATCCCTAACTCCTTCCATGTATCTCTCCTCAAACCTGTGGTACTTAACTCTTTTTCCAAGTCTACAGGTACGCCTCCTGCTCCGGTTTCTGCTGAGGACGAGTTTGAGGTAGAGAACATTCTTGCCACCAAAAGGGTAAGAGGAAAGACCTTTTTTCTAGTAGATTGGAAGGGGTTTGGTCCTGAGGAGAGAACGTGGGAGCCCCGGGAGAACATCCATGCCCCTCTTATCCTTGCTAAATTTCTGTCTAGCCTAAAAAAGGGGGGGCCTAAAGGGGGGGGTACTGTAGCGCCGGCATCCCTGCCCTCTGCTAGGCAGGGACGCTGTTCCCCTCACCTCCCTGCTCCGTGCCCGGCGTCCTCCTCCCGCTCTGCTGGCAGCGCGCGCTCCTTCCCGGCCACTGTGCTTAGGGCGCGCGCGCGCGCTCTCCCTCCCTCTTAAAGGGGCCGCGCGCGCCGTCCTAAGGAGTCCCCGGCCAATGGCCGGAGGACTTCACCATATATAAGGCACCTCCTCCAAAATGGAGGTGCCCGAGCAATGTTGTTGCACTGTTCACTACTCTGCTTCAGCCCTCAGGTCCCGTTGCCAGTTACCTGCCAGTTACCTACCAGTTACCTGCCAGATTCCTGCCTGATTATCTGCTACCTGCCTGCTAGTCTGAGGTCCGACGGTCTGCCTTACTACTCCTGTCAGTCTGTCTAAGGACCAGCCTGCCCGCTCACCTGGGAGCGCACATCAGCCACCTGCCTGTTTGCCCGAGGTCCGACGGTCTGCCTTCCAACTCCTGTCAGTCTGTCTATGGACCAGCTTGCCCGCTCACCTGGGAGCACACACCTGCTACTTGCCTGCTAGTCTACCTGGAGGCTCCGCCGTCACGTGCTGTGACCACCTGCCTGTCCAGTGACTCCTGCTCGCTCACCTGGGAGCGCTCATCTGCCGCCTGTCTGTTGGTCTTCCTGGAGGCTCCGCCGTCACATGCTGTGACCACCCGTTCATCCAGAGACTCTCGCCTGCTCACCTGGGAGCTCACGTCTATCATCAGCCGCCACAGGTCGTACCAACCCTTTTCCTAGAGACTGCCCCGGTCACTTGCCGTGACCATCTGCCCGTTCATCCAGAGACTGCCCCGGTCACTTGCCGTGACCATCTGCCCGTTCATCCAGAGACTGCCCCGGTCACTTGCCGTGACCATCTGCCCGTTCATCCAGAGACTGCCCCGGTCACTTGCCGTGACCTCCAGCCCGTTCACCCAGAGATTGTCCCGGTCACCTGCTGTGACCTCCTGCCCGTCTTCCCTGGTCGCCACCCGCTCCCTTACAAGGACTGCCCCCTTGTATAGTAGCTCAGAGGTTCCGCCTTCCAGACCCGTTACATACGCTTCCTCATTTCGGCTGTTTTTGTTCTTCTCCTTATCCTCAGCCTCCACCACCACTATACCACCAGGGTGACCGTGGTCCGTGTTGCCATTATTGAAAGTTCCTCCATCCTGACTTTTGTCAGGTTTTGCTTGGAAGGCATAAGCAAAGACTGAGGGAGACCCACTCCCCAATAATGGGAATAATATTTTTAAGATGCTGTACTGTATGGCTCTTCCAAGGGGCATTAAAACTGTCTTGTTATACCACTCTGACCTCCACGTCTCTTCTGAGGGGCATTAAAAGTGTCTTGTTATACCACTCTGACCTCCACGTCTCTTCTGAGGGGCATTAAAAGCGTCTTGTTATACCACTCTGACCTCCACGTCTCTTGTAAGGGGCATTAAAACCGTCTTGATATACCACTCTGGCCTCCGCATCTCTTGTAAAGGACATTAAAACCATCTTGTTATACCACTCTGACCTCCACGTCTCTTGTAAGGGGCATTAAAAGCGTCTTGTTATACCACTCTGACCTCCACGTCTCTTCTGAGGGGCTTTAAAATCGTCTTGTTATACCACTCTGACCTCCACGTCTCTTCTGAGGGGCATTTAAAGCGTCTTAAGCTACTGGGACCTCCACGACTCTTCAAACGGGCATTGCATTTCCTCATAATTTTTGGAAGCTTTTGCTTGGAAGGCATAAGCAAATACTATGGGAGACCCACTCCCCAATAATGGGACTAATGTTTGTAATATGCTGTACTGCATGGCTCTTGTAAGAGGCATTGCAAGTTGCTCCATCCTAATTTTTGGAAGCTTTTGCTTGGAAGGCATAAGCAAATACTATGGGAGACCCACTCCCCAATAATGGGACTAATGTTTGTAATATGCTGTACTGCATGGTTCTTGTAAGAGGCATTGCAAGTTGCTACATCCTAATTTTTGGAAGCTTTTGCTTGGAAGGCATAAGCAAATACTATGGGAGACCCACTCCCCATTAATGGGACTAATGTTTGTAATATGCTGTACTGCATGGCTCTTGTAAGAGGCATTGCAAGTTGCTCCGTCTTAATTTTTGGAAGCTTTTGCTTGGGAGGCATAAGCAAATACTATGGGAGACCCACTCCACAATAATGTGACTTATTTTTGTAATATGCTGTACTGCATGGCTCTTGTAAGGGGCATTGCAAGTTGCTCCGTCCTAATTTTTGTAAGCTTTTGCTTGGAAGACATAAGCAAATACTATGGGAGACCCACTGCCCAATAATGGGACTAATGTTTGTAATATGCTGTACTGCATGGCTCTTGTAAGGGGCATTAAAACTGTCTTGTTAAGCTACTGTGACCTCAACGTCTCTTCCACGGGGCATTAAAACCGTCTTATTAAGCTACTGTGACCTCCACGTCTCTTCCACGGGGCATTGATATTGTGTTTTTATTCCACTGCGACCTCCACCACTCTTCCAAGGAGCATAAAAACCATCTTGTTAAGCTACTGTGACCTCCACGTCTCTTCCGCGGGGCATTGATATTGTCTTTTTATTCCACTGTGATCTCAACGTCCCTTCCAAGGGGCATTAAAACCGTCTTCTTAAGCTACTGTGACCTCCACGTCTCTTTCAAGACGCATTAAAACCATTTTGTTAAACCACTCTGAACTCCACAGCTCTTCCAAGGGCAATAAAACCGTCTTGTTAAGCTACTGTGACCTCCACGTCTCTTCCAAGGGGCATTGATATTGTCTTTTTATTCCACTGCGACCTCCACCACTCTTCCAAGGGGCATTAAAACCATCTTGTTAAGCTACTGTGAACTCCACGTCTCTTCCACGGGGCATTGATATTGTGTTTTTATTCCACTGCGACCTTCACCACTTTTCCAAGGGGCATGAAAACCATCTTGTTAAGCAACTGTGACTTCCACGTCTCTTTCAAGGGGCATTGATATTGTGTTTTTATTCCACTGCGACCTCCATCACTCTTCCAAGGGGCATTAAAACCGTCTTTTTAAGCTACTGTGACCTCCACGTCTCTTCCATGGGGCATTGATATTGTTTTTTTATTCCACTGCGACCTCCACGTCTCTTCCAAGGGGCATTAAAACAGTCTTGGTAAGCTACTGTGACCTCCACGTCTCTTTCAAGACGCATTAAAACCATCTTGTTAAACCACTCTGAACTCCACAGCTCTTCCAAGGGACATTTAAACCGTCTTGTTAAGCTACCGTGACTTCCACATCTCTTCCAAGGGGCAATAAAACCGTCTTATTAAGCTACTCTGACCTCCATGTCTCTTCCAAAGGGCATTGATATTGTCTTTTTATTCCATTGCGACCTCCAGCACTCTTCCAAGGGGCATTAAAACCATCTTGTTAAGCTACTGTGACCTCCACGTCTCTTCCACGGGGCATTGATATTGTCTTTTTATTCCACTGCGACCTCCACCACTCTTCCAAGGGGCATTAAAACCATCTTGTTAAGCTACTGTGACCTCCACGTCTCTTCCAAAGGGCATTAAAACAGTCTTGTTAAACCACTCTGAACTACACAGCTCTTCCAAGGGGAATTAAAAACGTCTTGTTAAGCTACTGTGATTTCCACATCTCTTCCAAGGGGCAATAAAACCGTCTTATTAAGCTACTGTGACCTCCATGTCTCTTCCAAGGCACATTGATATTGTCTTTTTATTCCACTGCGACCTCCAGCACTCTTCCAAGGGGCATTAAAACCATCTTGTTAAGCTACTGTGACCTCCACGTCTCTTCCACGGGGCATTGATATTGTCTTTTTATTCCACTGCGACCTCCATCACTCTTCCAAGGGGCATTAAAACCATCATGTTAAGCTACTGTGACCTCCACGTCTCTTCCACGGGGCATTAAAACCGTCTTGTTAAACCACTCTGAACTACACAGCTCTTCCAAGGGGAATTAAAAACGTCTTGTTAAGCTACTGTGACCTCCACGTCTCTTCCACGGGGCATTGATATTGTGTTTTTAGTCCACTGCGACCTCCATCAGTCTTCCAAGGGGTATTAAAACCGTCTTGTTAAGCTAATGTGACCTCCACGTCTCTTCCAAGGGGCATTAAAACCGTCTTTTTAAACCACTCTGAACTCCACAGCTCTTCCAAGGGGCATTGAAATGTTGTTTTTAATTACCTCTAACCTCCACGACTCTTCCAACGGGCATTGCATTTCCTCCTAATTTTAGTCAGTTTTGCTTTTCAATGCATAGGCGAAAACTAAGGGAGGCCCACTCCCCAATAATGGGTAGAAGGTTTTTAGAAAGCTGTAATCCACGTCTGTTTCAAGGGGCATTGCAGTTCCTCATAATTTTTGGAAAGCCTTCCATTCACTGCTTAGGCCAACAGTGTACAGGAGACCCAGTTGCTATAAATGGAAAAAACGGTTTCGTTAAGGTCCTCTGACCTCCATGTCACTTACAAGGGGCATTGGAGTGCCTCGAAATTTTTGGTAGGGATTGCACTCACTGTATGCCCTATAACTGTGTAGCTGAACTGCTCCTTTTGGTACAGAAACATATCCTACAAGAGATGTGTGGTTGACTGGTGTGATATTGATGTGAATGGTCCCTGTTCCTCCTGCTCTTTCTCCTTTGCCACCACCTCATCCATCATTCATCACCTGAAGCTTTGTTTTAACGGGAGTCATAGAACTGGGATAGTAGCAGGAAAACATCCAGCAATCCTCGGAGGAGGAAGGATATGCGCCAAAATGCAGACCACCTCAGGCCTAGCCGCTACTACATACATGTGCTTACATTCCAAGGAACAGAAAGTTAAGGAGATGGATGGCCTCATGAATGATCATGAATAATTTACTCGTTGTGTAGGAGGCCAAACACTGCTGCTGGCTACCTTCTGAAATTTGTGTTGAAGCCTGATTGACCCAGGACCCGCAATCCTCTATGTCTAGTGTTGCATCCCAGTGTCCAACTGTGTACCGGCTTCCACAATATTAACCCAGTGTGAAGGCGTCAGTGAGATGGACCATCCCTGGCCACATTCACTTGTCCATGTGTTTGTGGTTAGGCTGTCCTTTCCACTAAATGCACTGGGGAGGGCACATGTAATGTTTTGGTATGCGCGCTTGTGTATAAGGCGCACCGGGACAAATAGGGGCGGCTGGTGACCGAGTATGGACACCTGGCCGCCCCCTGGTGGCTGGGGACCAAGCGTGGACACCCGGCCACTGGGCGGCTGGGGACTGAGTATGGATGCCAGGCCGCCGACGCAGCCATGACGTGGTGGCCAGATTCCGCCTCCAGATGCCTAAAAGGCCCAATTTCTAGTGCAAGCAAGCAGTATGGTATTGCAGCCTGGGGGTGGGTGGGTGGCAGGCTGCATACTTGCGCTTGCATTGCAAGGAATGGGGAGGTACAATTGAACACTGCCCTGGGACAAGGACTTGCACGGGGATAGTTGCAAGTCTGCATCTTCTGATGCGGCAAGGATCACTTCTGATGGGCACACTTTTAGGCAGTGACCTGGGTGTCAGAGATGCTTCCAGGGGTCTTTCCCAAGCTGTTCCCATGTCTTTTCAGCACTGTATGCATGTGTCACACTGCGCATGGCCAGATAAGGTTGTAAAATGATAAAATGACATTTCCCGGTGAATGCATTTGTCACGGTTGAAAGCAATACAAAAGTGCAAAAACGCATAAAAAATTATTCTTGTGAACATAGCCCAAGGTGTGGAGGAGTATTTTAGACTCTCCCAGAGGGATGGGGACGACTCGGTACCCGGGCCTTTGCCTGGCCTTTGGGGATGTCGCGATGGTCGGCTCCCGGGCCCGTACCCTGGGGTCAGCTTTAAAAAGGGGATTATTTGTTAACTCTATGAAAGTTCGTTATGCCACCTGTGGTTTCTGGTGAGAATCACCAGCGATGCGGCAGTCCACTGAGGATGGTGAAAAGACAGTTTGATGGTATAGCTCCCCACAGGTGGAGCTAGGCCTCAGGGCAGCGTACGGAGAGGGGGGATGCAGGACAGGCGAGACCCAGCTGGGTCAGAGCAAGAACGGGGACGGACACGGTAGTCACTTCAGTACCTTTTACTGGTGGTAGTTCAGGCGCATCCCGGAGCACTGTAGGGTGAAGGGTGCATATCAGGATCCTCCCCAATGAGCGGGTGTAGGGCCTCCGGTTTCTTGCCTCTGCGTAGTAAGTTTCTGACCTGCCTGAAGCTAGGCCTAACTTTATCTCTGTCCTGCACCGGCTGACGTTGTGGTAGGGCCTTCTCTTGGAGTGCACACTCCCAGCTTACGGGGCCTATGTGTCTCCTGGCTCTGTTACGTATCAGCTCTCTGGTGAACCTGGGACCTGTAGTTCTCCAGGGATTCCGGTTATGCCTTACTGGGTCGTAGAGATCCCAGTAAGCTCGGACCCAGTGTCCGATATATGTTTCGGGGTGAGCTGGGTAAGCTCCTCTGCCCCCACTGCTACTCACTTTCCACTCGCCTTCGGCCACGCTCGGGCCCTCACTAGGCTACTCACACTAACAGCAGCTTGCCGCTCTTCACCGCTCTTACAGGCGTCGGCACACCTTGAGCTCTAACTGAGCTACTACTGGGTCTGGACTGTGCTCCACTGCAGCTGACTCCTCTCAGGCACATCTACTGCAGGAACTCTCTCAACAGACTTGACTCTCTGTAGACTCCAGACTAGACTGAGCTTGACTCTGTATTCAGGTCTGTACTTGCTGAACTCTCCAGAGGAACTGCTGAATCACTCTCCTACCTAGCTCCACCTTCCCTATTTATATCCCTAATGGGCTCCCTCGGCTGGTCTGAGGTGGAACGTGGAGATGTGTGAATGTTTATGGGGGCCTCTTGTGGAGGATTCCATCAATGCACTCCCCTAGGATCTGTGGCTCCAAGCACAGCTGGGCACCACATTTTTGTTTTTGGTTATTAATTTTACCTTATAAAAAAGTCTTTACCCTGGAAAGGATGTTCCTTAACATATTTCACAGGAAAACCATTTCAGTTTCGTTTTTGAACGTTTTATTGTGAGCCTGTAAAAGTGGCTTAATACCTCTGACCACGTTGTTGACAGCAGTGACCTGGGGGTCAGAAATGTTTCCTGGGGTGATCCCCATGCTGTCCCCATGTCATTTGAGCACTGTCACTATCGTTTTGGGCACTTTTCTACAGACTGCCGGGGGTGCCGCCGCAAAAATGCTCGGGTCTCCCATAGACTAACATTGGGCTCGTTGCTCGGGTCGAGCACCCGAGTATCACGGTGAGCTCGGCCCGAGCTTCGAGCACCCGAGTATTTTAGTGCTCGCTCAACACTAGTAGCGAGTTCAAGAGTACGAGAGATGCACGGGAGAAATCTTGTATGTGATTGTGGGAAGAGGAGATAAGAGGGGAGTAGAGAAGGATATCTTGTGAGGATTGGAGGTTGCGTGCAGGTAAGTACCGGGAGACTAGGTCACAGATGTACGGAGGAGACAGGTTTTGGATGACTTTGTATGCCAAACTTACGATTTTGAACTGGAGTCCCTGGCCAAAGGGGAGCAAAGGGGAGCCAGTGCAGGGATTGACAGAGGGGAAAAGCCGGAGAATAGTGGGGTGACAGGTGGATTAGTCGGCCAGCAGAGTTTAGGATAAATTAGAGAGGTGCAGGTGTATTAGAAGGGAGGCCACAGAGCAGGAGACTGCAGTAGTCGAAGTGGGAGATGATGAGGGCATGCAATAGTGTTTTTGCAGGTTCATGGTTGAGGAATATGGGAGTTTGAGTCGGCAGGAAGTGGAAAGGGCTTGGATCTCTGGTTTATAGGAGAGATCAGAGTCAAGCTTATGGGATTGGGGAGAGTGGACAGCCATTCTCTTTGATGGATAGGTCAGATGGCAGGGTTGAATGAGATGATGATTTTATTCATGTTAAGTTTTAGAAATTTAACAGTGAAGAAAGATGAAATAGTGGACAGGCATTGTAGTATTCTGTTTAGTAAGGAGGTGATATCAGGTCCAGAAAGGTAGATCTGTGTGTCATCAGTATAGAGGTGATACTGAAAGCAGTGAGACTCTATGAGTTGTCTCAGGCCGAAGGTGTAGATGGAGAAGAGCAAGGGTCCTAGAATTAAACCTTGGGGGACACCGACAGATAGGGGGCAAGATGAGGAGGTGGTGTGTGAGTGGGAGACACTGAATGTCCTGTCTGTTAGGTTTGAGGAGATCCAAGATAAGGCCAAGGCTTTGATGCCAATAGATGAGAGAGTCCGTAGTAAGATGGAATGAGCCACTGTGTCGAAGTCAGATGACATTATCAGGAGGAGGAGGACAAAGTAGTGTCGCTTGGATTTGGTGGTTAGTAGGTCGTTGTTGACTCTAGTCAGGGCAGTTTCAGTGGAATAGTGCAGTAAGGGGTCAAAGAGGGAGCAGGAGGCGAGGTGGGAGGACAGTTCAAAATGGACGTGCTGTTTAAGGCATAGGAAAGAAGTGATATGGGCTGATAGCTAGCTACAGAGCACGGGTCAAGGGAGGGCTTTTGGAGGATGGGTGTGATCGAGGTATGCTTGAAGCATGAGGGGAAGACACCAGTTGTTAGTGACAGGTTGAAAAGGTGGGTTAGGGTTAGGATGAAGACTGTGGTAAGATTTGGAATGAGGTGGGACGGAATTGGGTCAAGTTCACAGGTAGTGAAATGTGATTTGGATAGTAAACAGGAGACTTGATCTTCTGTTATGGCGGAGAAGCTGGTTTTGGAGGAGGAGAGTTTAATTAGGAGGGGCTGTGGGGACTGTAGGCAAAAATTGTGCCTTATGTTGTCAATCTTCTGCTTGAACAATGAGGCAAAGTCTTCAGCTGAGATGAGAGGAGAGGGAGGGGGAGCTGGATGACGGATTCTTCAGAGATGGCACCCCAATTACCCTTGTTTCCGTCCGCGTCACAACTCTCCAACTGCCTAACTGACTGTGGAAAACCATAGATGCAGAGCTGTTCACACATTTTATTTCATGGGCATCAGAGGCATGCTCCAAATAGGACGAAAGCATCTGCCCCTATGCCCGATTTTTTTTCAGTTGGACCCGGGGCCGGATGAAGTAGGGTCCGAGAAGAATCTAGACCCTAGTCACCAGACGTTAAACCCCGGGGGTGGAGGTGATCGTGATGAGACTCAGATACCTGAGGCGCACGCGAACAGTACTGTGCTGTCAGGGCAGAAAGAGGATGAGGGTGACTCTTAGTGCGATGAGTTAAAGAACAGAGAGGATGACGACAAAGTTGTAGATCCCACTGGTGTGAACCCAGAAGCACGCTGCTGAGTAGCTAGGACCCCTGCGGTGCACAACCAATAGGTCCAGTATGTTCTATAGCATACACTATAATTTGTCTAACCTGTGGTTCCGCCTAATGTGGTTACAGGTCATGACCAGAAGAGGCTGTATGATCGGGCGCAGCCTGATTGGCCGTTTTGCTGGGAGGACGAGGAGTGAATCCTGGACTTTTTAGCTTGATAGGCTAGCAGAAGACCATTCATGTCACAGCAGATGGCTTGGGGGAAATCCAAGTCTGCATCCAACCATAGTCATCCTCCCAAAGTAATTCTTCCTCTCTGACAGGAGTCACAAAAACAGTTACACCTTTCCTCCGTAATCTGATCAGCTCCAAGAACACTGAACACTCTGAGCTTCCAGGATGTCACAATATTGTCCTGCTCAGTTAGCTTCCTATTCCAACTAATTAAAACACTATGAAATCTGCCATAGAGTCTGTTCCAGATGCAACAATGTCCTCTTGTGGCTGGAGTCCGATACTGCAACAATGTCTAATCATCCCCATCTCACACGCCTACCCTTAACAACCTCCTAAGCTAATTTGAAAGAATAGACTACAATGCCCCTAGGAAGAATGAAATCAGGTTCCGTAATTTCAGACTCCGTGGGACAAAGACTCTGAGAGACAGCATCTTCCCGAACATTCTTGGTCAGGGACGAGTGGGAGAGGGGACTGATTACATACAGCTATGCGATTGAGCTCACAAAAGTCAATACACGGTCTCAAACCACCATCCTTTTGGCCACAAAAAAGAACCCTGCTCCAACCGGGTATTTAGAAGGGAGGATAAACCCATTCTTCAAATTTTCCTGAATATATACACTCATGTCTTGCCTCTCGGGCTCTGACAGGTTAAAAATTCTGCCCTGAGGTAACTTTGATCCCTCAATGAGCTGGATGGAACAGTCATAAGTTCTATGTGGAGGTAATTTCTGTGAGGTCTCTTCGGAGAACACCTGTAGGAAATCTGCCTCATACCACGGGACCTGGGAGGTGGAACCTATTACGTTAGGAGGCTTGATAATACAAAGGGATTGGCAGTTGGAGGATCACTTAACAATATCCCCCTTTTGCCAGTCAATAATAGGTTTATGAGTGCGAAGCCAAGGGAGACATAGCACCGCAGCATTAGGAAGATCCTGTAAAATAAAAAAGCATGCCTCTTCCTAATGCAGCTATCCTGTTGTGATAGCTACTGGTTTAGCGGTGCGATACCCAATACTCTGGGCAAGGGGAGAATTTTCAAGAGAAGATAATGTTATGACGCATCCAAGGAGATAAGAGGAACCTCTAACTCCTTGGCCACAGCAACATTAAAAATACTTATCTCAGCCAAGAAATCAACAAAAGCATTACCCTCTACATGCTTACTGCTAATTGTGATAGCAAAAAGTAAAAGTAATTTCTGTGCTAGGGGTACCTGAGCACCTAACTGGGGATCCACGAACCTAGTTAGGCGCGATCGTTTCCTGCCGGCTCCAGACGTGGACATTTATGAAACAGATGGCGCGAAGAACCACATAAAAGACACTGTTGCCGACGCCATCTTTGCTGCCTTGACTCCCGAGAGGTACCAACCTCCATCAAGTCATACAGCTAAAGTCTCGGCGGCCTCCAACAACCAGGGAGGAGAATGATGCACTAGCATATTTTAATATGTTTATTAATTCCAGACAGGAAAGTACTACGAAGAGCAGTATCATTAGACTCAGTCTATGGCCAGTCTATGGCCAATCTACAAAACTGAGTGCAATAGTCCTCCGCAGTGAGGTCCCGCTGACACAATGCCTTAAGATGGTATTCAGCTAAGGCCACCTGGCTCATCATAAATCTGCCCCATAGCCTTAAAAAACTAATCCACTGATGAGAGTATGGATGAACCTGAGGGTAATAAAAATGCCCAAGACTGGGTATCCCCTCTAAGAAGGGAAAGACCCACCCGAGTACCTTCATTCCCAGAGGAAGCAGGGCAAAGTTGGAAATATAATTTTTACCCCTTAAACTTACTAAATAATTTCCGATCTCCCCCCCAAGAATCTTAGGTTCTATGGGAATGACCCCCGCTGCAGGACTAGGGTTAGAACTTGCCTGTGTCTGGGGGACCCCCTGAGCCAGGGTCTGGCTGTGCTGGTCCACGGTGTCTGCCAAATCCTGGAACATTCCCAGAAGACCCTGTGTCTGGTCAGTAAGCTGCTTGACCGGATCCATTTTTTTTTAAAAAATATATATATATTGTGGTAGAGTAGTTTGCTCTGCTGCACTCGGAGGTAGATACAGGACACTGTCTCTTTAAATGACTTGGTGGTTTATTATAAAAAACAGCATAAACTACGGCCAAGTGCATAACATAAACATGGCCTTTCTGGCATAACAGGATTCAAACAGGAAAAAAATACAGAACAGTCCTTACTTCGGCCAAGGTCCGGCCACTCAGGGTTAGCAACAGCACACAGTCCTGTCTAGCACATAAACACAAGCTCCTCTCTCTCAGGAGCTAGCTTCCATACACTGAACAACACCTGAGTGAAAAGGCTGACTATTTAAAGCCCAGACCACACCCTGGGGTCTAGATATGGTGAATGACCTCCCGCCCGCACTATGGTCATTCACCTATAAAACATGCTTTTTTTTAAATGGCTGATTAACCCTCTCTGCGCCTACTATGCAGGAGAAGACTTCCACGTTTCACATCACTGAAGCTAACAGCCTCAGTGAAACATATCTCCCCTTCAGTATTCTGCCAGTGTTTTTGTCACATATCCCCCCTCTCTGCCCAAAGCCGGGGGGTTTTATCATCTTCACTTGCTAAACATGGAAGTCTGGACAAGGCATTTGAGTTACCATGTAGTTTTCCCGGCCTGTGCTCCACCGAAAAACCAAAGTCCTTGAGTGCTAGAAACCACCTAGTCACCTGGGCATTCGTCCCCATCCTCTCCCTCATCCATTTTAGTAGCGCATATTCTGACATTAGCCTGAATTTCTGGCCTAATAAGTAGTATCTCAGGGTGTCAATTGCCCACTTGATGGCCAGGCACTCTTTTTCCACAATAGCATAGTTCTTTTCGCAGGCCAAGAGTTTTCTGCTTAGATAAAGAATGGGATGTTCCTCGCTGTCTTCGTACCTGCAGGTCGGTCAGGGGTGCCGTATCATGGCAAAATTCGGGATAAATCACCGATAGTATCCCACGAGTCCCAGAAACGCCTGAATCTGTTTCTTGGAGACCAGTTGCGGGAAATTCTGGATGGCTTCCACCTTGTTCACTTGTGGCTTTATTTCTCCCTTTCTAATGACATAGCTCAGGTATTGTGCCTCGTCTTTTCCTATGGTGCATTATTTGAGGTTTATCGTAAACCCGGCCTTATTCCATACCCCCAGTACTGCCTGGAGCTTCTGTAGGTGACTTCTCCAGTCTGGGCTGAAGATCACAATGTTGTCCAGGTAAGCAGCGGTATACTGCTTGTATGAGGCTAGGATCCTGTCCATGGCCCTCTGGAAGGTAGCTGGGGCTCCCTGCAGACCGAACGGCATCCTGGTGTACTGAAAATACCCGTTGGATGTAGAGAAGACAGTTTTCTCCTTGGCACCTGGGGACAAGAGAATTGGCCAGTACCCCTTCATTAGGTCCAAGGTAGTGATGTACCTGGCAGGCCCCAGTCTATCAATAAGTTCATCGACCCTCGGCATCAAACATAGACACTTTGTTTAGTTTTCTGTAATCGTTACAGAATCGCCATTCTCCGTATTGCTTCGGTAAAACAACAATTTGGCTGGACCAGCTACTCTTAAACTCCTCGATGACGCCCAGGCTCAACATTCTCCACACCTCCTTGGAGATCACCTTGCGGCGGGCTTCAGGGAGTTTATACGGCCTCTGGTTCAGCCGTACATGCGGTTCTGTCAAGAACTCATGCTCCACAACCTTCGTACATCTGGGGAACTCTGAGAAAGGTCTCGGTTTCTCTTCAGCAGTTCTCCACACTGTTGTTTTTGGGCCGGTGATAGTGTCTCTGCCACTGTGATATCCTCGACCCTGGCTTCAGAATTGGCCCCCAGACACGTAGTTTCCACCGGTTCTCTGTCCCACCACGGCTTAAGCAAGTTGATGTGGTAGATTTGGTGAAGCTTTCTTCTTCCTGGCTGATGGATTTTGTAATTGACTTCACTCAACTTCTCGACCACCTCGTACGGCCCTTGACACTTGGCCAGAAATTAACTTTTAACCGTGGGTATTAATACTAATACCCGGTCTCCAGTGCTGAATTGTCTCAGCCTTGCCGCCGATTGTAGATCGTCGCCAGGGCTTCTTGTGCCTGTAGGAGGCTCTCCTTCACAACTGGCATCACCCTCCTGATCTGGTTCTGCATTTGGGCCACATGCTTGATGACGCTCTGGTGGAGTGTAATCTCTGCTTCTCAGGTTTCTTTCGCTATGTCCAGAAGTCCCTGAGGATGCTGTCTGTATAGCAGCTCAAACAGTTAGAAGCTTGTAGAGCTCTGGGGAACTTCCCTAATGGAGAACAGCAGGCATGGCAGTAGGCAATCCCAGTCTCACCTATCATTCTACACGACCTTCAGCATTGACTTCAAGATTTTGTTGAATCTCTCCACCAGGCCGTCTGTCTGCGGATGGCATACAGACATCCGGAGTTGTGTAATCTGGAATGCCTTACACAACTCCCTCATCATCTGAGACATAAAAGGAGTTCCCTGGTTCATCAGGATCTCCTTTGGCAGGTCCGTCCAGAAGAAAATATGCAAAAACTCTGGCGATACTCCTGGCGGAGAATTTTCTCAATGGTACCGCCTCCGGATACCGAGTTGCAACACTACCAGGATGTATTGGTGCCCCCTGGTGGACTTGATCAGGGGCCCGACAAGGTCCATGGCAATCTGGTCAAATGGGACCTCTATAGTAGGCAACAGTACTAGGGGACTGCGGAAGTGAGATATGGGAGCAGTTAGCAGACAGGTGGGGTAGGACCGGCAGTAATTCACAATCTCTCGGTGACATCCAGGCCAGTAGAACCTCTGCAGGACCCACTCCCAACTTTGGTCTACCCCTAGATGCCCACCGAACAAATATGAAAATGGGCAGAGTCTAAAACCTTACACCTATAGGGACCCGACACCACCAACTGCTCTATCATTTCCCCTCTTGGCTTAGTGACCCGATAAAGAAGTTCCTCAACCTGGGAACCTGGTGTCAGTCCCCGGCTCTTGAGCAACCCCATTGATTACACACACATTATGAAATGCATTCTTCAAGGTAAGATCCTGCATTTGAGCAGTACCAAAATTTCCCCCAGAAACTCCCGATTCAGGAATCTTGGCCTCTTGGGTCACCGTCTCGTCCTCATCACCGGCAAAGACACACAGGGGGAATTCATCTGGCACTGACTGCATTGGGACTTCACCATGGTGTAAACGGCTCCTTCCTGAGTCACATGGTATGTCTGCTTTCCGCCATAACTCCCAGAACAGGCTAAAGTCCCGCCCTATTATTACTGGATGTAGCAAGTCCTTAACCACCTGACCTCATGGGACTCATCCTCACAGTTAGTTTGTATGGTCACTCTGGCCACAAGGTGATCCTTGGCATCCCCGTGAATACATCGTACCCACACGCGTTTCCTGGGGATCAACTGGTGGGGAAGTGTGGCCCTAACCAGAGTCACAAAACTCCACGAGTCCAAGAGTCCTGTTACCAACACCCCATTTATGGTCACGAGACATGACTGCAGGCGGGATAAGCATAGAAGAAACAGCGGCATCCCAGGCTACAATGCATTTGCTTGGAGGATAAGGGGCAGTGGGCAGCTATCTGGCCTGGGCCCTGACAGCTCCAAAATATAATCTCTCCCGCAGAGACCTTGGGCATTATCTCTCCCGCCCTTTTGGACCTTGGACTCCCTACCTCCTTTTGGTCCTCCGCCCCCAGGTTGGGACCCCCAATATGGAGAGGCCTGCTTTCCCAAGGAACCCTTGACCCCCTGATACCATTTGACCAGCCTGACCAGTTCATCCGCATTCCGGGGGTTAACCTGGGCAACCCAAGTCTATATCGGCCTCGGCAGGTAATGCACACATAGGTCCATCACCACTCACTCTACCATCTGCGCCGGGGTAGAGTACTCCGGCTGCAGCCATTTTTGGACCAAATGCAACAGGTCAACCATTTGGGACCAACGGAGTTTCTAGCGGTGATAAGCTCAGCAGTGAACTCGCTGTGCCCTAACAGTCATTGTTAGCCCCAAGCGTGCTAAAATTTCAGATTTTAACTTTCCATATTCCTTGGCATCTTGCAAGGCCATGTCATAATATGCATTTTGGGGTGTGAATGTACAATTTCAGGTATGGTGCCAGCACCTCTGCCCATTGTTCTGGCGGGAGTTTCTCCCTCTCGGCGACCCTTTCATTAACTGTCAGAAAGGCCTCGTCACCCGGGGTCATTTTTTGCATCACACGTCTTACCGCCTTCTGGACATCGAAGTCATCAGCCGGACCTGACGGTGGAGTGGTCTGTTGGCCCTGGATGACGGTCGCCAAAAGCTGCATCTGCTGCTGCTGATCCTGCTGCTGTTGATGCATCTGCTGTAGCAGCAGCTTGTTTGTCTCCTGCTGCTGCTGTTGCATCAGAACCAGGTGTTTTATTACATCCTCCATGCTGCCAGACATCACTTGCTGGCTGGTGTCCTCTACCCAGGACATACAACATAGCAGCTACACAAATTCCTGGATCGTTGCACGCATCCGAGACACCACTTGTGTTAGAGTAGCTCGCTCTGCTGCACTCAGAGGTAGATACAGGACAGTCTCTTTAAATGGTTTAAATGGTGTTTTTTTATAAGAAGCAGCATAAACCATGGCCAAGTGCATAACATAAACATGGCCTTTCTGGCATAACAACAAAATGGAAAAAGGTACAGAACAGTCCTTACTTCGGCCGAGGTCCGGCCACTCAGGGTTAGCAAAAGCACAACGTCCAGTTTAGTACATAAACACAAGCTCCTCTCTCTCAGGAGCTAGCTTCCACACACTGAACAACAACTGAGCAAAAAAGGTGGCTATTTAAAGCCCAGACCACACCCTGGTTGGAGATATGGTAAATGACCTACCACTCGGGCTATGATCATTCACCTATAAAACATGCCCTTTTTAAATAGCTGATTAACCCTCTCTGCACCTACTATGCATGAGAATACTTCCACGTTTCACATCACTGAAGCTAACAGCCTCAGTGAAAAATATCTCCCATCCAGTATTCTGCCAGTGACTTTGTCACTATATATACAGTACAGACCAAAAGTTTGGACACACCTTCTCATTTAAAGATTTTTCTGTATTTTCATGACTATGAAAATTTTACATTCACACTGAAGGCATCAAAACTATGAATTAACACATATGGAATTATATACTTAACAAAAAAGTGTGAAACAACTGAAAATATGTCTTATATTCTACGTTCTTCAAAGTAGCCACCTTTTGCTTTGATGACTGCTTTGCACACTCTTGGCATTCTCTTGATGAGCTTCAAGAGGTAGTCATCGGAAATGGTCTTCTAACAATCTTGAAGGAGTTCCCAGAGATGCTTAGCACTTGTTGACCCTTTTGCCTTCACTCTGCGGTCCACCTCATCCAAAACCATCTCGATTGGGTTCAGGTCTGGTGACTGTGGAGGCCAGGTCATCTGGCGTAGCACCCCATCACTCTCCTTCTTGGTCAAATAGCCCTTACACAGCCTGGAGGTGTGTTTGGGGTCATTGTCCTGTTGAAAAATAAATGATGGTCCAACTAAACGCAAACCGGATGGAATAGCATGCCTCTGCAAGATGCTGTGGTAGCCATGCTGGTTCAGTATGCCTTCAACTTTGAATAAATCTCCAACAGTGTCACCAGCAAAGCACCCCCACACCATCACACCTCCTCCTCCAAGCTTCACGGTGGAACCAGTCATGTAGAGTCCATCCGTTCACCTTTTCTGCGTCGCACAAAGATACTGTGATTGGAACCAAAGATCTCAAATTTGGACTCATCAGACCAAAGCACAGATTTCCACTGGTCTAATGTCCATTCCTTGTGTTCTTTAGCCCAAACAAGTCTCTTCTGCTTGTTGCCTGTCCTTAGCAGTGGTCTCCTAGCAGCTATTTTACCATAAAGGCCTGCTCCACAAAGTCTCCTCTTAACAGTTGTTGAAGAGATGTGTCTGCTGCTAAAACTCTGTGTGGCATTGACCTGGTCTCTAATCTGAGCTGCTGTTAACCTGCGATTTCTGAGGCTGGTGACTCGGATAAACTTATCCTCAGAGGCAGAGGTGACTCTTGGTCTTCCTTTCCTGGGGCGGTCCTCATGTGAGTCAGTTTCTTTGTAGCGCTTAATGGTTTTTGCAACTGCACTTGGGGACACTTTCAAAGTTTTCCCAATTTTTCGGACTGACTGACCTTAGGTGGTAAAAATTTTTTGAAAGTTTGTAGAAATAAATTTTGGTTTGTGTTGTCGTTTTCTGAGACCCATAACATTATAATTTTTCAGTTGATGGAGCTGTGTCAGGGCTTTTTTGTGTGGCAAGCTAACATTTTTATTGATACTTATTTGTGGGCATCTCCCGGGGACGGTGCGGGTTCAGCTCCTGAACCCGCTACATACAGGGAGACCCAAAGTAGGAGGTGCAATTGCATCCTATGTCGGGAAAGGGTTAATGTCCTATAAGATATCATTCTTTTGATAGAATAAACTAATACAGATTTTTGTTATCTTAGTTCTCAGAGGATCTGGAAGGACGACTGAAAAATTCAAGCCTCGTCCTACACTGCCTAATGTACTTGACATCGCTGAGCCTGAGCCGACATTTATGAAGGAGATAACAACTAAGAAAAAATCCTTCAAAATATTATTGGCAGTCAGCGTCATCATCATCATACTGATTGCTGCAATATGGTATTTATCCTTTATAATCAACAAATAATTATGTACTTGTAGATGAGAATTTAGAGCTACATGTAAATAGCAGATATAACATAACGTATGTACTGTTTTTTTCCAGCATTTTCATCTGCATAAAGCGCTGTAAAAAATGGAAACGGCAAAAGCCTCTGGAAGAAAACCCAGGACAGAAGGCAAAAGGTCAGGCACGACCTTATCAAACTGTCTGATCTGACAACAAATGACAAAAATATTCCCAAAACTCTTCATTCCATAACTACCCTAAAAAAACCTCCCCAATCCCTAAAAAAGAACTTCTCCCAATCCTATCCTAGAAAAGCCCCAGTCTTTCCTCTCCCTATTCCTTTCTTCCAAAATAAATTGATAATTGAACATATAATGACTGCAGCATTTCTTTTTCATTAGTTTCTGGACTATTTACACAGGCAGAAAAACAACGATGGGGACAGTACGATCTCTAATACAATTGTTCTGTCTCATATACAGCACATGTTAGCGGTAACACATGACCTGTTTACACGGGGCGATATGCAGCTGATAACAATCATTTTTATGTATGCACAGAAATCCAATTAGTTCATGTTAGAACCCTCCTGTTTGTTTGTTTTTCTTTCCTGTGTTTTGCGGTCATGTGACCATTTGCCTTTATATTCTAGCTCCGCCCTTTTGGCTGTGCTGGACTTCAGTTTTTGACTGCTTCTCTAGCCAGGTGCTTCTGTGCCTATCTGGCAGCTCGCTTTGTCCTTCTGGGCCCTTTAGTACCTTTTTGTCAGTTTGTATTTTTGTGTTCTGCAACTACTTCTCTGTTTAGGAGGTGTCCCATTTTTGTCCCAGTCCTTAGTTCTTTTAGGGACCCCTTCCCTAATGCTATAGGTCTCCGTTTAGACTAGCCGAGGACTAAGGCGGGTCTGTTCGCTAGGAACAGGCAGCCCGCTACATCGTAGGGATTCAGCTTAGTCTTATTGTAGGAAAAGCCTTCCCCTATCTTTCCTTAGTTCATGTTACAGATCATAACAGTAAGTCCAGCCCAAAAAACTAAAAGGAAAGCAATCCGGGGATCAGTATGGTTTCCGTCCAAGATTTGGCTCAACGCCTGCAGGGATTATCTCTGGAGGTGGCCAAACTCCAGCAACACATGAGTGGCTCTTCTGGAGCGCATTTTGTGGAACCAAAGGTAGGACTGCCTGATGTTTTTTATGGTAAACAGCAAGATTATTTTTCCTTTATAAATGCTTGTTTGTTATATTTTCGTTTGAGACCAAGGTCCTCTGGGAATGAATCACAGCGCATTGGTTTTATTATGTCACTTTTTGCGCAAGCAACCACAAGGGTGGGCCTTTTCTCTCCAACCTAATGATCCGTGTTTTAGGTTGGTAGAAGAATTTTTTTCTGCTATGGGGCTATTATATGATGATCCTGATCGAATCTCATCTGCTGAGACAGAACTCAGGCGTTTGAATCAGGGGTCAGGTGATGTTGAAAATTATTGCACACACTTCAGAAGGTGGTCCTCAGAAGTTAAATGGAATGATGCGGCGCTTAAATGTTTATTTCTTGCTGGTCTAAGTGAAAGGGTTAAGGATCTGCTAATTGCATTCCCTGCACCTGAGACCTTGCAGGATGCCATGCAATTAGCTATACGTGTGGACAGGAGACTGAGGTCCAGGGTGAAGGATGTAAAAACTCCTGTAACGTCAGGTCCTAGTCCCCAGGAAATCTGCTCGGACGGCGGAAAACCAATGGAGGTTGGGGCGATGTCACTCTGCTCTCAGGAAAGAGACCGGAGGTTTGCCAAGGGATTGTGTCTTTATTGTGGTAAAGCTGACCATTTGATTAAGAATAGTGTTGAGCGAGCATGCTCGACACTGCTTGGTACTCACCCGAGCATCACGCTACTCGGGATGTTCAGCGAGCACTGAGCATTTCCGAGTTACTCGGGCGGGAGCTCGGGTCTCCGCCCTGCATGTTTGGCGCTCTTTACAGAGCCAATGAACATGCAGCGATTGCCCGCCAGTCACTGTAATGCCGCAGCCATGTTGTTTGTGGGAATTACAGTGATTGGCTGGCCACACAGCGTCACCTCGAGTGTTTAAAACCGGGCGCCGCCATCTTGGACACAGTCGCTCCGGATTAGACAGTGTAGGGACAGCGCTGCTGAGCTAGGGAGAGATTTTTCCTGCGAAATAGTTAGTGTAGGGTCTGTAAAGGCTGCCAGAACAAACAAACAGTCCTTCTCAGGACTAATATCCATCCCAGATATCAGGCAGGCAGGCTGTATAGGAGACGCAGTGGTTATACCAGCAAACGCTGCATTACAGTCCTGTGTGCTCCTGTTTCTGAAATTGCTGGACTTAGCTCCAGGTCTCGGGGGCCAGTAAAAATCCTTTTTTTTTCATCTAAATCCTCTTTTTTTTTTTCCTCCTTCACACTGTACAAATACCCGTCTTATTAACCTATTGGTGTCCGTCCCCCCCCCCCCCCAAAAAAAAAAGTGTGTCTCTGTTTATATCTGTTGAAAAGAGTCTGGTATAGGCCACAGAAACAGAAGTGTGGTTTTGCAGTTCCACGGGTCAAATCTCTGTAGTATCCAGCTTTGGGCCTTTTGTATATAAAAGAAAAACTGTTTGAGTGTGTCGCTCACTGTTGAGCCGCAAATCTATATATTTAAAAAAGTCTGGTATACACCAGTAAATTAAAACTGTGGTTTTGCTGTTCCACTGTAAAAAATCTCTATTATCCTGCTTTTCGCATTTTTTGCAGTAAAAAAAAAAAAAAAATGCAATCGTGTCTCCCTGATTGTCCAGACACAAAAATATATCTGTTGAAAATAGTCTGTTGTAGGCCCGACAAATCCCAGTGTGGTTTTGCAGTTCCACGGGTCAAATCTCTGTAGTATCCAGTTTTGGGCCTTTTGTATGTAAAAAAAACAGTTTGAGTGTGTCGCTCACTGTTCAGCCGCAAATATATATATTTAAAATTTTATGGTATACCCCAGTAAACAATAACTGTGGTTTTGCCATTCCACGGTAAAAAATCTCTGTTATTCAGATTTTGGTATTTTTTCCGTAAAGAAAAACAGTAATAGTTTATCCCTGATTGTTCTGATTGTTTAAAAGAGTCCGGTGTAGGCCAGAGAAATAGACCTGTGGTTTTCCTCTTCCACGGTTCTAATCTCCTTTTTATTACCCTTTTTCCATTGATAGAGTGAGTGTAACCTATTTTACTTCCTTTACAATGGGCAAGGCGCGTGGCAAGGGACGTGGAAGTGGACGTTCTGGTGATGGTGCGTGCAGAGGACGGGGCCGTGGCCAAGGTGAAAATGTGCCACAACCAACAGCCACATCTTCTCGCTCCCACTTCTTGACCGAATTACTAGGGAAGCACAGAACAACACCAGTATTGCGAACTGATCCGCTTGAAGTGGTGGAAGAGGAGATCCCATGTAGCCATGCTCAAGTATTTGAACAGCCACGGCCACAGGAAGTCGACGCTGGCAATTTGTCACAAGACGTGGACGATGACGAGACACAATTGCCAGGAAGTGAGGAGGAGGATCGTGGTGCGCAAGTGGAAGAGGAGGAGGTGGTGGATGATCTAGTAACTGACCCAATGTGGCAGGAGAACATGCAGAGTGAGGCCAGCAGCACACAGGGGGAGGGAGTCAGAGTACCCCAACAGGCAGGAAGAAGCAGTGTGGTGGCCGCAGACAGAAGACGGCCTACCGTTCCCTGTAACACCAACACGAGGGACGTTGCCAGTACAAGCGGTAGGTCTTCCAGAGTCTGGAATTTTTTTAAAGACTCTGCTGATAACACCAAAAAGGCCATTTGTACCACCTGCCATGCCAGCATCAGCAGGGGTGACAAAACTACCAGCCTGACCACCACCAGCATGATCAGGCACATGGCAGCAAAGCACCCGACTGTGTGGGGTGAACCCCAGGGTCCACGACCAGTGTCAGCGGGTGGCACCACTGCTTCTTCCGCTGTTGTGCATGCAATAGAAACCCCTGTTGTGTGCGCAAGGCAATCCCCTGTCCATACTGCATGTAAAGATGCCCCCTCCTCTCAGTCTTCACTTGTTATGGCAGTTTCTCAAGAAACAGCATCAACGTCCACATCCACGTCCCACCGCAGCGTTCATTTGTCCATATCCCAGACCTTTGAACGAAAGCGGAAATTCGCAGCTAACGCCCCACAGGCCACAGTCAGAAATTCGCACATTTCACGACTGCTTGCGTTGGAAATGCTGCCTTTTAGGCTGGTGGAGACGGAATCCTTCCGCAACCTTATGGAGGTGGCCGTCCCTTGGTACTCGGTCCCCATCCGACACTATTTTGCCCGGTGTGCCACCCCCGCACTACACAAGCACGTGACCCAAAACATCTGCCGTGCCCTCAACAACGCAGTTACTGGGAGAGTCCACCTGACAACGGATGCGTGGACAAGTGCTTGTGGCCAGGGACGGTACATCTCCCTGACGGCACACTGGGTAAACATAGTGGAAGCCGGGACCCAGTCGGACCTTGGGACGGAACACATACTCCCCACACCGAGGATTGCGGGCCCTATGTCAGTCAGCGTTGCCCCCACAGTGTACAGCTCCTGCGCATCATCCTCCTCCTCCTCATGCTCAGCCTCCATCTCAGATATCATCACATCAGTTACAAGCTGGAAGCACTGCAGTACTGCCTCCGCCAAGCGGCAACAGGCTGTGCTCATAAGCTTAGGTGATAAACCTCACACTGCTTGTGAGTTGTGGACAGCTGTGAAAGAGCAGGCAGATCTGTGGCTGAGACCGCTGAACCTACATCCAGGCATGATCGTGTGTGCCAAGGGCCGTAACCTAGTGGCGGCTCTGAGGCGAGGCGAGATCACACACGTACCATGCCTAGCTCATGTGCTTAACCTCGTGGTTCAGCGGTTTATTAAATCGTACACCGAGTTGCCAGATCTGCTCGTGAAAGTACGCCGCCTGTAAGCTCATTTTCGCAAGTCGGTTACAGCTTCCGCCGCCCTTGCTGTGTTGCAGCAGCATTTGCAGCTTCCGGCACACCGACTGGTGTGTGATGTCCCCACACGTTGGAACTCTACCCTCCACATGTTGCTAAGGATTTGTGAGCAGAAGAGAGCAGTTGTGGAGTACCAGTTGCAACAAGGCCATCGAAATTCAGGTCAGACTTCACACATAAGACCTCAGGAGTGGACCTGGATGTCTGACATATATACAATCCTGACAAACTTTGAGGAGGCCACCAAGATGGTGAGTGGCGATGACGCCATCATTAGTGTCAGCATCCCACTTGTCTGTTTTTTGCAACGCTCTCTGCAGAGAATTAAAGAGGAGGCATTGCAGCACGTAGCGGCGATTACACACAGCCCAGCCTCATCTCATCACAACGTGCATTGGGGGACAATGAGGGAGAGGAGGAAGAACAGGAGCTGGTATCATGCGCTGTAGACGGTAGTACCTCTGCAACTGTCATACCGTCGGTTCAGCGTGGGTGGCCTGAGGACAGGGGGGGTAGGAGGAGGAGGAGGAGAGCATGGTCAGTCGTCATCTTGGTGAGGACAAGGAAATCTTGCCCGTTACCAGTCTGGCACGCATGGCTGACTTTATGTTACGCTGCCTTAACCGTGACCCTCGCGTCGTCAAAATGTTGGTTGACAGTCATTACTGGTTGGTGACACTTGTAGACCCCCCCTACAAGGAGAACTTTCACTCTCTTATTCCTGACGTGGAGAGGTCTACAAAAATGGGGCAGTACCAGAAGGCCCTTGCTGCAGAACTGTTAAAAAAATTCCCATCTGAACACGCTAGCGGCAGAGGTCACAGTTAGTTGTTGCCCAACCAAGGCGTACATGCAAGAGAGACGCAACTCCAATCCAGCAGAGGCAGGGGAACACTGTCAATGTTCTGGGACAGTTTTCTCAGACCCTCCATTCGGACAGACCCTGATGCGCGGGGTACTCTCACAAGGAGTGGTAAATTTCCAAAAGATGGTGAGTGAGTACCTTGCCGACCGTACCGGCGTCCTCCGAGATTCCTCTGTGCCTTTTAATTATTGGGTATCCAAGCTGGACACTTGGAATGAACTCGCTCTGTACGCCTTGGAGGTCCTGGCCTGCCCTGCCGCTGGCGTGTTATCGGAGCATGTTTTTAGTGCCGCTGGGGGAATTATAACTGATAAGCGCACTCGCCTGTCAACTGACAATGCTGACAAGCTGACCCTTATCAAAATGAACAAGGGCTGGATTGGGCCAGACTTCTCATCACCACCAAATGACAGCAGAGTAACATAAAGTCAAATCCACTGTGTTATTTCGGGAGGTGTATTCACATGCACCGCTTCACACCCACACATGGGTATACGCTTCCTCATTTCGGCTGTTTTTTGTTCTTCTCCTTATCCTCAGTCTCCACCACCACTATTCCACCAGGGTGACCGTGGTCCGTGTTGCCATTATTGAAAGTTCCTCCATCCTGGCTTTTGTCAGGTTTTGCTTGGAAGGCATAAGCAAAGACTGAGGGAGACCCACTCCCCAATAATGGGAATAATATTTTTAAGATGCTGTACTGTATGGCTCTTCCAAGGGGCATTAAAACTGTCATGTTATACCACTCTGACCTCCACGTCTCTTCTGAGGGGCATTAAAAGCGTCTTGTTATACCACTCTGACCTACACGTCTCTTCTGAGGGGCATTAAAAGCGTCTTGTTATACCACTCTGACCTCCACGTCTCTTGTAAGGGGCATTAAAACCGTCTTGATATACCACTCTGGCCTCCACATCTCTTGTAAAGGACATTAAAACCATCTTGTTATACCACTCTGACCTCCACGTCTCTTGTAAGGGGCATTAAAAGCGTCTTGTTATACCACTCTGACCTCCACGTCTCTTCTGAGGGGCATTAAAAGCGTCTTGTTATACACTTTGACCTCCACGTCTCTTCTGAGGGGCATTAAAAGCGTCTTAAGGTACAGGGACCTCCACGACTCTTCAAACGGGCATTGCATTTCCTCATAATTTTTGGAAGCTTTTGCTTGGAAGGCATAAGCAAATACTATGGGAGACCCACTCCCCAATAATGGGACTAATGTTTGTAATATGCTGTACTGCATGGCTCTTGTAAGAGGCATTGCAAGTTGCTCCATCCTAATTTTTGGAAGCTTTTGCTTGGAAGGCATAAGCAAATACTATGGGAGACCCACTCCCCAATAATGGGACTAATGTTTGTAATATGCTGCACTGCATGGCTCTTGTAAGAGGCATTGCAAGTTTCTACATCCTAATTTTTGGAAGCTTTTGCTTGGAAGGCATAAGCAAATGCTATGGGAGACCCACTCCCCATTAATGGGACTAATGTTTGTAATATGCTGTACTGCATGGCTCTTGTAAGAGGCATTGCAAGTTGCTCCGTCTTAATTTTTGGAAGCTTTTGCATGTAAGGCATAAGCAAATACTATGGGAGACCCACTCCCCAATAATGTGACTTATTTTTGTAATATGCTGTACTGCATGGCTCTTGTAAGGGGCATTGCAAGTTGCTCCGTCCTAATTTTTGTTAGCTTTTGCTTGGAAGACATAAGCAAATACTATGGGAGACCCACTGCCCAATAATGGGACTAATGTTTGTAATATGCTGTACTGCATGGCTCTTGTAAGGGGCACTAAAACTGTCTTGTTAAGCTACTGTGACCTCAACGTCTCTTCCACGGGGCATTAAAACCGTCTTATTAAGCTACTGTGACCTCCACGTCTCTTCCACGGGGCATTGATATTGTGTTTTTATTCCACTGCGACCTCCACCACTCTTCCAAGGAGCATTAAAACCATCTTGTTAAGCTACTGTGACCTCCACGTCTCTTCCACGGGGCATTGATATTGTCTTTTTATTCCACTGCGATCTCAACGTCTCTTCCAAGGGGCATTAAAACCGTCTTCTTAAGCTACTGTGACCTCCACGTCTCTTTCAAGACGCATTAAAACCATTTTGTTAAACCACTCTGAACTCCACAGCTCTTCCAAGGGGCATTAAAACCGTCTTGTTAAGCTACTGTGAACTCCACGTCTCTTCCACGGGGCATTGATATTGTGTTTTTATTCCACTGCGACCTTCACCACTCTTCCAAGTGGCATGAAAACCATCTTGTTAAGCAACTGTGACCTCCACGTCTCTTTCAAGGGGCATTGATATTGTGTTTTTATTCCACTGCGACCTCCATCACTCTTCCAAGGGGCATTAAAACCGTCTTTTTAAGCTACTGTGACCTCCACGTCACTTCCACGGGGCATTGATATTGTTTTTTTATTCCACTGCGACCTCCACATCTCTTCCAAGGGGCATTAAAACAGTCTTGGTAAGCTACTGTAGGAAAAGAAAATCCCGGCACTCACGTGTTGATAATCAGTTGATTTATTCCACAACTCATACAAGACGTTTCAGCCTGTCCAAGGCTTTTTTCAATTGTGGTTAAATACATTCAGTCAAGACATTTATATACAGATCCACGGAAATGACATAATTCTCATTAACATAAAAAAAGAGTAGACCAACAAGACAAAATATATACTGTATAACAAAACTTTACAACAACATACAAAAATTAAGCAATAATACACTTGAATTCCACAATAAAAAAGAACAAGTGAATTCATATATTTAAATAATCCCCAACTAAGTATAAGAACATATAGATCGCAGATTATAAAATTTATTGCATGAATGTAACACATTTCAATATCTATATTTCTCCATATTCTTTTTGCTAAATATATGTAACATTTCATAGTTTTTCCAGAAAAAAATTCCTTAATATTTTAAGATTTTTTAGTATTTCCCATAGAATCCAATATATCAATAACAAATAAATACATATATCTAAATAGTCTCCAACTAAATATAAGAATATACATCCTGAGATATGGATTCCATTTCATAAATATATCATAAATGTTCTAATCTAAATTTCTCAGTGTTCTTTTTGTTAAACATATCCAACATTATATAATTTTTTTGGAAAAAATTCTTTCATATTTTAAGATTTTTTCAAAATATTTATTAGAACAAAACTGCTTGTTACATTAATATATACAACTGATTCCTCATGAACAGCCTGCATCAAGTGACTGAATCTATCCTTTATTTTCTTCTCCCTTGTAATCATATTAGTAAATACCTTATAAAGAGATCAATATACTGCCATATTCCCATAAATCCTAATTTACATCATAGAAAAAATTCATCATATTATTCCTATATCACTCCATATCTCATTATAAATTATAACTACATATAAAGCTACTGCTAAAGGAATAATCACAGACTTACGGGAATAGAGAACATCTGTATTGTAAGTGATTCTCACCTCCCCCAGATCGTTATCTGAGATAAGAGAGACTTTTTAAATTCATCCTTTGTTATCATCTATCCCCTAAACAAGACTTTATTTATTTCGTTAAAGGTGACAGTATAATTCATTGTCTCTCCATCATTCCTAGATTTATCGTAAATACATAGGGAAACCGTCCATCTTACATCATGTCTTATCTCAGTTCTCAATCTCATTTAACCCAACAAAATATGGCAAGTATAATATGCATCCCATTTGTTCCCATGCAGATACTTCAGGAATTCATCGCATCTGGAATGTCTAAAAAGAGAAATAGGATGCATATATTACTCATTATCCTGGTCACATAATACCACTAACATCATATTCTCGATTCAGGCCATTTGGATATAAAGTTCCCAAAGTATATATCCAAAAGGCTTCTCTACGTAAAAGGATTTTTTTGATACTACCTCCTCTTCTCGGTTTATCTATTTGTTCTAAAACCTGATATTTCAATTGGGCTATTGAATGCCCTTTTTCCTTAAAATGTAATGGAAGGGGAAGCGAAGTATCACCACACCTGATAGTAGATTTATGTTTATTGACCCGTGTTCCCACTGACTGCATGGTTTCTCCAATATATGAAAAGCCGCACGGACATTTTATCTGGTAGAACTGAGATAAGACATGATGTAAGATGGACGGTTTCCCTATGTATTTACGATAACTCTAGGAATGATGGAGAGACAATGAATTATACTGTCACCTTTAACGAAATAAATAAAGTCTTGTTTAGGGGATAGATGATAACAAAGGATGAATTTAAAAAGTCTCTCTTATCTCAGATAACGATCTGGGGGAGGTGAGAATCACTTACAATACAGATGTTCTCTATTCCCGTAAGTCTGTGATTATTCCTTTAGCAGTAGCTTTATATGTAGTTATAATTTATAATGAGATATGGAGTGATATAGGAATAATATGATGAATTTTTTCTATGATGTAAATTAGGATTTATGGGAATATGGCAGTATATTGATCTCTTTATAAGGTATTTACTAATATGATTACAAGGGAGAAGAAAATAAAGGATAGATTCAGTCACTTGATGCAGGCTGTTCATGAGGAATCAGTTGTATATATTAATGTAACAAGCAGTTTTGTTCTAATAAATATTTTGAAAAAATCTTAAAATATGAAAGAATTTTTTCCAAAAAAATTATATAATGTTGGATATGTTTAACAAAAAGAACATTGAGAAATTTAGATTAGAACATTTATGATATATTTATGAAATGGAATCCATATCTCAAGATGTATATTCTTATATTTAGTTGGAGACTATTTAGATATATGTATTTATTTGTTATTGATATATTGGATTCTATGGGAAATATTAAAAAATCTTAAAATATTAAGGATTTTTTTTCTGGAAAAACTATGAAATGTTACATATATTTATCAAAAAGAATATGGAGAAATATAGATATTGAAATGTGGTACATTCATGCAATAAATTTTATAATCTGCGATCTATATGTTCTTATACTTAGTTGGGGATTATTTAAATATATGAATTCACTTGTTCTTTTTTATTGTGGAATTCAAGTGTATTATTGCTTAATTTTTGTATGTTGTAAAGTTTTGTTATATATATTTTGTCTTGTTGGTCTACTCTTTTTTTATGTTAATGAGAATTATGTCATTTCCGTGGATCTGTATATAAATGTCTTGACTGAATGTATTTAACCACAATTGAAAAAAGCCTTGGACAGGCTGAAACGTCTTGTATGAGTTGTGGAATAAATCAACTGATTATCAACACGTGAGTGCCGGGATTTTCTTTTCCTACAGACATTGTCTTCCACGTGCACCATACGTATACGGAGTGCCGACTATTCCTTTTTGACATTGGTAAGCTACTGTGACCTCCACGTCTCTTTCAAGATGCATTAAAAACATCTTGTTAAACCACTCTGAACTCCACAGCTCTTCCAAGGGATATTTAAACCGTCTTGTTAAGCTACTGTGACTTCCACATCTCTTCCAAGGGGCAATAAAACCGTCTTATTAAGCTACTGTGACCTCCATGTCTCTTTCAAGGGGCATTGATATTGTCTTTTTATTCCACTGCGACCTCCAGCACTCTTCCAAGGGGCATTAAAACCATCTTGTTAAGCTACTGTGACCTCCACGTCTCTTCCACGGGGCATTGATATTGTCTTTTTATTCCACTGAGACCTCCATCACTCTTCCAAGGGGCATTAAAACCATCTTGTTAAGCTACTGTGACCTCCACGTATCTTCCAAGGGGCATAAAAACCGTCTTGTTAAACCACTCTGAACTACACAGCTCTTCCGAGGGGAATTTAAAACGTCTTGTTAAGCTACTGTGACCTCCACGTCTCTTCCACGGGGCATTGATATTGTGTTTTTAGTCCACTGCGACCTCCATCACTCTTCCAAGGGGCATTAAAACCGTCTTGTTAAGCTAATGTGACCTCCACGTCTCTTCCAAGGGGCAATAAAACCGTCTTTTTAAACCACTCTGAACTCCACAGCTCTTCCAAGGGGCATTGAAATGTTGTTTTTAATTACCTCTAACCTCCACGACTCTTCCAACGGGCATTGCATTTCCTCCTAATTTTAGTCAGTTTTGCTTTTCAATGCATAGGCGAAAACTAAGGGAGATCCACTCCCCAATAATGGGTAGAAGGTTTTTAGAAAGCTGTAATCCAAGTCTGTTTCAAGGGGCATTGCAGTTCCTCATAATTTTTGGAAAGCCTTCCATTCACTGCTTAGGCCAACAGTGTACAGGAGACCCAGTTGCTATAAATGGAAAAAACGGTTTCGTTAAGGTCCTCTGACCTCCATGTCACTTCCAAAGGGCATTGGAGTGCCTCGAAATTTTTGGTAGGGATTGCACTCACTGTATGCCCTATAACTGTGTAGCCGAACTGCTCCTTTTGGTACAGAAACATATCCTACAAGACATGTGTGGTTGACTGGCCTGATATTGATGTGAATGGTCCCTGTTCCTCCTGCTCTTTCTCCTTTGCCACCACCTCATCCATCATTCATCACCTGAAGCTTTGTTTTAACGGGAGTCATAGAACTGGGATAGTAGCAGGAAAACATCCAGCAATCCTCGGAGGAGGAAGGATATGCGCCAAAATGCAGACCACCTCAGGCCTAGCCGCTACTACATACATGTGCTTACATTCCAAGGAACAGAAAGTTAAGGAGATGGATGGCCTCATGAATGATCATGAATAATTTACTCGTTGTGTAGGAGGCCAAACACTGCTGCTGGCTACCTTCTGAAATTTGTGTTGAAGCCTGATTGACCCAGGACCCGCAATCCTCTATGTCTAGTGTTGCATCCCAGTGTCCAACTGTGTACCGGCTTCCACAATATTAACCCAGTGTGAAGGCGTCAGTGAGATGGACCATCCCTGGCCACATTCACTTGTCCACATGTTTGTGGTTAGGCTGTCCTTTCCACTAAATGCACTGGGGAGGGCACATGTAATGTTTTGGCATGCGTGCTTGTGTATAAGGTGCACCGGGACAAATAGGGGCGGCTGGTGACCGAGTATGGACACCTGGCCGCCCCCTGGTGGCTGGGAACCAAGCGTGGACACCCGGCCACTGGGCGGCTGGGGACTGAGTATGGATGCCAGGCCGCCGACGCAGCCATGACGTGGTGGCCAGATTCTGCCTCCAGATGCCTAAAAGGCCCAATTTCTAGTGCAAGCAAGCAGTATGGTATTGCAGCCTGGGGGTGGGTGGGTGGCAGGCTGCATACTTGCGCTTGCATTGCAAGGAATGGGGAGGTACAATTGAACACTGCCCTGGGACAAGGACTTGCACGGGGATAGTTGCAAGTCTGCATCTTCTGATGCGGCAAGGATCACTTCTGATGGGAACACTTTTAGGCAGTGACCTGGGTGTCAGAGATGCTTCCAGGGGTCTTTCCCATGCTGTTCCCATGTCTTTTCAGCACTGTATGCATGTGTCACACTACGCATGGCCAGATAAGGTTGTAAAATGATAAAATGACATTTCCCGGTGAATGCATTTGTCACGGTTGAAAGCAATACAAAAGTGCAAAAACGCATAAAAAATGTTACTTGTGAACATAGCCCAAGGTGTGGAGGAGTATTTTAGACTCTCCCAGAGGGATGGGGACGACTCAGTACCCGGGCCTATGCCTGGCCTTTGGGGATGTCGCGGTGGTCGGCTCCCGGGCCCGTACCCTGGGGTCAGCTTTAAAAAGGGGATTATTTGTTAACTCTATGAAAGTTCGTTACGCCACCTGTGGTTTCTGGTGAGAATCACCAGCGATGCGGCAGTCCACTGAGGATGGTGAAAAGACAGCTCGATGGTATAGCTCCCCACAGGTGGAGCTAGGCCTCAGGGCAGCGTACGGAGAGGGGGGATGCAGGACAGGCGAGACCCAGCTGGGTCAGAGCAAGAACGGGGATGGACACGGTAGTCACTTCAGTACCATTTACTGGTGGTAGTTCAGGCGCATCCCGGAGCACTGTAGGGTGAAGGGTGCATATCAGGATCCTCCCCAATGAGCGGGTGTAGGGCCTCCAGTTTCTTGCCTCTGCGTAGTAAGTTTCTGACCTGCCTGAAGCTAGGCCTAACTTTATCTCTGTCCTGCACCGGCTGACGTTGTGGTAGGGCCTTCTCTTGGAGTGCACACTCCCAGCTTACGGGGCCTATGTGTCTCCTGGCTCTGTTACGTATCAGCTCTCTGGTGAACCTGGGACCTGTAGTTCTCCAGGGATTCCGGTTATGCCTTACTGGGTCGTAGAGATCCCAGTAAGCTCGGACCCGGTGTCCGATATATGTTTCGGGGTGAGCTGGGTAAGCTCCTCTGCCCCCACTGCTACTCACTTTCCACTCGCCTTCGGCCACACTCGGGCCCTCACTAGGCTACTCACACTAACGGCAGCTTGCCGCTCTTCACCGCTCTTACAGGCGTCGGCACAACTTGAGCTCTAACTGAGCTACTACTGGGTCTGGACTGTGCTCCACTGCAGCTGACTCCTCTCAGGCACATCTACTGCAGGAACTCTCTCAACAGACTTGACTCTCTGTAGACTCCAGACTAGACTGAGCTCGACTCTGTATTCAGGTCTGTACTTGCTGAACTCTCCAGAGGAACTGCTGAATCACTCTCCTGCCTAGCTCCACCTTCCCTATTTATATCCCTAATGGGCTCCCTCGGCTGGTCTGAGGTGGAACGTGGAGATGTGTGAATGTTTATGGGGGCCTCTTGTGGAGGATTCCATCAATGCACTCCCCTAGGATATATGGCTCCAAGCACAGCTGGGCACCACATTTTTGTTTTTGGTTATTTATTTTACCTTATAAAAAAGTCTTTACCCTGGAAAGGATGTTCCTTAACATATTTCACAGGAAAACCATTTCAGTTTCATTTTTGAACGTTTTATTGTGAGCCTGTAAAAGTGGCTTAATACCTCTGACCACGTTGTTGACAGCAGTGACCTGGGGGTCAGAAATGTTTCCTGGGGCAATCCCCATGCTGTCCCCATGTCATTTGAGCACTGTCACTATCGTTTTGGGCACTTTTCTACAGACTGCCGGGGGTGCCACCGCAAAAATGCTCGGGTCTCCCATAGACTAACATTGGGCTCGTTGCTCGGGTCTAGCACCCGAGTATCACAGTGAGCTCGGCCCGAGCTTCGAGCACCTGAGCATTTTAGTGCTCACTCAACACTAGTAGCGAGTTCAAGAGTAGGAGAGATGCACGGGAGAAATCTTGTATGTGATTGTGGGAAGAGGAGATAAGAGGGGAGTAGAGAAGGATATCTTGTGAGGATTGGAGGTTGCGTGCAGGTAAGTACTGGGAGACTAGGTCACAGATGTATGGAGGAGACAGGTTTTGGATGACTTTGTATGCCAAACTTACGATTTTGAACTGGAGTCCGTCGCCAAAGGGGAGCAAAGGGGAGCCAGTGCAGGGATTGACAGAGGGGAAAAGCCGGAGAATAGTGGGGTGACAGGTGGATTAGTCGGCCAGCAGAGTTTAGGATAAATTAGAGAGGTGCAGGTGTATTAGAAGGGAGGCCACAGAGCAGGAGACTGCAGTAGTCGAAGTGGGAGATGATGAGGGCATGCACTAGTGTTTTTGCAGGTTCATGGTTGAGGAATATGGGAGTTTGAGTCAGCAGGAAGTGGAAAGGGCTTGGATCTCTGGTTTATAGGAGAGATCAGAGTCAAGCTTATGGGATTGGAGAGAGTGGACAGCCATTCTCTTTGATGGATAGGTCAGATGGCAGGGTTGAATGAGATGATGATTTTATTCATGTTAAGTTTTAGAAATTTAACAGTGAAGAAAGATGAAATAGTGGACAGGCATTGTAGTATTCTGTTTAGTAAGGAGGTGATATCAGGTCCAGAAAGGTAGATCTGTGTGTCATCAGTGTAGAGGTGATACTGAAAGCAGTGAGACTCTATGAGTTGTCTTAGGCCGAAGGTGTAGATGGAGAAGATCAAGGGTCCTAGAACTAAACCTTGGGGGACACCGACAGATAGGGGGCAAGATGAGGAGGTGGTGTGTGAGTGGGAGACACTGAATGTCCTGTCTGTTAGGTTTGAGGAGATCCAAGATAAGGCCAAGGCTTTGATGCCAATAGATGAGAGAGTCCGTAGTAAGATGGAATGAGCCACTGTGTCGAAGTCAGATGACATTATCAGGAGGAGGAGGACAAAGTAGTGTCGCTTGGATTTGGTGGTTAGTAGGTCGTTGTTGACTCTAGTCAGGGCAGTTTCAGTGGAATAGTGCAGTAAGGGGTCAAAGAGGGAGCAGGAGGCGAGGTGGGAGGACAGTTCAAAATGGACGTGCTGTTTAAGGCATAGGAAAGAAGTGATATGGGCTGATAGCTAGCTACAGAGCACGGGTCAAGGGAGGGCTTTTGGAGGATGGGTGTGATCGAGATATGCTTGAAGCATGAGGGGAAGACACCAGTTGTTAGTGACAGGTTGAAAAGGTGGGTTAGGGTTAGGATGAAGACTGTGGTAAGATTTGGAATGAGGTGGGACGGGATTGGGTCAAGTTCACAGGTAGTGAAATGTGATTTGGATAGTAAACAGGAGACTTGATCTTCTGTTATGGCGGAGAAGCTGGTTTTGGAGGAGGAGAGTTTAATTAGGAGGGGCTGTGGGGACTGTAGGCAAAAGCTGTGCCTTATGTTGTCAATCTTCTGCTTGAACAATGAGGCAAAGTCTTCAGCTGAGATGAGAGGAGAGGGAGGGGGAGCTGGATGACGGATTCTTCAGAGATGGCACCCCAATTACCCTTGTTTCCCTACGCGTCACAACTCTCCAACTGCCTAACTGACTGTGGAAAACCATAGATGCAGAGCTGTTCACACATTTTATTTCATGGGCATCAGAGGTATGCTCCAAATAGGAGGAAAGCATCTGCCCCTATGCTCGATTTTTTTTCAGTTGGACCCGGGGCCGGATGAAGTAGGGTCCGAGAAGAATCTAGACCCTAGTCACCAGACGTTAAACCCCGGGGGTGGAGGTGATCGTGATGAGACTCAGATACCTGAGGCGCACGCAGACATTACTGTGCTGTCAGGGCAGAAAGAGGATGAGGGTGACTATTAGTGCGATGAATTAAAGAACAGAGAGGATGACGACAAAGTTGTAGATCCCACTGGTGTGAACCCAGAAGCACGCTGCTGAGTAGCTAGGACTCCTGCGGTGCACAACCAATAGGTCCAGTATGTTCTATAGCATACACTATAATTTGTCTAACCTGTGGTTCCGCCTAATGCGGTTACAGGTCGTGACCAGAAGAGGCTGTATGATCGGGCGCAGCCTGATTGGCCATTTTGCTGGGAGGACGAGGAGTGAATCCTGGACTTTTTAGCTTGATAGGCTAGCAGAAGACAATTCATGTCACAGCAGATGCCTTGGGGGAAATCCAAGTCTGCATCTGTAGCACCCTGAGGACTCGGCTGCTACAGGGGTATTACACCTCAAGCCAGAGGTGTGGTATTCCACTCCCGGGTAAGGATGGAGTGTGGAACTGAGCTTAGTAGGCTGCATGCACTACATACATCCCATTTCCGGGGGACAGAACAACGGTACTCCCACCAGTATATGTGCAGGTACGACAGCGTCTGTCCCTGGCTGGAGTGGGAGGGGGGTGGAACATCCCAGTAGTGTAGGGGCAGATAGGGGGAGTAGTCTGGGTAAAGCTAGGAGCTCATTGGGTGCTGGTCACCTGGGCTCACACATAGAGGGAGTATATAAGGTGGGCACCATCTTAGATCAGGGTTCAGTTCAGGCAGGAGGAGAAGAGCAGAGGAGCTCAGCCAGGAGGGCTGACAGGGAGCTGTGGCTCCGGCTGGGCCCAGCTCCAGAACAGAGCCTGCTGAGAGAGAGAGAGAGAGGAGTAAGAAGGACCCAGAGAGGAAACAAGAAGAGAACCCCAAGATCCCAGAATAAGGACAGAAGGGTGAAGGGTTGGCGGACACGGGTACCGGATCCCAAGCTGGCAGAGACCAAAACAAACCTTAGCCAGGAACCGGAGGTCGTGGTCAGGATCTGCCACGATCCTCACCAAATCCACTAGAAAGGCACACCAAGTATAGGGTCAGGGAGCCCAGAGGAGGCTTGACCACCAAGAGACCCGAGGGAGCCGGTCAAAAGTGGATCCCTGGTGGGAACGGCCAGAGGAAGGGAGAGTCAGAAAGGAGCTCAGGACCACGCTCCGGAATTGCCTGGGGGTTGGCCGAGTCCAGGACCTGGTGGACGCAGCACGGCTCGGGTGGTCACTCAAGGCCAGAGTGACTAAAAGGACACCAGTAAGTAAAAACCCTGAACTGCATCTCCCGACTCTGAGTCTTCTTACTGCACCGTCACAACCCCCACCATCTACACCTGCTGCCCTGAGGCCATACCCCTCCCGTTGGGGGTTATACCATCACTGCTGCACATATACCATCGGCCTCAGCGGACTGCTCTGCAGCGGCGGCTTCAAAGCTGCACTCAACGGGTGGCGTAGTCGACACATTAAATTAACATCTACTGCCATAGACTGCCACTTAGTTTGACACCCTGGGCACGGACCGGGTCACCGCCACAAGGACTACTACCCCCATACAGATCCGGCTCCGGGTATCCCTTGAACATGGCCCAGGGGGCGCATCAGCTTTTGGCGTAGTCGGCAGGATAACGTGCCCGCAACCACCGGGTACTGCGTGCCTGAAGAAAAGTTCACATTTACCTCAAAAAGAAGTCTCCCGCCAATTCCGGAGGGTCCCCGCCATCGGACGCCGTCACAGATCGTTTCCCGTCGGTTGCCCGCCATCTGCAGCTTTTTCCCGCCATCCACGGAGTTTCCCGCCACTGGGAGACGATTCCCGCCATTTCAGAAGATTTCCCGCCCTGGCAGAGCGGACGCCATTATGGGCGTGCCAGAGGGTGGCAAGAGGCCACCTCCCATCGTGGGCCAGGTCAAGGAATGGCGCCAAAAGCGGGAACCGCCCCCACCAGCAGAGACTGTGATGTTAGAGATGTCCATCAGCGTGGGGGGACTGCCCCTGGAACTGACAATCACTAAGTTGCCCCGGGACCACCCTCAATGTGGGCGGATACTGAACAAAACAGAGAAGATGGGAGCAGCTTGGAGGAGTCTGGAGAGGAGTCCGGAGAAGTCGCACCCGGAGATGGAGGGAGAGTCAGGCAGCACCGACCCTGTGGTCAGGAGCCTGCTGCAAGCGACAACCCCACTAGGCCTGGTGGAGATCCTGGCACAGCTCCCCCGAGACCGGGAGTGTGCGCAGACCGAGCTGGAGCGCCTCGCACGGAGGATGGCCCAGGTGCAGCGAGAAACGCTGACGGAGTGGAGCAGAGAGATGGCCCTGCAGGCTGGAACCCGCCAACGGAGCACGCCACCCGAGACGAGGAGTCAGACCGCCTCTGAGGATGGCGCAGGAGGAATCAAGGCCGGAGACGCCGCCGAGGAAGGAGCTAAAGAAACGGAGGCAGGTAAAGGGGACGTCACTACCCCGAGCCGAGAAGCCGTGAGCCTGCCCCAGCTCCCCGTCGCAGAGCCCGAAATTTCCCCTGCCGTGCCCGTCGTTGCACCGTCACCGCTCCCGACTAGGCCTCAAACAGAAGCCGCGGCCACGCCCCCTGTGACGTCACGCGCCTCAGCCTTGAGCGCGGCCAAGCAGGAGACGCCACCGGCCTGGTCGCAAGGCCAAGTGCCCCCGGGCGCCGCAGTGCCAACAGCGCCCTCTACCTCCACTGAGCCACCGGCCTGGTCGCTGGGCCAAGTAACCCCGGGCGCCGCCGTCTTCACGGTGCCCTTTACATTCAGGGTGCCCCAAGCCTGGTCGCAAGGCCTGGTAAACCCGGGCGCCGCTACCACCACCGCGCCCTCAACGTCCACAGCGCCACACCTGGGTGAAGACCTATTTGCCCAGCACACTTGCCCGGATGGGCAGCCCTTTGTGTGGCCACCGGAGTACCACCATCCCCGACTCCGGAAAGAAAGACCCCTGGATGAGCCCCTGATCCCGGCTCCGGCGCCCGTCAAGATGACCCCGCTCTCGTTAGAGGAGGCGCAGTTCGAGTGGGACCCCGCAGGAGGAGACCTCATCGGGTTCACTCAGGAGACCCGGGCGGCCGCAGCTGAGCGTGCGGAGTGCTGTCGCCAGCAGTTGGACGTCTTTGACCGAGAACGAAGAGAGAGGCGGGTCCGTGAGCAGCGGCTGCAAATAAAAAGTGCAGAGCAGAAAAGCCGGACCCGAAGGAACCCCCGTGCAGCCCACGGTCCCCGTGCCACCGGGACTGTAATTAAATTCCAGTTGCAGCACGGTTGGGGTTTCATCAGAGATCATCACACCCCCGGCGACGTCTTCGTGACCAGAAGAGATGTCGAGTCCCACCTACCGGAGGGACACTGAGGTCGTGACCTGTACCTGGGTGACGAGGTCACCTTTACCCGGCACCAGTGTGCCAAAGGACCCTATGCACTTCATGTACATCGCCTGACGGAAGAGGAGTTGCGGTGTGAGGAAGGTCAAGAGGACCCGGACGGGTCTGAAGCCTACCCTCAGGAAGGAGCAGGAGGGCATCGTCACCATTAAGAGGTGAACTGAAACTGTATATAGTTACCCGTAAGGGTATATGCCATGCTGCTAATTTAAATATGTTCCCCGTTGGGACAAGTGTGAACTGTTCCAGTGTGTCCCATCTTCCCACTGACCGAGGACTGAGAGCGGTCATTCTTTCCTTAATCCCACTGGCCGAGGACTGAGAGCGGCCATACCTCCCCTTGTATATAGTTGCGCTTTTTAAGGCGCCCCCTACTGGTTTTATAAGGAACTGTGTTTTTTCCAGAAGAGACTGTTGCACTTTGCCCGGTCACAATTTGCACCGTGGCCGGAGGAACAAGAATGTTTACTATGAAAAGTTTTATATGAAAAGTTTTATGCTGATGATATATATAATGTTTTATATGTTTATGATGTTTTTGAAAAAAATTTGTATGTTTGTGGATGTTTTTATTCTTTTACAGCCCGAGGACGTGCTGTGGTTTACCAGGGGGGAATGTAGCACCCTGAGGACTCGGCTGCTACAGGGGTATTACACCTCAAGCCAGAGGTGTGGTATTCCACTCCCGGGTAAGGATGGAGTGTGGAACTGAGCTTAGTAGGCTGCATGCACTACATACATCCCATTTCCGGGGGACAGAACAACGGTACTCCCACCAGTATATGTGCAGGTACGACAGCGTCTGTCCCTGGCTGGAGTGGGAGGGGGGTGGAACATCCCAGTAGTGTAGGGGCAGATAGGGGGAGTAGTCTGGGTAAAGCTAGGAGCTCATTGGGTGCTGGTCACCTGGGCTCACACATAGAGGGAGTATATAAGGTGGGCACCATCTTAGATCAGGGTTCAGTTCAGGCAGGAGGAGAAGAGCAGAGGAGCTCAGCCAGGAGGGCTGACAGGGAGCTGTGGCTCCGGCTGGGCCCAGCTCCAGAACAGAGCCTGCTGAGAGAGAGAGAGAGAGGAGTAAGAAGGACCCAGAGAGGAAACAAGAAGAGAACCCCAAGATCCCAGAATAAGGACAGAAGGGTGAAGGGTTGGCGGACACGGGTACCGATCCCAAGCTGGCAGAGACCAAAACAAACCTTAGCCAGGAACCGGAGGTCGTGGTCAGGATCTGCTACGATCCTCACCAAATCCACTAGAAAGGCACACCAAGTATAGGGTCAGGGAGCCCAGAGGAGGCTTGACCACCAAGAGACCCGAGGGAGCCGGCCAAAAGTGGATCCCTGGTGGGAACGGCCAGAGGAAGGGAGAGTCAGAAAGGAGCTCAGGACCACGCTCCGGAATTGCCTGGGGGTTGGCCGAGTCCAGGACCTGGTGGACGCAGCACGGCTCGGGTGGTCACTCAAGGCCAGAGTGACTAAAAGGACACCAGTAAGTAAAAACCCTGAACTGCATCTCCCGACTCTGAGTCTTCTTACTGCACCGTCACAACCCCCACCATCTACACCTGCTGCCCTGAGGCCATACCCCTCCCGTTGGGGGTTATACCATCACTGCTGCACATATACCATCGGCCTCAGCGGACTGCTCTGCAGCGGCGGCTTCAAAGCCGCACTCAACGGGTGGCGTAGTCGACACATTAAATTAACATCTACTGCCATAGACTGCCACTTAGTTTGACACCCTGGGCACGGACCGGGTCACCGCCACAAGGACTACTACCACCATACAGATCCGGCTCCGGGTATCCCTTGAACATGGCCCAGGGGGCGCGTCACATCCAACCGTAGTCATCCTCCCAAAGTAATTCTTCCTCTCTGACAGGAGTCACAAAAACAGTTACACCTTTCCTCCGTAATCTGATCAGCTCCAAGAACACTGAACACTCTGAGCTTCCAGGATGTCACAATATTGTCCTGCTCAGTTAGCTTCCTATTCCAACTAATTAAAACACTATGAAATCTGCCATAGAGTCTGTTCCAGATGCAACAATGTCCTCTTGTGGCTGGAGTCCGATACTGCAACAATGTCTAATCATCCCCATCTCACACGCCTACCCTTAACAACCTCCTAAGCTAAATTGAAAGAAGAGACTACAATGCCCCTAGGAAGAATGAAATCAGGTTCCGTAATTTCAGACTCAGTGGGACAAAGACTCTGAGAGACAGCATCTTCCCGAACATTCTTGGTCAGGGACGAGTGGGAGAGGGGACTGATTACATACAGCTATGCGATTGAGCTCACAAAAGTCAATACACGGTCTCAAACCACCATCCTTTTGGCCACAAAAAAGAACCCTGCTCCAACCGGGTATTTACAAGGGAGGATAAACCCATTCTTCAAATTTTCCTGAATATATACACTCATGTCTTGACTCTCGGGCTCTGACAGGTTAAAAATTCTGCCCTTAGGTAACTTTGATCCCTCAATGAGCTGGATGGAACAGTCATAAGTTCTATGTGGAGGTAATTTCTGTGAGGTCTCTTCGGAGAACACATGTAGGAAATCTGCCTCATACCACGGGACCTGGGAGGTGGAACCTATTACGTTAGGAGGCTTGATAATACAAAGGGATTGGCAGTTGGAGGATCACTTTACAATATCCCCCTTTTGCCAGTCAATAATAGGTTTATGAGTGCGAAGCCAAGGGAGACCTAGCACCGCAGCATTAGGAAGATCCTGTAAAATAAAAAAGCATGCCTCTTCCTAATGCAGCTATCCTGTTGTGATAGCTACTGGTTTAGCGGTGCGATACCCAATACTCTGGGCAAGGGGAGAATTTTCAAGAGAAGATAATGTTATGACGCATCCAAGGAGATAAGAGGAACCTCTAACTCCTTGGCCACAGCAACATTAAAAATACTTATCTCAGCCAAGAAATCAACAAAAGCATTACCCTCTACATGCTTACTGCTAATTGTTATAGCAAAAAGTAAAAGTAATTTCTGTGCTAGGGGTACCTGAGCACCTAACTGGGGATCCACGAACCTAGTTAGGCGCGATCGTTTCCTGCCGACTCCAGACGTGGACATTTATGAAACAGATGGCGCGAGGAACCACATAAAAGACACTGTTGCCGACGCCATCTTTGCTGCCTTGACTCCCGAGAGGTACCAACCTCCATCAAGTCATACAGCTAAAGTCTCGGCGGCCTCCAACAACCAGGGAGGAGAATGATGCACTAGCATATTTTAATATGTTTATTAATTCCAGACAGGAAAGTACTACGAAGAGCAGTATCATTCCACTCAGTCTATGGCCAGTCTATGGCCAATCTACAAAACTGAGAGCAATAGTCCTCCGCAGTGAGGTCCCGCTGACACAATGCCTTAAGATGGTATTCAGCTAAGGCCACCTGGCTCATCATAAATCTGCCCCATAGCCTTAAAAAACTAATCCACTGATGAGAGTATGGGTGAACCTGAGGGTAATAAAAATGCCCAAGACTGGGGATGCCCTCTAAGAAGGGAAAGACCCACCCGAGTACCTTCATTCCCAGAGGAAGCAGGGCAAAGTTGGAAATATAATTTTTACCCCTCCTTAAACTTACTAAATAATTTCCGATCTCCCCCCCAAGAATCTTAGGTTCTATGGGAATGACCCCCGCTGCAGGACTGGGGTTAGAACTTGCCTGTGTCTGGGGGACCCCCTGAGCCAGGGTCTGGCTGTGCTGGTCCACGGTGTCTGCCAAATCCTGGAACATTCCCAGAAGACCCTGTGTCTGGTCAGTAAGCTGCTTGATCGGATCCATTTTTTTAAAAAAATATATATATATTGTGGTAGAGTAGTTTGCTCTGCTGCACTCGGAGGTAGATACAGGACACTGTCTCTTTAAATGACTTGGTGGTTTATTATAAAAAACAGCATAAACTACGGCCAAGTGCATAACATAAACATGGCCTTTCTGGCATAACAGGATTCAAACAGGAAAAAAATACAGAACAGTCCTTACTTCGGCCAAGGTCCGGCCACTCAGGGTTAGCAACAGCACACAGTCCTGTCTAGCACATAAACACAAGCTCCTCTCTCTCAGGAGCTAGCTTCCATACACTGAACAACACCTGAGTGAAAAGGCTGACTATTTAAAGCCCAGACCACACCCTGGGGTCTAGATATGGTGAATGACCTCCCGCCCGCACTATGGTCATTCACCTATAAAACATGCTTTTTTTTAAATGGCTGATTAACCCTCTCTGCGCCTACTATGCAGGAGAAGACTTCCACGTTTCACATTACTGAAGCTAACAGCCTCAGTGAAACATATCTCCCCTTCAGTATTCTGCCAGTGATTTTGTCACATATCCCCCCTCTCTGCCCAAAGCCGGGGGGTTTTATCATCTTCACTTGCTAAACATGGAAGTCTGGACAAGGCATTTGCGTTACCATGTAGTTTTCCCGGCCTGTGCTCCACCGAAAAACCAAAGTCCTTGAGTGCTAGAAACCACCTAGTCACCTGGGCATTCGTCCCCATCCTCTCCCTCATCCATTTTAGAAGCGCATGATCTGACATTAGCCTGAATTTCTGGTCTAATAAGTAGTATCTCAGGGTGTCAATTGCCCACTTGATGGCCAGGCACTCTTTTTCCACAAAAACATATTTCTTTTCGCAGGCCAACAGTTTTCTGCTTAGATAAAGAATGGGATGTTCCTCGCTGTCTTCGTACCTGCAGGTCGGTCAGGGGTGCCGCTATCATGGCAAAATTCGGGATAAATCACCGATAGTATCCCACGAGTCCCAGAAACGCCCGAACCTGTTTCTTGGAGACCAGTTGCGGGAAATTCTGGATGGCTTCCACCTTGTTCACTTGTGGCTTTATTTCTCCCTATCTAATGACATAGCTCAGGTATTGTGCCTCGTCTTTTCCTATGGTGCATTATTTGGGGTTTATGGTAAACCAGGCCTTATTCCATACCCCCAGTACTGCCTGGAGCTTCTGTAGGTGACTTCTCCAGTCTGGGCTGAAGATCACAATGTTGTCCAGGTAAGCAGCGGTATACTGCTTGTATGAGGCTAGGATCCTGTTCATGGCCCTCTGGAAGGTAGCTGGGGCTCCCTGCAGACCGAATGGCATCCTGGTGTACTGAAAATACCCGTTGGATGTAGAGAAGACAGTTTTCTCCTTGGCACCTGGGGACAAGAGAATTGGCCAGTACCCCTTTATTAGGTCCAAGGTAGTGATGTACCTGGCAGGCCCCAGTCTATCAATAAGTTAATCGACCCTCGGCATCAAATATAGACACTTTGTTTAGTTTTCTGTAATTGTTACAGAATCGCCATTCTCCGTATTGCTTCGGTACAACAACAATTTGGCTGGACCAGCTACTCTTAAACTCCTCGATGACGCCCAGGCTCAACATTCTCCACACCTCCTTGGAGATCACCTTGCGGCGGGCTTCAGGGATTTTATATGGCCTCTGGCTCAGCCGTACATGCGGTTCTGTCAAGAACTCATGCTCCACAACCTTCGTACATCCGGGCAACTCTGAGAACAGGTCTCGGTTTCTCTTCAGCAGTTCTCCACACTGTTGTTTTTGGGCCGGTGATAGTGTCTCTGCCACTGTGATATCCTCGACCCTGGCTTCAGAATTGGCCCCCAGACACGTAGTTTCCACCAGTTCTCTGTCCCACCACGGCTTAAGCAAGTTGATGTGGTAGATTTGGTGAAGCTTTCTTCTTCCTGGCTGATGGATTTTGTAATTGACTTCACTCAACTTCTCGACCACCTCGTACGGCCCTTGACACTTGGCCAGAAATTTACTTTTAACCGTGGGTATTAATACTAATACCCGGTCTCCAGTGCTGAATTGTCTCAGCCTTGCCGCCGATTGTAGATCGTCGCCGGGGCTTCTTGTGCCTGTAGGAGGCTCTCCTTCACAACTGGCATCACCGTCCTGATCTGGTTCTGCATTTGGGCCACATGCTTGATGACGCTCCGGTGGAGTGTAATCTCTGCTTCTCAGGTTTCCTTCGCTATGTCCAGAAGTCCCTGAGGATGCTGTCTGTATAGCAGCTCAAACAGTTAGAAGCTCGTAGAGCTCTGGGGAACTTCCCTAATGGAGAACAGCAGGCATGGCAGTAGGCAATCCCAGTCTCACCTATCATTCTACACGACCTTCAGCATTGACTTCAAGGTTTTGTTGAATCTCTCCACCAGGCCTTCTGTCTGCGGATGGCATACAGACATCCGGAGCTGTGTAATCTGGAATGCCTTACACAACTCCCTCATCATCTGAGACATAAAAGGAGTTCCCTGGTTCATCAGGATCTCCTTTGGCAGGTCCGTCCGGAAGAAAATATGCAAAAACTCTGGCGATACTCCTGGCGGAGAATTTTCTCAATGGTACCGCCTCCGGATACTGAGTTGCAACACTACCAGGATGTATTGGTGCCCCCTGGCGGACTTGATCAGGGGCCCGACAAGGTCCATGTCAATCTGGTCAAATGGGACCTCTATAGTAGGCAACAGTACTAGGGGACTGCGGAAGTGAGATATGGGAGCAGTTAGCAGACAGGTGGGGTAGGACCGGCAGTAATTCACAATCTCTCGGTGACATCCAGGCCAGTAGAACCTGTGCAGGACCCACTCCCAACTTTGGTCTACCCCTAGATGCCCACCGAACAAATATGAAAATGGGCAGAGTCTAAAACCTTACACCTATAGGGACCCGACACCACCAACTGCTCTATAATTTCCCCTCTTGGCTTAGTGACACGATAAAGAAGTTCCTCAACCTGGGAACCTGGTGTCAGTCCCCGGCTCTTGAGCAACCCCATTGATTACACACACATTATGAAATGCATTCTTCAAGGTAAGATCCTGCATTTGAGCAGTACCAAAATTTCCCCCAGAAACTCCCGATTCAGGAATCTTGGCCTCTTGGGTCACCGTCTCGTCCTCATCACCGGCAAAGACACACAGGGGGAATTCATCTGGCACTGACTGCATTGGGACTTCACCATGGTGTAAACGGCTCCTTCCTGAGTCACATGGTATGTCTGCTTTCCGCCATAACTCCCAGAACAGGCTAAAGTCCCGCCCTATTATTACTGGATGTAGCAAGTCCTTAACCACCTGACCTCATGGGACTCATCCTCACAGTTAGTTTGTATGGTCACTCTGGCCACAAGGTAATCCTTGGCATCCCCGTGAATACATCGTACCCACACGCGTTTCCTGGGGATCAACTGGTGGGGAAGTGTGGCCCTAACCAGAGTCACAAAACTCCCCGAGTCCAAGAGTCCTGTTACCAACACCCCATTTATGGTCACGAGACATGACTGCAGGCGGGATAAGCATAGAAGAAACAGCAGCATCCCAGGCTACAATGCATTTGCTTGGAGGATAAGGGGCAGTGGGCAGCTATCTGGCCTGGGCCGTGACAGCTCCAAAATATAGGAGAGGCCTGCTTTCCCAAGGAACCCTTGACCCCCTGATACCATTTGACCAGCCTGACCAGTTCATCCGCATTCCGGGGATCACCCTGGGCAACCCAAGTCTATATCGGCCTCGGCAGGTAATGCAGACATAGGTCCATCACCACTCACTCTACCATCTGCGCCGGGGTAGAGTACTCCGGCTGCAGCCATTTTTGGACCAAATGCAACAGGTCAACCATTTGGGACCAACGGAGTTTCTAGCGGTGATAAGCTCAGCAGTGAACTCGCTGTGCCCTAACAGTCATTGTTAGCCCCAAGCGTGCTAAAATTTCAGATTTTAACTTTCCATATTCCTTGGCATCTTGCAAGGCCATGTCATAATATGCATTTTGGGGTGTGAATGTACAATTTCAGGTATGGTGCCAGCACCTCAGCCCATTGTTCTGGCGGGAGTTTCTCCCTCTCGGCGACCCTTTCATTAACTGTCAGAAAGGCCTCGTCACCCGGGGTCATTTTTTGCATCACACGTCTTACTGTCTTCTGGACATCGAAGTCATCAGCCGGACCTGACGGTGGAGTGGTCTGTTGGCCCTGGATGACGGTCGCCAAAAGCTGCATCTGCTGCTGCTGATCCTGCTGCTGTTGATGCATCTGCTGTAGCAGCAGCTTGTTTGTCTCCTGCTGCTGCTGTTGCATCAGAACCAGGTGTTTTATTACGTCCTCCATGCTGCCAGACATCACTTGCTGGCTGGTGTCCTCTACCCAGGACATACAACATAGCAGCTACACAAATTCCTGGATCGTTGCACGCATCCGAGACACCACTTGTGGTAGAGTAGCTCGCTCTGCTGCACTCAGAGGTAGATACAGGACAGTCTATTTAAATGGTTTAAATGGTGTTTTTTTTATAAGAAGCAGCATAAACCACGGCCAAGTGCATAACATAAACATGGCCTTTCTGGCATAACAACAAAACGGAAAAAGGTACAGAACAGTCCTTACTTCGGCCGAGGTCCGGCCACTCAGGGTTTGCAAAAGCACAACGTCCAGTTTAGTACATAAACACAAGCTCCTCTCTCTCAGGAGCTAGCTTCCACACACTGAACAACAACTGAGCAAAAAAGGTGGCTATTTAAAGCCCAGACCACACCCTGGTTGGAGATATGGCAAATGACCTACCACTCGGGCTATGATCATTCACCTATAAAACATGCCCTTTTTAAATAGCTGATTAACCCTCTCTGCACCTACTATGCATGAGAATACTTCCACGTTTCACATCACTGAAGCTAACAGCCTCAGTGAAAAATATCTCCCATCCAGTATTCTGCCAGTGACTTTGTCACTATATATACAGTACAGACCAAAAGTTTGGACACACCTTCTCATTTAAAGATTTTTCTGTATTTTCATGACTATGAAAATTGTACATTCACACTGAAGGCATCAAAACTATGAATTAACACATATGGAATTATATACTTAACAAAAAAGTGTGAAACAACTGAAAATATGTCTTATATTCTACGTTCTTCAAAGTAGCCACCTTTTGCTTTGATGACTGCTTTGCACACTCTTGGCATTCTCTTGATGAGCTTCAAGAGGTAGTCATCGGAAATGGTCTTCCAACAATCTTGAAGGAGTTCCCAGAGATGCTTAGCACTTGTTGACCCTTTTGCCTTCACTCTGCGGTCCAGCTCATCCAAAACCATCTCGATTGGGTTCAGGTCTGGTGACTGTGGAGGCCAGGTCATCTGGCGTAGCACCCCATCACTCTCCTTCTTGGTCAAATAGCCCTTACACAGCCTGGAGGTGTGTTTGGGGTCATTGTCCTGTTGAAAAATAAATGATGGTACAACTAAACGCAAACCGGATGGAATAGCATGCCTCTGCAAGATGCTGTGGTAGCCATGCTGGTTCAGTATGCCTTCAACTTTGAATAAATCTCCAACAGTGTCACCAGCAAAGCACCCCCACACCATCACACCTCCTCCTCCAAGCTTCACGGTGGGAACCAGTCATGTAGAGTCCATCCGTTCACCTTTTCTGCGTCGCACAAAGATACGTGATTGGAACCAAAGATCTCAAATTTGGACTCATCAGACCAAAGCACAAATTTCCACTGGTCTAATGTCCATTCCTTGTGTTCTTTAGCCCAAACAAGTCTCTTCTGCTTGTTGCCTGTCCTTAGCAGTGGTCTCCTAGCAGCTATTTTACCATGAAGGCCTGCTCCACAAAGTCTCCTCTTAACAGTTGTTGAAGAGATGTGTCTGCTGCTAAAACTCTGTGTGGCATTGACCTGGTCTCTAATCTGAGCTGCTGTTAACCTGCGATTTCTGAGGCTGGTGACTCGGATAAACTTATCCTCAGAAGCAGAGGTGACTCTTGGTCTTCCTTTCCTGGGGCGGTCCTCATGTGAGTCAGTTTCTTTGTAGCGCTTAATGGTTTTTGCAACTGCACTTGGGGACACTTTCAAAGTTTTCCCAATTTTTCGGACTCACTGACCTTCATTTCTTAAAGTAATGATAGTCAATCATTTTTCTTTACTTAGCTGCTTTTTTCTTGCCATAATACAAATTCTAACAGTCTATTCAGTAGGACTATCAGCTGTGTATCCACCAGACTTCTGTACAACACAACTGATGGTCCCAACCCCATTTATAAGGCAAGAAATCCCACTTACTAAACCGGACAGGGCACACCTGTGAAGTGAAAACCATTTCCGGTGACTACCTCTTGAAGCTCATCAAGAGAATGCCAAGAGTGTGCAAAGCAGTCATCAAAACAAAAGGTGGCTACTTTGAAGAACTTAGAATATAAGACATCTTTTCAGTTGTTTCACACTTTTTTGTTAAGTGTATAATTCCACGTGTGTTAATTCATAGTTTTGATGCCTTCAGTGTGAATGTACAATTTTCATAGTCAAGAAAATACAGAAAAATCTGTAAATGAGAAGGTGTGTCCAAACTTTTGGTCTGTACTGTACATATAGCATATGTGTGATGTTTCCACATATCTGCAAAAATCTACCAGATGAGGCCTGGAAATAAAACTCAGCTTCAATTACAATGCAAATCTAACTATAAGGTAAATGTTGCATTTCCAGGGATCTGATCTGCCCATTGTAGTTCTAGTTACTCTATATTATAGTTTGACGATTTCTATGTATTTAACGTGTGAATTGTGTTATCCTTCTGATAACTTATGTGTTTCTGGAAGTTATTTCTATATGTAATGTGGGCTAATTATTTTTTCCTCTTGACTTTCTAAAAGCTCACGTGTCACTGAGCATTATTTGCATATTTATTATGACATCATGGGCCTTTGTCACATAGTGATGTCATAAAGACACATTCCTTTAAGACAGTGTGTGAGGTTCTAAACTGTATCAGTGCTGTTGTCTTATTTCTGGGACATAGTTCTGTTTTCTCTGTGACCTTAGCGACTTGTGGCTACTGGAAGCGATTTGATTGATTTCGTTGAATATTTCTGGCTTTAACCAGACCAAAATGTGGCTTTTCCTGCTGATAACATCTTTCTTCGTTGGACCGTCTCTCTGCTGCATTGAATGTGACTCCAGAGGGGAAAAGGCTATGGAAAAGTTTAAGATCTTTATCAATAGCCAAGTCAATGAAGACTTAGATGACTTTGTGACCATCAAGCGGTTTGCCAAAACTGCTGAACAAGCAGTAGTGAAATATCTGGAAGATGAAGTTCTGATGCTGGGTAAGTCTCTCACTACTATTCGCTATATTTTCCTAAATCTCTCAATGCTAGATAGATATATATATATAAATAGATAGGTAGATAGATAGATACTGTACATACATGCATAGATAATAGATAATAAATAGAGGATGGATAATAGATAGATAGATAATAGACAGATAGATAATAAATATATAATAGATAGATAATAGACAGATAGATAATAAATAGATAGATAATAGACAGATAGATAATAAATAAATAGATAATAGAGAAATAGATATGTAATAAATAGATAGATAATAAATAGAGGATGGATAATTGATAGATACATAATAGACAGATAGATAATAAATAGATAGATAATGGAAAATAGATAGATATGACACCGATAATTATTGTATTTATTTCATTCCAGATAATTTCGCAATATCAGAAATAGCGTCAGAATATAAGAAATGTATTGATCTGATTGAGGAATCTGACTTTACAGGTAAATTCAACATTTTCATGTAGATAAAAATTCAGTTTCTCCTACTAATGCAAAATTGATCATAATGTTTTTGGGGGCTGGGGTGGGGGGCAAACACTAATAGATGAGTCGATTGTAATATCTGTCATTGTTCCTTCTCTTTGTATATTGTAGCCATCCAACTCCTTCAAACAGTTGGACTTCATTTCCAACGGCTGAAAGACAAAGTCCGGACTATTGTGGAGCAATCTAACACCAGTAAGTGAGATATTTCTTCTTGTGGAGCCGGCTGTGCATGGAATAGAAGCATTCCCCATGCTCCATGTACATATGCACCTTCCAATATTGATGTATTGGAGGTAATAGGATACATACAAAGACTTATTATCCAGATATTTCTGTAGTCCAAGAAAGGAATACTTTTTATTTATACCTATTATATACTGTATTTCACTGCTCTGTTGCTTTTTAATTAATAATTCTGCTTTTCTTGAATTCTCTTTTTAAGGGAGATGCCCCAATAAACGAGGTAAGTTCTTCTACAATACTACAATCCTTTCACAGCCTCATGTAGAAATACTAGTACAGACACAAACTCTAGGTTCCCCCATAGCCCCCTGTAAGATCGTTCCTCTTATTTCCTCCCCTCACTACAAGTCTGTAATGTCGTCCAGTCCAGGACATTCCTGTTACTGTATGAGTCTGACAACCAAAACTTTCACTAATTTGTCATTTCTCATTTTTCAGGTGTGAACAGCTGTGGTAAGTACATTTTATACTTTATTTCAGCCTCTTCATTGATTTTATTATTGTCTATATTATTAGAAGGTTTTAATACTGTACTTGCATTTCCCCAGGTTTAATGGTGCAAACCTATACTCACTGTGATACCTGCCTCAAGGAGAATATCATCTGTGCCGGCGGTCCTCCAGAAAATCAAGGTACTTTAAAAGATTTATTTTCTTAGCTAGAGAAAACATATAGGACACAATTCATGATAGAAATCTTACCAGAGCTCTGGCAGCAATGGTTTAAAAAATTCACAAAATTTTTGGGCAAGTCGAAGTTGCGCAAGAGTTTTTCGAATTTTGGCTTTTTAAACCCCAGTTCCTCACAGCTCTGCCAAAATAAATGGAGCTGGGGTGGGACCGGTGTGTGATCCCACAGCTCATCTAATTGATGACGAACTGTGGTGGTGTTCCTTACATCAAACATCTAACTTCAGTCAGGGACTGGAGTAAGATTTTTGGCAAGGCGCACGGAGGCATACACCACTTGTCACACGCTCCTCATTCATTAGGAGATATGCACCTCTTAATGGATTAGGAGCGTCCGACTCCTACAAGCACCCACCTTGATAAGTCGGAACCATTGTCATTTATGTAAATTATATTTGTAAAATATTTTCATTGTGATCTGCCAAGAGAAAGCTGTGACCGCTGACTGATTGCTCACATATAAAGAGTATTACGTGTATGTTGGACACACATTGTGGTTGGCACTTTCTGGGGTCTCTGCGACTAGCACTGTAACACAGAGAGGCATATACATATATATACTGCGTATATATATATATATATTAGTGTAACACACAACATATAATGCCTGAGCTAATTAGAGTTTCTAATAATTATTATCTGGAGAGCTGATTAGATCCAGTAGCAGGATGGAGAGAATACTCCAATATATGACTCCCAGTAAAGCTCAGGTCATTGCCTATAAGCACAATCTTTCAGGGGAGGTTTGATATTATAATAATGTACTTATGAGAAGAAGAAATGACGACTTTCCTCTGACTGGATGATGGGATTTATTGTATGATGTCTCTTCTCTTCACAGAGTACTTTGATAGATGCAGCTGTTTGTGCATTGAAAACAAATGTACCGGTAAGTATCATCCTATGTTCCTATATATACATTAATAGACCGTGTGTGCACAAGTGTTAGGCAATTTTATTGTTTGAAATGTACAAAAATACATTTCTGACATTTAAAAATATATATCAGTGACCAATATAGCCCCTCTTCATTACAGTAACTGTCATAAGCCTTCCATCCAAGGAGTCTGTCAGTTTCTTAATCTGTTGATGATCAATTTTTGGGAAACATTAACCACAGCTCCTCAGATGCTATTCACAGAGGGTGTACTGTTTTCCTTTACCGTAAAAATCCGTAAATAATGTCCTCTATTCTGACCCCTTTATTTATCAATGTTTTTTATTCTGAGCACCATCATATAACAATATCCTCCATCCTGAGCCCCTTCCTGGTATAATGTTCCTCCAATCTGAGCCCCTTCCTGGTATAATGTTGCCCATTCTGAGCCCTTTCCTGGTATAATGTTCCCCATTCTGAGCCCCTTCCTGGTATAATGTTCCCCATTCTGAGCCCCTTCCTGGTATAATGTTCCCCATTCTGAGCCCCTTCCTGGTATAATATTCCCTATTCTGGGTCCGTTCCTGGTATAATGTTCCCCATTCTGGGTCCCTTCCTGGTATAATGTTCCCAATTCTGGGCCCTTTTAGTAACAATGTCCTGGATCCTGGGGCCCATCTTGGTCTAATATTCCCAATCATGGGCCCCATCTAGTAATAATGTCTTCTCCTTTTCTCCTCTGCCTTTCTTTAATTTTTTTTTAAATAAACAATTCTCCTTACCTTCCTTTCACTTCACGACTTGCGTCATCCTCTTCTATGGCCAGCTCCGGCATGTCTGCTCCGAGAGACGCATGACATCACTGCTAGGTGCTGCCCGTGACAGTGACACCGGCGTCTGCTGTCAGTCTCTAATTGGCCTGGATGTGTATTGCGGTGCAGGGAGCCGGCAAGTCTTTATGCCGTAATACATTTCATCCGAGGATGCACATCCAGATTAAGTAGAACACGGTCGTGCCCCTGTTCAGACTATTCAAGTTTATACAACATGAGTTGGAAAATACTCAGAAAAATGATGATATGATCAAAATACTCACTTGCCTAATAATTGTGCACACAGTGTAGTAACACACAAGACCCACAGTGCTCACTATATATTATAGTTTCTGAAGACTTCCAATAGGCCAGAGTTCATGGCTGACAATCTTGAAATGTATGAATATTATTCCGAATAATGAGATTCCTACAGGTTCTATAGGCAGAATATAAGGGACACTGGCAGTCCGTCTGTTGTCCATGTGCTGGTTACTGGGGGGAATATTACACATCCGGACATTATTATACTTATTTTAATATAATAAAACATGTTTAATGCTAAGTTAATATTTCATTATTTATTTATTTTTTCAGATTTGAAAACCGGATCTTCTTGTTCTCCCTGCAGAAACAATGAAGTCCATGTTTCTGAGACTTTACAGTGTGGAGGTGAGGAGATACTATAATGTGACCAGTTACTTTTAGCTATAGGCCCCGATTCATACAAGTATTTACGTCAGAAATCTAGTGTAAAACACTTTGAAAAGTCACAATTTTTTGCACCACATGAGACTGTACAACAATTTTGCAACTTTTGTCAGTTTTTTGCCAGTTTTGCCCAGCTCCTCCAAAGTAGACATACCTGGGTGGGATGGGGGCAGGACGGGGCATGAGATGCTTGATCGTCCAATTTATGACAAGCTGTGGCGTACATTACACCACAAATCTTACTGAAGTCACTGACTAGAGTAAGATTTATGGCAAGACGCGCGAAGGCGCACCCCACTTTTCAGGTGCACCTGATACATTAAGATGCATGTGCCTCCTATGAATTAGGCACCTCTTACTCCTTTACGCACTCTCATCAAAACTGATGGGAAGAACTCCAGTCTTGATGATTCGGAGTCATAGTGTAAAAGATTCATCTGCATATTCTCACTGAGCAGCAAACACCTGTGACACCAATATTCCCCAATGTTACATATGGTATGAGTTGTGTTATTGAGATAATACCTTTAACCCCTTCACCACCTTGGGTTTTTCTGTTTTCGTTTTTTGCTCCCCTTATTCTCAGAGCCATAATCTTTATATTTTTCCGTCAATATGGCCATGTGAGGGCTTGTCTTTTGCGGGACAAGTTGTTCTTTGGAACGACACCATTAGTTTTGCCATATCTTGTACTGGAAAACGGGAAAAAAATTCCAAGTGCTGTTAAATTGCAAAAAAAGTGCAATTCGACAATTGTTTTTTTTTTTTACCTTGTTCAATAATTACTTAAACTGACCTGCCATTATGATTATCAGGGTCATTAAGGGTTTGCAGATACCAAACATGTATAGGTTCTTTTTTATTTAAGTGGTGAAAAGAAAATCCAAAATTTGGAAAGAAAAAAAATTGGTGCCATTTTCAGAGACCCGTAGCGTCTCCATTTTTTGTAATCTGGGGCTGGGTAAGGGCTTATATTTTGCGTGCTAAGTGAATTTATTTATTTGTACCATTTTGGGGTAGATATAATGTTTTGGTCGCCCGTTATTGCATTTTAAAGCAATGTTGCAGCGACCAAAAAATCGTAATTCAGATTTTTTTCTTCTTACGGCATTTACCGATCGGATTAATTATTTTTATTGATAAATCGGGTGATTCTGAATGTGGCGATACCAAAACATGTGTATTTTTTTTTTTATTTGATTTTGAATGGGGCGAAGGTGGGGGGGGGGTGATTTGAACTTTTATGTTTTTAAAAATATTAAAATAAAAAATATATTTTTTTTTTCACTGTACACTTCCTTCAGTAGTAACTATGGGAGACTACAAGCTGCGATCATCTGATCGCCTGTGTTCGCCAGGGCCTCAGTGCTGCTATGTGTAACCAAACCGCTCATCTGCTATGAGCGCCGACCGCTGAGCGGTGCTCATAGCCTACCGGTCATGACAACCGCAGGGGTCTCCTGCAGACGCCGGGATGTCATGCCAGTCCATCGGCGACCCACAGTTATGTGACACCGATGCTGATGGGCGGGTCTTATGACACGCTTCCGGTGCGTGCATGTTAAATGCTGCTGTCAAAGTTTGACAGCGGCGTTTAAAATGTTAACAGCCGCGGATGCATCGCGATTCCACCCATGGCTGTTAAGGGCACATGACAGCTGATCAGATCAGCTGTAATGTCCACAGAAAGGTGTGGGCTCACCGCCGGAGACCTCACCAAAGAGGAGAATCTGACCTTGGATGTACTCATACTTCCAAGGTTGAAAAGGGGTTAAACATGGAACTATACTTTCAACACAGTTTGTATAAATCAATAGTATAGGCAATTCTATGGAACATTGTAATATATCTTATCAGGGAAATCTGCTTCTTTCCTCTCCTATCAGACACTTCATCTCCCAACTGCCCCCTAAACTTGTCATGCACTTTAAAAAAAACTGTTCAAATCCTTCTTGCGCAGACAAGACAGAGCACATGATCCCATACCATTATACTTTATGCAGATGGGAGGCGAAGGAAGAGTGAGAAGCAGGGAGAGAAAACGGGAAAAGGTAGACCCAGAACTATCGTGCTGAGCTTGATATCAAGTCTTTTACCTCACATCAGAGCTTGATTCTCATCTATACAGTTCAGTATTGCAGTATACTTTCCTACATGCCCCTCCTGCTTCCTTTTGTGTGCTCAATAAAAAAGGAAGAACAGGAATCCATGTGTCTGTCTCTGTATGCTTTGCTGTATACAGGAGAAATCACATCAACAAGTCTCCTCCCACCAGCTCAGAGTGGATAGCAGATTTAAAGAGAGCATGTAAAGGGGAAAATATGTGAAAATGTAGTTTACAAGTCTTATAATATCCAGATACAATGTTATTCTTCATGTACACATGACAGCTTATTCTGAAAAGCTACTTGAAAGTATGGTTACCTTTTAAATGTTTTAAATGCAGGGAAATTATTTCTGTAAAAGTTTTTATTACTTTTTTATCTAGAGAGAAGCATAGAAGTTCCAGAGGATGAAGATCTAATCCTGGACTGTAGCTTTGAATGGCATGCCAGGCTGGAGCAGTCCTATCAAAACAAATTCACTAGGGTAAGTACAAGGCAGCTTATCTAAAGGATATGGTTAAATATCGTAGATGAGATAATAATAATTATCATTATTATAATTAACATTGTACATACGACCATAACATTTTGGTATTAATTGCCACAGTGATAATGAAAATGCTAGAAATAATCCCGATTATAAATCATTATGACATATAACGCTCTGACATTTATCTTTCCAGCTTATGACCGGCGGTTATCCATTTCCCCCATTGATTGAACTGGAAACAAAAGTCATCGAGGAGCCCTATCTAGAGATCAAGGGCATACAGATGATCGACTCCGGCATGTACATGTGTTCCACCACACTGAAGTCTGCAGTGCCAGTCAGTAAAATCATGTATCATGTGAAAGGTGAGGACATATTATCACTGACACTATGCTGAATGTTAATATTTAGATATATGGGATTTTGGTGCAACTCGAAGTTTCACCAAAATTTTGGGCCTTTTAATGTCTTCACATCAGTTTTCCTAGCTCTACCAAAATGGGTGGAGCTGGGGTGGGATGTGGGCAGGATGCCACAGCTTGTCTAATTCATGACCAGTTCCTGACTGGAGTAAGATTTCTGGGGTGGAGTATGGAAGCGCACACCACTGATCAGGCGCCCCAGATTTATGAAGAGGCGTGCACCTCTTCATGAATCAGGGCTCTCTGACTACACCACGATCTTCATCAAGACCAGAGAGAAAATCACCGGCCTTGATGAATCCGGGCCCTGGTATCTATTAGAAACTTGACAATATATTGGATTAATACTGGAGCCACCTATGGTATAAATCAAATTTTACCTATAAGCTCCAGCGGTGCAGTTATGTGGACTGCAATATGGATACATGGCTTCTGGTGATATGAGGCTGATTTGTTTTTGCGGTGTTTATTGTGCAGTAAAAATTACTCAGCAACATAATTTTTCAGGTTGGTATGATTATGATGATACCAAACTTGCATTGTTTTTTTATTTAGGTGGTAAAAATTTTTTGAAAGTTTGTAGAAATACATTTTGGTTTGTGTTGTCGTTTTCTGAGACCCATAACATTATAATTTTTCAGTTGATGGAGCTGTGTCAGGGCTTTTTTGTGTGGCAAGCTGACATTTTTATTGATACTTATTTGTGGGCATCTCCCGGGGACGGTGCGGGTTCAGCTCCTGAAACCGCTACATACAGGGAGACCCAAAGTAGGAGGTGCAATTGCATCCTATGTCGGGAAAGGGTTAATGTCCTATAAGATATCATTCTTTTGATAGAATAAACTAACACAGATTTTTGTTATCTTAGTTCTCAGAGGATCTGGAAGGACGACTGAAAAATTCAAGCCTCGTCCTACACTGCCTAATGTACTTGACATCGCTGAGCCTGAGCCGACATTTATGAAGGAGATAACAACTAAGAAAAAATCCTTCAAAATATTATTGGCGGTCAGCGTCATCATCATCATACTGATTGCTGCAATATGGTATTTATCCTTTATAATCAACAAATAATTATGTACTTGTAGATGAGAATTTAGAGCTACATGTAAATAGCAGATATAACATAACGTATGTACTGTTTTTTTTCAGCATTTTCATCTGCATAAAGCGCTGTAAAAAATGGAAACGGCAAAAGCCTCTGGAAGAAAACCCAGGACAGAAGGCAAAAGGTCAGGCACGACCTTATCAAACTGTCTGATCTGACAACAAATGACAAAAATATTCCCAAAACTCTGCATTCCATAACTACCCTAAAAAACCTCCCCAATCCCTAAAAAAGAACTTCTCCCAATCCTATCCTAGAAAAGCCCCAGTCTTTCCTCTCCCTATTCCTTTCTTCCAAAATAAATTGATAATTGAACATATAATGACTGCGGCATTTCTTTTTCATTAGTTTCTGGACTATTTACACAGGCAGAAAAACAACGATAGGGATAGTACGATCTCTAATACAATTGTTCTGTCTCATATACAGCACATGTTAGCGGTAACACATGACCTGTTTACACGGGGCGATATGCAGCTGATAACAATTATTTTTATGTATGCACAAAAATCCAATTAGTTCATGTTAGAACCCTCCTGTTTGTTTGTTTTTCTTTCCTGTGTTTTGCAGTCATGTGACCATTTGCCTTTATATTCTAGCTCCGCCCTTTTGGCTGTGCTGGACTTCAGTTTTTGACTGCTTCTCTAGCCAGGTGCTTCTGTGCCTATCTGGCAGCTCGCTTTGTCCTTCTGGGACCTTTAGTACCTTTTTGTCAGTTTGTATTTTTGTGTTCTGCAACTACTTCTCTGTTTAGGAGGTGTCCCATTTTTGTCCCAGTCCTTAGTTCTTTTAGGGACCCCTTCCCTAATGCTATAGGTCTCCGGTCAGACTAGCCGAGGACTAAGGCGGGTCTGTTCGCTAGGAACAGGCAGCCCGCTACATCGTAGGGATTCAGCTTAGTCTTATTGTAGGGACAGCCTTCCCCTATCTTTCCTTAGTTCATGTTACAGATCATAACAGTAAGTCCAGCCCAAAAAACTAAAAGGAAAGCAATCCGGGGATCAGTATGGTTTCCGTCCAAGATTTGGCTCAACGCCTGCAGGGATTATCTCTGGAGGTGGCCAAACTCCAGCAACACGTGAGTGGCTCTTCTGGAGCGCATTTTGTGGAACCAAAGGTAGGACTGCCTTATGTATTTTATGGTAAACAGCAAGATTATTTTTCCTTTATAAATGCTTGTTTGTTATATTTTCGTTTGAGACCAAGGTCCTCTGGGAATGAATCACAGCGCATTGGTTTTATTATGTCACTTTTTGCGCAAGGAACCACAAGGGTGGGCCTTTTCTCTCCAACCTAATGATCCGTGTTTTAGGTCGGTAGAAGAATTTTTTTCTGCTATGGGGCTATTATATGACGATTCTGATCGAATCTCATCTGCTGAGACAGAACTCAGGCGTTTGAATCAGGGGTCAGATGATGTTGAAAATTATTGCACACACTTCAGAAGGTGGTCCTCAGAAGTTAAATGGAATGATGCGGCGCTTAAATGTTTATTTCTTGCTGGTCTAAGTGAAAGGGTTAAGGATCTGCTAATTGCATTCCCTGCACCTGAGACCTTGCAGGATGCCATGCAGTTAGCTATACGTGTGGACAGGAGACTGAGGTCCAGGGTGAAGGATGTAAAAACTCCTGTAACGTCAGGTCCTAGTCCCCAGGAAATCTGCTCGGACAGCGGAAAACTGATGGAGGTTGGGGCGATGTCACTCTGCTCTCAGGAAAGAGACCGGAGGTTTGCCAAGGGATTGTGTCTTTATTGTGGTAAAGCTGACCATTTGATTAAGAATAGTGTTGAGCGCGCATGCTCGACACTGCTTGGTACTCACCCGAGCATCACGCTACTCAGGATGTTCGGCGAGCACTGAGCATTTCCGAGTTACTCGGGCGGGAGCTCGGGTCTCCGCCCTGCATGTTTGGCGCTCTTTACAGAGCCAATGAACATGCAGCGATTGCCAGCCAGTCACTGTAATGCCGCAGCCATGTTGTTTGTGGGCATTACAGTGATTAGCTGGCCACACAGCGTCACCTCGAGTGTTTAAAACCGGGCGCTGCCATCTTGGACACAGTCGCTCCGGATTAGACAGTGTAGGGACAGCGCTGCTGAGCTAGGGAGAGATTTTTCCTGCAAAATAGTTAGTGTAGGGTCTGTAAAGGCTGCCAGAACAAACAAACAGTCCTTCTCAGGACTAATATCCATCCCAGATATCAGGCAGGCAGGCTGTATAGGAGACGCAGTGGTTATACCAGCAAACGCTGCATTACAGTCCTGTGTGCTCCTGTTTCTGAAATTGCTGGACTTAGCTCCAGGTCTCGGGGGCCAGTAAAAATCCTTTTTTTTTCATCTAAATCCTCTTTTTTTTTTTCCTCCTTCACACTGTACAAATACCCGTCTTATTAACTTATTGGTGTCCACCCCCCCTCCCAATAAAAGTGTGTCTCTGATTATATCTGTTGAAAAGAGTCTGGTATAGGCCACAGAAACAGAAGTGTGGTTTTGCAGTTCCACGGGTCAAATCTCTGTAGTATCCAGTTTTGGGCCTTTTGTATGTAAAAAAAACAGTTTGAGTGTGTCACTCACTGTTCAGCCGCAAATATATATATTTAAAATTTTATGGTATACCCCAGTAAACAATAACTGTGGTTTTGCCATTCCACAATAAAAAATCTCTGTTATTCAGGTTTTGGTATTTTTTCCGTAAAGAAAAACAGTAATAGTTTATCCCTGATTGTTCTGATTGTTTAAAAGAGTCCGGTGTAGGCCAGAGAAATAGAACTGTGGTTTTCCTCTTCCACGGTTCTAATCTCCTTCATATTACCCTTTTTCCATTGATAGAGTGAGTGTAACTTATTTTACTTCCTTTCAATGGGCAAGGCGCGTGGCAAGGGACGTGGAAGTGGACGTTCTGGTGATGGTGCGTGCAGAGGACGGGGCCGTGGCCAAGGTGAAAATGTGCCACAACCAACAGCCACATCTTCTCGCTCCCACTTCTTGACCGAATTACTAGGGAAGCACAGAACAACACCAATATTGCGAACTGATCCGCTTGAAGTGGTGGAAGAGGAGATCCCATGTAGCGATGCTCAAATATTTGAACAGCCACGGCCACAGGAAGTCGACGTTGGCAATTTGTCACAAGAGGTAGACGATGACGAGACACAATTGCCAGGAAGTGAGGAGGAGGATCGTGGTGCGCAAGTGGAAGAGGAGGAGGTGGTGGATGATCTAGTAACTGACCCAACGTGGCAGGAGAACATGCAGAGTGAGGCCAGCAGCACAGAGGGGGAGGGAGGCAGAGTACCCCAACAGGCAGGAAGAAGCAGTGTGGTGGCCGCAGACAGAAGACGGCCTACCGTTCCCTGTAACACCAACACGAGGGACGTTGCCAGTACAAGCGGTAGGTCTTCCAGAGTCTGGAATTTTTTTAAAGACTCTGCTGATAACACCAAAAAGGCCATTTGTACCACCTGCCATGCCAGCATCAGCAGGGGTGACAAAACTACCAGCCTGACCACCACCAGCATGATCAGGCACATGGCATCAAAGCACCCGACTCAGGGTCCACGACCAGTGTCAGCGGGTGGCACCACTGCTTCTTCCGCTGTTGTGCATGCAATAGAAACCCCTGTTGTGTGCACAAGGCAATCCCCTGTCCATACTGCATGTAAAGATGCCCCCTCCTCTCAGTCTTCACTTGTTATGGCAGTTTCTCAAGAAACAGCATCAACGTCCACATCCACGTCCCACCGCAGCATTCATTTGTCCATATCCCAGACCTTTGAACGAAAGCAGAAATTCGCAGATAACGCCCCACAGGCCACAGTCCTAAATTCGCACATTTCACGACTGCTTGCATTGGAAATGCTGCCTTTTAGGCTGGTGGAGACGGAATCCTTCCGCAACCTTATGGAGGTGGCCGTCCCTTGGTACTCGGTCCCCATCCGACACTATTTTGCCCGGTGTGCCATCCCCGCACTACACAAGCACGTGTCCCAAAACATCTGCCGTGCCCTCAACAACGCAGTTACTGGGAGAGTCCACCTGACAACGGATGCGTGGACAAGTGCTTGTGGCCAGGGACGGTACATCTCCCTGACGGTACACTGGGTAAACATAGTGGAAGCCGGGACCCAGTCGGACCTTGGGACGGAACACATACTCCCCACACCGAGGATTGCGGGCCCTATGTCAGTCAGAGTTGCCCCCACAGTGTACAGCTCCTGCGCATCATCCTCCTCCTCCTCATGCTCAGCCTCCATCTCAGATATCATCACATCAGTTACAAGCTGGAAGCACTGCAGTACTGCCTCCGCCAAGCGGCAACAGGCTGTGCTCATAAGCTTAGGTGGTAAACCTCACACTGCTTGTGAGTTGTGGACAGCTGTGAAAGAGCAGGCAGATCTGTGGCTGAGACCGCTGAACCTACATCCAGGCATGATCGTGTGTGCCAATGGCCGTAACCTAGTGGCGGCTCTGAGGCGAGGCGAGATCACACACGTACCATGCCTGGCTCATGTGCTTAACCTCGTGGTTCAGCGGTTTCTTAAATCGTACACCGAGTTGCCAGATCTGCTCGTGAAAGTACGCCGCCTGTAAGCTCATTTTCGCAAGTCGGTTACAGCTTCCGCCGCCCTTGCTGTGTTGCAGCAGCATTTGCAGCTTCCGGCACACCGACTGGTGTGTGATGTCCCCACACGTTGGAACTCTACCCTCCACATGTTGCTAAGGATTTGTGAGCAGAAGAGAGCAGTTGTGGAGTACCAGCTGCAACAAGGCCATCGATATTCAGGTCAGACTTCACACATAAGACCTCAGGAGTGGACCTGGATGTCTGACATATATACAATCCTGCCAAACTTTGAGGAGGCCACCAAGATGGTGAGTGGCGATGACGCCATCATTAGTGTCAGCATCCCACTTGTCTGTTTTTTGCAACGCTCTCTGCAGAGAATTAAAGAGGAGGCATTTCAGCACGTAGCGGGCGATTACACACAGCCCAGCCTCATCTCATCACAACGTGCATTGGGGGACAATGAGGGAGAGGAGGAGGAGGAGGAAGAACAGGAGCTGGTATCATGCGCTGTAGACGGTAGTACCTCTACAACTGTCATACCGTCGGTTCAGCGTGTGTGGCCTGAGGACGGGGGGGGGGTAGGAGGAGGAGGAGGAGAGCATGGTCAGTCGTCATCTTGGTGAGGACAAGGAAATCTTGCCCGTTACCAGTCTGGCACGCATGGCTGACTTTATGTTACGCTGCCTTAACCGTGACCCTCGCGTCGTCAAAATGTTGGGTGACAGTCATTACTGGTTGGTGACACTTGTAGACCCCCGCTACAAGGAGAACTTTCACTCTCTTATTCCTGACGTGGAGAGGTCCACAAAAATGGGGCAGTACCAGAAGGCCCTTGCTGCAGAACTGTTAAAAAAATTCCCATCTGAACACGCTAGCGGCAGAGGTCACAGTTAGTTGTTGCCCAACCAAGGCATACATGCAAGAGAGACGCAACTCCAATCCAGCAGAGGCAGGGGAACACTGTCAATGTTCTGGGACAGTTTTCTCAGACCCTCCATTCGGACAGACCCTGATGCGCAGGGTACTCTCACAAGGAGTGGTAAATTTCCAAAAGATGGTGAGTGAGTACCTTGCCGACCGTACCAGCGTCCTCCGAGATTCCTCTGTGCCTTTTAATTATTGGGTATCCAAGCTGGACACTTGGAATGAACTCGCTCTGTATGCCTTGGAGGTCCTGGCCTGCCCTGCCGCTAGCGTGTTATAGGAGCATGTTTTTAGTGCCACTGGGGGAATTATAACTGATAAGCGCACTCGCCTGTCAACTGACAATGCTGACAAGCTGACCCTTATCAAAATGAACAAGGGCTGGATTGGGCCAGACTTCTTATCACCACCAAATGACAGCAGAGTAACATAAAGTCAAATCCACTGTGTTATTTCTGGAGGTGTATTCACATGCACCGCTTCACACCCACACATGGGTATACGCTTCCTCATTTCGGCTGTTTTTTGTTCTTCTCCTTATCCTCAGCCTCCACCACCACTATACCACCAGGGTGACCGTGGTCCATGTTGCCATTATTGAAAGTTCCTCCATCCTGACTTTTGTCAGGTTTTGCTTGGAAGGCATAAGCAAAGACTGAGGGAGACCCACTCCCCAATAATAGGAATAATATTTTTAAGATGCTGTACTGTATGGCTCTTCCAAGGGGCATTAAAAGCGTCTTGTTATACCACTCTGACCTCCACGTCTCTTCTGAGGGGCATTAAAAGCATCTTGTTATACCACTCTGACCTCCACGTCTCTTCTGAGGGGCATTAAAAGCGTCTTGTTATACCACTCTGACCTCCACGTCTCTTGTAAGGGGCATTAAAACCGTCTTGATATACCACTCTGGCCTCCACATCTCTTGTAAAGGACATTAAAACCATCTTGTTATACCACTCTGACCTCCACGTCTCTTGTAAGGGGCATTAAAAGCGTCTTGTTATACCACTCTGACCTCCACGTCTCTTCTGAGGGGCATTAAAAGCGTCTTAAGCTACTGGGACCTCCACGACTCTTCAAACGGGCATTGCATTTCCTCATAATTTTTGGAAGCTTTTGCTTGGAAGGCATAAGCAAATACTATGGGAGACCCACTCCCCAATAATGGGACTAATGTTTGTAATATGCTGTACTGCATGGCTCTTGTAAGAGGCATTGCAAGTTGCTCCATCCTAATTTTTGGAAGCTTTTGCTTGGAAGGCATAAGCAAATACTATGGGAGACCCACTCCCCAATAATGGGACTAATGTTTGTAATATGCTGCACTGCATGGCTCTTGTAAGAGGCATTGCAAGTTGCTACATCCTAATTTTTGGAAGCTTTTGCTTGGAAGGCATAAGCAAATACTATGGGAGACCCACTCCCCATTAATGGGACTAATGTTTGTAATATGCTGTACTGCATAGCTCTTGTAAGAGGCATTGCAAGTTGCTCCGTCCTAATTTTTGGAAGCTTTTGCTTGGAAGGCATAAGCAAATACTATGGGAGACCCACTCCCCAATAATGGGACTTATTTTTGTAATATGCTGTACTGCATGGCTCTTGTAAGGGGCATTGCAAGTTGCTCCGTCCTAATTTTTGTAAGCTTTTGCTTGGAAGACATAAGCAAATACTATGGGAGATCCACTGCCCAATAATGGGACTAATGTTTGTAATATGCTGTACTGCATGGCTCTTGTAAGGGGCATTAAAACCGTCTTGTTAAGCTACTGTGACCTCAACATCTCTTCCACGGGGCATTAAAACTGTCTTGTTAAACCACTCTGAACTCCACAGCTTTTCCAAGGGGCATTAAAACTGTCTTGATAAGCTACTGTGACCTCAACGTCTATTCCACCGGGCATTGATATTGTCTTTTTATTCCACTGTAACTTCCACCACTCTTCCAAGGGGCATTAAAACCGTCTTGTTAAGCTACTGTGAACTCCACATCTCTTCCAAGGGGCATTAAACCTTCTTGTTAAACCACTCTGAACTCCACAGCTCTTCCAAGGGGCATTAAAACCATCTTGCTAAGCTACTGTGACCTCCACGTCTCTTCCGAGGGGCATTAAAACCGTCTTGTTAAGCTACTGTGACCACAACGTCTATTCCACGGGGCATTGATATTGTCTTTTTATTCCACTGTAACTTCCACCACTCTTCCAAAGGCCATTAAAACCGTCTTGTTAAACCACTCTGAACTCCACAGCTCTTCCAAGGGGCATTAAAACCGTCTTGTTAAGCTACTGTGACCTCCACGTCTCTTCCACGGGGCATTGATATTGTCTTTTTATTCCACTGCGACCTCCACAACTCTTCCAAGGGGCATTAAAACCATCTTGTTAAGCTACTGTGACCTCCACGTCTCTTCAAAGGGGCATTAAAAGCCTTTTCTTAAGCCACTCTGAATTCCACAGCTCTTCCGAGGGGCATTGAAATGTTGTTTTTAATTACCTTACCTTTAATCTCCACGACTCTTCCAACGGGCATTGCATTTCCTCCTAATTTTAGTCAGATTTTGCTTTTCAATGCAAAGGTGAAAACTAAGGGAGACCCACTCCCCAATAATGGGTAGATGGTTTTTAGTACGCTGTAATCCATGTCTGTTTCAAGGGGCATTGCAGTTTCTCCTAATTTTTGGAAAGCCTTCCATTCACTGCTTAGGCCAACAGTGCACAGGAGACCCAGTTGCTATAAATGGAAAAAAAGGTTTAGTAAAGGCCCTCTGACCTCCATGTCATTTCCAAGGGGCATTGGAGTGCCTCAAAATTTTTGGTAGTCAATACATTTTCAGATTGGGTGCTCACTATCTTATAGACGGTGCCAGGAGTAACAAAGTATCCAAAGAAATTAATAATAACTCCGGCACTCAATAATTTTTGATTTGTAAAGAATTTTTTCAATTTAGAATTTTTTATTATTCATATGAAACGACCCATGAATGCAGATACATAGAATCAACGTTTCGGCCTACAATGGCCTTTTTCAAGGTATCTGGTGGTAGTAGGGTCCCGTAGCATAAGTGTGTGATCCAAAGAATGCCGCTGCGGCATTCTTTGGATCGCACACTTATGCTACGGGACCCTACTACCACCAGATACCTTGAAAAAGGCCATTGTAGGCCGAAACGTTGATTCTATGTATCTGCATTCATGGGTCGTTTAATATGAATAATAAAAAATTCTAAATTGAAAAAATTTTTGTTAGGCATTGCACTCACTGTATGCCCTATAACTGTGTAGCAGAACCACTCCTTTTGCTACAGAAACAAATCCTACAAGATATATGTGGTTGACTGGCCTGATATTGATGTGAATGGTCCCTGTTCCTCCTGCTCTTTCTCCTTTGCCACTACCTCATCCATCATTTATCACGTGAAGCTTTGTTTTAACGGGAGTCATAGAACTTGGATAGTAGCAGGAAAACATCCAGCAATCCTCGGAGGAGGTAGGATATGCGCCAAAACGCTGACCACCTCAGGCCTAGCCGCTACTACATACATGCGCTTGCATTCCTTGCAAACAAAGCAGATGCTAACTTCTATCATCCTCATCATGCTCCTCACCTTGGCACTCTCAACTCCCCTGATGGAGAAGCCAGGGCCCACTGGAAGAGTCGGGTTCTCTGGTGGGCTCGTCCAAAGCTGGCCAGTCTAAGAAAAGTGTGTGGGGATGTTCTGCAGAGAAATCGGGGCGGCTGGGGACCGTGTGTGTTCACACGGCCGAGGGGCGGCTGGGGACTGAGTATGGATAAAAGGGCCGCCAACGCAGCCATGACATGGTGGCCGGCGTCTGCCTCCACATGCCTAAAAGGCCCAATTTCAAGTGCAAGCAAGCTAGCAGTATGGTATTGCAGCCTGGGGGCGGGTGGGTGGCAGGTTGCACACTTACGCTTGCATTCCAACAAAACAAAGCAGATGCTAACTTCTATCATCATCATGCTCCTCACCTTGGCACAAACAACTCCCCTGATGGAGAAGTCAGGGCCCACCGGAGGAGTCGGGTTCTCTGGTGGGCTCGTCCAATGTTGCCCTAAAGCAGGCCAGTCTAAGAAAAGTGTGTGGGGATGTTCCGCGGAGAAATCGGTGTGGCTGGGGACCGTTTATGGACACCCGGCCGCCCCCAGGAGGATGAGGACCGTGTGTGGACACACGGCCGTGTGGTGGCTGGGGACCGAGTGTGGACAACCAGCCGCCCCCTGGCGGCTGGGGACCGAGCGTGGACACCCGGCCGACGGGCGGCTGGGGACTGAGTATGGATAAAAGGGCTGCCGACGCAGCCATGATATGGTGGCCGGCGTCTGCCTCCACATACCTAAAAGGCCCAATTTCAAGTGCAAGCAAGCTAGCAGTATGGTGTTGCAACCTGGGGGTGGGTGGGTGGCAGGTTGCACACTTACGCTTGCATTCCAACAAAACAAAGCAGATGCTAACTTCTATCATCATCATGCTCCTCACTGTTATGAACTGCTACAAACACTAAGGAAAGAAAGGAAAACTGTCCCTACAATAGGACTAAGCTGATTCCCTACGATGCAGTGGGGGACCTGTTCCTTGTGAACAGACCCGCCTAAGTCCTCGGCTAGTCTGAACGCAGACCTATAGATATAAGGGAGGGGTCCCTACAAGGACTAAGGACTGGGATATAGTTGGATACCTCCTAGCAGAAAATGTAGCAGAGCAAAGACAAACAAACAAACAGAAGTACAAGTGGTCAAAAGACCAAGCAAACTACAGAGTTAGGTACAAGGCACCTGGCTAGCTTAAGAGTAAAAGTAACACTGAAGTCCAGCAAGGCCAGGAGGGCGGAGCTGGATTATATAGGCAAAAAGTCATGTGACCAGCAAAATAGAAAAAACTAACAGGAGGGTTCTAACAGTACCCCCTCTTCTATGAGGGTCCTCCAGATCCTCCAGGCCCAGGTCTATCAGGAAACCTCCTGTGAAATGCTCTGACAAGTCTAGGAGCAGAGACATCATCCGCCCTTACCCAGGAGTTATCCTCGGGAACGAAACCTTTCCAAGCGACGAGATACTGCAATCTCCTTCTATGCCATCTAGAATTAAGAATGCGAGAAATTTCATATTCACCGTCATCCTCCACCGGAGGAACAGAGACAGTGGCGTCCCTATCAGAAACATCAGCTTTTTTCAATAAGGAAACATGAAACACCGGATTAATCTTCCAGGAGGTAGGAACTAGTGTTGAGCCACCCCCGTAGTGTTCGAGTTCGGTTCGGTTCGTCGAACACCCGTGTGTTCGCCGAACTGTTCGTCGAACTGTTCGTCGAACACCTTCGAACACCGTTAAAACCAATGGCAGGCAAACAAAAACACATAGAAACACATAGAAAACACCTTCAAAGGTGTCCAAAAGCTGACAAACTGCTCAGAAGACATAACTAACACATGGAAAAGTGACAAGTACATATAGTCATGCGAAAATAAAAGAGGTGGAGGAGTAAAAGGAGGGGGAGACACAGATATAGGCATGTCATGCCCTTCTAAAATCCAAAAAGTGAGAAGCCGACACAGCCAAGTCCGCTCCTGCCCGTGCCACCTCCGTGTCGCCGGGTTTGTGCCAGAGCCGCGGTGAACCCTGATGGCCAGCCCCCCTCTCCCAATACTGGTGCCTGTCCGCTGGTGGGTCGAGCGAGCCCCCCTGTGGTGGAGGCAGCTCTAAGCTTTTTAATTTAAATTGTCTCTCTAATTTGAATGAATACACTTTAAATCCATTTACAAGGATCTATTGGAGGGCAAGTCTCATGCCAGCAGCCGCGGTAATTCCAGCTCCAGTAGCGTCCACTAAAGCTGCTGCAGTTAAAAAGCTTTTATAAGGATCGAGCTCGGCTGTCCACCGCAAGGCATCCTACTGCCAGTCCCAGCCCCTATGCCTTGGGGTGCCTCCTGATGCTCTTCACTAAGTATCCCATGGTCCCGAAGCATTTCCTTTGAAAAAATTAAGTGTCTAAACTACAGGTGGTGCAGCTTGCTTAACAGCCGGGATAATCCGCTGACTAGCAGACACTGCTACTAGGCACAAAGTATTTCCTGGGCTAGATGCAGTTAAAAATTTGTAATTAGATACTCTCGTTGGATGCTGAGAAAGCATTCCATAGAGTCTCCTGGCACGCCATATATGATTCTCTTAAAAAGCTTGGGGTAGGGGTCTAGGGGACCCTTTTATAGCCAAAATCACGGCCCTGTATCGCAATACGTCACCTAGGCTGAAGATAAATGGAACTGTAGCACCCTGAGGGCTCGGTTGCTACAGACGTATTGCACCTCACCCAGAGGTGTGATATCTCACTCTCAGGTAAGGATGGAGTGTGGATCAGGACCCGACACCTGCATGCATTACACCACATTGCCGTGGGGCAGGGCGACCAATATGCCCCTGAGATGGGCACGACAGTCCCTGTCCCTGGCTGGAGTGGGGGGAGGGAACACTGAGGAAGGGGAACCCTGTAGTGCAGGAGCAGGGAGGAAGCAGTTCCCGGGTGCATTGAGAAGGGAGTATAAAAGGTGGGCACCATCTTAGTTCAGTGCAGAGAAGTCTGAGCAGAAGTGGCAGGGAGCAGGGGCTCTGCATGAGCTCTGCTCCGGAGGCGGGCCTAGTAACAGAGGCCCAGGCCTGGAAGAGGGAGAAGGAAGGAAGAGGAGCGGAGAAGGCTCCAGGAACGAGGAATGAAGGGATCCCAGGGGTGCGGATGGGCGAGTCGCCACCGCACGCCCGAATCCACCTGCGTGGAGGGGTCAGGCCAAAGGGGGAGACCGGTCCCCGAACTAGTGGAGGCAGGAAACGACCCTCAGCTAGAAACCGGAGGCTCTGACATTTTATGTGGCGCAGCCCCTCGCTACACCCGCTAGGAAGGCACCACATAGGGTCAGGGAAACTGGCGCCAAGTTTACCAAGAGGAGGCCCGAGGCAGCCGGACAGAAGTGTTGGTAAGAAAGGCCAGACAAAGGACACACAAAGGGGGTCCTGTGAAGTGCTCCAAAGTTATCTGGGAGTTGTCTGAGCCCCTCACCTGGTGAGCACAGTACGACGTGGGCAGCCGTTACCTGCAGACGTGGTCTGGATAATAAGAACTGTGAGTAAAGGCCCTGAACTGCATCACTGACTCCGTGTCGTTACTGCTGCTGCCCTGCACCATCACCCCCATCCTCCGCATACACTGCCCTGAGGCTATACTCCTCCCGTGGGGAGTTATGCTACGCTCTGCTGCACCCACAACACCAGCCTCAGCGGTCTGCCCTGTAGCGGCGGTTCACTCTGACCGCAATCCACGGGTGGCGTAGTCGGACATTTAAACATCAAAACCACATAAATAGTTCCGCCACTGGTTTGACCGCCCTGAGCCACGGAACCGGGTCGCCGCCACGAAGACTACAACCACCAGCATCCACCAAAAAGGGTCCGGCTCCGAGTGTCCCAAGGCCCAGGGGGTGCGTCAGAACATTTTCATCACCTTTCACAATCACCAATGGGACAAGGCAGTGATGTCCTCTGTCCCCTCTCTTATACATCCTAGTGACGGAGCACCTGCTCTCATCAATTCGCCATAACCCCAATATTAGGTGGATTGAGGTGGGAGGCACCGAGTACAAGTGCTCTCTATTTGCTGATGATGTCCTAGTATATATCACTCAATCACATATATCCATCCATGCTGTTATGGCTGAAATAGATCACTTTGTTACATGGTAAAATTTTAAAATCAATGCAGCGAAGTCTGAGGCCCTCGATGTCTCCCTCCCCAAATCCATATAGGATTCCATCAAGTCCAACTTTCCCTTTGCCTGGCCCTCACAGGGTATCAAATACTTAGGAATTCCTATTCATAGAGACCTCTCCCATCTATGTTATCTTAATTTTGGGCCCTTTATTGAACAACTCCATACAGACCACGGTTGGCAAGTTAGAACTGTAAGATTCACTACGTGAACCACTGGTGTTTTGTGGAAAAGCACATGTACACTGCGTTCCAAATTATTATGCAAAAAGTGTTTAGGAGTGATAAGGGAAGAATTTGTTTGTTTGTCAGTTAAACTCATTGATGGTGATGTGTGTCAGGGCTCTTTATATCACTGTAAGCAATTGCAGACACCTGTGCTAATTAGTTTGGCAGGTGTGTCCAATGAAAGGCAAGACTACTGAAGAAGGCTCTCTCACATTATTAAGCAGCCTACATTTTCTGCCAAAATGGGAAAGAAAAAGGATGTGTCGGCTGCTGAGAAGCAACAAATTGTGGAGTGTTTAGGTCAAGGCATGACTACAATCAACATTGTGCGATGATCAGGATGAAGTGTCTTGGCAATCAAGAAGTATGTAGCTGATTCACAGTACACACGTGTGCGTGCTGATAAGGGCAAATTGAGGACTCTTTCCTACAGGCAATTACGTCAGGTTGAAAGAGCAGCGGCAAAAAAGCCTTGTCATAGCAGCAGACAAGTTTTTGAAGCTGCTTGTGCCTCCAACGTCCCCCGAACAACAAGATGCAGGGTCCTTCAGAGGTTTGCAGCTGTGCATGCGCCATCCTGTCGACCTCCTCTATCCACTTCACACAAGCAGAAACGGCTCCAGTGGGCCAAACATTACATGAAGACTGATTTCAAAACTGTTTTGTTCACGGATGAGTGCCGTGCAGCGCTCGATGGTCCAGATGGATGGAGTGGAGGATGGCTGGTTGATGGACACCCCACGCAAACACGGCTACAGCGCCAACAAGGAGGAGGTGGAGTAATATTTTGGGCTGGAATCATGGGGAGAGAGATTGTCGGCCCCTTTAGGATCCCTGAAGGGGTAAAGATGAACTCCATAATGTATGTGGATTTTCTCAAACACCACTTCCTGCCATGGTTCAAAAAGAAGAACCGTGTATTCCACAGCAAGATCATTTTTATGCATGATAATGCACCATCTCATGCTGCACATAAAACATCTGCATCTCTGGCTGATATGGGCATAAAAGGGGACAAACTTATGGTGTGACCCCCATGCTCCCCTGACCTCTACCCCATTCAGAACCTCTGGAGCATCATCAAAAGGAGTGTCTATGATGGCGGGAGGCAGTTCACATCTAAGCAACAGCTCTGGGAGGGTATTCTGTCCTCATGCAAAACAATTGAAGCAGAAACCATCCAAAACCTGACAAATTCAATGGACGAGAGAGTTCAGAAGCTCCTTTCGAACAAGGGGTCCTATGTGAAAATGTAACATCACCTAGAATAAAGTTTTGAGTTGAAAACTGTTTGATTTCAGTTTCTAATAACCTGCTAATGCTTATAATTTCAAAAATGACCATTTTTTTGGTCTTTATTAAAATGAAAAGGTTGATCGAAAAGTTTGGGGGATCTAAGAGTGTGGCAACCCAGTAGTCATGATTACTTCGAATTCTGACAATATGAGGGTCATGTTGCAGGTAGTGCAGCAAGAAGGCACTTATGTGCCTTGCGCATCTCGGAGCCCCAAAATTATTTTCCGGGCTAGATGCAGCTAAAAATTATTTTTAATTTTAAATCTGGTGAAGCTTTAGTATAGATGGCCTAATAGGATCAGTGCTGCACACTGCTACAAAGCCCAAATTATTTTCCAGTCAAGATACAGATAAACATGATTAGTAATTTGAAAGCTTAAAACGGTTGGTAGGGTGATTTTAACCAATCATCAAGCTTTTACTCTCCCCAGGATGACACAGGGGTAGAAAAGTCGTTTCGGATCCATGATTTGTTCATCTTTATGAACGTGAGTCTGTCTACATTATCAGTGGAGAGCCGCGTGCGCTTATCTGTCAGCACACCACCAGCAGCGCTGAACACACGTTCAGACAGAACGCTGGCTGCGGGGCATGACAAGATCTCCAAGGCGTAAGTGGCTAGCTCCGGCCATTTATCCAGATTGGAAGCCCAAAAAGAGCAAGGGTCCAGTGACACAGTCGTGGCTTCAATGTTTACTTGGAGATACTCCTGTACCATCGTCTCTAGGCGTTGACTATGTGTCAGACTTCTTGTCTCCTGTGGCCTTGCAAAGGATGGGCTAAAAAAGTGGTGAAATGATTCCGCAAAATTGATGTTACCAGCAGATACTGTGGTTCTGTTACGGTTTGAGTGCTGAACACTTGACGGTCCCACGGTTGGCAAGTTGGAACTGTGAGATTCACTACGTGCACCACTGGTATTTTGTGGAAAAGCACATGTAAGATTCTGCAACAGTCTCTGCTGATACTCCTGCATGCGTGCATCCCTTTCTATGGCAGGAATAATTTCTGCAAATTTACTTTTGTACCGGGGATCTAACAGTGTGGCAACCCAGTAGTCAGGATTATTTCTAATTCTCACAATTCGAGGGTCATGTTGCAGGTAGTGCAGCAAGAAGGCACTCATGTGTGTTGCGCATCCAGGAGCACCAAGTCCCTGTTGTGTTGGTGGCGAGGTAACAATCATGCTTCCTTCCTCTGTCCTCTCCCCCCAACCTCGCACAACAGAAATGTGATCAAGGTCTCCCTCATCTGATGAGTCTTCCATCAGTTCGTCCTCCACTTCTTCCTGGGCTACTGCACCTTCCTCACTAGTTTGGCTGCTACCATGCGCCCTGGTAAAACCATCTCCCCCACCCTCACATGCCTGCCGCCTTGGTGCTGCCGACCGTCTGGACCTTGCAGATGTTAGCCCTTCCGCATACAACTCCTCCTCCTCTACTTCCTCCACCTCCTCTTGTGCCACCACCTGACTCCGAATTCTGTTTAACATGTGCTCCAGCATGTAAATCACCGGAATAGTCATGCTGATAATGGCATCGTCAGCACTAAACATCTTCGTCGCCATTTCAAAACTGTGCAGAAGGGTGCATAGGTCCCTGATCTGAGACCACTCCTCCAGCGTGATTTGCCCCACCTCTGAATCTCGTTGGCCCAGGCTATACGTCAGAACGTATTGCACCAGGGCTTGTCGGTGCTGCCACAGTCGCTGCAACATGTGCAGAGTTGAATTCCACCGGGTAGGCACATCGCATTTTAGCCGGTGAAGTGGCAGGCCCAACGACTTCTGTAGAGATGTAAGTCGCTGAGCTGCGGGATGCGAACGGCGGAAGTGAGCACACAGCGACCGTGCCCTCTGCAGAAGGCCATCTAGTCTGGGATAGTGGGCTAAAAATTGCTGGACAACCAGGTTCAACACGTGAGCCATACAAGGCACGTGTGTGACATTGCCCCGGCGAAGGGCCGCACCCAGGTTTGCAGCATTGTCGCACACGGCCTTCCCTGGTTTCAGGTCCAGTGGAGACAACCATTCATGAAATTGGTTCTCCAGAGCTGACCACAACTCCTCAGCTGTGTGACTCACATTTCCCAGACATTTCAATGTAAAAACCGCCTGATGACGTTGAGCCCTACTGCCAGCATAGTAAGGAGGTGTGCAGGATCCCTTCTGCGCAGTTAGAAAGCTTGTGGCATGACCAGACAGGCTTTGGGTGCAGGTGGAAGACCGAGAGGAGTTTGAGGAGGCAGAAGCAGTGGAGGAACTTTGACATAAAGAGGATTGACGCACAACTCGTGGGGACGGCAAGACTTGGACAGCAGCCCCTTGTCCTGCTGTCACCATAGTTACCCAGTGCCCAGTCAGCGACATGTAACGCCCCTGTCCATGCCTACTCGTCCAAGTGTCTGTGGTGAAATGCACCCTGTCACACACAGAGTTTCTCAAAGAAGCGGTGATGTTATGTGCGACATGCTGGTGGAGCGCAGGCACACCTTTCTTTGAGAAGTAGTGCCGACTGGGCATCTGGTACTGGGGCACTGCGACGGACATAAGGTCTCGAAAATCCTCTGTGTCCACCAGGCGGAAAGGCAGCATTTCTGTAGCCAAGAGCTTGCAGATGGTGAAATTCAACCTCTTAGCTTTCTCATGGCTAGGAGGAAATGGTCTTTTACTTGTCCACATCTGAGGGACCGAGGGCTGGCTATTGTGCTTAGACGGGGTTGATAAGGGTGTCCCCGGCAAACTGCCGGTCTGTGAGGAAGATGCAGGCGGACATGTTAGGTTGCCTTCATCCAAAGGTGGTGCTATCGATGTCGGACAGCGCTCAACACCAGCTGGTGTTACCACCTCCAAAGAAAATGATGACCTGCCAATCACGCTGGCTGTTGCGGGTAAAGAGGTGGCAGGTCTGCGCCCCAAAACAGGTGTGACTGCTGTCCCCCCAGTCACAGAGGATGAAGAGGCCGCGGATGCACAAGATATGGCAGACGGTGGTTGGCCCGGCCGGCTAGGCCGCATTGTAGCACACTGAGCTTCCCACTGCAACTTATGCTTCATGTCCATGTGCCGGTTCATGCATGAAGTACTCAAACTATGTATTTTTTGGCCTCTACTTAGCTTTTGCTGACAAATGTTACAGATAACACGAGTTGGGTCATCTTTATCGATCTGAAAAAATGCCCAGGCTATGCAAGGCTTAGCACCCATGCGACCTGAAGAGCCACCACGACTTGTGGTGAGAGGCAGAGTTGTGTTTGAGGATGCAGTTGTTGACGTGCTTCCAGTACTACGTCTCTGTCCAGGAAGGCGCAACCTGACCTCGTCGTCACTAGCATCTTCCTCCACCTCCTCTGCTGACCTCATCTCTTGGCTGACTGTGGGTTGACAGTAAGTGGGATCTCCGACCTCATCATCATCACCCTGTGCGTTATCATACCCGTCGTCCTCAGAGCCAACCTGTTCCTGCCCTGACAAAAAACTAAAGTTGTCGCTCCAATCAGGTATTTGAGTCTTATCATCGTCTTCCTCATTGTCTCCACCAACAGGAGTTACAGTTTGGGAATGAGGGTCTACATTATGGTCAGAACCTTCTGCGTCTGGTCCTGGATCCGACTCATAAAGATTCTGGGCATCAGTGCAGATCATTTCCTCGTCTGGATTCACAGAAGCGCTGGAGTCGACCTCTGATTCCCAGGCTATAGTATGAGTAAACAGCTCTGCAGACTCAACCATCTGTTCTACCTCATACTCAGACGGGCAGCTGGAGATTTGGGAGCTGTGAGGAAGCAAGTGCGATTTGGGTGACACCTTTGAGGACTGGAGTATTTGTGATGTTGAAGTTGATGTGGAGGAGAGCCCACTTAAAGGAGCACTTGATATCCATTGAAGCACCTGCTGTTTTTGTGCCTCATCTGGAATTTGTAGCGATTGGCGTGGCCGTAAGAAAGGGATCTTATCACATTGTCCGCTAAAAGAAGTAGACATTTTAGTTTGGCTGGAAGATGGTCTTTCTTCTGCAGATGTTACTGTTGCTTTAACACCTACCCCACGGACACAACCTTTTTTCCCCTTCCCAACACGCCTATTCCCCTTTCCACCAGCAGCAGGCCTTTTTCCACTCATTTTGGTGGTTAACTAATTCACAACTCTGGAGTTGTTTGCACAAAAAAACAATGGATGGTAACCGAGCAGAGCTGAGTGGCCAAACTGTGGTATTAGGCCAAAACTATTGGCTGGGTTAGATGCAGAAAAAAATTATTTTTAATTTGCAACCTGATGGAGGTCAGTATAGATGGACTAATAGACCAAGTCCCACACACCGCTAGAAGGCCAAATATTTTTTCAGAGGTAGATGCAGAAAAAAATTATATTCAGTTTGCAACCTGATGGAGGTCAGTATAGATGGATTAATAGAACAAGACCCACACACAGCTAGAAGCCCAATATTTTTTCAGAGGTAGATGCAGAAAAAAATATATTCAGTTTGCAACCTGATGGAGGTCAGTATAGATGGACTAATACAACAAGTCCCACACACAGCTAGAAGCCCAATATTTTTTCAGAGGTAGATGCAGAAAAAAATATATTCAGTTTGCAACCTGATGGAGGTCAGTATAGATGGACTAATACAACAAGTCCCACACACAGCTAGAAGCCCAAATATTTTTTCAGAGGTACTGTAGATGCAGATAAAAATTAGTTTTAATTTGCAACCTGATGGAGGTCAGTATAGATGGACTAATAGAGAAAGTCCGACACACTACTAGAAGGCCAAATATTTTTTCAGAGCTAGATGCAGAAAAAAATTATATTCAGTTTGCAACCTGATGGAGGTCAGTATAGATGGACTAATAGAGAAAGTCCGACACACTACTAGAAGGCCAAATATTTTTTCAGAGCTAGATGCAGAAAAAAATTATATTCAGTTTGCAACCTGATGGAGGTCAGTATAGATGGATTAATAGAACAAGACCCACACACAGCTAGAAGCCCAATATTTTTTCAGAGGTAGATGCAGGAAAAAAATATATTCAGTTTGCAACCTGATGGAGGTCAGTATAGATGGACTAATACAACAAGTCCCACACACAGGTAGAAGCCCAAATATTTTTTCAGAGGTACTGTAGATGCAGATAAAAATTAGTTTTAATTTGCAACCTGATGGAGGTCAGTATAGATGGACTAATAGAATGATGCTATGCCCAAAAGATTTTACTTCACTAGGTGCAGTAAAAAAATTGGTATTCTATACACAGGTGGTAACACAGATAGGCTACTCCACTGACTAACACACTCTGCAATAGGCCAAAAAGGATTAGCTTTGCTAGATTCAGCCAAATGCTGTGAAAAAAACTTGCACAGCACTGGCACAGACCTGCCTGGCAAAAACTGATAGGAACTGATGTAACCTAGTCCTGAAAAGGACTCCAATTACAATTAGTCTTTACTCCCACAACCTATCTATTTAAGAGCACAGACCTCCCTGATAAAAGTCGTAGGAAATGCTGTAACCTAGGCCTTAAAAGGACTGCAATCACAACTATTCCCTACTCCCAAGCTATCTGTATATTTGTGCGAAAATTGGCTTGAAATTAACAAGGTATAGCGCACACAGCAACAGCGGTGCCGTCTAACACGCAGCTGCAGCAGTGAGAAAATGGTGGCGACGGGGAAAATGGCTTGGTCTTATAGGGCAAGGACATGTGACATACACTGCCAATGACACATGCCCTTGCTTGTGTGATAAAAAGCACTTCGCTCCGTGTGTGCGCTGCTGATAGGCTGACAGATTGCACCTCCCCACTGCAAATGCGGGAAAGAGAAAAAAAAATGGAGATCTTCATTGTTCCTGCAGAGATCCATCCCCTGCCCCTCCCCCCACCCCGCTGTACACTCAAACTGCGTATTAACATTAATTTTCATCATTACTGAGAAAAAATCCAGTTATGATTTTGGTGCACGAACAGTTATCGAACATAACCTCGAACAGCCGAATTTTTCTCAAATTGTTCGTGTTCGCCGAACGGCTCGAACACCGCCCAAAACAGCTCGAATTTGAGATTGGCGAACAGTTCGAGTAGAACAACGCTCATCTCTAGTAGGAACCTCCAACCTAACAGCACATTGGTTAACTACCTGAAGCACCTTAAACGGACCTACAAACTTCGGGCCCAATTTCTTAGAAGGAATCCTCCACCGCAGATTCCTAGAGGACAACCAAACCATGTCACCAACAATAAACAAAACCTCTTGACGTTTCCTGTCAAAGTACCTCTTGGATTTTTTGTTAGCCTCTTGAAGGTTACGACGTACATCAGTCCAAACTCTCTCCAAATCACCGGAAAAATTCTCCTCCTCCGGCACAGCCAATACCAATTTGGAGAATGACCCAAACGACGGATGTCTCCCAGTACAGCAAAAAAAATGAGAACACCCAGCAGAAGAGGATGTATGGTTGTTAAGAGCAAATTCAGCCAGTGGCAGAAACTCAGACCACCCCTCTTGATTGTCAGCCACAAAACAACGCAAAAGCTGTTCAACATCCTGGTTCTTTCTTTCTGTCTGTCCATTAGACTCAGGATGATAACCAGACAAAAATGACAAATGGACTCCCAACCTGTCACAAAAGGCACGCCAAAAACGAACCATGAACTGAGGTCCCCTATCGGAAACAATGTCGGTAGGAACGCCATGGAGCCTGACAATTTCTTTAACAAAAGCCTTAGTGAGTGTCCTGGCGCAGGGCAGTTTGATGAAGGGAACCAAGTGACACATCTTGCTAAAACGGTCCACGACCACCCAGATAACAGTGAAACCCTCAGAGGCAGGAAGGTCAGTAATAAAATCCATAGCAAGATGCGTCCAAGGAGCACTAGGAACCTCCAGAGTGCAAAGCAACCCCACAGCAGGAGCATGTGAAGACTTAGATCTAGCACACACAGTACATTGACGCACCCACTTATTGACTTCCTTCTGCCACCCAGGCCACCAAAAACTGCGACCTACAAGTCTCTTAGTCTCCGAAATTCCTGGATGACCTGCCAACCGAGACTCATGACACTCCACAAACAAATCTCTCCTAAAGTTCCTAGGCACAAACAACCTCCCATGAGGAGTGTTAGATGAGGCATCCTCCTGGGATTTCAGAATCCCATCTTCCAAAAAGGAGTCCAATGCTGTTATCACAACACCTTCCTGTAAAATGTACTCCTCCTCCTCGGTACCAACCATGGGAGAAAAACTGCGAGATAAAGCATCAGCTTTTACATTCTTGGTACCCGGGATGTAAGTAACAGAAAAATTAAACCGCGAAAAAAAAAGTGCCCACCTAGCTTGACGGGCATTCAAGCGCTTGGCAGCATCAAGATAGATCAGATTCTTATGATCAGTAAAAACCTGAATGGGAAATTTAGCACCTTCCAAGAGATGACGCCAATGTTCAAATGTGAGTTTAATCGCCAGCAATTCCCAATTACCGACATCGTAATTAAGTTCGGTCTCAGAAATTTTTTTTTAAAAAAAAGCACAGGAATGTACTCCATCCTTGTTTTCCTGAGACAAAACAGCACCGACCCCCACCGAAGAAGCATCAACCTTGACCAAAAAAGGCTTGCTCTCATCAGGCTGCATAAGGATGGGGGCAGAACTGAACCTCTCCTTGAGATACACAAAAGCTTCAATGGCCTCAGTAGTCCACTGAACCGTATTCGCACCTTTCCTGGTGAGATCGGTCAGCGGCTTAACAATTATAGAAAAATTCTTAATGAATTTTCTGTAATAATTGGCGAAACCCAAAAATCTCTGTATTGGTTTCAAACCAATAGGCCTAGGCCATTCCTGCACCGCCTGAACCTTCACCAGGTCCATCTCAAAGTCCTCGCTGGAGATAATGTAGCCCAAAAAACTAATTCTCTGCACAGCGAACTCACATTTCTCCAGCTTAGCAAAAAGTGAATTGTCGCTTAACAACTGCAATTACTCACGTACGCTCTGCCAATGAGACTCCAGATCCGGCGCAAAAATCAAAATGTCATCCAAATACACCACCACATTCTTACCGATCAACGGTCTTAGGATGTCATTAATAAGGTTCTGAAAAAACGCTGGTGCGTTGGTAAGACCAAAGGGCATAACCAGATTCTCAAAATGACCCACTGGAGTGTTAAAAGCAGTTTTCCACTCATCACCTTCCTTCATACGTAACAAATTGTATGCCCCCCGGAGATCAATCTTGGAGAACCACTTGGCCCCCACTAACTGGTTGAACAAGTTAGGAATTAATGGCAGTGGGTAGGAATTGCGTACGGTAATCTTATTAATTTCATGAAAGTCCAGACATGGACGTAAACGGCCGTCCTTTTTTTTTTACAAAAAAAAATCCAACAGCCACAGGTGACTTAGAAGGTCTAATGTGACCGGCGGCCAAGCTTGTCTGTATGTATTCCTCCAAGGCCTTTCTCTCAGGGATAGTAAGATTAAATAAGCGACTCTTGGGAAGAGTAGCTCCAGGGACAAACTCAATGGTGCAATCATAGTCCCTATGAGGAGGCAAAACTTGCGACTCCTCCTCAGAAAAAAACTTCCAAAAATCCTGAATAGGTACAGGTAATTCCCCTCTTTCCACAGTAGCAATGCGACCGTTACAACATTTATCATAACACTTAGGACTCCAAGACTTAATTTCATTGGTAGACCAGTCCAGTACAGGATTGTGCAATTTTAACCAAGATAACCCCAAAACCACTGGAGAAGGCAAATTATTTAATACCGCCAAATCCAAATTCTCTTGGTGGATACCATTAATGGTGAGGGGAAATTCAAAAACCTTGTGAGTAATACCTTTCAAGGGAGAACCATCAACAGCAACCACAGAAATAGGAGATGACAAAAGTTTGGATTCTAATTTAAATTTTTCCAAAAAACCCTCATCAATCACATTGAGTGTAGAACCATAATCCACAAATACCCGAAATTCAATCAACTCCTCCTGGAATGAGGTGCTTTCAGAAAGAAATACTCCTTTTGAGTTTAAACACGCTATGGGGGCGTAACTGACCTCTTTTTTTTTTTTCTTTGTTCAAACGAAGCACACAGTTCTTAATAAAGTGGTCAGATTTACCGCAATAAAAACACAATCCTTTAGCAAACCTGCGGTCTTTTTCCTGAGAGTGGGGTGACATCGCCCCAATCTCCATCGGTTCTCCACCCTCCGAACAGACCCTCTGAAAACTAGGAGCTGCCATAGCAGTAGATTTCTCTTCATTACTCCTACCACGCAGTCTCCTGTCCACACGTATGGCTAATTGCATTGCCTCCTGCAAGGTTCCAGGTTTTGGGAAGGCAATCAGCAGATCCTTAACCCTTTCACCTAGACCATCAAGAAACAAACATTTTAATGCTGAGTCATTCCATTCCACTTCAGCCGACCATCTTCTGAAGTATGTACAATAATTTTCCACATCACCTGATCCCTGCTTCAAACGTCTTAAATCAGTTTCAGCAGATGAGACTCGATCAGGATCATCATACAACAACCCCATAGCAGAAAAAAAATCTTCCACAGATCTAAAACACGGATCATTAGGTTGAAGAGAAAAGGCCCGTCCCTGTGGTTCTTTGCGCAAAAGTGACATTATAAACCCAATGCGCTGTGATTCATTCCCCGAGGATCTGGGTCTTAAACGAAAATATAATAAACAAGCATTTTTAAAGGAAAAAAAATCTTGCCGTTTACCATAAAAAAAATCTGGAAGTCCTACCTTCGGTTCGACAAAATGCGCTTCAGGACAGCTACTCACGTGTTGCTGGAGCTCGGCCACCTCCAAAGACAGTCCCTGCAGGCGTTGAGCCAACTCCTGAACCGACACCAAGCTGAAATCAGGATTTTTTTTTCCTTAGAGTGTTTTATTTTTGGGCTGGATTTACTGTTATGAACTGCTACAAACACTAAGGAAAGAAAGGAAAACTGTCCCTACAATAGGACTAAGCTGATTCCCTACGATGCAACGGGGGACCTGTTCCTTGTGAACAGACCCGCCTAAGTCCTCGGCTAGTCTGAACGCAGACCTATAGATATAAGGGAGGGGTCCCTACAAGAACTAAGGACTGGGATATAGTTGGACACCTCCTAGCAGAAAATGTAGCAGAGCAAAGACAAACAAACAAACAGAAGTACAAGTGGTCAAAAGACCAAGCAAACTACAGAGTTAGGTACAAGGCACCTGGCTAGCTTAAGAGTAAAAGTAAGACTGAAGTCCAGCAAGGCCAGGAGGGCGGAGCTGGATTATATAGGCAAAAAGTCATGTGACCAGCAAAATAGAAAAAACTAACAGGAGGGTTCTAACACTCACCTTGGCACAAACAACTCCCCTGATGGAGAAGCCAGGGCCCACCGGAGGAGTCGGGTTCTCTGGTGGGCTCGTCCAATGCTGCCCTAAAGCAGGCCAGTCTAAGAAAAGTGTGTGAGGATGTTCCGCGGAGAAATCGGGGCGGCTGGGGACCGAGTGTGGACAGTGGGCCGCTGGGCGGCTGGGGACCGAGTATGGATACCTCGCTGCCGAAGCAGCCATAAGGTAGTGGCCAGCTTTGGCCTCCTCAAAACTAAAAGGCCCCAATTCAAGTGCAAGCTAGCAGTATGGTATTGCAGCCTGGGGGTGGGTGGGTGGGTGGCAGGTTGCACACTTACGCTTGCATTCCAAGAAAACAAAGCAGATGCTAACTTCTATCATTATCATGCTCCTTACCTTGGCACAAACAACTCCCCTGATGGAGAAGTCAGGGCCCACCGGAGGAGTCTGGTTCTCTGGTGGGCTCGTCCAATGTTGCCCTAAAGTAGGCCGGGCTAAGAAAAGTCTGTGTGGATGTTCCGCGGAGAAATCGGGGCGGCTGGGGACCGTTTATGGACACCCGGCCGCCCCCAGGCGGCTAGGGACCGTGTGTGCACACCCGGCCGCGGGACAGCTGGGGACCGAGTGTGGACACCCGGCCGCCGCCTGGCGGCTGGGGACCGAGCGTGGACACCCGACCGCTGGGCGGCTGGGGACTGACTATGGATACCTCGCTGCCGAAGCAGCCATGAGGTAGTGGCCAGCTTTGGCCTCCTCAAAACTAAAAGGCCCCATTTCAAGTGCAAGCTAGCAGTATGTTATTGCAGCCTGGGGGTGGGTGGGTGGTTGGCTGCATATTTGCGCTTGCATTGCAAGGAATGGGGGAGGTACAATTGAACACTGCCCTGGGGCAAGGACTTGCACGGGGATAGTTGCAAGTCTGCATCTTCTGATGCGGCAAGGATCACTTCTGATGGGCACATTTTTAGGCAGTGACCTGGGAGTCAGAGATGCTTCCAGGGGTCCAGCACATGGCCAGATAAGGTTGTAAAATGTTAAAATGACATTTCCCGGTGAATGCATTTGTCACAGTTGAAAGCAATACAAAAGTGCAAAAACGCATAAAAAATGCTACTTGTGAACATAGCTCAAGGTGTGGAGGAGGATTTTTGTTTTTGGTTATTTATTTTACCTTATACACAAGTCTTTACCCTGGAAACGAAATTACTAAACATATTTCACAGGAAAAAAGTTTCACTTTCGTTTTTGAACGTTTTATTATGAGCCTGTAAAAGTGGCTTAATACCTCTGAACACGTTGTTGACAACAGTGACCTGGGGGTCAGAAATGCTTCCTGGGGCAATCCCTATGCTGTCCCCATGTCATTTGAGCACTGTCACTATCGTTTTGGGCACTTTTTAGGCTTTCTACAGATTGCCGGGGGTGCCGTCGCAAAAATGTTCGGGGCTCCCATAGACTAACATTGGGCTCGTTGCTCGGGTCGAGCACCCGAGTATCACGGTGAGCTCGGGCCGAGCTTCGAGCACCCGAGCATTTTAGTGCTCGCTCAACACTAATTAAGAACTGTGAGCATATAGTGTGTTTACGCTCTGCAGGAGTGTTTCTTTCAGGGAGCACTACTCTGCAGGAAGATTTGATTGAATTTCAGGTATTTGTGGATTGTGGTTCAACACTTGATGTGATTGATAAGGGTTTTTTGGAAAACCTTAAATTGGAATTCAAACCTTTGTCATCACCTATTTCTGTGATTGCTATTGATAACACTCCTTTGAAATGTATTACTCACAAGGTTGCTGCATTTCCCCTCACTGTCAATGGAATTCACCAAGAAATATTGGACTTGGTTGTATTAGATAATTTACCCTCTCCGGTTGTTTTAGGTTTGCCTTGGTTAAAGCTGCACAATCCTTTACTGGACTGGTCTACTAATGTGATTAAGTCTTGGAGTCCAAAGTGCTATGATAAATGTTGCAATGGTCGCATTGCGGCTGTGGAAAAAGGGGAATTACATGTACCTATTCAGGATTTTTGGAAGTTTTTTTCAGAGGAGTCGCAAGTTTTACCTCCTCATAGGGACTATGATTGTGCCATTGAGTTTGTTCCTGGAGCTACTCTTCCCAAGAGTCGCTTATTTAATCTGACTATCCCTGAAAGAAAGGCTTTGGAGGAGTACATACAGACTAGCCTAGCTGCTGGTCACATTAGACCTTCTAAGTCGCCTGTGGCCGTTGGATTTTTGTTTGTTAAAAAAAGGACGGGGGTTTACATTCATGCCTGGATTTTCGTGAAATTAATAAGATTACCGTACGCAATTATAGGAAAGGCAGCGTAACATTAACTCAGCCATGTGTGCCAGACTGCAAAGAGGCAATACTTCCATGTCCTCACCAAGAGGACGACTGACCATGCTCTCCTCCTTATCCTCCTCCTCTTCCTCCTCCTCCCTGTCCTCAGGCCATCCACGCTGAACAGACGGCATGACAGTTGTGCAGGTAGTACCGTCTATAGCGCAGGAAACTAGCTCCTGTTCTTCCTCCTCCTCCTCTTCCTCATTGTCACTGAATCCACATTGAGATGAGATGAGACTGGGCTGTGTGTAATCACCCTGTATGGTTCCTTCCTCCATCTCATCATATTCCGCCTGCAATGCATCCTCTTTAATTGTGAGCAGAGAGCGTTTCAGAAGACAGAGAAGTGGGATGGTGACGCTAATTATGGCGTCATCACTGCTCTCCACCTTGGTGGAGTCCTCAAAAGTTTTGGAGGATGGTACATATGTCTGACATCCATGTCCACTCCTGAGGTCTTATGTGTGGAGTCTGACCTGAATACTGATGGCCTTGTTGATGCTGCTAGTCAACAAGTGCCCTCTTCTGCTCACAACATCTTTCCAAACATCTGCAATGTAGAGTTCCAACGCGTGGGGCCATCGCAGATCAGTCGGTGAGCTGGAAGCTGCAAACGCTGCTGAAGCACGGCAAGGGCGGCGGAAGCTGTTACTGACTTTCTAAAATGGGCACACAGGTGGCATACTTTGACAAGCAGATCCGACAGATTCAGGTAGGTTTTGATAAACCGCTGAACCATGAGGTTAAGCACATAGGCCAGGCATAATAGGTGTGAGATCGCCTTGCCTAAGAGCCACCACCAGGTTCAGGCCATTGTCACACACGACCATGCCTGGCTGTAGGTTCAGCGGTATCAGCCACAGATCTGCCTGCTGTTTCAGAGCTGTCCACAACTCTTCAGCATTGCGTGGTTTGTCACCTAAGCATATTAGCTTCTGCACAGCCTGTTGCCGCTTGGCCGAGGCAGTGCTGCAGTTCTTCAAGCTTGTGACTGATGGCGTCATTTCGGAGATGAAGGGTGAAGAGGAGGAGGAGGTGCAGGAGCTGTAGAATGTGAGGGCAACACTGATTGACCCAGGGCCCGCAATCCTCGGCGTCGAGAGGACGTGTTTCATCCCAAGGTCGGACTGGGTCCTGGCTTCTACTATATTAACCCAGTGTGCCGTCAATGAGATGTACAGTCCCTGCCCACAAGCACTTGTCCATGTGTCCGTGGTTAGGTAGACTTTCCCAGCAACTGAGTTGTTGAGGGCACGTCTAATGTTGTGGGACACGTGCTCATGTAATGCGGCGACGGCACACCAGGAGAAATAGCGGCGCTGGGGAACGAGTGCCGAGGGACGGCTGCTGCCATCAGGCTGCAGAAAGCTTCTGTCTCCTCTAGCACAAGCACTCATAAAAAGGGGTGAATTTAGTAGTGTGGCTTGTGGGGCATTGGCTGCGTATTTGCGCTTGCGTTCCTAGGACTGGGGTAGGGACAACTGAACGCTGCGCTGGGACAAGGACTTGCTTGCTGATGGTGCTAGTTGAGAATGTGCAACGACAAATGCAGGGCAGGAGGCATCTTGGCATGCGCCATGGACAGGGGATTGGCATGCATGCACAACAGCGGAACAAGCAGTGATGTCACCCGCAGACACTGTTGCAGGACCCTGGGGTTCGGCCCACTTAGTCGGGGTCTTTGCTGCCATGTTCCTGATCATGCTGGTGGTGGTCAGGCTGATAGTTTTGCTTCCCCAGCTGATGCTGGCCTGGCAGGTGGTGCAAATGGCCTTTTTGGGGTTATCTGCAGAGTCTTTAAAAAATAACCAGATTCGGGAAGAACAGTTGTACTGGCAACTTCCGTTGTGTTGGCGTTACGAGGAACGCTATCCCGCCTTGTGTCTGCGACCACCATGCTGCTTCTTCCTGCCTGCTGTGGTGCTATTGCTCCCTCCCCCCTGTGTGCTGCTGTCCTCGCTCTGTATGTCCCCCTGCCAGGTTGAGTCAGTTACTATATTATCCACCACTTTGTCTTCCACTTCCGCACCCTGGCCCTCCTCCTGACTTTCTGGCAATTGTGTCTCATCATCATCATCATCCACCTCTTGCGACAGTAATTGCACTTTCCCACTGTCACCTTCGTGTGACTGTGGCTGCTCCAATATTTGGGCATCGCTACACGCGTTCTCCTCTTGACTCGCTTGAAGCTGGCCGGGCGAGAGGCCCGAATCTATAAATGGAAAACTAAAAAGCTCTTCTGAGTGTCCAAGTGTGGGATCAGTTGTCTCCGGGCACTCAGCATGGTGGGAGGAAGGAGGATCAGGGTGAGGAATATGCGGTCCAGACTCACGGCTACTGAGACTTGACCGTGTGGAAGACAGCGTGGTGGTGGTGGCTAAGTGACTGGAAGCATTATCTGCTATCCAACCAATAACTTTTTGACGCTGCTCTGTGTACAATAGTGGGGTTCTGTGGTCCCCTATTAATTGGGCAGGAAGGTCGAGCGACAAGATGTGGGTGTTTGTTGTGGCACAATTTCAGCTTGTCCACGGCCACGTCCTCGGCATGCACCATCACCATCACGTCCACTTCCCCATCCCTTGCCACTTACCTTGCCCATTTTTAATGGAGGACAATATTTTCCACGTTCATGAGAAATGGATGATTTTGGAACACAATTATATGTGATACGTCTGACAGAGAACCACAATTTTAAACAGCAGGCCTGTAATTTGCTAATACTATTCTTCACAGAAACCTAGTGTGAATAGCTTGACCGACACACTGTAACAAAATGAAAATGGAAGAAATGTCTGATTTTTGAAGAGTCTTATAGGCGATATATCTGACAGAGAACCACAGTTTTAAATAGTAGGCCTGTATTTACTAATATTATTCTACACAGAGACTTACTGTGAATAGCTTCACCGACACACTGCAACAGAATGGAAAAGGAGGCCAATATTTTCCATGTTCATTTCAAATTTCTGGATTTTTATCGCTGAAATATGGAACAGATCTGGCTTTATTCTGCAGTGAGAACAAGCAAATGGAGCAGAATAATGGTTTACTCTGCATTGCTTTTTAACCCCTTCAAAGCCCAAGACGTTCTAATACGTATCTGCGCCCTGGGACTGAAAAGAGCCTGATACGTATTAGTACGTCATGGCGATTTTGCCCGCACACATGTTGTGCGGGCGCGATCGCCGCCGGGTGTCAGCTGATTGTCACAGCTGACACCCAGTGCTATGTGCAGGGAGTGGTCTCTCACCGCTCCCGGCACATTAACCTCCGCAATGCTGCGATCAAAGTTGATCACGGCAAGGGGAGGTGATTGGGATTCTCACCTCTCCTGCCGGCGTCCAACGTTGTCTGCCGCGGCTTCCTGGATGTTGCCATGACGACCTGATGTCATCATGACAACATCCAGGTCACCAGACAGCAGGAAGATACTTTGACCATGCACAGTGCATGACCAAAGTATCTTCTGCATCTGCAGCGCTGACAGCCTGTATAGCACAGAGATGGAGCTCCATCCCTATGCTATACAGGCGATCAGAATAAAAAAAGTGAAAGTCCCATAGTGGGACAAAGAATAAAAGTAAAAAAAGTGTTTAAAAATGAAAAGAAAAAAATGTAAAAAAATAATCCACCAAAAATAAAAATGTACCCATCAATAAATATTCTTATGAAAAAAAACAAAAAAACAATAAAGGTACACATATTTGGTATCGCCGCATCCAGAAAAAACAAGCCACCAGACAGCTCCAGCAGCAGAAAAATATAAAAGTTAAAGCTCTCAGAATAAAGCGATGCAAAAAAATAATTTTTTCTATAAAATAGCTTTTATTGTGTAAAAGCGCCAAAACATAGAAAAACGATATAAATGTGGTACCGCTTTAAACGTACTGACCCGAAGAATAAAACTTCCTTACCAATCTTACCACACGCGGAACAGCTTAAAAAAAGCAATTCCTGAATTGTTGGATTTTGTTTCTTCTGCCTCCCAAAAATCGGAATAGAAAGCGATCAAATAATGTCACGTGGCTGAAAGTGGCACCAATAAAAACGTCAACTCATCTCGTAAAAAACAAGCTGTCACATGACTGTCGGCCAAAATGACTGTCGGCCATGCTGTTTGCATGGATTTATACAGTGTGACCTAGTTGTCAAGCACTTTCCAAGTGATGCTATCGCCTGGAAAGTGCTTGTCAATCTGCATGCGGAAACGCATGTGGATCCGCATGTATTCTGCAGGAAAAACGCATGCACAATCTGCATGCGTTTTTTTCTGCCAGGGAGATGCAGAAATGCTGCAGAAATTTTCTGCTTCATTTCTGCATCGTGGGCACATAGCCTTACTCCTTTACGCACTCTCTTCAAAACTGATGGGAAGAACTCCGGTCTTGATGATTCGGAGTTATAGTGTAAAAGATTCATCTGCATATTCTCACTGAGCAGCAAACACCTGTGACACCAATATTCCCCAATGTTACATATGGTATGAGTTGTGTTATTGAGATAATACCTTTAACCACTTCACCTCCTTGGGTTTTTCTGTTTTCGTTTTTTGCTCCCCTTATTCTCAGAGCCATAACCTTTATATTTTTCCGTCAAAATGGCCATGTGAGGGCTTTTCTTTTGCGGGACAAGTTGTTCTTTGGAACGACACCATTAGTTTTGCCATATCGTGAACTGGAAAACGAGAAAAAAATTCCAAGTGCGGTTAAATTGCAAAAAAAAGTGCAATTCGACAATTGTTTTTTTTGTTTTTTTTTTTACCATGCTCACTAATTTCTTAAACTGACCTGCCATTATGATTATCAGGGTCATTAAGGGTTTGCAGATACCAAACATGTATAGGTTCTTTTTTATTTAAGTGGAGAAAAGAAAATCCAAAATTTGTAAAGAAAAAAAATTGCCGCCATTTTCAGAGACCCGTAGCGTTTCCATTTTTTGTAATCTGGGGCTGGGTAAGGGCTTATTTTTTGCGCACTAAGTAAATTTATTTTTTGGTACCATTTTGGGGTAGATAGAATGTTTTGGTCGCCCGTTATTGCACTTTAAAGCAATGTTGCAGCGACCAAAAAATCGTAATTCAGATTTTTTTCTTGTTACGGCATTTACCGATCGGATTAATTATTTTTATTGATAAATCGGGTGATTCTGAATGTGGCGATACCAAAACATGTGTATTTTTTTTTTTTTTATTTGATTTTGAATGGGGCGAAGGTGGGGGGGGGGGTGATTTGAACCTTTATGTTTTTAAAAATATTAAAATAAAAAATTTTTTTTTTTTTCACTGTACACTTCCTTCAATAGTAACCATGGGAGACTACAAGATGCGATCATCTGATCGCCTGTGTTCACCAGGGCCTCAGTGCTGCTATGTGTAACCAAACCGCTCATCTGCTATGAGCGCCGACCGTTGAGCGGTGCTCATAGCCTACCGGCAATGACAACCGCAGGGGTCTCCTGCAGATGCCGGGTTGTCATGCCAGTCCATCGGCGACCCACAGTTATGTGACACCGGTGCTGATGGGCGGGTCTTATGACACGCTTCCGGTGCGTGCATGTTAAATGCTGCTGTCAAAGTTTGACAGTGGCGTTTAAACTGTTAACAGCCGCGGATGCATCGCGATTCCACCCGTGGCTGTTAGGGGCACATGACAGCTGATCAGATCAGCTGTCAAGTCCCCAGATAGGTGTGGGCTCATCGCCGGAGACCTCACCAAAGAGGAGAATGTGACCTTGGACGTACTCATACGTTCAAGGTTGGAAAGGGGTTAAACATGGAACTATACTTTCAACACAGTTTGTATAAATCAATAGTATAGGCAATTCTATGAAACATTATAATATATCTTATCAGGGAATTCTGCTTCTTTCCTTTCCTATTAGACACTTCATCTCCCAACTGCCCCCTAAACTTGTCATGCACTTTAAAAAAAAAACAGTTCAAATCCTTCTTGCACACACAAGACAGAGCACATGATCCCATACCATTATACTTTATGTAGATGGGAGGCGAAGGAAGAGTGAGAAGCAGGGAGAGAAATCGGGCAAAGGTAGACCCAGAACTATCGTGCTGAACTTGATATCAAGTCTTTTACCTCACATCAGAGCTTGATTCTCACCTAGACAGTTCAGTATTGCAGTATACTTTCCTACATGCCCCACCTGCTTCCTTCTGTGTGCTCAATAAAAAAGGAAGAACAGGAATCCATGTGACGCGCCCCTGGGCCTGTGTCGCGCTGCGTTGCGTACGCGGGAGCTTACCCGGAGCCGGATCTGTTGAGGGTTGTAGTCTCGTGGCGGTGACCCGGTCCGTGCCCAGGGTGTCAAACTAAGTGGCAGTCTATGGCAGTAGATGTTAACTTGATCGACTACGCCACCCGTTGAGTGCGGCTTTGAAGCCGCCGCTGCAGAACAGTCCACTGAGGCCAGGTGTATAAGGATGTGCAGCGTCGTGGTATAACCCCCAACGGGAGGGGTATGGCCTCAGGGCAGCAGGGATAGATGATGGGGGTGATGGTGGTACACGAGCGCAACAAAGACAACTCGGAGTCTTGGTGGTGCAGTTCAGGGTCTTTACTCACGGTTACTTGGTTACTGCTCCAGGCCACCGCTGCAGAGGTGGCCGCCTGCGTCGCGCTGTGCTCACCAGGTGAGGGGCTCGGTTAACTCCCAGGTCTTTCTGGAGTGCTTTGCAGGACCCCCTTTATGTCCCCTGTTTCTGGTCTTCAACCCCACTAGTGACCACGCTTATGTCCAGCTGCCTCGGACCTTCTTGGTGGGCAAACGTTGGCCTGCGTTTCCCAGGTCCTATGTGGTGCCTTTCTAGCGGGTGTGGCGAGGGGCTGCTCCACATGTAATGTCGCAGCCTCCGGTTCTTAGTTGAGGGTAGTTTCTCTCCTCCACTAATTTGGGATCCGGTTCCCATCGTCTTGACCTGACCCCCCTACTCAGGTAGCGGCGGGCGTGTGGTGGCTACCAGCCAGTCCACACCCCTGGGGTCCCCTCTGTCCTTCCTGGAGCCCAGTCTGCTCCTCTTCCTCCTTCTTCCCTCCTCCAGGCTCAGGCCTCCTGACAGGGCCTGCCTGTGGAGCAGAGCCCATAAAGCAGCTCTGCTCCCTGTCTTCTCCTCTCTCAACTCACTCCCTTTCCAAGATGGTGCCTCCCTTTATACTCCTGTACAGAGTGCACCCAGGATCTACTTCCCCCACGCACACACTACCGGGTTCCCTTCTCTAGGTGTTCCCTCCCCCCACTCCAGCCAGGGACATGCTCACTCGTGCCTGCATAACTAATGGGAGCACCGTCGAGCTGTCCCCCGGAAATGTGGTGTAGTGCATGTGGGTGTTAGGGTCCTGAGCCACACTCCATCCTTACCTGGAAGTGAGATATCGCACATCTGGGTGAGATGCAATACCTCTGTAGCAACCGAACCCTCGGGGTGCTACATTCCCCCCTGGCAAAACCCAGCACGTCCGCAGGCTGGAACTGAGCAAAAGACAGGGTATACATTAGAACATGCAAATTTTTCATAAACAACAAGTACAACAGGTATCAACATTCAGTTTCCCTTTATGGGAATGGCTCTCTCTTAAACGGTATAAGTGCATATGTACTGTTCTGGAACTCTTTTTCATAGTAACACATTCTAGCATATAAATTTTTCATATAAAACATTTCTAGCAGCAGATCCACGAAGAAGTCTCTTTATAACAGGTCACAGTTTATTCTGCAACCAGGTGTCCATTTTCCTAAAACAGGGAGACGTAACCAGGTAGGGGTCTGTCCTGCCCCGAGTCCTTAACAGTCTTTAGTCCGTCCTGGGTTACGCTCCAACTATGTACACAGGATTCCCGGTAAATCCACCAAGGACTCCTATACATTACTAGAAACACATAATTATTTACAGGATATGGCCGCTCTCAGTCCTCGGCCAGGTAGGGGTGGCTGTTCTCAGTCCCCAGCCAGATAGGGGATAAGGGAAACAGTTCTCTTTCTGTCCCAACGGGGACCACACTCTTAGTGGAAACAGTCCCACAACAGTCCTTATACCCAGTCAGGTAACTATTCACATCTCCTCTTTTACCGTTTACGATTAACGGTGTGCTCCACACGCTCCTTTCTCTTTCTCAGGTTCAGACCCGTCCGGGCCCTCTTGGTACTCGGGGTCTGAGTGGTACTATTAATGACGCCCGGGGTCAGGGGGTGCGACTTTGGGCCTGGGCGCGGGCTGGTGGTGGCAGTGCCCAGGTCTGGAGCAGGTCTGCGTTTGCAGCGCCCGGGATCGGCGGCTCCACCGGGTGGCCCGGGAGCAGGCTGACGCTGGCAGCGTCCGGGACAGGAAGACTCCTCTTACCTGCTCCCGCGACCGCTCCTGCGTCACGCGTCTTCTCCTTGTGCTGGTCGGGGCCCGCGATGGCTGGGGCGCTGCCGATGCTGGGCAGCTTAGTCTGCTGCCGGTCCGCCATCTTGCTGTCCGTTCCTGGTGTCCTCCTCCCCCCTGGTGGACCGTGGCCTACCTGGCGATGATCCTCTTCCGTAGGCCGCGGCTCCGCAGTTGATCATCAGGGTCGAGGACCTTCCGTCGCGCTCCTGTGACGTCGGCGTCTGCTGGGCTCCTTCCAGGACCTTACGCAACGTCCGGACGTGAGGCGGGACTTCAATTCTCGCGCGCTTTCGGAGTCCACGCCCCTCTTCTTCCCGCGCGACGTCTTCAAGATGGCGTCCAACGGCGGGAAAACTCCACGGAAGGCGGGAAGAAGGCTGGAAATGGCGCCGGATGGCGGGAATCTTCACCGATGGCGGGAAGAAGGCTGAAGATGGCGCCGGATGGCGGGAATCTTCACCACAGGTAAGTTTGAACAGTCTTTTTCAGGCACGCAGTACCCGGTGGTTGCGGGCACGAGATCCTGCCGACTACGCCAAAAGTTGACGCGCCCCTGGGCCTGTGTCGCGCTGCGTTGCGCACGCGGGAGCTTACCCGGAGCCAGATCTGTTGAGGGTTGTAGTCTCGTGGCGGTGACCCGGTCCGTGCCCAGGGTGTCAAACTAAGTGGCAGTCTATGGCAGTAGATGTTAACTTGATCGACTACGCCACCCGTTGAGTGCGGCTTTGAAGCCGCCGCTGCAGAACAGTCCACTGAGGCCAGGTGTATAAGGATGTGCAGCGTGGTGGTATAACCCCCAACGGGAGGGGTATGGCCTCAGGGCAGCAGGGATTGATGATGGGGGTGATGGTGGTACACGAGCGCAACAAAGACAACTCGGAGTCTTGGTGGTGCAGTTCAGGGTCTTTACTCACGGTTACTTGGTTACTGCTCCAGGCCACCGCTGCAGAGGTGGCCGCCTGCGTCGCGCTGTGCTCACCAGGTGAGGGGCTCGGTTAACTCCCAGGTCTTTCTGGAGTGCTTTGCAGGACCCCCTTTATGTCCCCTGTTTCTGGTCTTCAACCCCACTAGTGACCACGCTTATGTCCAGCTGCCTCGGACCTTCTTGGTGGGCAAACGTTGGCCTGCGTTTCCCAGGTCCTATGTGGTGCCTTTCTAGCGGGTGTGGCGAGGGGCTGCTCCACATGTAATGTCGCAGCCTCCGGTTCTTAGTTGAGGGTAGTTTCTCTCCTCCACTAATTTGGGATCCGGTTCCCATCTTCTTGACCTGACCCCCCTACTCAGGTAGCGGCGGGCGTGTGGTGGCTACCAGCCAGTCCACACCCCTGGGGTCCCCTCTGTCCTTCCTGGAGCCCAGTCTGCTCCTCTTCCTCCTTCTTCCCTCCTCCAGGCTCAGGCCTCCTGACAGGGCCTGCCTGTGGAGCAGAGCCCATAAAGCAGCTCTGCTCCCTGTCTTCTCCTCTCTCAACTCACTCCCTTTCCAAGATGGTGCCTCCCTTTATACTCCTGTACAGAGTGCACCCAGGATCTACTTCCCCCACGCACACACTACCGGGTTCCCTTCTCTAGGTGTTCCCTCCCCCCACTCCAGCCAGGGACATGCTCACTCGTGCCTGCATAACTAATGGGAGCACCGTCGAGCTGTCCCCCGGAAATGTGGTGTAGTGCATGTGGGTGTTAGGGTCCTGAGCCACACTCCATCCTTACCTGGAAGTGAGATATCGCACAACTGGGTGAGATGCAATACCTCTGTAGCAACCGAACCCTCGGGGTGCTACACATGTGTCTGTCTCTGTGTGCTTTGCTGTATACAGGAGAAATCACATCAACAAGTCTCCTCCCACCAGCTCAGAGTGGATAGCAGATTAAAAGATAGAGCATGTTAAGGGGAAAATATGTGAAAATGTTGTTTATAAGTCATATAATATCCAGATATAATGTTATTCTTCATGTACACATGACAGCTTATTCTGAAAAGCTACTTGAAAGTATGGTTACCTTTTAAATGTTTTAAATGCAGGGAAACTATTTCTGTAAAAGTTTTTATTACTTTTTTATCTAGAGAGAAACATAGAAGTCCCAGAGGATGAAGATCTAATCCTGGACTGTAGCTTTGAATGGCATGCCAGGCTGGAGCAGTCCTATCAAAACAAATTCACTAGGGTAAGTACAAGGCAGCTTATCTAAAGGATATGGTTAAATATCGTAGATGAGATAATAATAATTATCATTATTTTAATTAACATTGTACATACGACCATAACATTTTGGTATTAATTGCCACAGTGATAATGACAATGCTAGAAATAATCCCGATTATAAATCATTATGACATATAACGCTCTGACATTTATATTTCCAGCTTATGACCGGCGGTTATCCATTTCCCCCGTTGATTGAACTGGAAACAAAAGTCATCGAGGAGCCCTATCTAGAGATCAAGGGCATACAGATGATCGACTCCGGCATGTACATGTGTTCCACCACACTGAAGTCTGCAGTGCCAGTCAGTAAAATCATGTATCATGTGAAAGGTGAGGACATATTATCACTGACACTATGCTGAATGTTAATACTTAGCTATATGGGATTTTGGTGCAACTTGAAGTTTCACCAAAATTTTGGGCCTTTTAATGTCTTCACATTAGTTTTCCTAGCTCTACCAAAATGGGTGGAGCTGGGGTGGGATGTGGGCAGGATGCCACAGCTTGTCTAATTCATGACCAGTTCCTGACTGGAGTAAGATTTCTGGGGTGGAGTATGGAAGCGCACACCACTGATCAGGCGCCCCAGATTTATGAAGAGGCGTGCACCTCTTCATGAATCAGGGCTCTCTGACTACACCACGATCTTCATCAAGACCAGAGAGAAAATCACCGGCCTTGATGAATCCGGGTCCTGGTATCTATTAGAAACTTGACAATATATTGGATTAATACTGGAGCCACCTATGGTATAAGACAAATTTTACCTATAGGCTCCAGCGGTGCAGTTATGTGGACTGCAATATGGATACATGGCTTCTGGTGATATGAGGCTGATTTGTTTTTGCGTTGTTTATTGTGCAGTAAAAATTACTCAGCAACATAATTTTTCAGGTTGGTATGATTATGGTGATACCAAACTTGCATTGTTTATATATTTAGGTGGTGAAAAAAAATGTGAAAGTTTGTAGAAATAAATTTTGGTTTGTGTTGTCGTTTTCTGAGACCCATAACATTATAATTTTTCAGTTGATGGAGCTGTGTCAGGGCTTTTTTGTGTGGCAAGCTGACATTTTTATTGATACTTATTTGTGGGCATCTCCCGGGGACGGTGCGGGTTCAGCTCCTGAACCCGCTACATACAGGGAGACCCAAAGTAGGAGGTGCAATTGCATCCTATGTCGGGAAAGGGTTAATGACGCGCCCCCTGGGACATATTCCTTTTTTTGAGGGGAATACCCGGCACCGGATCAGATGGGGGGTTGTAGTCTCCGAGCGGCTGTGACCCGGCCCCGTGCCCAGGGCGTCAAGCTCAGTGTATGTGGCAGTCCTACAGATGTTATTAAGTTCTTAATGTCGACTACGCCACCCGTTGTGTTGCGGTCACTGTGGCCGCCGCTGCAGCAGGGTCCGCTGAGGCTGATGGTGGGTGCGCAGCTTGATGAAATTACCCCCAACGGGAGGGGTATAGCCTCAGGGGGGACAGGTGCAGAGGATGGGGGTTGTAGTGGTGCAGCATAGATGTTAAAGGAAGACAGAGTCGGGTTGTGCAGTTTAGGGTATTTACTCACTGCTGATGTTCCGGTCACTCCAGCTGCTAGTGACCACCCGAGCCGTGCTGCGTCCACCAGGTCCTGGATCCAGCCAACCCCCAAACAAGTCCGGAGCGTGGCCCTGAGCTCTCTTTCTGTCCCGTTCTCTGGCCGTCCCCACCAGTAATCCACCTAGGTCCAGCTCCCTCGGGCCTTCTGTTGGGACACCCTTGGCCCTGGGTTCCCTGACCCTTCATGTGGTGTGCCTTCGGGGTGGATGTGATGGGTGGCCGTGGCAGATGCTGCCCACGGCCTCCGGTCTCTGGCTAGGGTGTGTTTTCTGCCCCCACCAGCTTGGGTTCCGGTACCCTGTGCCGACTCCTCACCCAGTGCTTTAATTTGGGTTCTTGGGTCCTCTCTGTTTTCCCCTCTGGGTACTCCTTCTTTGCTCCTCTCTCACTCAGGGTCTCTCTCTTGCTGCAGGCTGACTTCCTCTCTGCTTGCTGTCTGCTCCTCTGCAGCTGTCTTGCTGTCTCCAACTGACTTGTTCTCTGCATCTGACTTGTTCTCTGCATCTGACCCTGATCTTAGTTGGTGCCCACCTTATATACACCCTCTATGTGTGAGCTCAGGTGACCAGCACCCAATGAGCTCCTAACTTTACCCAGGCTGCTCCCCCTATCTGCCCCTACACTACATGGGATGTACCACCCCCCTCCCACTCCAGCCAGGAACAGACTCGGTCGTACCTGCACATTTCTAAGTGGGAGTACCGTCGGCCTGTTCCTCGGAAATGGGATGTGTGTAGTGCATGCAGCTGACCGAGCTCAGTTCCACACTCCATCCTTACCCGGGAGTGGAATATCACACCTCTGGGTTGAGGTGCAATACCCCTGTAGCAGCCGAATCCTCAGGGTGCTACATTCCCCCCTGGTAAATCACAGCACGTCCTCGGGCTGTAAGACATAAACACCAAAACATACAAATTTTTATAAACATATAAAACATATATAAATAACATATCTTAGCAGATAAAACTTTCTCGTCGTCTCTTGTTTCAGGTTCCTCCTCCGGACACTGTGCAACGTGTGTCCGGGAAAAGTGCGACAGTCTCTTAGAAAAATTGGTTTTCCTATAAAACCGGTAGGGGGCGCTTTAGGAAGCGCAACTATATACAGGGAAAGTTGGCCGCTCTTAGTCCTCGGCCAGGTAGAGGGAAGGGAATGGCTGCTCACAGTCCTCAGCCTGTGGGATTAAGGGGTTAACGGGTAAACAGTTCACTCAGCTGGTCCCAACGGGGACTATATATATGTATCAACAGTTTCTTTGGTACCCGGTCGGGTAACTATTTACATCACTTGCTCTGCCGCACTCAACGGCGTCTTCCTCCTGCTCTTTGCTTACAGCTGGTTGTTACTTCAGACCCGTCCGGGTCCTCTTGCTCCTCCTCCTCGCACCGCAACTCCTCCTCCGTCAGGCGGTGTACGTGGAGGGCGTAAGGTCCTTTGGCACACTTGTGCCGGGTAAAGGTGACCTCATCTCCGATGTAGAGGTCACGACCTCTGTGCCCCTCCGGCAGATGGGACTCCACGTCTCTGCGCATGACAAAGACGTCGCCGGGGGTGTTGTTGTCTCGAATGAAGCCCCACCCGTGCTGCTGGTTAAACTTGATTACAGTCCCGGTGGTACGGGGACTGTGCGCTGCACGGGGGTCCCTCCTGGTCCGGCTCTTTTGCTCGGCGCTCCTTATTTGGGCCTGTTGTTCCCGGACCCACCTCTCTCTCCGCTCCCTCGCAAACTCCTCGAGCTGTTGGCGGCAGCACTCCGCACGCTCTGCTGCAGCTGCCCTAGTTTCCTGAGTGAACCCCATTAGATCTTCTCCGGTGGGGTCCCACTCAAACTGTGCTTCCGCTAGCGGGGGCGAGATCCTTATTACGGGCTTCGGAGCCGGAATCAGGGGTGCACACATAGCCCCAACCCTCCTCTGGTGCTCCAGTTCGTAATACTTCTGGGGCCAGACGAAAGGCTGCCCGTCCGGCCACGTGTGCTGGGCAAACAAGTCCTCTCCCAGACGCGGCACCCTTGGTTTTACGGGTGCGGGCGCGGTGGTGGTGGCGCCCGGGTTGCCCAGGCCTTGCGGCCAGGCCTGGGGCACCTGGAAGGTGAAGGGCACCGTTAGGACGGCGGCGCCCTGGGCTACCTGGCCTTGCGGCCAGGCCGGAGGCTCCGCGGAGGTAGGGGGCGCTGTTGGTGATGCGGCGCCCGGGGGTACTAGGCCTTGCGACCAGGCTGGTGGTATTTCCTGCTTTGTCACGCTCCGGGTCGAGGCGCGTGACGTCACAGGGGTCGCTGCGGCGGCTTCCGGTCGGGGCCTAGTCCATAGCGGTGACATGGCGGCTACGGGCACAGCAGGGGGACTTTCGGGCTCTGCGACGGGGAGCTGGGGCAGGTAAGCGGTGTCACGGCTTGGGGTATAGGCGTCCCCTTTACCTGCCTCCCTGCGTTCGGCTCCCTTCTCGGCGCCGTCTCCGGCCTTGGGTCCTCCCGCGCCATCCTCAGAGGCGGTCTCCTTCCTCATCTCGGCTGGCGTGCTCCGGGTCTTGGTTTCAGCTTGCGTCTTGGTTTCAGCTTGCTGGGCCATCTCCCGGCTCCACTCCACCAATATCTCGCGCTGTACCCGGGCCATCCTCCGTGCGAGGCCCTCCAGGGCAGTCTGTGCACACTCCCGGTCTCGGGGGAGCTGTGCAAGGACCTCCACTAGGCCTAGTGGGGTCGTGGTGTCTAGCAGGCTCCTGACCAACGGGTCGGTGCTGCTCTGCTCTTCTTCCAGCAGGCTCCTGGCCAGCGGGCCGGTGCTGCTCTGCTCTCCTTCCTCGGTCTTTAGCAGACTCCTGGCCAGCGGGCCGGTGCTGTTCTGCTTTCTCTCCATATCCGGGTAAGCTTCTCCGCTACTCCTCGTTAGACTTCTTGCCTCCGGGTGCGCTCGCTCCAGACTCCTCCAGGCGGCACCCATCTTCGCTCTTTTCTTTCGTCTCCTCCCACTTCGAGGGCGGTCCCGGGGCAACTCGGTGACTGTCAGCTCCAGGGGTAGTTCTTTCACGCTGACAGACACCTCCAGCATCACAGTCTCTGTTGGTGGGGGCGGTTTCCACTTTTGGCGCCATTTTCTGTCCCGGCCCACGATGGGAGGCGGCCTCTTGCCCTCCTTTGGCACGCCCATAATGGCGTCCGCTGCTCTTCCAAGGCGGGAAATCTGCGGTTTTGGCGGGAAGCGTCGCCCAGTGGCGGGAAACTCTGCAGATGGCGGGAACAAGTTGGAAATGGCGGACAATCGGCGGGAAACGACTGGTGATGGAGTCCGATGGCGTGGACCCTCCGGAACCGGCGGGAGACTTCTTTCTGAGGTAAACTTGCACTTTTCTTCAGGCACGCAGTACCCGGGTGTTGCGGGCACGTAATCCTGCCGACTACGCCAAAGTTGACGCGCCCCCTGGGACATATTCCTTTTTTTGAGGGGAATACCCGGCACCGGATCAGATGGGGGGGTTGTAGTCTCCGAGCGGCTGTGACCCGGCCCCGTGCCCAGGGCGTCAAGCTCAGTGTATGTGGCAGTCCTACAGATGTTATTAAGTTCTTAATGTCGACTACGCCACCCGTTGTGTTGCGGTCACTGTGGCCGCCGCTGCAGCAGGGTCCGCTGAGGCTGATGGTGGGTGCGCAGCTTGATGAAATTACCCCCAACGGGAGGGGTATAGCCTCAGGGGGGACAGGTGCAGAGGATGGGGGTTGTAGTGGTGCAGCATAGATGTTAAAGGAAGACAGAGTCGGGTTGTGCAGTTTAGGGTATTTACTCACTGCTGATGTTCCGGTCACTCCAGCTGCTAGTGACCACCCGAGCCGTGCTGCGTCCACCAGGTCCTGGATCCAGCCAACCCCCAAACAAGTCCGGAGCGTGGCCCTGAGCTCTCTTTCTGTCCCGTTCTCTGGCCGTCCCCACCAGTAATCCACCTAGGTCCAGCTCCCTCGGGCCTTCTGTTGGGACACCCTTGGCCCTGGGTTCCCTGACCCTTCATGTGGTGTGCCTTCGGGGTGGATGTGATGGGTGGCCGTGGCAGATGCTGCCCACGGCCTCCGGTCTCTGGCTAGGGTGTGTTTTCTGCCCCCACCAGCTTGGGTTCCGGTACCCTGTGCCGACTCCTCACCCAGTGCTTTAATTTGGGTTCTTGGGTCCTCTCTGTTTTCCCCTCTGGGTACTCCTTCTTTGCTCCTCTCTCACTCAGGGTCTCTCTCTTGCTGCAGGCTGACTTCCTCTCTGCTTGCTGTCTGCTCCTCTGCAGCTGTCTTGCTGTCTCCAACTGACTTGTTCTCTGCATCTGACTTGTTCTCTGCATCTGACCCTGATCTTAGTTGGTGCCCACCTTATATACACCCTCTATGTGTGAGCTCAGGTGACCAGCACCCAATGAGCTCCTAACTTTACCCAGGCTGCTCCCCCTATCTGCCCCTACACTACATGGGATGTACCACCCCCCTCCCACTCCAGCCAGGAACAGACTCGGTCGTACCTGCACATTTCTAAGTGGGAGTACCGTCGGCCTGTTCCTCGGAAATGGGATGTGTGTAGTGCATGCAGCTGACCGAGCTCAGTTCCACACTCCATCCTTACCCGGGAGTGGAATATCACACCTCTGGGTTGAGGTGCAATACCCCTGTAGCAGCCGAATCCTCAGGGTGCTACAGTTAATGTCCTATAAGATATCATTCTTTTGATAGAATAAACTAATACAGATTTTTGTTATCTTAGTTCTCAGAGGATCTGGAAGGACGACTGAAAAATTCAAGCCTCGTCCTACACTGCCTAATGTACTTGACATCGCTGAGCCTGAGCCGACATTTATGAAGGAGATAACAACTAAGAAAAAATCCTTCAAAATATTATTGGCGGTCAGCGTCATCATCATCATACTGATTGCTGCAATATGGTATTTATCCTTTATAATCAACAAATAATTATGTACTTGTAGATGAGAATTTAGAGCTACATGTAAATAGCAGATATAACATAACATATGTACTGTTTTTTTTCAGCATTTTCATCTGCATAAAGCGCTGTAAAAAATGGAAACATCAAAAGCCTCTGGAAGAAAACCCAGGACAGAAGGCAAAAGGTCAGGCACGACCTTATCAAACTGTCTGATCTGACAACAAATGACAAAAATATTCCCAAAACTCTGCATTCCGTAACTACCCTAAAAAACCTCCCCAATCCCTAAAAAGAACTTTTCCCAATCCTGTCCTAGAAAAGCCCCAGTCTTTTCTCTCCCTATTCCTTTCTTCCAAAATAAATTGATAATTGAACATATAATGACTGCAGCATTTCTTTTTCATTAGTTTCTGGACTATTTACACAGGCAGAAAAACAACGATGGGGACAGTACGATCTCTAATACAATTGTTCTGTCTCATATACAGCACATGTTAGCGGTAACACATGACCTGTTTACACGTGGCGATGTGCAGCTGATAACAATCATTTTTATGTATGCACAGAAATCCAATTAGTTCATGTTAGAACCCTCCTGTTTGGTTTTTTTTCCTTCCTGTGTTTTGCGGTCATGTGACCATTTGCCTTTATATTCCAGCTCCGCCCTTTTGGCTGTGCTGGACTTCAGTTTTTGACTGCTTCTCTAGCCAGGTGCTTCTGTGCCTATCTGGCAACTCGCTTAGTCCTTCTGGGACCTTTAGTACCCTTTTGTCAGTTCGTATTTTTGTGTTCTGCAACTACTTCTCTGTTTAGGAGGTGTCCCATTTTTGTCCCAGTCCTTAGTTCTTTTAGGGACCCCTTCCCTAATGCTATAGGTCTCTGTTCAGACTAACCGAGGACTAAGGCGGGTCTGTTCGCTAGGAACAGGCAGCCCGCTACATCGTAAGGATTCAGCTTAGTCTTATTGTAGGGACAGCCTTCCCCTATCTTTCCTTAGTTCATGTTGCAGATCATAACAGTTGATGAACGAACGTTGTGCTCATTTCTTTGGAGATTGCTGGCATGTTTGCATTGGCGATAATCGGGAATGAGTTTTCCCATGATCATATACAAGGGCCTTTATAATGTTGAAAGCAAATAAGCGTAAAAGAAATGTATGGAAGTTAGATTAACCCCTTCACGACCTATACGTTCGTCATAGGTCGCCTCCATTTTCGGGCATGCTCTGTATCTGAGCCCGCATCTTTTCAGGCACATGACAGCTGATATCATCATCTGTCATGTGCCCCTAACAGTCACTTGTGGAATCACGATCCACTTAAGAATGTTAACATGTTAAATTCTCTAAAAACAGCATTTAGTATGTGTGCGCCAGAAGGGTGTCACTAACCCCACATATCGGCGCCCTTGTCACATGATCGATCATGGGGCGCCAATGGGTTGGCATTAGTGATGAGCGAACACTAAAATGCTCATGTACTCGTTGCTCCAATGCCCCTTGCAAGAGATGTAGAGGTCGGAGGGCTTCCTGAAAATAATGTTCCCATTATTAGGAAGTTGGTCTCCTATACTGTTTGTCTATACAGTGAAGCAACAGCTGCCCAAAATTTGAAGGAACTCCAATGTCCCTTGCAAGAGATGTAGATATGTTGATATGGTACATATGGTGGTGATATGGTGGTCGAGGATGAGGATGCGGAGAAGGAGGAGGACAAGAGCAAATAGACAAAATCAGGAAGCATATACCCATGTCTGGGTGTGAAGACAGAGGTGCATGGGAATAGGGTTAGACTTTCCCAAAAAAAAGACACTGTATTTGAGTTTATGTTACGCTGCTATCATTCGGTGGTGTTGAGAAGTCTGGCCCAATCCAGCCCTTGTTCATTTTTATAAGAGTCAACATGTCAGCATTTTCAGTTGACAGGCGGATGCGCCTATTGGTTATAATGCCACCGGCGGCACTAAAAACCCGCTCTGACAAAACGCTAGCGGCAGGGCAGGCCAGGACCTCCAAGGCATAGAGAGCCAGTTCATGCCACGTGTCCAGCTTGGATACCCAATAATTATAAGGCACAGAGGAATCACGGAGGACGTTGGTACGATCGGCAAGGTACTCACTCACCATATTCCGAAACGTTTCATTCCTTGAGAGAGTACCCCACGCATCAGGGCTTGTGCGATGGGAGGGTCTGATAGAACTGTCCTAAAACTTTGACAGTGTTCCTCTGCCTCTGCTCGATTGCATTTGTGTCTCTCTCGCCTCTACTCCTTGGTTGTCCAACGAACTGTGACCTCTGCCGCCAGCGTATTCAGATGGGAATTTTTTGAATAATTCCGCATCAAGGGCCTTCTCGTACTGCACAATTTTATTAGGCCTGTCCTGCAAGGGAATAAGAGACAGAAAGTTCTCCTTGTAGCGTGGGTCTAGAAGTGTCACGAAACAATAATGACTGTCACCCAAAATTTGGACAACGCGAGGGTCACAGGAAAGGCAGCGTAACATAAACTCAGTCATGTGTGCCAGACTGCAAAGAGGCAATACTTCCGTGTCCTCACCAATAGGACGACTGACCATGCTCTCCTTCCTGTTCTCAGCCCATCCATGCTGAACAGACGGTATGACAGTTGTACAGGTAGTACCGTCGATAGCGCAGGAAACTAGCTCCTGTTCTTCCTCCTCCTCTCTTCCTCATTGTCACTGAATCCACATTGGGATGAGATGAGACTGGGCTGTGTGTAATCACCCTGTATGGTTCCTTCCTCCATCTCATCGTGCTCCGCCTGCAATGCATCCTCTTTAATTGTGAGCAGAGAGCGTTTCAGAAGACAGAGAAGTGGGATGGTGATGCTAATTATGGCGTCATCACTGCTCTCCATCTTGGTGGAGTCCTCGAAAGTTTTGGAGGATGGTACATATGTGTCACCCTGGCCTGGATGCCACAAAATATATTAAAGCTGTGTCTGAGAGCAAGGGGGAGGTTCTCTAGTCAGGGGAACATTAGCATGCAATGCCTCCTGTCTCAGGCCAGTAGGGGGAGCAGGCTGCCCCGATAAAAGCTGGTGCTGGGGGCAGGGTTAGGGAGAACTGGACGACCTATCTGAGGATTCAGGTCCCAGAGCAGAGCAGGGACAGAAAGTTGTATTGCACCTAAGAGGAAGTGTGGCAGGAGGAGAGCCACAAGCCAGAGACAAGAGGCGAAGAGAGCCTGTCTTGGCAGAGAAAAGACTTAATTTTACCAGACTTTGGTGTCTGAGGCTGGAAGGATTCCACATCCCCCAGCAGAGAACCTGTCCGCAAGGGACTGTACATTCCTTGGCCTAAGAAGCCTGGAGGCCCTGCCACAACCGAAGGGACCAGTAAAGCCGTACAAGGCTGGGAGCAGAAAGGAACCCACGTCGCAGGCCATGCAGGCGAGAATACACGGAAAGCTCGGAAACGTGGGCTGTTACTCTATAAGGAGGGGATAGCCAGAAGGAGCGCAGAAAGCACGGTAGGCCTACACCCTCACCCTGACCAGGGCCAATTTCCCCGTTGCTCTCAGACATCCAGGTCCCCTCCTAGCTGGGACTGTTTATGGGTCAGTTTACCTGTTTCAGTAAAGACCCTGGACTGCAACCTATTGTCTGTGTGCTCCTTTGCGCCTCCAGCACTACCGGTACTGGGACTCTCACCACCATCACTCCCACCATCCACTACACTGCCCTGGGGCCGCACTCTTCCCGTGGGGAGTCACACCATCCCAGCTGCACACCTCATCAGCCCCAGCGGTCTGCCTTGCAGCGGCGGTACCTAATGACCGCAAATCCACGGGTGGCGTAGTCGGACATTATCAATAGGACATAACGGACTACCACTGGCCTGACCACCCTGAGCCACGGAACCGGGTTGCCACTACTACCCCCATCGTTCCCTATTGCCCGGATCCGAGTGCCCCACGGCCCAGGGGGCGAGTCACATATGTCTGACATCCATGTCCACTCCTGAGGTCTTATGTGAGGAGTCTGACCTGAATACTGATGGCCTTGTTGATGCTGCTAGTCAACAAGTGCCCTCTTCTGCTCACAACATCTTTCCCAACATCTGCAATGTAGAGTTCCAACGCGTGGGGCCATCGCAGATCAGTCGGTGAGCTGGAAGATGCAAACGCTGCTGAAGCATGGCAAGGGCGGCGGAAGCTGTAACTGACTTTCTAAAATGGGCACACAGGTGGCGTACTTTGACAAGCAGATCCGACAGATTTGGGTAGGTTTTGATATACCGCTGAACCATGAGGTTAAGCACATGGGCCAGGCATAATAGGTGTGAGCTCGCCTCGCCTCAGAGCCGCCACCAGGTTCCGGCCATTGTCACACACGACCATGCCTGGCTGTAGTTCAGCGGTATCAGCCACAGGTCTGCCTGCTGTTTCAGAGCTGTCCACAACTCTTCAGCGTTGCGTGGTTTGTCACCTAAGCATATTAGCTTCAGCACAGCCTGTTGCTGCTTGACCGAGGCAGTGCTTCAAGCTTGCGACTGATGGCGTCATTTCGGAGATGGAGGCTGAAGAGGAGGAGGAGGTGCAGGAGCTGTAGAATGTGGGGGCAACCCTGATTGACCCAGGGCCCGCAATCCTCGGCGTCGAGGATGTCTTCCGTCCCAAGGTCCGACTGGGTCCTGGCTTCTACTATATTAACCCAGTGTGCCGTCAGTGAGATGTACAGTCCCTGCCTACAAGCACTTGTCCATGTGTCCGTGGTTAGGTAGACTTTCCCAGTAACTGCGTTGTTGAGGGCACGTCTAATGTTGTGGGACACGTGCTCATGTAATGCGGGGACGGCACACCAGGAGAAATAGCAGCGGCTGGGGACCGAGTACCGAGGGATGGCCGCCGCCATCAGGCTGCAGAAAGCTTCTGTCTCCTCGAGCCTAAAAGGCAACATTTCGAGCGCAAGCATGCACAAAATGTGTGAATTTAGTAGTGTAGCCTGTGGGGCATTGACTGCGTATTTGCGCTTGCGTTCCAAGGACTGGGGTAGGGACAACTGAACGCTGCGCTGGGACAAGGACTTGCTTGCTGATGGTGCTAGTTGAGAATGTGCAACGAAAAATGCAGGGCAGGAGGCATCTTGGCATGCGCCATGGACAGGGGATTGGCGTGCACGCACAACAGCGGAACAAGCAATGGTGTCACCCGCAGACACTGTTGCAGGACCCTGGGGTTTGGCCCACTTAGTCGGGGTCTTTGCTGCCATGTTCCTAATCATGCTGGTGGTGGTTAGGCTGCTAGATTTGCTACCCCAGCTGATGCTGGCCCGGCAGGTGGTGCAAATGGCCTTTTTGGGGTTATCTGCAGAGTCTTTAAAAAATAACCAGACTCGGGAAGAACAGTTCTACTGACAACTTCTGTTGTGTTGGCGTTACGAGGAACGCTATCCCGCCTTGTGTCTGCGGCCACCACGCTGCTTCTTCATGCCTGTTGTGGTGCTACGCCTCCCTGCCCCTGTGTGCTGCTGTCCTCGCTCTGTATGTCCCCCTGCCAGGTTGAGTCAGTTACTATATTATCCACCACTTTGTCTTCCACTTCCACACCCTGGTCCTCCTCCTGACTTTCTGGCAATTCTGTCTCATCATCATCATCATCATCCACCTCTTGCGACAGTAATTGCACTTTCCCACTGTCACCTTCTTGTGACTGTGGCTGCTCCAATATTTGGGCATCGCTACATGCGTTCTCCTCTTGACTCGCTTGAAGCTGGCCGGGCGAGAGGCCCGAATCTATAAATGGAAAACTAAAAAGCTCTTCTGAATGTCCAAGTGTGGGATCAGTTGTCTCCGGGCACTCAGCATGGTGGGAGGAAGGAAGATCAGGGTGAGGAATATGCGGTCCAGACTCACGGCTACTGAGACTTGACCGTGTGGCAGACAGAGTAATGGTGGTGTTGGTGGCTAAGTAACTGGAAGCATTATCTGCTATCCAACCAAAAACCTTTTGACGATGCTCTGTGTATAATAGTGGGGTTCTGTGGTCCCCTATTAATTGGGCAGGAAGGTCGAGCGACAAGATGTGGGTGTTTGTTGTGGCACAATTTCAGCTTGTCCACGGCCACGTCCTCGGCATGAACCATCACCATCACGTCCACTTCCCCATCCCTTGCCACTTACCTTGCCCATTTTTAATGGAGGACAATATTTTCCACGTTCATGAGAAATGGATGATTTTGGAACACAGTTATAAGTGATACGTCTGACAGACAACCACAATTTTAAACAGCAGGCCTGTAATTTGCTAATACAGTTATATGAAAAAGTTTGGGCACCCCTATTAATCTTAAGCTTAATGTTTTATAAAAATTGGTGTTTTTGCAACAGCTATTTCAGTTTGATATATGTAATAACTGTTGGACACAGTAATGTTTCTGCCTTGAAATGAGGTTTATTGTACTAACAGAAAATGTGCAATCTGCATTCAAACAAAATTTGACAGGTGCATAAGTATGGGCACCCTTATCATTTTCTTGTTTTAAATAATCCTACCTACTTTTTACTGACTTACTAAAGCACTTTTTTTGGTTTTGTAACCTCATTGAGCTTTGAACTTCATAGCCAGGTGTATGCAATCATGAGAAAAGCTACTTAAAGTGGCCACTTGCAAGTAGCTCTCCTGTTTGAATCTCCTCTGAAGAGTGGCATCATGGGCTCCTCAAAACAACTGTCAAATGATCTGAAAACAAAGATTATTCAACATAGTTGTTCAGGGGAAGGATACAAAAAGCTGTCTCAGAGATTTAACCTGTCAGGAGGAGCATAGTAAGGAAATGGAAGAACACAGGGACAGTTCTTGTTAAGGCCAGAAGTGGCAGGCCAAGAAAAACATCAGAAAGGCGGAGAAGAAGAATGGTGAGATCAGTCAAGGACAATCCTCAGACCACCTCCAGAGAGCTTTTAACCTACAGAGAACCTGGAGTACATTCCCACTCAAACAACAGAGTATTAATAATTAAAAACACATATTTATTCCATCATTTAAAATATACATACAAAAGCGACAAAAATACATATACAAATAGTAAGTCATTCGGGGTGGAAGTCACACAACAGAGCCACAAAAATACTCAATCTTTATGCCCATCATATAATAATGTATATAGAATAGATAGGGTGATATCCAGCAATAAATGGAAGAGTAGTAAGGTGTCTAAGATTTAGTAAGGAATATCACACAAACACCCATAGAGTAATACCTATAGGTAATTGGTTACCTGATAGGATCCCCCCAACGTACAGGATCTAATGGGTTAAGAATACCATCGTATTTAAATCAGAGGGGCTTACCCATATGAGCAATAAAGATTAGCATGCGACTCTGAGAAGCCCCGACGCGCGTTTCGCGTTAGCTTCTTCGGGGGGCTGCTGTGGTTGTGGTCAGCTATTTGGCATACCTAAATACAATCCCGGAATTGGTGGCAGGTGGTGCCGCTGATTGAAGGCGGCGCATGAGCGGCAAGCAGAATCACCTCCAGAGAGCTGCAGCATCAACTTGCTGCAGATGGTGTCACTGTGCATCGGTCAACTATACAACGCAGTTTGCACAAGGAGAAGCTGTATGGGAGAGTGATGCGAAAGAAGCCGTTTCTGCAAGCACGCCACAAACACAGAGTCGGCTGAGGTATGCAAAAGCACATTTGGAGAAGCCAATTTCTTTTTGGAAGAAGGTCCTATGGACTGATGAAACCAAGATTGAGTTGTTTGGTCATACAAAAAGGCGTTATGCATGGCGGCAAAAAAACACAGCATTCCAAGAAAAACACTTGCTACCCACAGTAAGATTTGGTGGAGGTTCCATCATGCTTTGGGGCTGTATGGCCAATGCCGGCACCGGGAATCTTGTTAAAGTTGAGGGACGCATGGATTCCACTCAGTATCAGCAAATTCTTGACAATAATGTTCAAGAATCAGTGACAAAGTTGAAGTTACGCAGGGGATGGATCTTTCAGCAAGACAATGATCCAAAACACCGCTCCAAATCTACTCAGGCATTCATGCAGAGGAACAATTACAATGTTCTGGAATGGCCATCCCAGTCGCCAGACCTGAATATCATTGAACATCTGTGGGATCATTTGAAGAGGGCTGTCCATGCTCGGCGAGCATCAAACTTAACTGAACTGGAATTGTTTTGTAAAGAGGAATGGTCAAAAATACCTTCATCCAGGATCCAGGAAATCATTAAAAGCTACAGGAAGCGACTAGAGGCTGTTATTTTTGCAAAAGGAGGATCTACTAAATATTAATGTCACTTTTCTGGTGAGGTGCCCATACTTATGCACCTGTCAAATTTTGTTTGAATGCATATTGCACATTTTCTGTTAGTACAATAAACCTCATTTCAAGGCAGAAGCATTACTGTGTCCAACAGTTATTACATATATCAAACTGAAATAGCTGTTGCAAAAACACCAATTTTTATAAAACATTAAGCTTAAGATTAATAGGGGTGCCCAAACTTTTTCATATAACTGTACTATTCTTCACAGAAACCTAGTGTGAATAGCTTGACCGACACACTGCAACAAAATGAAAATGGAAGAAATGTCTGATTTTTGAACAGTCTTATAGGTGATATGTCTGACAGAGAACCACAGTTTTAAATAGTAGGCCTGTAATTTACTAATATTATTCTACGCAGAGACCTAGTGTGAATAGCTTCACCGACCCACTGTAACGGAATGAAAATGGAAGAAATGTCTGATTTTTGAACAGTCTTATAGGTGACATGTCTGACAGAGAACGACTGTTTTAAATAGTAGGCCTGTAATTTGCTAATATTATTCTACACAGAGACCTATTGTGAATAGCTTCACCGACACACTGCAACAGAATGGAAAAGGAGGCCAATATTTTCCACGTTCTGTTCAAATTTCTGGATTTTTATCGCTGAAATATGGAACAGATCTGGCTATATTCTGCAGTGAAAACAAGCAAATGGAGCAGAAAAATGGTTTACTCTGGATTGCTTTTTAACCCCTTTAAAGCCCAAGACGTTCTAATACGTATCTGCGCCCTGGGACTTAAGAGCCTGATACGTATTAGTACGTCATGGCGATCGCGCCCGCACAAATGTTGTGCGGGCGCGATCGCCGCCGGTTGTCAGCTGATTGTCACAGCTGACACCCGGTGCTATGTGCAGGGAGTGGTCTCTCACCGCTCCCGGCACATTAACCTCTGCAAAGCTGCGATCAAAGTTGATCACGGCAAGGGGAGGTGATCGGGATACTCACCTCTAATGCCGGCGTCCAACGTTGTCTGCCGCGGCTTCCCGGATGTTGCCATGACGACCTGATGTCGTCATGACAACATCCGGGTCACCAGACAGCAGAAAGATACTTTGGTCATGCGCAGTGCATGACCAAAGTATCTGTTGCATCTGCAGCGCTGACAGCCTGTATAGCACAGAGATGGTGCTCCATCCCTATGCTATAAAGGCGATCAGAATAAAAAAAGTGAAAGTTCCATAGTGGGACAAAGAACAAAAGTAAAAAAAGTGTTTAAAAATGAAAAAAAAAATTTAATTTTTTTTAAAAAAAATAATCCACCAAAAATAAAAATGTACCTATCAATAAATATTCTTATGAAAAAAAAACAACAAAAATATAAAGGTACACATATTTGGTATCGCTTCATCCGGAACGACTTGACCTATAGAAACTGTGCCACTAGTTAACCCCTTTAGTGAACACGGTAAAAAAAAAAAAACAAAGCAAAAAACAATGCTTTATCATCATACCGCCAAACAAAAAATGGAATAACACGCGATTAAAAAGACGAATATAAATAATAATTGTACCGCTGAAAACGTCATCTTGTTCCGCAAAAAACAAGCCGCCATATAGCTCCATCAGCTGAAAAATAAAAAAGTTAAAGCTCTCAGAATAAAGCGATGCAAGAAAATAATTTCTTCTATAAAATAGCTTTTATTGTGTAAAAGCGCCAAAACATAGAAAAACAATATAAATGTGGTACCGCTTTAAACGTACTGACCCGAAGAATAAAACTTCCTTATCAATCTTACCACACAGGGAACAGCATAAAAAAAAGCAATTGCTGAATTGTTGTTTTTTGTTTCTTCTGCCTCCCAAAAATCGGAATAGAAACCGATCAAAAAATGTCACGTGCCTGAAAGTGGCACCAATAAAAACATCAACTCATTTCGTAAAAATCAAGCTGTCACATGACTGTCGGCCAAAATCTGGAAAAATTATAGCTCTCAAAATATGGCGATGCAAAAACTAGATTTTACAAAAAAATGCGTCTTTTAGTGTGTGACAGCTTTCAATCATAAAAACTAGTGTTGAGAGAGCACTAAAATGCTCGGGTGCTCGAAGCTCGGGCCGAGCTCGCCGTGATACTCGAGCCCAATGTTAGTCTATGGGAGACTCGAGCATTTTTGCGGTGGCACCCCCGGCAGTCTTTTAAAAGCCTAACAAGTGCCCAAAACGATAGTGACAGTGCTCAAATGACATGGGGACAGCATGGGGATCGCCCCAGGAAGCATTTCTGACCCCCAGGTCACTGCTGTCAACAACGTGGTCAGAGGTATTAAGACACTTTTACAGGCTCACAATAAAACGTTCAAAAACGAAAGTGAAACTTTTTTCCTGTGAAATATGTTAAGGAACATCCTTTCCAGGGTAAAGACTTGTGTATAAGTTAAAATAAATGACCAAAAACAAAAATACTCCTCCACACCTTCGGCTATGTTCACAAGTAGCATTTTTTATGCGTTTTTGCACTTTTGTATTGCTTTCAACTATGACAAATGCATTCACCGTGAAATGTCATTTTAACATTTTACAACCTTATCTGGCCATGTGCTGTGTGACACATGCATAAAGTGCTGAAAAGACAAGGGAACAGCATGGGGAAGACCCCTGGAAGCATCTCTGACTCCCAGGTCACTGTCTAAAAGTGTGCCCATCATAAGTGATCCTTACCGCATCAGAAGATGCAGACTTGCAACTATCCCCATGCAAGTTCTAGTCCCAGGGCAGTGTTCAATTGTACCTCCCCCATTCCTTGCAATACAAGCTCAAGTATGCAGCCTGCCACCCACCCACCCCCAGGCTGCAATACCATACTGCTTGCTTGCTTGAACTTGAAATTGGGCCTTTTAGGCATGTGGAGGCGGAATCTGGCCACCACGTCATGGCTGTGTTGGCGGCCTGGAATCCATACTCAGTCCCCAGTCGCCCGGCGGCCGGGTGTCCATACTCGGTCCCCAGCCGCCTGGGGGCAGCCGGGTGTCCATAAACGGTCCCCAGCCGCCCCTATTTCTCCTTGGAACATCCCCCCACACACTTTTCTTAGCCCGGCCTGCTTTATGCAGCATTGGACGAGCCCACCAGAGAACCAGACTCCTCCGGTGGGCCCTGACTTCTCCATCGGTGGAGTTGAGAGTGCCAAGGTGAGGAGCATGATGATGATGACAGAAGTTAGCATTTGCTATGTTTTCTTTTAATGCAAGTGTAAGTGTGCAGCCTACCACCCACCCACCCCCAGACTGCAATTCCATACTGCTAGCTTGCACTTGAAATGGGGCCTTTTAGTTTGGAGGAGGCCGAAGCTGGCCACTACCTCATGGCTGCTTCGGCAGCGAGGTATCCATACTCAGTCTCCAGCCGCCCATATTTGTCCTGGTGTGCCTTATAGATAAGATTAAGCGCGTATGCCAAAACATTACCTGTGCCCTCCCCAGTGCATTTAGTGGGAAGGAGAGCCTATTCCGCTGTAGTGTGTGCATGCCAAACCCCTGTTCATGGTACATGCGAAGATGCCTCCCACCTTGCACCTGTCGTTGCAGACTTGCAACTATCCCCATTCAAGTCCTTGTCCCAGGGCAGTGTTCAATTGTACCTCTCCCATTCCTTGCAATGCAAGCGCAAGTATGCAGCCTGCCACCCACCCACCCCCAGGCTGCAATACCATACTGCTTGCTTGCTTGCACTTTAAATTGGGCCTTTTAGGCATGTGGAGGCGGAATCTGGCCACCACGCCATGGCTGTGTCGGCGGCCTGGTATCCATACTCAGTCCCCAGCCGCCTGGTGGCCGGGTGTCCCCACTTGCTCCCCAGCCTCCAGGGGGTGGCCGCGTGTCCATACTCGGTCCCCAGCCACCCCTATTTGTCCCGGTAACCTTTCCCACACTTTTCTTAGCCTGGCCTGCTTTAGGGCAGCATTGGCCGAGCCCACCGGACTATCAGACTCCTCCGGTGGGCCCTGGCTTCTCCATCAGGGGAGTTGAGAGTGCCAAGGTGAGGAGCATGATGAGGATGATAGAAGTTAGTGACGCGCCCCCTGGGACATATTCCTTTTTGAGGGGAATACCCGGCACCGGATCAGATGGGGGGTTGTAGTCTCCGAGCGGCTGTGACCCGGCCCCGTGCCCAGGGCGTCAAGCTCAGTGTTATGTGGCAGCTTTACAGATGTTACTAAAGTTCTTTTGTGTCGACTACGCCACCCGTTGTGATGCGGTCACTGTGGCCGCCGCTGCAGCAGGGTCCGCTGAGGCTGATGGTGGATGCGCAGCTTGGTGGGATAACCCCCAACGGGAGGGGTATAGCCTCAGAGGGGACAGGCGCAGAGGATGGGGGTTGTGGTGGTGCGGTGCAGACGGCAGTGAAGACAGAGTCGGGTTGTGCAGTTAAGGGTGTTTACTTACTGCAGATGTTGTACTGGTCACTCCAGCTGCTAGTGACCACCCGAGCCGTGCTGCGTCCACCAGGTCCTGGATCCAGCCAACCCCCAAACAAGTCCGGAGCGTGGCCCTGAGCTCTCCCTCTGTCCTTTCTTCAGCCGTCCCCACCAGTGATTCACCTAGGTCCAGCTCCCTCGGGCCTTCTGTTGGGACACCCTTGGCCCTGGGTTCCCTGACCCTTCATGTGGTGTGCCTTCGGGGTGAATATGGTGGGTGACCGTGGCAAACGCTGCCCACGATCTCCGGTCTCTGGCTGGGGATTGTTTTTACCCCCACCAGCTTGGGTTCCGGTACCCTGATGCTGACTCCTCACCCGGTGCTCTAATTTGGGTTCTTGGGTCCCTTCAGTCTTCCCCCTCTGGGTCTTTCTCTTTCTTTCTCCTCTCTCTCTCTCCAGGGCTGCTGTTTCCTTCTCTCTCCTCTCCAACTCACTTTCTGCGTCTGAACTTGTCCTCTGCAGCTGACTGACCCTGATCTAAGTTGGTGCCCTCCTTATATATCCCTCTATGTGTGAGCTCAGGTGACCAGCACCCAATGAGCTCCTATCACTACCCAGACTGCTCCCCCTATCTGCCCCTACACTACATGGGATGTACCACCCCCCTCCCACTCCAGCCAGGAACAGGCTCGGTTGTACCTGCACATTTCTAAGTGGGAGTACCGTCGGCCTGCCCCTCTGGAATGGGATGTATGTAGTGCATGCAGTCTATCTGAGCTCAGTTCCACACTCCTTCCTTACCCGGGAGTGGAATATCACACCTCTGGATTGAGGTGCAATACCCCTGTAGCAGCCGAATCCTCAGGGTGCTACATTCCCCCCTGGTAAATCACAGCACGTCCTCGGGCTGTAAGACATAAAACACCAAAACATACAAAATTTTTCATATAAACATAATAAAACATATAAAACATTATATATATAACATATCTTATCAGATAAAACTTTCTCGTAGACTTCTCTTGTCTCTGGTTCCTCCTCCGGACACTGTGCAACGTGTGTCCGGGAAAAGTGCGACAGTCTCTTAGAAAATCTGGTTTTCTATAAAACCGGTAGGGGGCGCTTTAGGACGCGCAACTATATACAGGGAAGTTGGAAGTTGGCCGCTCTCAGTCCTCGGCCAGGTAGAGGGAAGGGAATGGCTGCTCACAGTCCTCAGCCTGTAGGATGAAGGGGTTAACGGGTAAACAGTTCACTGGTCCCCACGGGGACTATTTTAGCAGCAGCAACAGTTCCAGTTTCAGTTCCTTTATACCCCGATTGGGTAACTATTTACATCACTTCTTGGCCGCACTCAACGGCGTCTTCCTCCTGCTCTTTCTTGATATGGTGTTGCTTCAGACCCGTCCGGGTCCTCTGGCTCCTCCTCTCCGTACCGCAACTCCTCCTCCGTCAAGCGGTGTACGTGGAGGGCGTAAGGTCCTTTGGCACACTTGTGCCGGGTGAAAGTGACCTCATCTCCGACGTAGAGGTCACGGCCTTTGTGACCTTCCGGCAGGTGGGACTCGACGTCTCTGCGGGTCACAAAAACGTCACCGCGGTTGTTACGGTCCCGAATAAAGCCCCACCCATGCTGCGGGTTGAACTTTATCACTGTCCCGATGGTGCGGGGACAATGCGCTGCACGGGGGTTCCTCCTAGTCCGGCTCTTCTGCTCCGCGCTCCGGATTTGGGCCTGTTGTTCTCTGGCCCGCCTCTCCTCCCGTTCTCTCGTAAACTCTGCTAGCTGCTGACGACAACACTCAGTCCGCTCAGCGGCGACTGCCCGAGTTTCCTGAGTGAACCCCATTAGATCTTCTCCGGTGGGGTCCCACTCAAACTGTGCGTCTTCCAAAGGAGGCGAGACCCGAGTCACGGGCTTCGGAGCCGGGATCAGGGGCTCACACAAGGGCCCTCGTCTCTGTTGCCTCCCCAGCTCATGGTATCCTTCGGGCCAGATGAAGGGCTGCCCGTCCGGCCATGTGAGCTGGCTGAAGAGGTCCTCCCCCAGGTGTGGCACCCTTGGTATTGCGGGCGCGGGCGCGGTGGTGATGGCGCCCGGGTTGCCCAGGCCTTGCGGCCAGGCCTGGGGCACCTGGAGGGTGAAGGGCACCGTTAGGACGGCGGCGCCCTGGGCTACCTGGCCTTGCGGCCAGGCCGGAGGCTCCGCGGAGGTAGGGGGCGCTGTTGGTGGTGCGGCGCCCGGGGGTACTAGGCCTTGCGACCAGGCTGGTGGTAATTCCTGCTTTGTCACGCTCCGGGTCGGTGCGTGTGACGTCACAGGGGTCGCGGCGGCGGCTTCCGGTCGGGGCCTAGTCCATGGCGGTGACCTGGCGGCTACGGGCACAGCAGGGGGACTTTCGGGCTCTGCGACGGGGAGCTGGGGCAGGTAAGCGGTGTCACGGCTTGGGGTATAGGCGTCCCCTTTACCTGCCTCCATGCGTTCGGCTCCCTCCTCGGCGCCGTCTCCGGCCTTGGGTCCTCCCGCGCCATCCTCAGAGGCGGTCTGCTTCCTCTTCCAGGGTAGCGTGCTCCGTTGACTGGTCTCTGGTTGCTGGGCCATCTCCCGGCTCCACTCCGCCAGTATCTCGCGCTGTACCCGGGCCATCCTCCTTGCGAGGCCCTCCAGGGCAGTTTGTGCACACTCCCGGTCTCGGGGGAGCTGCGCTAGGATCTCCGCTAGACCTAGCGGGGTTGTGGACTCTAGCAGGCTCCTGACCATCGGGTCGGTGCTGCTCTGCTCGGCTTCCGGCAGGCTCCTGGCCAGCGGGCCGGTGCTGCTCTGCCCTCCTTCCTCGGTCTCTAGCAGACTCCTGGCCAGCGGGCCGGTGCTGTTCTGCTTTCTCTCCATCTCCGGGTGAGCTCCTCCGCTACTCCTTGTTAGACCTCTTGCCTCCGGGTGCGCTCGCTCCAGACCGCTCCAAGCGACACCCATCTTTTCTCTTCTCTTTCGTCTCCTCCCACTTCGAGGGCGGTCCCGGGGCAACTCGGTGACTGTCAGCTCCAGGGGGAGTTCTTTCACGCTGACAGACACCTCCAGCATCACAGTCTCTGTTGGTGGGGGCGGTTTCCACTTTTGGCGCCATTTTCTGTCCTGGCCCACGATGGGAGGTGGCCTCCTGCCCTCCTTTGGCACGCCCATAATGGCGTCCGCTGCTCTTCCAAGGCGGGAAATCTGCGGTTTTGGCGGGAATCGCTTCCCAGTGGCGGGAAACTCGGCAGATGGCGGGAACAAGCTGGAAATGGCGGACAATCGGCGGGAAACGACTGGTGATGGAGTCCGATGGCGTGGACCCTCCGGAACCGGCGGGAGACTTCTTTCTGAGGTAAACTTGCACTTTTCTTCAGGCACGCAGTACCCGGGTGTTGCGGGCACGTAATCCTACCGACTACGCCAAAGTTGACGCGCCCCCTGGGACATATTCCTTTTTGAGGGGAATACCCGGCACCGGATCAGATGGGGGGTTGTAGTCTCCGAGCGGCTGTGACCCGGCCCCGTGCCCAGGGCGTCAAGCTCAGTGTTATGTGGCAGCTTTACAGATGTTACTAAAGTTCTTTTGTGTCGACTACGCCACCCGTTGTGATGCGGTCACTGTGGCCGCCGCTGCAGCAGGGTCCGCTGAGGCTGATGGTGGATGCGCAGCTTGGTGGGATAACCCCCAACGGGAGGGGTATAGCCTCAGAGGGGACAGGCGCAGAGGATGGGGGTTGTGGTGGTGCGGTGCAGACGGCAGTGAAGACAGAGTCGGGTTGTGCAGTTAAGGGTGTTTACTTACTGCAGATGTTGTACTGGTCACTCCAGCTGCTAGTGACCACCCGAGCCGTGCTGCGTCCACCAGGTCCTGGATCCAGCCAACCCCCAAACAAGTCCGGAGCGTGGCCCTGAGCTCTCCCTCTGTCCTTTCTTCAGCCGTCCCCACCAGTGATTCACCTAGGTCCAGCTCCCTCGGGCCTTCTGTTGGGACACCCTTGGCCCTGGGTTCCCTGACCCTTCATGTGGTGTGCCTTCGGGGTGAATATGGTGGGTGACCGTGGCAAACGCTGCCCACGATCTCCGGTCTCTGGCTGGGGATTGTTTTTACCCCCACCAGCTTGGGTTCCGGTACCCTGATGCTGACTCCTCACCCGGTGCTCTAATTTGGGTTCTTGGGTCCCTTCAGTCTTCCCCCTCTGGGTCTTTCTCTTTCTTTCTCCTCTCTCTCTCTCCAGGGCTGCTGTTTCCTTCTCTCTCCTCTCCAACTCACTTTCTGCGTCTGAACTTGTCCTCTGCAGCTGACTGACCCTGATCTAAGTTGGTGCCCTCCTTATATATCCCTCTATGTGTGAGCTCAGGTGACCAGCACCCAATGAGCTCCTATCACTACCCAGACTGCTCCCCCTATCTGCCCCTACACTACATGGGATGTACCACCCCCCTCCCACTCCAGCCAGGAACAGGCTCGGTTGTACCTGCACATTTCTAAGTGGGAGTACCGTCGGCCTGCCCCTCTGGAATGGGATGTATGTAGTGCATGCAGTCTATCTGAGCTCAGTTCCACACTCCTTCCTTACCCGGGAGTGGAATATCACACCTCTGGGTTGAGGTGCAATACCCCTGTAGCAGCCGAATCCTCAGGGTGCTACATTAGCATCTGCTTTGTTTTGTTGTAATGCAAGCGCATGTATGTAGTAGCGGCTAGGCCTGAGGTGGTCAGCGTTTTGGCGCATATCCTACCACCTCTGAGGATTGCTGGATGTTTTCCTGCTACTATCCAAGTTCTATGACTCCCGTTAAAACAAAGCTTCAGGTGATAAATGATGGATGAGGTAGTGGCAAAGGAGAAAGAGCAGGAGGAACAGGGACCATTCACATCAATATCAGGCCAGTCAACCAGATATGTCTTGTAGGATATGTTTCTGTAACAAAAGGAGCGGTTCGGCTACACAGTTATAGGGCATACAGTGAGTGCAATGCCTACCAAAAATTTCGAGCCACTCCAATGCCCCTTGGAAATGACATGGAAGTCAGAGGGCGTTAACTAAACCTTTTTTTCCATTTATAGCAGCTGGGTCTCCCGTGCACTGTTGGCCTAAGCAGTGAATGGAAGGCTTTCCAAAAATTATGAGGAACTGCAATGCCCCTTACAAGAGCCATGTGTGGCACCCCAGGGGTCTGGTCACCACAGTAATAGAGATATTACGTCGGAGAGCAAGTGGGAGGTTTCCTGGTCAGGATCCCTTAAACATGCAGCATCCTCCTGCCCCAATCCTGGGAGGGGAGAATTCTGCCCTTATAAACTGGATCTGGGGCGGGGTTGAGTGAGTCAGAGAACAGTCAGAGTCAGAGTGAGAGCAAGGGAAAGTAACAGCAAGGAGCTCTGTAGGAGCTAGGAGCTAAAGACCAGGGGCGGGAAGCTGAGCAGAGCTTTCCCTCGCAGAAGACAATAGGAACCGGACACAGGAGTCCGAAGCTGTGAGGACTTATATATCCAGCAGCAGAAACCAGCCGGCAGGGGATTTCAGGTCCTCTGGCCATAGAAGCCCGGAGGCTCAGTCACAAGCAAGGGACCAGCACCGCCGTCGTGGAGCGGAGGCTAACAGAAGGCCCCAAGTCATCAGCCATACGGGTGAGCACTACACGGTACACTCAGGGACGTGGGCTACTTCTACCCGCTTACAGCAAGGTAGCCAGGAAGAGTGCAGACAGACGGGGAGGCCTACAACTCCACCTGGCCAGGGGAACTCCTGCTTGCTCACAGACTGACCAGGCCTCTTATGCTAGCCAGTACTCCCGGGAGGGTCTACCTTATAATCATCAGTAAAGACCCTGAACTGCACTGCAAAGACTCTGAGTCATTCCTGCTGCACCATCACCCCCATCATCCACACTCACTGCCCTGAGGCTATACTCCTCCCGAGGGGAGTTATCCCATTCTATGCTGCGCACACAACACCAGCCTCAGCGGTCTGCCTCGCAGCGGTGGTACTCCCTGACCGCAATCCACGGGTGGCGCAGTCGGACAATTAACCTCAAAACCTAAGAAAGACTGCCACTGGTTTGACCAGCCTGAGCCACGGGACCGGGTCACCGCCACGGAGACTATGGACCCCAGAGACCCGGCACCGGGTATCCCACACACGTGTACACACGGCCCAGGGGGCGCGTCACATGCAGTACAGCATATTACAAACATAAGTCCCATTATTGGGGAGTGGGTGTCCCATAGTATTTGCTTATGCTTTCCCAGCAAAAGCTGCCAAAATTTAGGACGGAGCAACTTGCAATGCCCCTTACAAGAGCCATGCAGTACAGCATATTACAAACATAAGTCCCATTATTGGGGAGTGGGTGTCCCATTGTATTTGCTTATGCCTTGCAAGCAAAAGCTGCCAAAAATAAGGACGGAGGAACTTGCAATGCTGGCACCCTGGTGGTATAGTGGTGGTGGAGGCTGAGGATAAGGAGAAGAAGATTAAACAGCCGAAACGAGGAAGCGTATACCCATGTGTGGGTGTGAAGCGGTGCATGTGAATACACCTCCCGAAATAACACAGTGGATTTGACTTTATGTTACTCTGCTGTTATTTGGTGGTGATGAGAAGTCTGGCCCAATCCAGCCCTTGTTCATTTTGATAAGGGTCAGCTTGTCAGCATTGTCAGTTGACAGGCGAGTGCGCTTATCAGTTATAATTCCCCCAGCGGCACTAAAAACACGCTCCGATAACACGCTAGAGGCAGGGCAGGCCAGGACCTCCAAGGCGTACAGAGCGAGTTCATTCCAAGTGTCCAGCTTGGATACCCAATAATTAAAAGGCACAGAGGAATCACGGAGGACGCTGGTATGATCGGCAAGGTACTCCCTCACCATCTTTTGAAACTTTCCACTCCTTGTGAGAGTATCCCGCGCCTCAGGGCCTGTAAGCTGGGCGGGTGTCAGAAAACTGTCCCAGAACGTTGACAGTGTTCCCCTGCCTCTGCTGGATTGGATCTCTCTCGCCTGTACGCCTTGGTTGGGCAACGAACTGTGACCTCTGCCGCTAGCGTGTTCAGATGGGAATTTTTTTAAGAGTTCTGCAGCAAGGGCCTTCTGGTATTGCCCCATTTTTGTAGACCTCTCCACCTCAGGAATAAGAGAGTGAAAGTTCTCCTTGTAGCTGGGGTCTACAAGTGTCACCAACCAGTAATGACTGTCACCCAACATTTTGACAACGCGAGGGTCACGGTTAAGGCAGCGTAACATAAAGTCAGCCATGCGTGCCAGACTGGTAACGGGCAAGATTTCCGTGTCCTCACCAAGATGACAACTGACCATGCTCTCCTCCTCCTCCTCCTCTTCCTCCTCCCCCCTGTCCTCAGGCCACCCACGCTGAACTGACGGTATGACACTTGTACAGGTACTACCGTCTACAACGCATGATAGCAGCTCCTGTTCTTCCTCCTCCTCCACCTCTCCCTCATTGTCCCCCAATGCACGTTGGGATGAGATGAGGCTGGGCTGTGTGTAATCGCCCGCTACGGCTTCTTGATCCATCTCATCATACTCTGGCTGCAATGCCTCCTCTTTAATTCTCTGCAGAGAGCGTTGCAAAAGACAGACAAGTGGGATGCTGACACTAATGATGGCGTCATCGCCACTCACCATCTTGGTGGCCTCCTCAAAGTTTGTCAGGATGGTACATATGTCAGACATCCAGGTCCACTCCTGAGGTCTTATGTGTGGAGTCTGACCTGAATATCGACGGCCTTGTTGCAGCTGGTACTCCACAACTGCTCTCTTCTGCTCACAAATCCTTTGCAACATGTGGAGGGTAGAGTTCCAACGTGTGGGGACATCACACACCAGTCGGTGTGCCGGAAGCTGCAAACGCTGCTGCAACACAGCAAGGGCGGCGGAAGCTGTAGCCGATTTGCGAAAATGAGCTGACAGGCGGCGTACTTTCACGAGCAGATCTGGCAACTTGGGGTACGATTTAAGAAACCGCTGAACCACGAGGTTAAGCACATGAGCCAGGCATGGTACGTGTGTGATCTCACCTCGCCTCAGAGCCGCCACCAGGTTACGGCCATTGTCACACACGACCATGCCGGGATGTAGGTTCAGCGGTCTCAGCCACAGATTTGCCTGCTCTTTCACAGCTGTCCACAACTCACAAGCAGTGTGAGGTTTATCACCTAAGCTTATGAGTTTCAGCACAGCCTGTTGCCGCTTGGCAGAGGCAGTACTGCAATGCTTACAACTTGTAACTGATGTGGTGATATCTGAGATGGAGGCTGAACATGAGGAGAAGGAGGAGGAGGAGGATGCGCAGGAGCTGTACACTGTGGGGGCAACTCTGACTGACATAGGGCCCGCAATCCTCGGTGTGGGGAGAATGTGTTCGGTCCCAAGGTCCGACTGGGTCCCGGCTTCCACTATGTTTACCCAGTGTGCCGTCAGAGAGATGTACCATCCCTGGCCACAAGCACTTGTCCACGTGTCCGTTGTCAGGTGGACTCTTCCAGTAACTGCGTTGTTGAGGGCACGGCAGATGCTTTAGGACACGTGCTTGTGTAGTGCGGGGATGGCACACCGGGCAAAATAGTGTCGGCTGGGGACCGAGTACCGAGGGACGGCCACCGCCATAAGATTGCGGAAGGATTCCGTCTCCACCAGCCTAAAAGGCAGCATTTCCAATGCAAGCAGTCGTGAAATGTGCGAATTTAGGACTGTGGCCTGTGGGGCGTTAGCTGCGAAGTCTGAAGCTATTGAGCGATTAAAGTGCCTGTTAAAACCGCAGCAGGAATTTGAGAAACGTCTAATGGACATGGTGCTGGAACTGCAGGAGCGGTGGGCACCGTATAGAATGGCGGCAGTAGACCATTCCGTGAACTCTCTGGGGGCGCCATTGTTGTCCCAGAGTGCCCGGGGAGGTGGTAAGAGCTGTTGTGAACTGAGTCCTAAGACTATTGTTGATTTTTCTTGTAAAAATTCCCCTGCCGGTGTGGTTGTTAAAAAGGGGGCGGGGTCTAAAAAAGGGGCGGTTGTTCAAAACAGCGTGGAGTATAGAAAATTCAAAAAATTTACTGGCGGTGGGTTGGTACCGCCTAAAAATGACAATGTGACCGTTGATAATGGAGTAGCTCCAGTAGAAGGGGGTGACGTCAAGGTGGGAGGTGACTTGTTGGTCCACGACACCATAGGGAGTGACGCAGACCCCACAACTGACGGTGACACTACAAAAGTAGAAAGAGAGTTCAGTCAGGAGGAGCTAGACAAGGGGAGAGAGTCCCTCTCTCGTCGTAGACGGCGCAAGGGCCACAAAAAGGTTGCTCCTGTAGTCTTTGCTGCAAATAAAGAAAATGTAGTTCTGTGTGCCTTTGTTTAAAGTGTGGATCCTCCTTTAGAAGCAGAAGAGGAGTTGACGTTGCCAATAGCAACCTCCGGTACAGTACTGAGTCAGAAGGATCTGACAGCCCTGAAAGAGGAGGCGGCCAGTCCTGACCAAGAGCTGGAGCCTATCAGGTTGCAGTATCAGAGTGACGTGCAGCAACTAAGGGAAAACCTGGGAAACGTGTCCTCAGACCAGCGGAGCCTGGAGTCTGAACAGCAGAAAATATACCAGTTTGTGAGGAACTTACAGTGAGACCTGGAGGGAAGCAACGAGGAAATTAATCATTGGAAGGAAATGTTCCAGGAAATTAAGGAGGACCGCCGCAAAACCAAGGAGGAGGTTTTTCAATTGGAGATTGACAAAGCGGAGTGTAAAGATGAGTTGTGCGAGGTGAAAGGTCGCTTCTCTCTGGTACAGTTAGAGCTGTCTGCCCTCAAGGAGGCGCTGCAGGATGAAGTTTCTGGGCGTGAACAAAACCTAGAACGACTGCGCGAACAGTTCAACCGGGAGCTGTGTGACTCCAAGAAGGAATATGGTGAACTCATGAGGGAGATGCAGCAATTCCAGGACCAAGTAAAGCCTCTAATGCAGGAGAAGGAGCGGCTGGTGGATTCTCTGTACCAGCGAGACCGGGAGCTATCCGCCCTGAAAGAGGCAATAAAAGATGAAGTGTCTGGACACGATCGTGAGGCAGAAAAGAGGCATGAAAAGTTCAATAGGGAACTGCAACAAATCAAGAGAGACTATGAGGATCTCCTCAAGGTTAAGGAAAAACTAGAGGATGATAAAACTGAGGCAGAGCACATGCGCCAAGTGGTTGAGACCACTCTGCAGGACACCCGTGATGAAAATGGTGATCTGCGCAGAAAAAACCCTAGGTCTGGAAGCTCAGGTGAAGGAGCTGCAGACATTCTATGTTAATTTCCAGAGGGCAGAGACGTGCCTTAAGGAAAGAGTCAGCAAGATGGAAGCTGAGTGGAAAAAGTTGGAGTTTATCAGAGAAGCCACAGACCAGGGCCAAGAGTTGGCCACTGGAGATGGGAGGTATGAAACAGATGCCTTCTCGAATAATGCGAGCTCGGACGATTCGGTGGATGTGAGTGCCGAGATCAAGGAGCTCCTACAAGCCCATTTGAAGCAAGAGAAGCTTGAGAGACGGGCTGCTGAGAGGCGAATAGCAGAGCTAGCGGAAGACGTTTTCAAGCTCAAAGGTCGCCTGGCAAAGTATCACTCAGTGAACGAGGCCTCCTTGGAGAAGGAGAAGGATCAAAAAGTTGCACTCACTCCCTTATACCATGAAAAGGTGGACCTGAGGAGAGCTAAGAGAGTCGTAACAGAAGATAAAGGTGAAATGAAAGAGGTCAAGACGAAAATTTGTGAATTTGTAGCTGTGAGTCAGCTAAGGGGAAGCATACAGGGTGAAGAAGCTGAAAGTCAGTTGCCCCTGAAACCTGAGCTAGATGACCTTTTGAAGACCACTGGTGAGACAGAAACCTTTCAGTACAAGTGCCTCATAGATGTACCCGAGGATTTGAAAGAAGAATGCGCCAGTGAGTCCGTACATGACAAGTTTAAGAAGGCCGTGGGTGCCTGTAAGGTGTACTTGACCTCAGAAGCTAAACAGCTGGTGGTCCTATCCATGACCGAAGTTACAGTGAAGAGGGTGGCTATCCTAAGTGACATGCACTGGCGATGTATTCGCACGAAGCGGGTTCTCTGGTTGAAGACGGAACAAGCCGTTAGACAACTGGAGCTTATGAGAAAAGCTCACAGTCTGCAGGAAGAGGTCATCCGGGTGCCTCATGGTCTGGTGAGAAAGCTCCTTGGGAGAAATGGTCGAGCCATGCAGATGATGGTCAAGAAGTTGGGTGTGGTGAAAGTAAGCAGTCCACGTGATCATCAGGACTGGATACCAGACGAAGACGGCATGGTGTCATTCTCCACTGTAGGAACGGAAGAAAGTCTTGCATATATGAGCATGCTGATAGAGTACCGAGTGACCTACCTGCGAGAGGTAGAACAGTTGAATCTCGCTAGACTGTGAGTGGATAGACAGCAACATCTGAGCAGCAGAAGAGGGCAGCCGTCTAGAAATTGTGAGACCAGACAGAGGAAGGGCCCCCTAAATAACAGAACAGCTATAGCTGGAGTTAGGGACCTTTCAAGATGTCCTGAGAGTAGTGGGCGTGGGTTTAGAGGTAGTGAGACCTCCAGTAACTCAGGTTTGAGAGGCCCATACAAACGACCCAAGAGAGTACAGGACAGTACGGAGTCTAACCGGACCTTAGATACCAGGGCATGTGAGTCACACTGCTGTATGACTAACCGCTGGGAGCGGGGGAGACCTGACAAGGTTACGACTGACCGCTGGGAGCGGGGGAGACCTGACAAGGTTACGACTGACCGCTAGGAGCAGGGAAGCTCTGACAAGGTTACGACCCGGAAAGGTGACCTGACGAAGTCAGTGACATTGACAGATGGTAGGTCCCTAAGGAATGGGCTAATGTCAAAGACTAATGTTCCAGGGGCTGGACAATGCAAATGGCAAGTACATGGTCTCGGTGTGAACTGTGGGTTATAGTGGTTTGTGTATGTTATGTGTTCAACCCCACAAGTTTGAACAGAGGGGGGGGGAGGATATGTAATGCAGCGCCTTGCTGTCACGCTGTCTCGGCGTTCAGGAGGTCAGGAGCCTATGCTGACCCTACACTGAGGCCCTGCCTAATCCCTCTACCTGGAGGTACTGTTGATGGTACAGAGGTCCAGGCCGCCAGCGTAAACCTACCTCCTGAGAATCGCTGAACCTCAGTAATCTAGTCCTGAGAAGGACCCCAATCACAACAATTGGGGACAGGTCCGTAAATGCAAAACACAGTACAAGACGAACGAGACAGTACAAGGGGCAAACCAAAAACCACCTCGCATACAAAAACTTACACCACTACAACGGAGGGAACACCAACGGGTAAGGGGATAAAGAATAAAGCGAGGAAGGGAAAAAAACACACCGAGTACACTTCGCTCCAAACTCCACAATACCACGTATCGCTCTGATAGTCTGCATGAGAAGCTTTCACCGACAACTACCCTATCAGAACGGCAGGTATTTGAAGGAGTCCCAATACTGCAGAATTAACTGCAGCTGGGCGAGGCTGGGCCTCGTCTAGCACAGAGAGAGAGAATTAACTCCCTCCCTGCCGAAAAACACCAAGCACCAAAAACTCAGCTGCGAGAGGTCAGACTGTGTAATCGCGACGATCTTCGTGGCGACACACCCGTGACAGTACCCCCCCTTCTACGAGGGGCCTCCGGACCCTCAGGGCCAGGTTTATCCGGGTGAGTCGTGTGGAAGGCCCGAATTAATCGGTCTGCGTTAATATCCGACGCAGGAACCCACATCCTCTCCTCAGGACCATACCCCTTCCAATGAACCAGGTACTGAAGGGACCGGCGATTAAAACGTGAATCGATGACTTTCGATACCTGAAACTCCAAGTTACCATTGACCACCACAGGAGGAGGAGGTAAAGGTGACGGTATCACCGGCGCCACATACCTTTTAAGCAAAGATCTGTGGAACACGTTGTGAATTTTAAAAGTAGAGGGGAGGTCAAGACGAAATGCCACCGGATTAATTATAGAGCAGATCCTATACGGCCCGATGAACCTGGGACCCAGTTTCCAGGAGGGAACCTTAAGTTTTATATTCTTGGTAGACAACCATACCCGATCGTTCACACTTAGGTCCGGACCAGACACTCTCTTCCTATCAGCCATACGTTTGTATCGGTTCCCCATAGTACTTAGATTATACAGCACCCCTTTCCATATCGAAGCGAGTGATGACGAAAATCGTTCCTCCTCAGGAACCCCCGAAGAGCCCCCCCTATTGAAAGTACAAAACTGGGGGTGAAAACCATATGCCCCAAAAAAAGGGGACTTACCAGTGGACTCACTCCGCCTATTATTAAGAGCAAACTCCGCCAGAGGTAAGAAAGAAGCCCAGTCCTCCTGGTTCTCTGACACAAAACACCGGAGATATGTCTCCAAACTCTGGTTCAGACGTTCCGTCTGACCATTGGTCTGAGGATGAAAAGCCAAAGAAAATGATAAATGCATCCCCCGCCGTGTACAAAATGCCCTCCAGAATTTGGACACAAACTGAGACCCCCGATCTGACACCACATCAGAGGGTACACCGTGAAGCCTTACAATCTCCCCAATGAACACCTGCGCAAGAGTTTTAGCATTAGGAAGAGCAGGAAGAGCGATAAAATGTGCCATCTTGCTGAATCTGTCCACTACAACGAGTATGACCGTTTTACCCGAAGATGGCGGGAGATCCGTAATAAAGTCCATAGACAGATGAGTCCAAGGACGCTCCGGGATCTTCAAAGGTAAGAGAGCCCCAGACGGACGGGTACGTGGGGTCTTAGGGCGCGCACAAACCCCACAGGACGCAACAAAAGTTCCCACCTCCCTGTGTAAATTAGGCCACCAAAACCGACGCGAAAGGAGATCCACAGTTGCTTTACTCCCTGGGTGTCCTGCCAAAGCTGAGTTATGGTGTGCCTCGATCACCTTTTGTCGCAACTGAACTGGAAGAAACAGTCTCCCAGGAGGTCCAACAGGGGCGTCCCCCTGAGCCTCCAATACTTCCTCCTCAAGCTCAGAGCATACTGCCGACACCACCACCCCCTCCTGAAGGATAGGAACCGGGTCATCCGTATTCCCGGCCCCAGGGAAACTACGAGATAAGGCATCCGCCTTTACATTTTTTGATCCAGGACGATATGTGACGACAAAATTAAACCTGGTAAAAAACAATGACCACCTAGCTTGTCTGGGATTCAGACGTTTTGCGGACTCCAGATATAGCAGGTTCTTGTGATCGGTGATGACGGTGACCAGATGGATAGCCCCCTCCAGAAAATGGCGCCACTCCTCAAAAGCTAACTTAATGGCCAAGAGTTCCCTATTGCCGACATCGTAATTCCTCTCAGCGGACGACAATTTTTTAGAGAAAAAAGCGCACGGACGCCATTTACCAGGAGACGAACCTTGTGATAATACTGCCCCTACCCCTACCTCAGAAGCGTCTACCTCTACAATGAATGGCTGTGATGCATCAGGTTGAATGAGTATGGGTGCCGAGGCAAAACATTTTTTCAAGGAGGAGAAAGCTTGACAAGCCTTGTCAGACCACCTAGAAAAATCCGTCCCTTTTTTTGTCATGTCTGTGAGAGGTTTAACCATGGACGAGAAATTACGAATGAATTTCCGGTAATAATTAGCAAACCCCAGAAAACGCTGTAGTGCCTTAAGATTCTCTGGCAGATCCCACTCAAGAACTGCCCGCACTTTCCCAGGGTCCATACGAAAACCAGACGCTGACACCAGGAAGCCTAGAAACTGGAGTTCCTGAACGGCGAACACACACTTTTCCTACTTGGCGTACAGTTTATTATCCCGCAAGACCTGTAACACCTGCCTAACAAGCTCCTGATGAGACACAAGATCAGGCGAGTAAATTAAGATGTCATCCAGATAAATAACAACAAACTGACCCACCAGGCAGCGAAAAATGTCATTAACAAAGTGTTGGAACACCGCCAGGGCATTAGTCAGACCAAATGGCATGACAAGGTTCTCATAATGTCCCTCCGGAGTGTTAAAAGCCGTCTTCCACTCATCCCCCTCCTTCATCCTAATCAGATTGTACGCCCCCCTGAGATCCAATTTAGAGAACCATTTGGCGCCCACGATCTGATTGAAGAGATCGGGGATAAGTGGGAGCGGATACGGATCTCGGACCGTAATCCGATTAAGTTCACGGAAATCCAGGCAAGGGCGTAGGCCTCCATCTTTCTTCTTCACAAAGAAGAACCCCGCGGCCACCGGGGAAGATGAAGATCTAATATGCCCCTTAGCCAGACTCTCTGAAATATAATCCTTCATGGCCTGCCTCTCCGGACCAGACAAATTATTCAACCTAGATTTAGGTAACTTGGCCCCAGGAAGCAGTTTTACCGAACAGTCATACACGCGATTGTTATGCACACGCCCGGGCTGAGCGGCGTGTGCGTGTGATTGTAGTGATTCCACTGGACCATGAACCGGAGAGTGCCTGGAGGGGCGTGACTAAGTATCTGGCCGATCCGACCAAGATGGCACGACGGCATACGACGCCAGTGCACCAGGGAGAAACCGGGCAGAGGGACCAGGTGCTACTCCAGGTCAAACTCCGGACACGGGTGTTGACCCACACAGGGATTACTGGATCAGGCTGGTTAGGCTGGCGCACAGACTGGAGGGTATAGGCAGGCACGACTGGTATGCAGGCAGGCGGGTAAAGGCAAGCGCAGCTAGAGTGCAGACAGGAAGGCACTAGCAGGTAGGAACACAGGCGGGATAGGACCCAGTACACACTGGGACTCAGGAACAATACAGGTAGAGGGGTACAGGCAAGCACAGCTAGAGTGCAGACAGGGAGGCACTAGCAGGTAGGAACACAGGCGGGATAGGACCCAGTACACACTGGGACTCAGGAACAGGCAGGTTAGGCTGGCACAGACTGGTGGATATAAGCAAACACGGCAGGTATGCAGATGGGTGGATACAGGCGAGTATGCAGGCAGGGAGGTACTGGCCGAAAGGACGGGCTGGAGCACAGAAAGGTTAAGACCCAGTACAGACTGGGTCACAGAACCGCAGATGCGGTAGACAACCACAGCAGAGAGGGAACGCCCGAAGCGGTGGGCAAGAACAGAGCAGGACGGGGCTGCAGGAGCAGCGAGCACAAGCAGGGCAGGACAGGACTGCCGGAGCAGCGGGCAGAAGCAGGGCAGGACAGGACTGCCGGAGCAGCGGGCAGAAGCAGGACAGGACTGCCGGAGCAGCGGGCAGAAGCAGGGCAGGACAGGACTGCCGGAGCAGCGGGCAGAAGCAGGGCAGGACAGGACTGCCGGAGCAGCGGGCAGAAGCAGGGCAGGACAGGACTGCCGGAGCAGCGGGCAGAAGCAGGGCAGGACAGGACTGCCGGAGCAGCGGGCAGAAGCAGGGCAGGACAGGACTGCCGGAGCAGCGGGCAGAAGCAGGGCAGACTAGAACCGCCGGAGCGGTGAGCAAAGGAGTCAGAGCAGGCTAGAACCGCCGGAGCGGTGAGCAAAGGAGTCAGAGCAGGCTAGAACCGCCGGAGCGGTGAGCAAAGGAGTCAGAGCAGGCAAGGCTGAGTAGGGGGGACAGGGCTCTGTTCACACGGAACAGACAGGAAGGGAAAGGCAGAGCCAGACACCCACAGGGTACTAGCAGAGAAGTAGCGAGTGGACCACAAACTCACAAACGGGAGTACAGAGACAACAAGCAGGAGTTAGGTACGAGTTCAGACTCTGCAGAAAAAGGAAGGGAACGGACATAGAGGCAAAACAGGTAAAGGATAGGAGAGAGTTCAGACTGGAACTGAGTGTACGGAGGAGACCGACACTGCAGCGGAATACAGGAGCGGGTCTGGGAATACGGCCCCCAGAGAGGCAGGACGAACAGGCAAGGAGCGTGTTCAGACAGGACAGACAAGATACAGGAGCGGGTCTAGGTAATCAGCCCCTAGAAGGCGGGAGGAACAGGCTAGGAGCGTGTTCAGACAGGTCAGACAAGATACAGGAACAGGTCTAGGTAATCGGCCCCTAGAAGGCAGGAGGAACAGGCTAGGAGCGTGTTCAGACAGGCCTGGAAATACAGCCTCCAGGATAGGCAGACAAGAGAACACAGAACGGGACCTGGCACCTTCAGAGTGCAAGCACACACTGAATGAAACACTATGCTCAGGCAGGGATAGATGGGAGCAGCTGAGCTATATACCAGGTGACAGACAGCAATAGGCTGAGGACGCACAAGGGGTGTGACCCACAGCAGGTACAAAAAGCAGGAAGTGATCGGGCGCCGCCCTTAAGCAGCAGAAACAGACACAAACAGACAGCATGGAGGGAAGCCAGAGAGACATTCTGGACAGGAGATCAAGTGCGCGCTCTTGCACAGTGGGAGATGGACCACTATGCAAGGACGCCGCCAGGTATGTTACAGCGATGAGGAGGTAGTTCCTGACACCCTCTTTCCGAGAACACATCCTCAAAGTCAGCCAGAAATGGGGGTAAGACCCTAGGAGCGACCGTACCGATGACCGTATTCATGCAGTTTTTTTTACAGAATTCACTCCATTGGCTTATCTCTCTAGATTGCCAATTAATAACCGGGTTATGCTTAGTTAACCAAGGAAGGCCCAACACAATAGGAGTGGGAAGACCCTCCAACACGTAACAAGGCAACAGTTCTTTATGTATCGCCCCCACTTGAAGATTTATGTTATGCACCGCTTGCGAAAAACTTCCCTGACCGAGAGGCCTGGCGTCGATCGAGAATATGGGGATGGGTTTAGCCAACACACTCAATCGCATACCTTGAACCCGAGCAAACCGAGCGTCCACCAGATTAGCCCCGGCCCCACTATCCAGAAGAACAGATAACCTCTCGGTTCTCGTACCCACCATCACCTCCGCCGGTACAAGAAACTGAGACGAACCTAGGGACGAAATACCTACTCCCAGATTGCCGTCCACCACGCAACCTGGGATCAATAGTTTTCCGACGACTCTTTACTCTGCAAAGGACGGGAAAGACACCCCCCAATAAAATGTCCCTTTCTCCCGCAGAAGAAACACCTTCCTGTCTTGTGGCGCACCGCCGGTCCCCTCCTCTGAAAGGATGTCCCTCCTAACTGCATAGGCTCCTCTGGACTGACCAGGGGAACCTCCATATAAGGGACTCTTGTAGAAGGTGGAGTCATCACAGGGGGTGGAGTTATCCCGCACCTCTCCCGAAGCCGTCTGTCAATGCGAATAGCAAGGGCCATAGCGGCTTCCAGCGACACGGGAGAGTCATACTGTGCCAACATATCCTTTAATTTGTCAGATAAACCTTGACAAAACTGGCTCCAAAGAGCCGGGTCATTCCACTGGGTGTCCGTGGCCCACCTTCGGAACTCTGAACAGAATTCCTCCGCTGGACGATCTCCCTGCTGGATCCTACGTAACTTAGATTCAGCAAGGGAGATCCGATCCGGGTCATCATATACAAGACCCAGAGCAGAGAAAAACCCATCCACTGACCGGAGAGCCGGAGAGCCCGGGGGAAGAGAGAACGCCCAAGATTGGGGGTCCCCTTGAAGGAGTGAGATAACTATTCCCACCCTTTGTTCTTCACTCCCCGATGACCGAGGCCGCAGCCGAAAGTACAACTTACATGCCTCCCGGAAAACAAAAAACTTGTCCCGCCCCCCCGTGAACCTGTCAGGGAGAGCTACTTTGGGTTCTGATCCGGCTTGCTCCAGGGGATACAAAACCTTGGACTTCACCAGCTCCAAGGACAAACTCTGCAACTGCCGCGCTATATTGGCTACTGGATCCATGGTGGCTGGAGAGAATCTTTTAGTGGGTCAGTGAAAATGTCACGCTGTCTCGGCGTTCAGGAGGTCAGGAGCCTATGCTGACCCTACACTGAGGCCCTGCCTAATCCCTCTACCTGGAGGTACTGTTGATGGTACAGAGGTCCAGGCCGCCAGCGTAAACCTACCTCCTGAGAATCCCTGAACCTCAGTAATCTAGTCCTGAGAAGGACCCCGATCACAACAATTGGGGACAGGTCCGTAAATGCAAAACACAGTACAAGACGAACGAGACAGTACAAGGGGCAAACCAAAAACCACCTCGCATACAAAAACTTACACCACTACAACAGAGGGAACACCAACGGGTAAGGGGATAAAGAATAAAGCGAGGAAGGGAAAAAACCACACCGAGTACACTTCGCTCCAAACTCCACAATACCACGTATCGCTCTGATAGTCTGCATGAGAAGCTTTCACCGACAACTACCCTATCAGAACGGCAGGTATTTGAAGGAGTCCCAATACTGCAGAATTAACTGCAGCTGGGCGAGGCTGGGCCTCGTCTAGCACAGAGAGAGAGAATTAACTCCCTCCCTGCCGAAAAACACCAAGCCCCAAAAACTCAGCTGCGAGAAGTCAGACTGTGTAATCGCGACGATCTTCGAGGCGACACACCCGTGACACTTGCTTGGCATTACTGTATGGTCCAGGGTATGTTTTGGCCGACCAGGTAACTCCCCCTCAGCTGACTGGTCACATGACTGTGACATCACACAGGTCCTTTTGCACACAGAAGGTCTGAACACATGACTGTGACATCAGCTAAGGTCCTGTCTGTGCATGTGTGTGTGTGCTACAGGATATATAAACCCTGATAGACTTGACACAGGTGTGTGTGTGTTAGGCGTGAAGCCTGTTCCCATGTGGGACACCGTGATACAGTGAAGCCTGGCAGCCTGAAAGGTCGAGGCTGGATCCTGTGTGTAGATGCCAGTGGCCTTGGGGGGAAAGCCGACTTGGAAGGCAAGAGTCCTCGAAGGCGAAAGCTGGATGTTGTGTGTGTGAAACATACCAGTAGCCTTGGACGGGACGACGGCTACAGACCCCCATCTGGGAAGCCGCAAAGCCACAGTGGTGGCGAACCAAAGGGACTGAAGCAGCTGTAACCCTTCAAAGGTAAAGACACTGCTTATTGTGGACATTTAAGTTAGTACCTTGCTGAAGGCTGTAACTTGGGCCAATTGGGCCTGTCTGCTACTTGAGAGACTCCCGGATGTTAAGTGTGTAAACATGCCGGTGATAAACTAAGATGGACTGTGTGATAAGCCATTTATGAAGAGTAATAAACGGCAGCATTGTGAAATACCGGAAAGACATTGCACGTGTGCTTAATTTACCCGGTGCAGCGAGTATCCCCCCAGTATGATGACTAGCGCTGCCTTACAGCCAATATTGTGCAAGAGAGACAGTGATAAGGCTGCTATCACAGTAATATGCAAGTGCAATAGTATTGATGCCACCAAACACTATGCTCTTTGGGGCTAATCCTAGGACATAATCGACACTATGAATAAGGATCACAAAATATAAGGTATATTACCTGGTAATTCGGTCGATCAAAGAGCCCTAGGAAGGCTGTGTATCTCCCAACACCCAGCCCCAGATCCCAAAAAATGGAGATAATACAGGTCTTGGAAAAATGGCAACTTTTTCAAACTGGACTTTTTTTTTCACTACTTAAATAAAAAAGAACCTGTACATGTTTGGTACCTGTAGACTTGTACTGACCTGAGGAATGACACTGGCAGGTCAGTTTTAGCATTTAGTGAACATAGTAAATAAATGAAAAAAAACAAAACAAAAAAAAAACGATTGTGGAATTACACTTTAATTGCAATTTCACCGCACTTGGAATTTTCTTTCCTATTTTCCAGTACACTATATAGTAAAATCAATGGTGTCATTCAAAAGTACAATTCGTCCCGCAAAAAACAAGCCTTCATACGATGGAAAAAATAAAAAAGTTATGGCTCTGGGAAGAAGGGGAGCAAAAAACAAAAGCGCAAAAATGAAAAATCGCAAGGTGGTGAAGGAATTTAAAAACATATTTCCATATTGGCTGATGGAGAAGCGGGATTATCCAGCAGCTTCAGTTCCTTTGGTAAAGTAACCCAAACAGGAGGATCTCCAGGATGGACGTAAGTGGCCACAGGTGAGATGTTTTACCAGTCTCTCCTTTCCTTCTCCTCTGTGGGTCTTGCTTTGGGGAATTTGGCTACGAGAGGTATTGCTGATCTCTTTTACAGATGACTCTTAACTATCTTTTAATGAGTAACCATCTTTTAAAGAGTACACTGCCTATCTCCACACTTTGCAACCAGTTAGTAGAACACAAACACATACAATTCTACAAAAACTTAAAGTGTAACCAACATTTTAATTTTTATTTCAGAAATCTACGTAAAAAATGGCAGTTGCTACTGATAAGAGTCTATCTCAATAATGTAACAATTAGAGATGAGCGAATCTTTCAAGGTTCGGTACGCTTTTGATCGGTGAACTTCCCGATGTTTGCCGAATGGTACAGCGAATGCTTCGTCGAAAATATCCGAATCCTATTGAATTCAATGGGAGGCAAAACCAAATGCATAGAAAACACTTTCAAAGGGGCTACAAGCTGCCCAAACAGCTCAAATTAGGGGCAGACACCAGTAAAAGTGGTATCAATTGACCCAGAGTACAAATAGTATAATTATTATTATTTATTATTATTATAGCACCACTTATTCCATGGAGCTTTACATGTGAAAAGGGGTATACATCGCAAACAACAAGTACAATAATCTTGAACAAAAAGGAGTCAGCGCCTGGTACAGGAGGAGAGAGGACCATGCCCATGAGGGCTCACAATCTACAAGGGATGAGTGAGGATACACTAGGTTAGGATAGAGCTGGTCATGCAGCGTTATTGTGGAGAAAGGATTACTGCAGATTGTATGCTTGTCGGAAGAGGTGGGTCTTCAGGTTCCTTTTGAAGGTTTCAAATGTACATGGGAGTCTGATATGTTGGGGTAGAGAGTTCCAAAGTAGGGGAGATGCACGGGAGAAATCTTATATGTGATTGTGGGAAGAGGAGATAAGAGGGGAGACGAGAAGAAGATCTTGTGAGGATTGGAGCTTGCGTGCAGGTAAGTACTGGGAGACTAGGTCACAGATGTATGCAGGAGACAGGTTTTGGATGGCTTTGTATGCTAAAGTTAAGGTTTTGAACTGGAGTCCCTGGGCAATAGGGAGCCAGTGCAGGGATTGACAGAGGAGAGAAGCCGGAGAATAGTGGGATGGATTAGTCGGGCAGCAGAGTTTAGGATAAATTAGAGGGGTGCAGGAGTGTTAGAAGGGAGGTCAAAGAGCAGGACACTGCAGTAGTCGAGGTGGGAGATGATGAGGGCATGCACTAGTGTTTTTGCGGGTGCATGGTTAAGGAATGTGGGGACCCGGGAAATATTTTTGAGCTTGAGTTGGCAGGAAGTGGAAAGGGCTTGGATCTCCGGTTTGAAGGAGAGATCAGAGTCAACATGCATTGAGCCCAAAAAAAAGAGAATGAACAGCACCTCCAAAAACATACGTTGATCTAATGCCTCTCGGCAAAAATATATAAAACTGAACATGAGGTTCTTAGTTTAACATTCTGATCAGACTGTATGAGGCCCACTGCCACGTCACAGCAAACCTCGTAGTGGGTCCTAACATTTCCTGCCTGAACGGGAGCGGAGTCGTGCACCAACCACTGCCACCGCGATGATGCACCAGCAGGGCGGGCGGCCTGGTGCCTCACAGCACCCATGCTGCAAGACCGAGTCCCCATGACTCCAGGCTGCGCCGCACCACGAGCACAAAGCCACAGCAACAATGGAAGACACACTACACGAGCACCACATGAAAGGAGCATTGTGACTCACCTTCCACAAGCTATCAAGTGAGAGCAAAAATAGGCTAGACCCTCTTTGCAGTCTCCTGCTAATTAAAATCGCCTGTGCCAAATGGGAGGAGTGCACATCCGAAAAAAAAGGACAGATCATGCATTGAGGCCAAGAAAAAGAGAATGGACAGCACCTCCAAAAACATACATTGATCTAATGCCTCTCGGGAAAAATATATAAAACTGAACATGAGGTTCTTAGTTTAACATTCTGATCAGACTTTGATGGATAGGTCAGTTGGCAGGGTTGAATGAGATGATGATTTTATCCATGTTAAGTTTTTAGAAATCTAGCAGAGAAGAAAGATGAAATAGCAGACAGGCATTGTAGGATTCTGTTTAGTAAGGAGGTGATATCAGGTCCAGAAAGGTAGATCTGTGTGTCATCAGTGTAGAGGTGATACTGAAAGCAGTGAGACTCTATGAGCTGTCTCAGGCCGAAGGTGTAAATGGAGAAGAGCAGGGGTCCTAGAACTAAACCTTGGGGGACACCGACAGATAGGGGGCAAGATGAGGAGGTGGTGTGTGAGTGGGAAACACTGAATGTCCTGTGTTGTAGATATGAGGAGATCCAAGATAGGGCCAAGGCTTTGATGGCAAGAGATGAGAGAGTCTGTAGTAAGATGGAATGAGCCACTGTGTCAAAGTCAGATGACAGGATCAGGAGGAGGAGGACAAAATAGCGTCGCTTGGATTTGGTGGTTAGTAGGTCATTGTTGACTCTAGTCAGGGCAGTTTCAGTGGAATAGTGCGGAAGCCCAATTGTAAGGGGTCAAAGAGGGAGCAGAAGGAGAGGTGGGAGGACAGTTCAAAATGGACGTGCTGTTTGAGGCATAGGAAAGAAGTGACATGGGCCGATAGCTAGCTACAGAGCACGGGTCAAGGGAGGGCTTTTGGAGGATGGGTGTGATCGAGGTATGCTTGAAGCATGAGGGGAAGACACCAGTTGTTAGTGACAGGTTGAAGAGGTGGGTTAGGGTTAGGATGAAGACTGTGGTAAGATTTGGAATGAGGTGGGACAGAATTGGGTCAAGTTCACAGGTAGTGAGATGTGATTTGGATAGTAATGTTGTTATGGCGGAAAAGCTGGTTTTGTAGGAGGAGAGTTTAATGAGGAGGAGGGGCTGTGGGGACTAGGCAAAAGCTGTGCCTTATGTTGTCAATCTTCTGCTTGAAGAATGAGGCAAAGTCTTCAGGTGAGATGAGAGGAGAGGGAGGGGGAGCTGGAAGACGGATTCTTCAGAAATGGCAGCCCAATTACACTTGTTTCCCTCCGCGTCACAACTCTCCAACTGCATAACTGACTGTGGAAAACCACAGATGTTGCGAGTCTGCAAAGCCGTTCACATATTCTATTTCATGAGCATCAGAGGTATGCTCCAGATAGGAGGAAAGCATCTGCCCCAATGCCCATTTTTTTTTTCAGTTGGATCCGGGGCCGGACGAAGTAGGGTCCAAGCAGAATCCAGACCCTAGTCACCAAACGTTAAACCCCGGGGGTGGAGGTGATCGTGATGAGACTCAGATACCTGAGGCGCACGCGGACAGTACTGTGCTGTCAGGGCAGAAAGAGGATGAGGGTGACTCTTAGTACGATGAGTTGGAGAACAGAGAGGATGACGACAAAGTTGTAGATCCCACTTGGTGTGAACCCAAAAGCACACAGCTGAGTAGCTCAGCAGAGTAGATGGAGGAGGAAGAAGACAAGGAGGTTACTTTGCAGCTTCCCACACAGACACGGAGTGATGCAACCATGACAAGTACTGCATCCTCAGCCAAAACTCTGGCTATGTTCAGCAGCGGTCGCGGTTCTGCAGTTCGCAGGGTCGGCAAGCGTTATCTGCCAACTTTGTAAAAAACGACTCAGTAGAGGCAAAAAAAATCCAATAATTTGACTACTACATGCATAAACCGGCACATGCGCTATCAACATGCAATGGTGCACCAGCCGAAAGGTATCCCCCTGGAACCAAGACTCTGGCAGGTGGGTTCAGCACCTGATTTGGGGTCACTGGCAATAAGGGATTTTTTCCCTCCATGTTCCTGTCCATGGCGATAGCTGTATCCTGCCGACTACGCCGAGTTGTAGACAGTATACCAAAGTGGTCGCTGCCAGAATACAGCGGGCTGAGGACAAAGAACACAACCAGGCAATTTGTTAAGGAACTACTTTTTACTAACAACGAAAACTGAGTTACCCCGACAATGCACGATAGAAACACAGTTAAGTTTCACACACACCTAGCAAGGGCTGGCTAGGACCCCTGCGGTGCACAACCAATAGGCCCAGTATGTTCTATAGCATACACCATAATTTGCCTAACCTGTGGTTCCGCCTAATGCGGTAACTGAGAGTTACTCAGAGCAAGGATGTAATTAGATGGGTGCAAGAGGCGCCCCTGCAGTGGTGCAACGCAGAGATTCACAAACTTAACAATTCTCTAAGATTACAATTCTGTTATGCTATCTGTACACAAGCTCACCCACTGAGGAGAGTATCTAGCTAAGGTTTACACAGCCTTATTAGCAAACAATGTTTCTTACTAAGAATTTATGTTTGGCAGAAAACTCTCTAAAGTATGCGTGCATGCTCCCACTGGGAACCCTGTGGTGGGGCCTGAGCTCAGGACTTACTGGCCGTGACCTGATCGCTGAAGTGGCTGTCTGATCGGACGCTGCCTGATCAGCTGTTAAGCTCGGAGGACGAGTGTTACGGATCCGGGTGGTGGAACCTCTGTGCTGCGGTGCAAGGAGGGGCCAGAGGGGCGTGACTAAGTATCAACTCGGTCCGACCAAGGTCGCATGACGGCTCAGTCGACTCCGTGAACCAGGGAGGAACCGAGCAGAGGGACCAGGTGCCACTCTGAGACCGACCTTGTATGAGAGCAGGTGACTCCCACAGGTCAGAAGGTAGGAACTGACTGATACAGCGGATGAGCTTCGGCTGGCAGGCTGAAGGGTGGTCTGGGTAGACAAGCAGGCGGATTAGGCAGATAGTCAGGGGAGTGTTCCGGGTAGGCAAGCTGGTGGCACAACAGGTAGCTGGCAGGTGCTTCCAGGTAAGCAGGCTGGCAGGCACGGCAGGTAACAGGCAGGTGCTTCCAGGTAAGTGGGCTGGCAGGCACGGCAGGTAACAGGCAAGTGCTTCCAGGTAAGCGGGCTGGCAGGCACGGCAGGTAACAGGCAGGTGCTTCCAGGTAAGCTGGCTGGCAGGCACGGCAGGTAACAGGCAGGTGCTTCCAGGTAAGCGGGCTGGCAGGTACGGCAGGTAACAGGCAGGTTCTTCCAGGTAAGCAGGCGGGCAGCGCCCATAGACAGTCTGGCGGAGTGAAGTGTAGACAGACTGTCGGGCAGAAAAGTAGTCAGACTGGCAGGCTGGACTTAAGAACAGACTGGCGGACAGGACTGACTTGCAGACCACCTGAGGGCTGAAGCAAAGTAAGAATCACAAAGCAACAACCTTGCACGGGCACCTCCATATTGGAGGAGGTGCCTTTTATAGGGGAAGTCCTCCAACCATTGGCCAGGGACTTTTTGGGACAGCGCGTGCGGCCCCTTTAAGAGGGAGGGAGCGCGCGCGCCCTAAGCACAGAGCCGGGGAAGCTGCGTGCACCAGCAGCAGCTGCAGGGAGGCCAGAAGACGCCGGAGCAGGACCGCGGCGGTAAGGGGGACGGCATCTCTGCCGGGCAGGAGGCAGAGACGCCTATGCTACAACGAGGAGTGAATCCTGGACTTGTCACCTGGAGAGCAGTTTTAACCTGATAGGCTAGCAGAAGGTCATTCCTGTCACAGCAGATGCCTTGGGGGAAATCTAAGTCTGCATACAACCATAGTCGTCCTCCCAAAGTAATTCTTCTCCTCTCTGACAGGAGTCACAAAAACAGTTACACCTTGCCTCCGTAATCTGATCAGCTCCTAGAACATTGCACACACTGAGCTTCCAGGATGTCACAAGATTGTCCTGCTCAGTCAGCTTTCTGTTCCAAGTAACTAAAACACCATGAGATCTGCCATAAAGTCTGTTCCAGACGCAACAATGTCCTCTTGTGGCTGGAGTCCGATACTGCAACAATGTCTAATCATCCCCATCTCATACGCTGAACCTTAACCACCTCCCAAGCTAAAACGACAGAAAAGACTTCAATGCCCCTGGGAAGAATGAAATCAGGTTCCCTAATTTCAGACTTACTGGGACAAAAACTCTGAGAGACAGCATCTGCCCGAACATTCTTGGTCAGGGACAAGTGGGAGAAGGGACTGATTACGTACACCTATGCGATTGAGCTCACAAAAGTCAATACACGGTCTCAAACCACCATCTTTTTTGGCCACAAAAAAGAACCCTGCTCCAACCGGGTTTGGAACATTTAAAAAGGCGAATAAACCCATTCTTCAAATTTTCCTGAATATATTCACTCATGGCTTGCCTCTCGGGTTCTGACAGGTTAAAAATTCTGCCCTTAGGTAACTTTGCCCACTCAATGAGCTGGATGGAACAGTCATAAGTTCTATGTGCAGGTAATTTCTGCGAGGCCTTTTCAGAGAACACCTGTGGGAACTCTGCCTCATACCACGGGACCTGGGAGGTGGAACCTATTACGTTAGGAGACTTGATAATACAAAGGGATTGGCAGTTGGAGGACTACTTAACAATATCCCCCTTTTGCCAGTCAATAATAGTGTTATGAGTGTGTAGCCAAGGGAGACCTAGCAAAGCAGCAGTAGGAAGATCCTGTAAAATAAAAAAGCATGCCTCTTCCTAATGCAGATATCCTGTGGTGATAGCTACTGGTTCAGAGGTGCGATACCCAATACTCTGGGCAAGGGGAGAATTATCAAGAGAAGATAATGTTATGATGCATCCAAGGAGATAAGCGGAAGCTCCAACTCCTTGGCCACAGCCACAGCAGCATTTAAAATACTTATTTCAGCCCCGCAATCAACAAAAGCATAACCCTTTACATGCTTACCGCTAATTGTGATAGCAATAGGTAAAAGTAATTTCTGTGCTAGGGGTACCTGAGCACCTAACTGGGGATCCACGAACCTAGTTAGGCGCGATCGTTTCCTGCCGGCTCCAGACGTGGACATTTACGAAACAGATGGCGCAAGGAACCACATAAAAAACACTGTCGCGAACGCCATCTTTACTGCCTTGACTCCCGAGAGGTACCAACTTCCGATCAAGTCATACAGCTAAAGTCTCGGCCAGTCTATGGCCAATCTACGAAACTCAGAGCAATAGTCCTCCACAGTGAGGTCCCACTGACACAATGCCTTAAGATGGGATTCAGCTAAGGCCACCTGGTTCATCATAAATCTGCCCCATAGCCTTAAAAAAAACATCCACTGATGAGAGTATGGGTGAAACTGAGGGTAATGAAAATTCCCAAGACTGGGGATCCCCTCTAAGAAGGGAAATAACAAGACCCACCTGAGTACCTTCATTCTCAGAGGAAACAGGGCAAAGTTGGAAATATAATTTGCACCCCTCCTTAAACTTACTAAATAGTTTACGATCTCCCCCGCAAAAATCTTAGGTTTTATGGGAATGGCCCCCACTGCAGGACTAGGGTTAGAACTTGCCTGTGTCTGGGGGACCCCCTAAGCCAGGGTCTGGCTGTGCTAGTCTACAGTGTCCGCCAAATCCTGGAACATTCCCAGAAAACCCTGCATCTGGTCAGTAAGCTGCTTGACTGGATCCATTTTTAAAAATATATATATATATATATATATTGTGGTAGAGTAGCTCGCTCTGCTGCACTTGGAGGTAGATACAGGACACGGTCTTTTTAAATGACTTGGTGGTTTATTATAAGAAACAGCATAAACCACGGCCAAGTGCATAACATAAACATGGCCTTTCTGGCATAACAGGAAACAAAAAGTAAAAAAATACAGAACAGTCCTTACTTCGGCCAAGGTCCGGCCACTCACGGTTAGCAACAGCACACGTCCCAGTTAACACATAAACACAAGCTCCTCTCTCTCAGTAGCTAGCTTCCATGTACTGAACAACACCTGAGTGAAAATGCTGACTATTTAAAGCCCAGACTACACCCTGGGGTCTAGATATGGTGAATGACCTCCCGCCCGCACTATGGTCATTCACCTATAAAACATGCTCTTTTTAAATGGCTGATTAACCCTCTCTGCACCTACTATGCAGGAGAAGACTTCCACGTTCCACATCACTGAAGCTAACAGCCTCAGTGAAACATATCTCCCTTCCAGTATTCTACCAGTAACTTTGTCACATACACATATCCCCCCTCTCTGCCCAAAGCCAGGGTTTTTATCATCTTCACTTGCTAAACATGGAAGTCTGGACATGGCATCTGCATTACCATGTAGTTTTCCGAGCCTGTGCTCCACCGAAAAACCAAAGTCCTTGAGTGCTAGAAACCACCTAGTCTGGGCATTCTTCCCCATCCTCTCCCTCATCCATCTTAGGGGAGGATGATCTGACATTAGCCTGAACTTCTGGCCCAATAAGTAGTATCTCAGGGTGTCAATTGCCCACTTGATGGCCAGGCACTCTTTTTCCACAATAGCATAGTTCTTTTCGCACGCCGAGAGTTTTCTGCTTAGATAAAGAATCCTTCGTACCTTTATGCAGGTCGGTCAGGGGTGCTGCTATCATGGCAAAATTCAGGATAAATCACCGATAGTATCACACGAGTACCAGAAACGCCCGAACCTGTTTCTTGGAGACCAGTTGCAGGCAATTATGGATGGCTTCCACCTTGTTCACTTGCGGCTTTATTTCTCCCTTTCCAATGACATAGCCCAGGTATTTTGCCTCTTCTTTTCTTATGGTGCATTATTTGGGGTTTATGGTGAACTCGGCCTTTCTCAGTGCCCCAAGTACCACCTGGAGCTTCTGCAGGTGACTTCTCCAATCTGAGCTGAAGATCACGATGTTGTCCAGGTAAGCAGCGGTGTACTGCTTGTGCGAGGGTAGGATCCTGTCCATGGCCCTCTGGAAGGTAGCTGGGGCTCCCTACAGACCAAACAACATCCTGGTGTACTGAAAATACCCGTCGGATGTAGAGAAGACAGTTTTCTCCTTGGCACCTGGGGACAAGAGAATTGGCCAGTACCCCTTTGTAAGTTCATCGACCAGCGGCATTGGATAGGTGTCAAACTTAGACACTTTGTTTAGTTTTCTGTAATCACTACAGAATCACCATTCTCCGTCTGACTTCGGTACAGGAACAATTTGGCTGGACCAGCTGCTCTTAGACTCCTCGATGACACCCAGGCTGAACATTCTCCGCACCTCCTTGGAGATAACTTTGCGGCGGGCTTCAGGGATTCTCTATGGCCTCTGGTTCACCTGTACATGCGGTTCCGTCAAGAACTCATGCTCCACAACCTGCGTACATCCGGGCAACTCTGAGAACAGGTCTTGGTTTCTCTGCAGCAGTCCTCCGCACTGTTGTTTTTGGGCCAGTGATAGTGTCTCTGCCACTGTGATATCCTCTACCCTGGTTTCAGAATTGGTCCCGAGACACGTAGTTTCCACCGGTTCCCTGTCCGGTTCCCTGTCCCGCCACGGCTTAAGCAAGTAGATGTGGTAGATTTGGTGGGGCTTTCTTCTTCCTGGCTGGTGGATTTTGTAATTGACTTCACTCAACTTCTCAACCACCTCTTACGGCCCTTGACACTTGGCCAAAAGTTTACTTTTAACCGTGGGTACTAATGCTAATACCCGGTCTCCAGTGTTGAATTGTCTCAGCCTTGCCGCCGATTGTAGATCGTCACCTGGGCTTCTTGTGCCTGTAGGAGGCTCTCCTTCACAATTGGCATCACCCTGCTGATCCGGTTCTGCATTTGGGCCACATGCTCGATGACGCTCCGGTGGGGTGTAATCTCTGCTTCCCAGGTCTCCTTCACTATGTCCAGAAGTCCCTGAGGATGCCGTCTGTATAGCAGCTCAAACAGTTAGAAGCTCGTAGAGCTCTGGGTAACTTCCCTAATGGAGAACAGCAGGCATGGCAGTAGGCAATCCCAGTCTTACCTATCCTTCTCCACGACCTTCTTCAGCATAGACTTCAAGGCTTTGTTGAATCTCTCCACCAGGCCGTCTGTCTGCGGATGGTATACAGATTTTCGGAGTTGTGTAATCTGGAGAGCCTTTCACAACTCCCTCATCAACTTAGACATAAATGGAGTTCCATGGTTCATCAGGATCTCCTTTGGCAGGTCCATCCGAAAGAAAATATGCACAGGCTATCTGGCGATACGATACTCCTGGCGGAGGAGTTTCTCCGGATACCGAGTTGCATAGTCCAACACTACCAGGATGTCTTTGTGCCCCTTGGTGGACTTGACCATGGGCCTAAACAAGTCCATAGCAATCTGGTCAAATGGGACCTCTATAGTGGGCAAGGTTACTAGGGGGCTGCGGAAGTGGAATATAGGAGCAGTTATCTGATAGGTGGGGCAGGACCGGCAGTAATTCACAATCTCTCGGTGACATTCAGGCCAGTAGAACCTCTGCAGGACCTGCTCCAAAGTTTTGTCTACCCCTAGATGCCCACCCAAGATATGAGACTGGGCCTTACACCTATAGGGACCCGGCACCACTAACTGCTCTATCATTTCCCCTCTTGACTTAGTGACCCAATAAAGAAGTTCCTCAACCTGGAAACCTGGTGTCAGTCCTCGGCTCTTGAGCAACCCCATTGATTACACACACATTATTAAATGCATTCTTCAAGGTAAGATCCTGCATTTGAGCAGTACAAAAATTCCCCCCAGAAACTCCCAATTCAGGAATCTCGGCCTCTTGGGTCACCATCTCTTCCTCATCACCGGCAAAGGCACACAGGGGGAATTCATCTGGCACTGACTGCATTGGGAATTCACCATGGTGTAAACGACTCCTTCCTGAGTCACATGGTACATCTGCTTTCCGCCATAAGTCCCAGAACAGGCTAAAGTCCCGCCCTATTATTACTGGATTTATCAGGTCCTTAACCACCTGATCTCATGGGACTCATCCCCACAGTTAGTTTGTATGGTCACTCTGGCTACAGGGTAATCCTTGGCATCCCCGTGAATACATCGTACCCCCACGTGTTTCCCGGGGATTAACTGGTGGGGAAGTGTGGCCCTAACCAGAGTCACAAAACTCCCCGAGTCCAAGAGTACTGTTACCAACACCCCATTTATGGTCACGGGACATGACTGTAGCCCCTCACTGGGCTGATCGTCCACACGGCAGACGGGATAAGCATAGTAGGAACAGTGGAATCCCAGCTTACAGTCATGGCCAAAAGTTTTGAGAATGACACAAAAATTCTATTTTCACATGATCTGCTGGCCTCTGGTTTTTATTAGTGTTTGTCTGATATTTATATCACATACAGAAATATAATTGCAATCATATTATGAGTACCAATAGGTTATATTGACAGTTAGAATGAGTTAATGCAGCAAGTCAATATTTGCAGTGTTGCCCCTTCTTCTTGAAGACCTCTGTAATTCTCCCTGGCATGCTCTCAATCAACTTTTGGACCAAATCCTGACTGATAGCAGTCCATTCTTGCATAATCAATGCTTGCATTTTGCCAGAATTTGTTGGTTTTTGTTTGTCCACCCGTCTCTTGATGATTGACCACAAGTTCTCAATGGGATTAAGATCTGGGGAGTTTCCAGGCCATGGACCCAAAATCTCTATGTTTTGTTCCATGAGCCATTTAGTTATCACCTTTGCTTTATGGCAAGGTGCTCCATCATGCTGGAAAAGGCATTGTTGGGCGCCAAAATGCTCTTGGACGGTTGGGAGAAGTTGCTCTTGGAGGACATTCTGGTACCATTCTTTATTCATGGCTGTGTTTTTAGGCAAGACTGTGAGTGAGCCGATTCCCTTGGCTGAGAAGCAACCCCACACATGAATGGTTTCAGGATGCTTTACAGTTGGCATGAGACAAGACTGGTGGTAGCGCTCACCTCTTCATCTCCGAATAAGCTGTTTTCCAGATGTCCCAAACAATCGAACAGGGGATTCATCAGAGAAAATGACTTTGCCCCAGTCCTCAGCAGTCCACTCCCTGTACCTTTTGCAGAATATCAGTCGGTCCCTGATGTTTTATCTGGAGAGAAGTGGCTTCTTTGCTGCCCTCCTTGAAACCAGCCCTTGCTCAAAGAGTCTCCGCCTCACTGTGCGTGCAGAAGCACTCACACCAGCCTGCTGCCATTCCTGAGCAAGCTCGGCACTGCTGGTAGTCCGATCCCGCAGCTGAAACAGTTTTAAGATACGGTCCTGGCGCTTGCTGGTCTTTCTTGGGCGCCCTGGAGCCTTTTTGACAACAATGGAAGCTCTCTCCTTGAAGTTCTTGATGATGCGATAGATTGTTGACTGAGGTGCAATCTTTGTAGCTGCGATACTCTTACCTGTTAGGCCATTTTTGTGCAGTGCAATGATGGCTGCACGTGTTTCTTTAGAGATAACCATGGTTAACTGAAGAGAAACAATGATACCAAGAACCAGTCTCCTTTTAAAGTGTCCAGTGATGTCATTCTTACTTAATCATGACTGACTGATCACCAGCCCTGTCCTCATCAACACCCACACCTGTGTTAATGGATCAATCACTAAAACGATGTTAGCTGCTCCTTTTAAGGCAGGACTGCAATGATGTTGAAATGTGTTTTGGGGGTTAAAATTCATTTTCTGGGCAAATATTGACTTTGCAAGTACAGTAATTGCTGTTAAGCTGATCACTCTTTGACATTCAGGAGTATATGCAAATTGCCATTACAAAAAATGAAGCAGTAAACTTTGGAAAAATTACTATTTGTCTCATTCTCAATACTTTTGGCCATGACTGTACAGTGAATTTTCTTGAAAGATAGGAGGCAGTGGGCAGCTATATGGCCTGGGCTGTGACACCTCCAAAATATAACTTCTCCCCCAGGGACCTTGGGCATTACCTCTCCCGCCCCTTTGGACCTTGGACTTCCTACCTCCTTTTGGGCCTCTGTCCCCAGGTTGGGACCCCCAATATGGAGTGAGCCGCTTTACCAAGGAGCCCTCGACCCCCTGATACCGCTTGACCAGTCCGACTAGTTCATCCGCATTCCGGGGATCACTCTGGGCAACCCAGCCATTTTTGGACCAAATGAAACAGGTCAAACATTTGGGACCAACGGAGTTTCTAGCGGTGATAAGCTCAGCGGTGAACCCGCTGTGCCCTAGCAGTCATTGTTACCCCCAAGCGAGCTAAACTTTCAGTTTTTAACTTTCCATATTCCTTGGCATCTTGCAAGGCCAAGTCATAATATGCCTTTTGGGGTTCCCCCATCAATTATGGTGCTAGCACCTCTGCCCATTGCTCTAGTGGAAGTTTCTCCCTCTCGGTGACCCTTTCATAAACGGTCAGAAAGGCATCTATATCGTCACCCGGGGTAATTTTTAGCTTCACACGTTTTACTGCCTTCCGAACATGGGAGTCATCAGCCGTACCTGGCGGTGGGGTGGTCTGTTGGCCCTGGATGGCGGTCGCCAAAAGCTGCATCTGCTGCTGCTGATCCTGCTGCTGTTGATGTATCTGCTGTAGCAGCAGGTTGTTTGTCTCCTGCTGCTGCTGTTGCATCAGGACCAGGTGTTTTATTACGTCCTCCATGCTGCCAGACATCACTAGCTGGCTGGTGGCCTCTACCCAGGACATACAACATAGCGGCTACACGGATTCCTGGATCGTTGCCCACACCCGAGACACCACTTGTGGTAGAGTAGCTTGCTCTGCTGCACTCGGAGGTAGATACAGGACAGTCTCTTTAAATGGTTTAAATGGTGGTTTATTATAAGAAGCAGCATAAACCATGGCCAAGTGCATGACATAATCATGGCCTTTCTGGCATAACAGGAAACAAAAAGGAAAAAGATACAGAACAGTCCTTACTTCGGCAGAGGTCCGGCCACTCAGGGTTAACAACAGCACAACGTCCAGTTTAGCACATAAACACAAGCTCCTCTCTCTCAGGAGCTAGCTTCCACACACTGAACAACAACTGAGCAAAAAAGGTGGCTATATAATGCCCAGACCACACCCTGGTTGGAGATATGGTAAATGACCTACCGCTCGCACTATGGTCATTCACCTCTAAAATATGCCCTTTTTAAATAGCTGATTAACCCTCTCTGCACCTACTATGCAGGAGAAGACTTCCACGTTTCACATCACTGAAGCTAACAGCCTCAGTGAAAAATATCTCCCATCCAGTATTCTGCCAGTGACTTTGTCACTATATATATACGGTACATACAGTGCATTGTGAAAGTATTTGGCCCCCTTGAACTTTTCTATCTTTTGTCACATTTCTGGCTTCAAATATAAAGATATAAAATTCTATTTTTTGGGGGAAGAATCAACAACAAGTTGGACACAGTCGTGAAGTGGAACGAAATTTTTTGGATATTTTAAACTTTTTTAACAGATTAAAAACTGAAAAGTGGGGCATGCATTATTATTCAGCTCCTTTACTTTCAGTGCAGCAAACTCACTCCAGAAGTTCAGTGAGGATCTCTGAATGATCCAATGTTGTCCTAAATGACTGGTAATGATAAATAGAATCCACCTGTGTGTAATCAAGTCGTATAAATGCACCTGCTCTGTGATAGTCTCAGGGTTCTGTTTTAAGTGCAGAGAGCATCATGAAGACCAAGGAACACACCAGGCAGGTCCGAGATACTGTTGTGGCGAAGTTTAAAGCCGGATTTGGATACAAAAACATTTCCCAAGTTTTAAACATCTCAAGGAGCACTGTGCAAGCGATGATATTGAAATGGAAGGAGTATCAGACCACTGCAAATCTACCAAGACCCCGCCGTCCCTCTAAACTTTCATCTCGAACAAGGAGAAGACTGATCAGAGATGCAGCCAAAAGGCCCATGATCACTTTGGATGAACTGCAGAGATCTACAGCTGAGGTGGGAGAGTCTGTCCATATGACAACAATCAGTCGTACACTGCACAAATCTGGCCTTTATGGAAGAGTGGCAAGAAGAAAGCCATTTCTCAAAGATATCCATAAAAAGTCTTGTTTGAAGTTTGCCACAAGCCACCTGGGAGACACACTAAACATGTGGAATAAGGTGCTCTAGTCAGATGAAACCAAAATCGAACATTTTGGCCCCAATGCAAAACGATGTGTTTGGCGTAAAAGCAATACAGCTCATCACCCTTAAAACACCATCCCCACTGTCAAACATGGTGGTGGTAGCATCATGGTTTGGGCCTGCTTTTCTTCAGCAGGGACAGGAAAGATGGTTAAAATTGATGGGAAGATGGATGGGGCCAAATACAGGACCATTCTGGAAGAAAAGCTGTTGGAGTCTGCAAAAGACCTGAGACTGGGACGGAGATTTATCTTCCAACAAGACAATGATCCCAAACATAAAGTAAAATCTACAATGGAATTGTTCAAAAATAAATGTATCCAGGTGATAGAATGGCCAAGTCAAAGTCCAGACCTGAATCCTATCGAGAATCTGTGAAAAGAGCTGAAAACTGCTGTTCCCAAATGCCCTCCACCCAACCTCAATGAGCTCGAGCTGTTTTGCAAGGAAGAATGGGCAAGAATTTCAACCTCTCGATGTGCAAAACGGATAGAGACCTACCCCAAGCGACTTGCAGCTGTAATCGCAGCAAAAGGTGGTGCTACAAAGTATTAACTCAAGGAGGCCGAATATTATTGCACGCCCCACATTTCAGTTTTTCATTTGTTAAAAAAGTTTAAAATATCCAATAAATTTCGTTCCACTTCACAATTGTGTCCCATTTGTTGTTGATTCTTCCCAAAAAAATTAGAATTTTATATCTTTATGTTTGAAGCCAGAAATGTGGCAAGAGGTAGAAAAGTTCAAGGGAGCCAAATACTTTCACAATGCACTGTATATATATATATGTCTGTTTATTCTGTTATGCGCTTAGCAGAGGGATGCAGCAAGACTGGCACCAAATCAGCAAAGGAGCAGACACAGAATCACTTGGCACAAGCTGCTCAGCTAGGTGGGCCCTTGAGGGCCGGGAATACTCTTCACCCAACAACCGGAAAACGGAAGGGGGACTTTGGCAGCTGGTGTCTGGTGACGTGGCTGGTGCCTAGTCAAGAACCAGGTGAGTACCTCTGCAAAAACCCCAGGAAGTAAAACCAGAAGAGGAAATGAGAAAACCCCTGAAAAGATAGCAAGCCTAATGCTAGCACCACTCATCACCACAGCACATGGAACTGCAATAAACAGCAAAGCACTGAGCAGGGAGCAGGATTATATAGACTGCCTAATTATCATGCGTTGACTACCTCCCAATCATCCCCAGACAGCCACTCTCTGCTAGCCGGCACAGTAGAATGAACACAGGGAAGCACGGTGGCTCAGTGGTTAGCACTGCAGCCTTGCAGCGCTATGGTCCTGGGTTCAAATCACACCAAGGAAAACATCTGCAAGGAGTTTGGATGCTCTCCGCGTGTTTGCGTAAGTTTCCTTCAGGTTCTCCGGTTTCATTCCACACTCCGAAGACATACTGATAGGGAATTTAGATTGTGAGCACCAATAGGGACAGTGGCGAGATTGTCTGTGAAGCACTGTGGAATTAATGGCGCTATATAAGTGAGTAAAATAAATAAAAATAAATAATTTCCAGACCTGCTCAGTACCAGACAAAGCAGCGTCCTGCGTTGCCTGGCAACCGGGGAAATCAGTGTAGTTACACATCCTACCACACCAGAATGTGATGCTCCAAAAGATTGGGACTGTCTCCATGCACGCATAGTAGCTCCACCTCCAGGGTCAGGACAATGGCAGTGCCTGTGACCGGAGTAGCGTATCACTGGACCTGCTCCATTCCCAGGTGGGAGCACAGAAGCATGATTCCTAACAGTATCCCCATGAATGAAGCGAATGCCAATCTTCTTCCTAGTGATCAGCTGGAGAGGAAATGTGGCCCTCAGGAGGGTCATCAACCTGCTTGAGCCTAGCAGACCAGTCACTGGCCAACCATTTACCTTTACGGGACAAGCTTGTGGCACCTCACTGGGTGGATAGTTCACATGCGCATAGTATGAACAGCGGCTCAGAGTTTATATGGCCTGGGCCGTGACATTTCCAGCATATAATATCGCAGGCAGGGACTTTCGGCATTACCTCCCCCGTCCCTTTGGACCCCTAGTATGGAGTGGGCTGCTTTCCCAGGGAACCCTCGACCCTCTGATAAACCGCGACCAGTCTGACCAGTTCTTCGGCTCTCTGAGGATCACCCTGGGCAACCCAAATCTGTATTGGCTTCAGAAAGAAATGCAAGAACAGGTTCATCACCACTTGCTCTACCATCTGCGCAGGAGTAGAGGACTCTGGCTGCAACTATTTATGGGACAGGTGCAGTAGGTCAAACATGTGGGAGCGAGGGGGTTTGTCATGGTGATACTGACGCGCCCCCTGGGCCGTGGGGTACTCGGTAGCCGGGCCGGTCGATGATGGGGGATGTCACAGTGGCGGTGACCTGGTCCTTGACCCAGGGCGGTCAATAAAAGGGGATTATAGTTTTTATAGTTTAATGTTCGTGATGCCACCTGTGGTATTTGGGTATATGGAGCTGCCGCTGCGGTGCAGTTCCTCTGGAGCTGATGATGACGCAGCAGAGTTGGTTCAGCTCTCCACAGGCAGAGCTTAGCTCCAGGGCAGTAAGTGATGGTTAAAGAGGTAGAATTTGCTGTGCAGTGAAGTGCAGGTGATGGCGCAGATAATAATTCTAGGACACAGTGGGGTGCAGTCTTCAAGGTTTACTCACAGTTGCTGAACTCCAGGTTACCAGGACCAGGGTAACCTCCCATGTCATCCTGTGTTTACCAAGACAGGGGTTCAGCAAACTCCCAGGTGTTTCAGGAGTACTTAACGGGACCCCAGTCTGTGTGCCTTCCTCGGTCGTCTTCCTGCGCTGGCTCTCACCCTCCTGCCCTGCGCCGCGCAACCATTGTCCCAAGCCAGTAGTCTCGAATCTTGGCGGGCAATGTGCAGTCCCCTGGACTCTATGCGGCTACCTTTTTGGCGATTTAGTTGCGGTTGTGAGCAACTGCACCCTGAAAGTACAGAAGCCTCCGGTTTCTAGCTGAGCCTTGTAGTTCTCCACTAGTTAGGGGCCGGTCCCTTTTGCGGCCTGATCCCTCCACGCTCTGGTAGATTCGGGTGCACGGTTGGCTTCTGCACTCGCCGTAACCCTGGGGTCCCCTCACTTCTGGAGCCTTCCCTCTGCTCTCTTCCTCGTCCAGCCAGTCCTCCTAGGCCTCTCAATCTAGGCCCTCTTCTCTGAGCAGAGCTCCTACAGAGCTCCTGCTACTACTCCTTCTCCTCAGACTGTCTTGTCTCCCTCCCAAGATGGTTACCTTTTGTACTCCTACTGAAGTGCTCCCCTGTTCTTCCTCCACCCACACCCACTACTTGGTTCCCCCTCACTCGCCCCCCCCCACTTCCTACCAGGGACAGGGCTCAGCATAAGCCAGTGCATCTTGCCCCGCCTGCTGGTCTGGAAGGGTGTAGTGTTGGATGCAAGTGGGTGGGTCCTGGGCAGTACCCTATCCTTACCTGAGAGTGGGATACCACACCTCTGGGTGAGATGCAGTACCTCTGTGGCGACTGAACCCGCAGGGGTGCCACAATACCCCCAGCAGTGGACCCTCTTGAAGCAATGACTCCAGCAGCAGTCCACTCCTTGTGAATCTCCCCCAAATTTTTGAATGGCCTTTTCTTAACAATACTTTCAAGGCTGCGGTTATCCCGGTTGCTTGTGCACCTTTTTCTACCTCACTTTTTCCTTCCACTCAACTATCCATTCATATGCTTGAATACAGCACTCTGTGAACAGCCAGCTTCTTTAGCAATTACCTTTTGTGACTTACCCTTCTTGTGGAGTGTGCCAATGACTGCCTTCTGGACATCTGTCAAGTCAGCAGTGTTCCTCATGATTGTGAAGCCTACTGAAACAGGCTAAGGGACCTTTTAAAGCACTATGGAAGCCTTTGCATGTGTTTTTTGTTAATTATTGTAATTTAGTGAGATAATGACTTTTGTGTTTTCATTGTCTGTAAGCCATAATCATCAACATTAACAGAAATAAACACTTGAAATAAATCACTCTGTTAGTAATGATTCTATCTAATATATGATTTTCACTTTTTGTATTGAAGAACTGAAATAAATTCATTTTTTGATGATATTCAAATCTAGTGTATGTCTGTTTATGTGCATAATTATGACGCGCCCCCTGGGCCGTGGGGTATACGGTAGCCGGGCCAGTCGTTGCTAGTGGAGATGTCACAGTGGCGGTGACCCGGTCCGTGACCCAGGGCGGTCAATAAAAGGGGTTTTAAAGAAAAGGGAATAGAGTTTCTATATATAATGCAGCAGAGTTGGTTCAGCTCTCTACAGTAGAGCTAAGCTCCAGGGCGGTGCGGTGATGGTAGATGATGAAGTAACTGTGGTTGTGCAGTGTGGTGCAGGGGATGATGGCGCAGCAATAATTCACAGAGACAGTGGGGTGCAGTCTTCAGGGTTTTACTCACGATTATCACGTTGCTCCTGGTTACAACTGCAGTTCATAACCACCCACGTCATCCGGTGTTTACTCAGGGAGGGGTTCAGCAAACCCTCAGGTAATTCCAGAGCACTTAGCGGGACCCCTTTCTGTGTGTTCCTCCTGGTCGTCTTCCTGTGCTGGTTCTCACCCTCCTGCCCTGCGCCTCACAAACAGTGTCCCAAGCCGGTAACCGAAGATTTTGGCGGGCAACCTGGAGTTCCCTGGATCTTGTGTGGCTACTTTTTTGGCGATTAATTGCGGCTGTGGCAACTACACCCTGGAAATGTAGAAGCCTCCGGTTTCTAGTTGAATATTGAGATTCTCACTAGTTAGGGGCCGGTCCCCTTTGCAGCCTGATCCTTCCACTCCTGGTAGATTCTGGCGTACGGGTGACCTCCAGCACTCCCCGCACCCCTAGGATCCACTCTTTCCTTCTGGAGCCTTTCTACCTCCTGAGCAGAGCTCCTGCTCCTTTCACTCTCCTCCTCTGACTGGACACCACTCCCAAGATGGCTTCCCCTTTTCATATCCTCCTTCTCAAGTGCTCCTCTGATATTCGTCCTCCACCCACACCCACTACATGGTTCCCCCTCTCTTGGTTCCCCCCACTCCAGCCAGGGACAGGGCTCAGCAGAGGAGCAGTGCATCTTGCCCCTCCTGCCGGTCTGGAGTAGTGTAGTGATGTATGCAGGTGTTTGGGTCCCGGACAGTACTCCATCCTTACCTGAGAGTGGGGTACCACACCTCTGGGTGAGCTGCAGGACCTCTGTGGTGACTGAACCCTCAGGGGCGCCACAATTGTACTGTATGTATATATGTTAATGTAGAATACATAAAGTTCATAGGTATATACTGTAGAAAATTTATTGTATTAGTATAGTATATTTAAAGTGTAAATGTATATGTTTGTGGCCTGTATATATAGTGAATGTGTAAATACGTGAGTAGCATATATATGGTTTATGCTTGAGTCTAACAGGTATGTAATGTACATAATGAGTGTTTGGCATATATATATATATATATACAGTACAGACCAAAGGTTTGGACACACCTTCTCATTTAAAGATTTTTCTGTATTTTCATGACTATGAAAATTGTACATTCACACTGAAGGCATCAAAACTATGAATTAACACATGTGGAATTATATACTTAACAAAAAAGTGTGAAACAACTGAAAATATGTCTTATATTCTAGGTTCTTCAAAGTAGCCACCTTTTGCTTTGATGACTGCTTTGCACACTCTTGGCATTCTCTTGATGAGCTTCAAGAGATAGTCACCGGAAATAGATTTCACTTCACAGGTGTGCCCTGTCAGGTTTAATAAGTGGGATTTCTTGCCTTATAAATGGGGTTGGGACCATCAGTTGTGTTGTGCAGAAGTCTGGTGGATACACAGCTGATAGTCCTACTGAATAGACTGTTAGAATTTGTATTATGGCAAGAAAAAAGCAGCTAAGTAAAGAAAAAACGAGTAGCCATCATTACTTTAAGAAATGAAGGTCAGTCAGTCCGAAAAATTGGGAAAACTTTGAAAGTGTCCCCAAGTGCAGTTGCAAAAACCATCAAGCGCTACAAAGAAACTGGCTCACATGAGGACCGCCCCAGGAAAGGAAGACCAAGAGTCACCTCTGCTTCTGAGGATAAGTTTATCCGAGTCACCAGCCTCAGAAATCGCAGGTTAACAGCAGCTCAGATTAGAGACCAGGTCAATGCCACACAGCAGACACATCTCTTCAACAACTGTTAAGAGGAGACTTTGTGCAGCAGGCCTTCATGGTAAAAGAGCTGCTAGGAAACCACTGCTAAGGACAGGCAACACGCAGAAGAGACTTGTTTGGGCTAAAGAACACAAGGAATGGACATTAGACCAGTGGAAATCTGTGCTTTGGTCTGATGAATCCAAATTTGAGATCTTTGGTTCGAACCACCGTGTTTTTGTGCGATGCAGAAAAGGTGAACGGATGGACTCTACATGCCTGGTTCCCACCCTGAAGCATGGAGGAGGAGGTGTGATGGTGTGGGGGTGCTTTGCTGGTGACACTGTTGGGGATTTATTCAAAATTGAAGACATACTGAACCAGCAAGTGTGGCGCCCCTGGGGGTTCGACCGCCACAGAGATGCTGCACCTCTTTAATGGGGTGTGGTATCTCTCCTTCGAGGTAAGAACGGTGCAATTGTCAGGACCCCACCTCTACATCCAACACCACACTTCTCCCACCAGGGGGGGCCAATAGGCACCAGCGTGCTGCCCTTGCTGGGATAATGGGAGATTGGGGAACCAAAAGATAGGGGGAACCATGTAGTGGGTGAAGGTGGAGGACGCACATATAGGTTACACTTAATAATTCATATTTAATAAACAGCCATCTTGGGCTTATGGTCTTTTGATTGTGATCTTCATCACTGAACGTGGCTTTCTGTGTGAACCTGCAGCTGATGGGGACACGGTCCTCGTACTCTGGCCTTGAGTCGAGGAGCGGGTCTGAGTTAACGGATGTCTCAACCCGGTCAAAGTCCCTACCCAAGAAGGCCTGGAGCTTAGGAGTCTAGCTCCACCGCAAAAGGATCCCAGGGGGATGCAGACGGAGCGGTGTACGCCACCTGTCCTTCGCTATTCTGGCCTAGTCAGAGGGATTCCGGCTGTAAGAGGGGTACCGGCCCCTGACATCTGACTTTGCTACTCTATGTCCTAGTCAGGGAAGCCCGGAAGGCACAGTGGATCCCACCGGGTAACGGACGGAGCGGAGTCGCCACCCGTACCCTTGTTCTGCGCGTAGTCCAGAGGGAGATCTGGCATTTCTACACACACACAGACAGGAGAGGACTCAGTCTGAAGTCTAGGAACACTCTGGTGCGGGGTCCTGACTAAGCACTTGAATTACTTGGAGGTTGTCGGACCCCCGGTCCTGGTGACCGCAGAACCCCGTGAGGAGCAGGGAGAAGCCTTGCAGCTGCACGCTCTACCGTGAGTAAAAACTCTGGAAGTCAACCTCTATGGCCTCCGGACTCTTTATTTCTGCACCGCACAGCACCAGACCTCCTCCACTACGATTCCCTCCATCTGCGTCTCTGCCCTGAGGCCCTGCTCCGCCTGTGGGGAGTAGTATCAACGTCGGCTGCCACAACATCCCGCCTCAGAGGACTGCAGCAGCGCTGGTGGCCTTCACCAAGTACCACAGGTGGCGTAGTCGATAGCAACCACTCAACCCTGATAGCCCATCCTTTTTGTAATGTGATGGCCCTGGGCACGGAACGGGTCCAGGCCACGGCTACAACCCACCAAACATCTGACCCGGCTCCGAGTACCCCCATCTTCCCAGGGTAGGGCTGCGAGCGTCACACAAGACTACCACAGCTTCTTGCAGTGGCATGCTATTCCATCCGGTTTGCGTTTAGTTGGACCATCATTTATTTTTCAACAGGACAATGGCCCAAACACACCTCCAGGCTGTGTAAGGGCTATTTGACCAAGAAGGAGAGTGATGGCGTGCTACGTCAGATGACCTGGCCTCCACAGTCACCAGACCTGAACCCAATCGAGATGGTTTGGGGTGAACTGGACCGCAGAGTGAAGGCAAAAGGGCCAACAAGTGCTAAGCATCTTTGGGAACTCCTTCCAGATTGTTGGAAGACCATTTCCAGTGACTACCTCTTGAAGCTCATCAAGAGAATGCCAAGAGTGTGCAAAGCAGTCATCAAAGCAAAAGGTGGCTACTTTGAAGAACCTAGAATGTAAGACATATTTTCAGTTGTTTCACACTTTTTTGTTAAGTATATAATTCCACATGTGTTAATTCATAGTTTTGATGCCTTCAGTGTGAATGTACAATTTTCATAGTCATGTATATGTAACACACCACATATAATGTCTGAACTAATTAGAGTTACTAATAATTATTGTCTGTAGAGCTGATTAGATCCAGTAGCAGGATGGAGAGAATACTCCAGTATATGACTCCCAGTAAAGCTCAGGTCATTGCCTCTAAACACAATCTTTCAGGGGAGGTTTGATATTATAATAATGTACTTATGAGAAGAAGAAATGACGACTTTCCTCTGACTGGATGATGGGATTTATTGTATGATGTCTCTTCTCTTCACAGAGTACTTTGATAGATGCAGCTGTTTGTGCATTGAAAACAAATGTACCGGTAAGTATCATCCTATGTTCCTATATATACATTAATAGACTGTGTGTGCACAAGTGTTAGGCAATTTTATTGTTTGAAATGTACAAAAATACATTTCTGACATTTAAAAAAATATATCAGTGACCAATATAGCCCCTCTTCTTTACAGTAACTGTCATAAGCCTTCCATCCAAGGAGTCTGTCAGTTTCTTAATCTGTTGATAATCAATTTTTGCTATTCACAGAGGGTGTACTGTTTTCCTTTACCATAAAAATCCGTAAATAATATCTTCTATTCTGACCACTTTATTTATCAATGTTTTTTATTCTGAGCACCATCATATAACAATGTCCTCCATCCTGAGCCCCTTCCTGGTATAATGTTCCTTCATCCTGAGCCTCTTCCTGGTATAATGTTTCCATTCTGGGCCCCTTCCTGGTATAATGTTCCCCATTTTGAGCCCCTTCCTGGTATAATGTTCCCCATTCTGGGTCCCTTCCTGGTATAATGTTCCCCATTCTGGGTCCCTTCCTGGTATAATGTTCCCCATTCTGGGTCCCTTCCTGGTATAATGTTCCTGACGCGCCCCTGGGCCTGTGTCGCGCTGCGTTGCGCACGCGGGAGCTTACCCGGAGCCGGATCTCTTGAGGGTTGTAGTCTCGTGGCGGTGACCCGGTCCGTGCCCAGGGAGTCAAACTGAGCGGCGATGTAACAGCGGTAGATGCAGGACGACTACGCCACCCGTTGAATGCAGCTATGGAGCTGCCGCTGCAGGACAGTCCGCTGAGGCCGGTTGATGGATGGTGCAGCGTAGATGGTATAACCCCCAACGGGAGGGGTATGGCCTCAGGGCAGCAGATGTGGATGATGGGGGTAGCAGGAACCACTCAGAGACGGTGCGGTGTAATTCAGGGTCTTTACTGGTAACAACGATAGACCCTCCCGGAGTACTTGCTAGTGAACGGGGCCTGGTCAGTCCTTGAGCAGATGGGATCTCCCCTGGCCAGGCGGAGTTGTAGGCCTCCCAAACTGACTGTACTCTTCTGGCTACCTTGCTAGAAGCGGATATAAGTAGCCCACGTCCCTGAGTGTACCGTGTGGTGCTCACCCGTATGGCCGGTGACTCGAGGCCTTCTAATGGCTTCCGCTCCACGATGGCGGTGCTGGTCCCACGCGTGTGACCGTGCCTTCGGGCTTCTTGGGCCTGAGGACCTGAAATCCCCTGCCGGTCGGCTTCTGCTGCTGGGTAAGAGTTAGTCCCCACAGCCTCGGACGCCGGGTCCGGTAAGAAAGCTTCTCAGTCAGGGCGAGCTCTGCAGCTGCCAGCCCCTGACTCGTAGTAGTATTGCTTCTGCTGTTTCTTGTCTCTACTCTCCTTGACTGACTAACCCTGCCTCAGCCCAGGGTTTATACAGGGGAAGTTCTTCCCCTCCCAAGACTGGGCAGGAGGTGTGGCATGCACAGGATCCCTGACCAAGAGACCTCCCACCTGCTCTCAGACATAACATTACATTACTGTGGAAAACCAGACCCCTGGGGTGCCACATTCCCCCCTAGTGAAATTTAGTACTCCGGGACTAAACATATTTTAGAAAAACATAACAAGATAAAAACAATAATAATACAATAAGAAAAACATATAAAGATGGTTACGGCATGTCCGTAACCGGGTGCAGTCTTTGAAGAAAAGCAAGGTGTCCATTTCACCAAAACAGGGCGACGTAACCAGGTAGGGGTTTGTCCTACCCCGAGTCCTTAACAGTCTTTAGTCCATCCTGGGTTACGCTCCAACTATGTACAAGGATTCCCGGTAAATCCACCAAGGATTCCTAAAAATAACTGGAAACACAAAATTATACACAAGCAACAATACACAGATAAACATAAATAAAACAATTTATACACTTCAAATCCTCCAGCGTGCGGGTAACTGGCCTCTAGTGGCCCTAGTGGACCTACGGAGCTGACTGTCTGGCCCTGAACTACAGGGTGTAGGAGCTGTCAAGGGTAAACTGGGCAGCTGTCTACCGGCTCTTTGTCTCACTAGGGGTACGGCAGGCTCACTATAAGCAGAGGGTTGATCCTCCTGTTCTGCTTGTGTGGAGTCTTCTGCCTCCTGGACCGGTTGTTCTTCCAGCTCTACCTGTTGCTCCGTAGGTGCTTGGGATGCTGGTTGGAGGAAGGTGAGTACGGGTACCACAACTGCACCATTGACTTGAGTCCAAGACCGAGGGAAGTCCCCGAGCACAGTACTAACCATATAGTCCCTTTCCTCTACGGGTCGATGGTCTTCTTGTTCCTCTTCAGGGTTCCTCAGTTGTTCGGGACACTTCTTCAGGTGGTCCCGGGATACAATGGCTGTGGTTTCCCCTCCGTCTTTACTGATGGTACAAACCTTCGGGTTCTCGTGGCTTGAGGGCAGTACGGTGTACGGGTCCTTCTCCCACTGGTCATCCAACTTGTGGAGCCGTCTCTTCCTCTTCAAGACCTGCTCTCCGGGTACCAGGGGAACAGCGGGAGCATACTGGTTGTAAGTTTTCTCTTGTCTTTCCCTAGCCTGACAGAGACTTCGCTCCACGCTCTCCTGTACTCTCCAGTACTGCTGCTGCCTCTCTGTGTCCCAGTCTGTTTCTGGTGAAGTGTCCTCGGGTGTCAGGACTCCCATTTCCAGGTCAACAGGTAACTTACCAGGTCTTGCCCTCATTAGGTAAGCCGGGGTACAGTTGGTGGAACCTACCGGGATGTGGTTGTATAGGTCCACCAGATCGGGCAACTTCTCAGGCCACAGACTGCGTTCTTCCAGGGGCAACGTTTTTAGAAGATCCATTACCACCTGGTTCATTTTCTCACAAAGTCCATTAGTTTGCGGATGGTAGGGTGTCGTCCTTATCTTCCGGCAGCCATACAGATTGCAGAATTCCTGGAAGACCTCCGCTTCAAAGGCAGGTCCCTGGTCCGTCAGCACTTGGTCCGGGTACCCGTGTGGACGGCAAAAGTGCTGCTGGAAGGCTCTAGCTGCTGTTTGAGCCGTTAAGTCCTTGACGGGGACGACAACCAGAAACCGGGAGTAATGATCCACGATGGTTAACGCGTAGACGTAGCCACTTCTGCTTGGGGTCAGTTTTACATGATCCAAGGCTACCAGTTCCAACGGTTGCCGGGTGACGATGGACTGCAGGGGAGTCTTCTGGCTGGCACGGTCCTTCCTTCTCAGGTTGCACGGGCCACAGTCTCTGCACCACTTCTCGATGGTTCCCCTCATGCCTACCCAGTGGAACCGCTCGCGCAGCAGGAACTCCAGCTTCTTCCACCCGAAGTGTCCAGCTCCGTCGTGGTATGCCTCCATCACCATGGCTGCGTCTCTTCGTGGCACCACTACTTGCCAGAGTAATTCATGCATCCGGGAGTTAACCATTCTGCGGCACAACTTCCCTTTGTAAAGGAACAGTCGACTCTTCTCTGCCCATAGTTGTTTGGCTTCCTCCGGAGCGTCTGGTTCAAGGCGAGCCTCCGGCCGAGTCAGCATCTCCTTCACCAGTCGGACGGCAGGGTCGCTGTCTTGCGTTTCCGCCCAGTTGTAGTGGGGTAAGGGGTTCAACGTAGCAGCCTGCTTACTCCTTATCCGGTGGGAATACTGGATAGTCCCATGACGGTGGAATGCAGGGAGTTCAACTTCTTCCAGTCCCTCCGGATCTTCTCCTCCGTCCGGCAGGTTGGGCATCCTGGACAGGGCGTCCGCGTTGGTATTGGAGCGTCCTGCCCGGTATTTGATTGTGAACTCGTAGTTGGACAGACGGGCCATCCACCTCTGCTCCAGGGCACCGAGTCTTGCCGTGTCCAGGTGTGTCAACGGGTTGTTATCCGTGTACACGGTGAACCGGGAAGAAGCGAGGTAATGCTTAAAGCGCTCGGTGACTGCCCATACTACGGCCAGGAACTCTAACTTAAATGAGCTGTAATTCTCGGGGTTCCTTTCGGTGGGTCGCAGTTTTCGGCTGGCGTAGGCAATTACTCGTTCCTTCCCCTGCTGGATCTGGGACAGTACGGCTCCTAGCCCGATGTTACTGGCGTCGGTGTAGAGGATAAAGGGCTGGCTATAATCCGGGTACGCCAGGATTTCGTCCCCCGTGAGGGCCATCTTCAGCTGGCGGAAGGACTCTTCTTCCAGCTCCTCCCATTTGAAGGGCGGCTTCTGGTTCTTGGCCTTCCGGGACTGGCCTATCAGGAGGTCCTGCATAGGTGCTGCCTTTTTGGTGAAACCGGGAATAAACCTTCGGTAGTAGCCTACCAACCCGAGGAACTGCCGCACTTCTTTTACGCTGGAGGGGCTTGGCCATTCCTTAATTGCGGTGATCTTATCAGGGTCGGGAGCCACTCCGTCAGCGCTCACCACGTGTCCCAGGTACTGCACCTTTGGTTTCAGGAGGTGACACTTGGAGGGTTTCACCTTTAGGCCGTAACTTGCCAGAGCTTCGAACACTTCCGCCAGGTGTTTCAGGTGGTCCTCATACGTCTTGGAATATACGATGACATCGTCCAGGTACAACAGGACCGTCTCGAAGTTTCTGTGGCCCAGACAACACTCCATTAGTCGTTGGAAGGTTCCCGGTGCGTTGCAGAGTCCGAACGGCATGCAGGTGAACTCGCTAAGTCCCATCGGGGTGGTGAATGCGGTCTTCTCCCGGTCCGCCTCTGCTACAGGAACCTGCCAGTACCCGCTAGTGAGATCCAAGGTAGAGAAGAAGTTAGCAGATCTTAAAGCAGCCAATGACTCCTCTATCCTTGGTAAGGGGTACGCATCCTTGTGTGTGATACGATTGATTTTCCGGTAATCTACACACATCCTCATGGTGTTGTCTTTCTTTCGGACTAAGACTAGTGGAGCTGCCCAGGGGCTACAGCTATCCCTGATCACCCCAGCCTCCTTCATGTCTCTAAGCATCCCCTTGGCGTGTTGGTAGTGGGCAGGGGGTACGGGTCGATACCTCTCTTTTATAGGAGGATGGTCTCCCGTGGGGATGTGGTGTTCTACCCCCTTGACTCGCCCGAAGTCTAACGGGTGTTTACTGAACACTCTCTCGTACTCCTGAACCACCCGATAGACTCCTTGTTTCTGGTGTGCGGGAGTGGAGTCAGTACCCAGATGTAGTTGCTGACACCAGTCCTCCATGTTTTTCTTAGAGCCGTTACCTTCCTCCGGGTGAGATGGAGGCAAGGGTTCCACAGATTGTATAGAATTTTGGTTAATGGTATATAATTTGGCTAGCGTGGCATACCGGGGCAGGTACACTTCCCTCTCCCCGATATTTATTATGCGAACGGGCACCCTCCCATGGCGTACATCAACCACCCCCCGTGCTGTCAAAATGGTGGGCCTACTGTCCGAGTAAACTGGTTCTACCATTGCCTGGTAATCTCTACCTCTCAGACCAATAGCTGCCCGGCACCAAATCATCATTTCACTTTTTGGGGGCATGGCAATAGGAAAAGGGTCACACATTCTTACGCTACCAATCTCACCGCCGGAGAGTTCCACCTGTTGCCGTCGCATCAGTGCCCGGATCTCTTTCTGGAGCACCCGCTGCTCGCCAGAGCTGGCGTTCTTGGCAACCTGCTGTAAAAGGAAAATCACCTCTGCAAGACAATTTTCAATTACATTAGTTCCTAGAGTTATTTTTGGGTGACTCTCATGTTTGTCAATATCTACAATGATCAGTCCCTGTGCTGCCAGTTCGACTCTACCGATTTTGATGGTCACCTCTTTAAATCCGATCTGTGGCACGGGCTGGCCATTGCTGGCGATGATACTCAAGTCGTCGTCAGGGTAGCGGGTAATATCCGAGTCATTCCAGTACTGCTTAAAGAGCACGTACGGGATGGTGGTGACCTGTGACCCGGTGTCCAGTAGGGCACTCATGGGAATGCCATCCAGTACCACAGGCAAGACTGGACGTCCTCCCACATATCTGTCGCGCCAGTTCGATGGGCCTGGTGATCTTTTTCCTGGGGGTTGGCCCTCTACCCCAGGTTGTGCCCGTTTAAAGAACAGTACCTTGCCATATGTCCAGGTTGATTGCAGCAGCGGCAGATGGGTCGTCCGTCCTCGCTGTATCGGTCACTGGGTCTTCCTCTGGCCGGTGGGGTCCTCCTTGGTCGACGCCACGGGATGTCCTCCGGTCCGGATGCCAGCTGGATCTTCCCTGGGGTGGAAGCCTGTAAAGACTGCACAGTTCGGGTTAGCGCAGCAACGCTCTTAGCTAGCTCTTGGACCTGATGGTGTAGGTCTGGAGCCGGGTCATTGTCCAAAGCCTGCGCATCAGCTCCCACAGGCCCTGCCGACAAGGGCGCCGCCTCCTGGTGGTAAGTGATAGCAGGGCGCTTGTGGGTCACAACGCCACCCGGTGCCGGTTCTCGGAGCACCCGGATGGCTCTGTCCTTGAACTGTGCAAAGCCCAGATGGGGATCCTGTAAGGCCATTGCCCGCAACTGGGTTCGGTGGGTATTACAATACAGTCCCTCTATAAACTGTTCGGTCAACAGCCTGTCCTCGTTTCCCACTCCATCAGGGTCGGTCTGCTTAATGGCCCTCAGGGCCTCTTGTAGGTTTAGTGCATAGTCCCTTATACTCTCATGCGCTCGCTGCTTGCACCCGTAGAATCTAAGCTTAATCTCGGCTGAGGTGCGGGTATCAAAGGTGTCCTTCAGCTGGGTTAGTATCCCTGCGACAGTCTTCCTCCCAGGTGGCCAGGATTTTACTTCCCTTTTGGCTGCCCCGGTTAGTTGGGCCACCAGGATGCTCACTTTTTGCTCTTCTGTGAGGGGGTACACCTGGAAGAGGCTATCCAGCTTTTCTCTAAAGTCATGCAGGGTATGTGACTCCCCTGAGTACTGGGGTAGCCAAGCTGCTCCCGGGATATAGGGCATGGTGAAGGGCATAACTGCAGCAGCGGTAGCGCTGGCGGGGGTTGAGGCAGTGAAGCTCTCCTCCGTATCCGACATCTTCCTCCCCCCTAGTGGACCGTGGCCTACCTTGCGATGATCCTGTTCCGTAGGCCGCGGCTCCGCAGTGGATCGTCAGGGTTGAGGACCTTCCGTCGCGCTCCTGTGACGTCGGCGTCTGCTGGGCTCCTTCCAGGACCTTACGCAACGTCCGGACGTGAGGCGGGGCTTCAGTTCTCGCGCGCTTTCGGAGTCCACGCCCCTCTTCTTCCCGCGCGGCGTCCTCAAGATGGCGTCCAATGGCGGGAAAACTCCACGGATGGCGGGAAGAAGGCAGAAGATGGCGCCGGATGGCGGGAAACTTCACCGATGGCGGGAAGAAGGCTGAAGATGGCGCCGGATGGCGGTAATCTTCACCACAGGTAAGTTTGAAAAGTCTCTTTTTCAGGCACGCAGTACCCGGTGGTTGCGGGCACGAAATCCTGCCGACTACGCCAAAGTTGACGCGCCCCTGGGCCTGTGTCGCGCTGCGTTGCGCACGCGGGAGCTTACCCGGAGCCGGATCTCTTGAGGGTTGTAGTCTCGTGGCGGTGACCCGGTCCGTGCCCAGGGAGTCAAACTGAGCGGCGATGTAACAGCTGTAGATGCAGGACGACTACGCCACCCGTTGAATGCAGCTATGGAGCTGCCGCTGCAGGACAGTCCGCTGAGGCCGGTGGATGGATGGTGCAGCGTAGATGGTATAACCCCCAACGGGAGGGGTATGGCCTCAGGGCAGCAGATGTGGATGATGGGGGTAGCAGGAACCACTCAGAGACGGTGCGGTGTAATTCAGGGTCTTTACTGGTAACAACGATAGACCCTCCCGGAGTACTTGCTAGTGAACGGGGCCTGGTCAGTCCTTGAGCAGATGGGATCTCCCCTGGCCAGGCGGAGTTGTAGGCCTCCCAAACTGACTGTACTCTTCTGGCTACCTTGCTAGAAGCGGATATAAGTAGCCCACGTCCCTGAGTGTACCGTGTGGTGCTCACCCGTATGGCCGGTGACTCGAGGCCTTCTAATGGCTTCCGCTCCACGATGGCGGTGCTGGTCCCACGCGTGTGACCGTGCCTTCGGGCTTCTTGGGCCTGAGGACCTGAAATCCCCTGCCGGTCGGCTTCTGCTGCTGGGTAAGAGTTAGTCCCCACAGCCTCGGACGCCGGGTCCGGTAAGAAAGCTTCTCAGTCAGGGCGAGCTCTGCAGCTGCCAGCCCCTGACTCGTAGTAGTATTGCTTCTGCTGTTTCTTGTCTCTACTCTCCTTGACTGACTAACCCTGCCTCAGCCCAGGGTTTATACAGGTGAAGTTCTTCCCCTCCCAAGACTGGGCAGGAGGTGTGGCATGCACAGGATCCCTGACCAAGAGACCTCCCACCTGCTCTCAGACATAACATTACATTACTGTGGAAAACCAGACCCCTGGGGTGCCACATTCCCAATTCTGGGCCCCTTTTAGTAACAATGTCCTGGATCCTGGGGCCCATCTTGGTATAATATTCCCAATCTTGGGCCCCATCTAGTAATAATGTCTTCTGCTTTTCTTCTCTGCTCTTTTTTCATTTTTTTTAAATAAACAATTCTCCTTACCTTCCTTTCGCTTCCATGACGTGCGTCATCCTCTTCTATTGCCAGCTCCGGCATGTCTGCTCCGAGAGATGCATGACATCACTGCTATGTGCTGCCCGTGACAGTGACACCGGCATCTGCTGTCAGTCTATGATTGGCCTGGATGTGTATTGCGGTGCAGGGAGTCGGCAAGTCTTTATGCCGTAATACATTTCAGCCAAGGATGCACATCCAGATTAAGTAGAATATGGTGTCGGCATACCCCACGGTTGTGCCCCTGTTCAGACTATTAAGCATTCAAGTTTATACAACATGAGTTGGAAAATATTCAGAAAAATAATGATATGATCAAAATACTCACTTGCCTAATAATTGTGCACACAGTGTAGTAACACACAAGACCCACAGTGCTCACTATATATTATAGTTTCTGAAGACTTCCAATAGGCCAGAGTTCATGGCTGACAATCTTGAAATGTATGAATATTATTCCGAATAATGAGATTCCTACAGGTTCTATAGGCAGAATATAAGGGACACTGGCAGTCGGTCTGTTGTCCATGTGTTGGTTACTGGGGGGAATATTACACATCCCGACATTATTATACTTATTTTAATATAATAAAACATGTTTAATGCTAAGTTCATATTTAATTTCTTTCTTTTTTTTTTCAGATTTGAAAACCGGATCTTCTTGTTCTCCCTGCAGAAACAATGAAGTCCATGTTTCTGAGACTTTACAGTGTGGAGGTGAGGAGATACTATAATGTGACCAGTTACTTTTAGCTATAGGCCCCGATTCATACAAGTATTTACGTCAGAAATCTAGTGTAAAACACTTTGAAAAGTCACAATTTTTTTGCACCACATGAGACTGTACAACAATTTTGCAACTTTTGTCAGTTTCTTGCCAGTTTTGCCCAGCTCCTCCAAAGTAGACATACCTGGGTGGCAGGGGCGTACATAGAAGTCATGGGGCCCCATAGCAGAAGCTCTAATTGCCCCCCCCCCCCCTACAAAAAAAGAAATATTTGTCAGTGTCACAGAAGAGCAGATCTCAGAACTTTCCAGCCTTTACATAGTAATTTACCTCCTTCTGAAGTCGCAGATTCCTCTTTCATTGCCTCCATAAAGTATGATGCCAACAAAAGTGCCCCCCAAACAGTATGATACCCCTATGGTGCATTCCTCCACATGCTCAGTATAATGACACTATTGTACCCCACTTCAACTCCCACAGCAAAGTATGGTGACCTTAACACAGTATAATCCCCCAACTGTGAACCCCACAGAGCCCTCTATACACTCTCATGGCCCTACACTGCCCTCCAAACAGTATAATGGCCCCCACACAGCCCTCCAAACAGTATAATGACCCCACACAAACATTCACACTGTATAATTGCTTTCATACAGTATAATGGCCCCCCATATAGCCCTCAAAATATTATAATGGCCCCACATAGCCTTCCATATAGTATAATGCACCACCAATAATCTTCCATATAGTAAAATGCGCCCCCATAATCCTCCATATAGTATAATGCTCCCCCCATAAACCTCCATATAGTATAATGCGCCCCCCATAAACCTCCATATAGTATAATGAACTTCCCATGGTCCTCCATAGAATATAATGCACTCCCCATAGTCCTCCATACAGTATATTACACACCCCATAGGGTAAAATGCAGCCCCCATATAGTATAATGCACGCCACAGTCCTCCATTATTATGGGCACCATGTACTCACTGATTTTAAAATACCGTATATTTTAAATAAGCCGACCCGAATATAAGCCGAGGCCCCTAATTTTACCACATAAAAATGGGAAAACCTATTGACTTGAGTATAAGCCTAGGGTGGGAAATGCAGCAGCTACTGGTAAATTTCCCCATCCTCGTATGTGTGGCCCCCTCAATCCCACAATCCCTGATATGTGTGGCCCCCACAATCCCTGGTATGTGTGGCCCCCGCAATCCCTGGTATGTGTGGCCCCCACAATCCCTGGTATGTGTAGCCTCCTCAATCCCCAAATCCTGGTATGTGTGGCCTCCTCAATCTCCCAATTCTGGTATGTGTGGCCTCCTCAATCCCCCATTCCTGGTATGTGTGGCCTCCTCAATCCCCCATTCCTGGTATGTGTGGCCTCCTCAATCCCCCATTCCTGGTATGTGTGGCCTCCTCAATCCAAGTATCCTGGTATGTGTGGCCTCCTCAATCCCCTAATCCCTGGTATGTGTGGCCTCCTCAATCCCCAAATCCTGGTAAGTGTGGCCTCCTCAATCCCCCATTCCTGGTATGTGTGGCCTCCTCAATCCCCCATTCCTGGTATGTGTGGCCTCCTCAATCCAAGTATCCTGGTATGTGTGGCCTCCTCAATCCCCCAATCCTGGTATGTGTGGCCTCCTCAATCCCCCAATCCTGGTATGTGTGGCCTCCTCAGTCCCCCAATCCTGGTATGTGTGGCCTCCTCAATCCCCCATTCCTGGTATGTGTGGCCTCCTCAACCCCCCAATCCTGGTATGTGTGGCCTCCTCAACCTCCCAATCCTGGTATGTGTGGCCTCCTCAATCCCCCATTCCTGGTATGTGTGGCCTCCTCAATCCAAGTATTCTGGTATGTGTGGCCTCCTCAACCCCCCAATCACTGCACACAAAACAATAAACACTTATACTCACCTTCCTTCCTCACCTCTGCTCCAGTGCTGCGTCCTGTCTGCTGCAGCTCATGTCGGCATCTGAGCAGCGCGCGCTCTCAGACACAGAGGTGAGCGGCTGCCGACACATTCACTCCTCTGCACTGACAGCAGGAGCCGGGGCTCATCGCTCCTCCGTGTCCGCTACTAAAGAGAATGAATATTCCGTCTTCTCCACGCCCATGGGAGTGGAGAAGAGTGAATATTCATGTGCCTTTAGCAGCGGGGACACGTGGTGGCTGCAGCAGCCGGCTACTGCATGTGCACCGCTCCTCCACTGCGCAACCCGCTCCTCTGCCGCCGCAACCTCCTACTCACCTATCCTCCTCGTTCCCACGCTGCTTGGGGCTCTCACGGGCCCCCTCCAGCCACGGGCCCCATAGCAGTGGCGTGGTCTGCCGCCATTGGCGGTACGCCACTGCTGGGTCGGATGGGGGCAGGACGGGGCATGAGATGCTTGATCGTCCAATTCATGACAAGCTGTGGAGTACATTACACCACACATCTTACTGAAGTCACTGACTAGAGTAAGATTGATGGCAAGACGCACGGAGGCGCACCCCACTTTTCAGATGCACCTGATACATTAAGATGCATGTGCCTCCTAATGAATTAGGCACCTCTTACTCCTTTACGCACTCTCATCAAAACTGATGGGAAGAACTCCACTCTTGATGATTCGGAGTCATAGTGTAAAAGATTCATCTGCATATTCTCACTGAGCAGCAAACACCTGTGACACCAATATTCCCCAGTGTTACATATGGTATGAGTTGTGTTATTGAGATAACACCTTTAACCCCTTCACCGCCTTGGGTTTTTCTGTTTTCGTTTTTTGCTTCCCTTATTCTCAGAGCCATAACCTTTATATTTTTCCGTCAATATGGCCATGTGAGGGCTTTTCTTTTGCGGGACAAGTTGTTCTTTGGAACGACACCATTAGTTTTGCCATATCGTGTACTGGAAAACGAGAAAAAAATTCCAAGTGTGGTGAAATTGCAAAAAAGTGCAATTCGACAATTGTTTTTTTTTACCATGCTCACTAATTGCTAAACCGACCTGCCATTGTGATTATCCAGGTCATTAAGGGTTTGCAGATACCAAACATGTATAGGTTCTTTTTTATTTAAGTGGTGAAAAGAAAATTCAAAATTTGTAAAGAAAAAAAAAGTGGCACCATTTTCCAAGACCCGTAGTGTCTCCACTTTTTGTAATCTGGAGCTAGGTAAGGGCTCATTTTTTGCGTGCTGAGTCAATATATTTATTGGTACCATTTTGGGGTAGATATAATGTTTTGGTCGCCCGTTATTGCATTTTAAAGCAATGTTGCGGCAACCAAAAAAACGCAATTCAGATTTTTTTCTCTTTACGGCGTTTACCGATCGGATTAATTCTTTTTATTGGTAGATCAGGTGATTCTGAATGTGGCGATGACAACCGCAGGAGTCTCCTGCAGACGCAAGGTTGCCTTGTCAGTCCATCGGCGACCCACAGTCATGTGACACCGGTGCTGATAGGCGGGTCTTATGACGCGCTACCGGTGCGTGCATGTTAAATGCTGCTGTCAAAGTTTGACAGTGGCGTTTAAAATGTTAACAGCAGCGGATGCATCGCATTTCCACCCGTGGCTGTTAGGGGCACATGACAGCTGATCAGATCAGCTGTCATGTCCCCAGAAAGGTGTGGGCTCATCGCCGGAGACCTCACCAAAGAGGAGAATGTGACCTTGGACGTACTCATATGTCCAAGGTTGGAAAGGGGTTGAACATGTTTGTATAAATCAATAGTATAGGCAATTCTATGAAACATTATAATATATCTTATCAGGGAAGTCAGCTTTTTTCCTTTCCTATTAGACACTTCATCTCCCAACTGCCCCGTAAACTTGTCATGCACTTTAAAAAAAAAAACAGTTCAAATTCTTCTTGCACAGACAAGACAGAGCACATGATCCCATACCATTATACTTTATGTAGATGGGAGGCGAAGGAAGAGTGAGAAGCAGGGAGAGAAAACGGGCAAAGCTAGACCTAGAACTATCGTGCTGAGCTTGATATCAAGTCTTTTACCTCACATCAGAGCTTGATTCTCATCTAGACAGTTCAGTATTGCAGTATACTTTTCCCTCCTGCTTCCTTCTGTGTGCTCAATAAAAAAGGAAGAACAGGAATCCATGTGTCTGTCTCTGTGTGCTTTGCTGTATACAGGAGAAATCACATCAACAAGTCTCCTCCCACCAGCTCAGAGTGAATAGCAGATTAAAAGATAGAGCATGTTAAGGGGAAAATATGTGAAAATGTAGTTTACAAGTCATATAATATCCACATACAATGTTATTCTTCATGTACACATGACAGCTTATTCTGAAAAGCTACTTAAAAGTATGGTTACCTTTTAAATGTTTTAAATGCAGGGAAATTATTTCTGTAAAAGTTTTTATTACTTTTTTATCGAGAGAGAAATATAGAAGTTCCAGAGGATGAAGATCTAATCCTGGACTGTAGCTTTGAATGGCATGCCAGGCTGGAGCAGTCCTATCAAAACAAATTCACTAGGGTATGTACAAGGCAGCTTATCTAAAGGATATGGTTAAATATCGTAGATGAGATAATAATAATTATCATTATTATAATTAGCATTGTACATACGACCATAACATTTTGGTCTTAATTGCCACAGTGATAATGACAATGCTAGAAATAATCCCGATTATAAATCATTATGACATATAACGCTCTGACATTTATCTTTCCAGCTTATGACCGGCGGTTATCCATTTTCCCCGTTGATTGAACTGGAAACAAAAGTACATGTACATGTGTTCCACCACACTGAAGTCTGCAGTGCCAGTCAGTAAAATCATGTATCATGTGAAAGGTGAGGACATATTATCACTGACACTATGCTGAATGTTAATATTTAGATATATGGGATTTTGGTGCAACTCGAAGTTTCAACAAAATTTTGGTCCTTTTAACCGCTTCCTGACCGCCCACTGTAGATAAACGTCCGCGCTGCCTGGGCTCTGTGCAGCGCGGACGTTTAAAAACGGTGGGTGGTCCCGCAGCGCTCAGGACCCCGAGGGTCCTGCAAGCGCTGCGAGTGAAGTGCAGAGCGATAGCTCTGACAAGGAACATCATCGGGACCTGATTAGATCAGGTCCCAGTGATGTTAACATAGTTACATAGTTACATAGTTTATAAGGCCGAAAAAAGACAAGCGTCCATCCAGTTCAGCCTATTTCTTGTGCACTGCAGCTATTCCGCAGCGTTGATCCAGGGGAACGCAAAAAAAAAAAAAAAAAAAAAAAAACATGCGGTATAGGCCAATTGACATCATTGAGGAAAAAATTCACTTCCCGACACCAATCTGGATTAATTAACTATCACTAAGCATAAGATGTAATTTTATTGTTCTCAAGAAGGCGTCCAGGCCTCTCTTGAACTCATTAAGTGAGTTGGACATCACCACTTCCTCTCCCAGAGAGTTCCAGAGTCTCACGGCTCTGACCGTAAAGAATCCCCTTCTATGCTGGTGCAGGAACCTCCTTTCCTCCAGACGCATAGTGTGCCCCCTCGTCTTTGTCACCATCCTTGGTATAAACAGGTCATGGGAGAGATCTCTGTACTGCCCCCTGATGTATTTATACATGTTTATGAGGTCTCCCCTAAGCCTTCTCTTTTCCAACGTAAATAGGCCTAATTTTGACAACCTCTCTGGGTATTCTAGTCCCTCCATTCCCTTTATTACCTTAGTCGCCCTCCTTTGTACCCTCTCTAGCTCCAATATGTCTTTCCTGAGCACCGGAGCCCAGAACTGTGCACAATATTCTAAGTGCGGCCTTACCAGCGCTTTATACAGAGGAAGAACAATGTTCTCATCATATGCCCCTATTCCTCTTCTGATGCATGCCATGACTCTATTTGCCTTCGCAGCTGCTGCCTGACACTGGGCACTCCAATTTAATTTGCTATTAACCAAGACGCCCAGGTCCTTCTCCATGTCACATTTCCCCAACGTTTTCCCATTTAATATGTATGGGTGACTGCTGTTTTTCTTTCCCTTTGCTGTCTTCTATATGCCGCGATCTATAGTGATCGCGGCATATAGAAGACAGCAGGAGGAGAGGGGGTCATCTACTTACTTCTCCGACGACCCCTGATACCTTCCAGGACCTGGCGTCGCTATGGCAGCTGGAGGTCACATGACCGCCTCCAGATCTGCGATATATGGTGTCCTGCCAGGCTCAGCCTGCAGCTGAAGACAGGCAGGAGACACTGACTGTGAAACAGTCAGCAAAAATCTCATGTAATATAATATATGTCTATTACATTACATGAGATCAGTGATCAGAAAAATAAAAATTAATGTCCCATACAGGGACTAAGTAAAAATGTAAAAAAAAAGTAAAAAAAATGTTTTCAAACTACTAAAAAAAAAATCACAAAATATATAAAAATAAATAAATAAAATATTAAACCGATAAATCCGTATATTTATGCAAAAACAAAAAAAGTACACATATTTGGTATCGCCGCGTCCGAAACAACCCGAGCTATAAAACGGTCACACTAATTAACTCCTCCTGTGCACACCGTAATAAAAATAAATAAAAAACAGAGCAAAAAACTATGCTTTTTCCTCATATCGCCAAACAAAAAGTGGAAAAAAATGCGATCAAAAAGCAAAATGGAAATAAAATTGGTATACAGCCATACAGCTCCATCAACCGAAAAATAAAAAAGTTATACCTCTCAGAATAAAGCAATGCAAAAAAATATTTTTTATATAAAATTGTTTTATTGTGTAAAAGCGCCAAAACATAAAAAAATATACAGTAAGTGTAGTATCGCTGTAAACGTACTGACCCGAAGAATAATGCTGCCTTATCACTTTTACCACACGCAGAACGGCATAAAAAAAACCTCAAAAAACAATTCCTGAATTGTTGGTTTTTGTTAATTTTACCTCCCAAAAAGCGGAATATAAAGCGAACAAAAAACGTCACGTACCCAAAAATGGTACGATTAAAAATGTCAACTCGTCCCGCAAAAAACAAGCCATCACATGACTCTGTCGGCCGAAATATGGAAAAATTATAGCTCTCAAAATATGGCGACGCAAAAACTAGATTTTACAAAAAAAAAGCGTCTTTTAGTGTGTGACAGCTGTCAATCATAAAAACCCGATATAAATCTGGTATCTCTGTCATCGCACTGACCTGAAGAATAAAGTAATCTCATCATTATACCGCACGAGGAACGGCGTAAAAAATAAATAAAACCAATTCTTCACCTGCTACTGATTTGTTTATTATGTCTCCCAATGTGCTCACCACACATCTAGATAAGTTCCCTAAGGGGTCTAGTTTACAAAATGGTGTCACTTGTGGGGGGTTCCACTGTTTAGGCACATTAGGGGCTCCCCAAATGCAACATGGCGTCTGCTAATTATTCAAACAAATTTTACATTCAAAAAGTCTAATGGCGCTCCTTCCCTTCCGAACCCTGCAGTGCGCCCAAACAGTGGTTTTCCCTCACATATGGGGTATCAGCGCGCTCAAGAGAAATTGCACAAAAAATTTTGGGGTCCAATTTTTCCTGTTACCCCTGCAAAAATAAAGAAAATTGGGTCTAAAGTAACATTTTTGTGAAAAAAGTTAAATGTTAATTTTTTTCTTCCACATTCCAAAAATTCCTGTGAAGCACCTGAAGGGTTAATAGAGTTCTTGAATGTGATTTTGAGCACCTTGAGGGGTGCAGTTTTTAGAATGGTGTCTGTTTTGGGTATTTTCTGTCATAAAGACCCCTCAAAGTGAATTCAAATATGATGAGGTCCCTAAAAAAATGTTTTTGTAAATTTTGTTGTAAAAATGAGAAATCGCTGGTCAACTTTTAACCCTTATAGCTCCCTAATAAAAAAAAATTTTGGTTCCAAAATTGTGCTGATGTAAAGTAGACATGTGGGAAATGTTATTTATTAACTATTTTGTGTGACATATCTCTCTGATTTAAGGGCATGAAAATTCAAAGTTTGAAAATTGCAAAATTTTCAAAATTTTTGCCAAATTTCCGATTTTTTCACAAATAAACGCAAGTGATATCGAAGAAATTTTACCACTATCATGAAGTACAATATGTTACGAAAAAACAATCTCAGAATCAGGGGAATCCGTTGACGCGTTCCAGAGTAATTACTTCATAAAATGACAGTGGTCAGAATTGAAAAAATTGGCCCGGTCACAAAGGCAAAAACAGGCTCTGGCGCGAAGTGGTTAATGTCTTCACATCAGTTTTCCTAGCTCTACCAAAATGGGTGGAGCTGGGGTGGGATGTGGGCAGGATGCCACAGCTTGTCTAATTCATGAACCGTTCCTGACTGGAGTAAGATTTCTGGGGTGGAGTATGGAAGCGCACACCACTGATCAGACGCCCCAGATTTATGAAGAGGCGTGCACCTCATCATGAATCAGGGCTCTCTGACTACACCACGATCTTCATCAAGACCAGAGAGAAAATCACCGGCCTTGATGAATCCGGGCCCTGGTATCTATTAGAAACTTGACAATATATTGGATTAATACTGGAGCCACCTATGGTATAAGTCAAATTTTACCTATAGGCTCCAGAGGTGCAGTTATGTGGACTGCAATATGGATACATGGCTTCTGGTGATATGAGGCTGATTTGTTTTTGCGGTGTTTATTGTGCAGTAAAAATTACTCAGCAACATGATTTTTCAGGTTGGTATGATTATGGCGATACCAAACTTGCATTGTTCTTTTACTTAGGTGGTGAAAAGAAATGTGAAAGTTTGTAGAAATAAATTTTGATTTGTGTCGTCGTTTTCTGAGACCCATACCATTATAATTTTTCAGTTGCTGGAGCTGTGTCTGGCAAGCTGACATTTTTATTGGTACCAATTTGTGGGCATCTCCCGGGTGCGGTGTGTGGTGCCCCTGAAGGTTCAGTCACCACAGAGGTACTGCACCTCACCCAGAGGTGTGGTATCTCCTTCTCTCAGGTAAGGATGGAGTACTACCTGGGACCCCAACACCTGCACTCAACACTACACTACTCCAGGCCGGCTGGAAGGGCAAGATGCACTGTGATTTGCTGCCCCGTCCCTGGCTGGAGAAGGGGGAACCAAAGAGAGGGGGAAACCATGTAGTGGGTGTGGGTGGAGGACGTAGTTCAGGGGAGCACTATAGGAAAATATATAAAAAGGGAGGCCATCTTGATAAGAGGGTCTTTTTGGTCAGTCAGCCAGTGAGATGAGGAGAGGAGTAGTTGGGGAGCGGAGTCTCTTTAGGAGCTCTTCTTCAGAGTGGGGCCTAGCCAGGAAGGCCCAGGAGGGGAGCAGAGGAGTAAGGCTCCAATGAGGAAAGGGATCCCAGGGGTACGGAAGGAGCAGGAAGCCACCCGTATGCCCGAATCTGCCAAGCGTCAGAGGGATCAGGCCGCAAGAGGGGAACCGGTCCCCGGACTGGCCGAGTACTTCTCGTCTCAGCCGGAAAACCGGAGGCTTCTGGACTTCCAGGGTGCAGTTGCCGTACTCTCACACCTAAGTCACCGAAAAAGGGCACCAAGTAGGTCCGGGAACTCCAAGTTGCCCAGAGGGATCACGGAGTACCCGTTCAGGACTTTACTGGGAGGCGCAGGGAAGGAGGGAGAAGACCCAGCGCGGGAAGTCAGTCTAGAAAGGAGCACATAAAAACGGGGTCCCGTCAAGCGCTCCTAATATACTTGAGAAAGTGCTGAACCCCTGTCTGGCAGACGCAGTGAAATGCGGGAGGCTGACACCCGTACAGTGTACCTGAGGAACTTGAACAGAACTGTGAGTAAACTCGGATGACTGCACTCCACTGCCTCTGTCACTTATTTCCTCTGCGCCATCTCTCCTGCACTACAAGCCCCAGCATCACCACCTTCCATCCTACACTGCCCTGGGGCCCGCTCCACCTGTGGGGAGCTGTTCTAACCCAGCTGCCCTATCAACTGCCCCAGAGGTCTGCAGCAGCGCTGGTACCTATTACAAGAAACCACAGGTGACGTCATGAACGCTTCATAAAAACTATAAATTCCATATAAATATTCCCCCTTTTTGTTGACCGCCCTGGGCCACGGACCGGGCAGCCGCCACTGTGACATATCTCCCCAAGCATCTGTAGGCCCGATACCGAGCACCCCACGGCCCTGGGGGCGCGTCATCTCTGGCGTCACAAACAGGATTTCGTGCCCATTGCCACTGGGTACTGTGTGCCATAACTGAACTGTGTTTAAACTGTGGTGAACATCGCAGCCATTACAGCGCCGCCGCGCGGGAAGAAGAGGGGCGTAACCGCGGGAACAAGAGAGGCTTGACTGTTGGTAGCGCGCGAAGCCCAGGCCCCGCCTCGTGCCCTGACGCCGAACCAGGAAGTGTCAGGTCCTGGAAGGAGACAGTCGTCAAGCGCACGCTCTGACGTCAGCCACGAGGAAGACGCAAGGTCCTGGAAGGAGATAGTCGTCTGCGGAGTTGCGGCCTACCTGAACAAAGCAGAGAAGGTAGGCTACGGTTCACTAGGGGGGCGCAACCATGGCCGACGACCAGCAGAACGCCGGAGCACCGGTTAACGCTCCTGATGCCCAACTCGCCCCCGGCGCTGAACAGGCCGGAGCAGCCGCCCCACCAGCAGGGGTCACGATTCCAATCATACCCATGGCCCTGCCGTACATCCCTGGAGCAAAGTGGCTTCCCCAGTATGATGGTAAACCAGATACCCTGTCTGGGTTCAAAAGGAAAATATGCGGTGAACTGGACATGTACTCAATGACTGGCAAACAGAGATCCGCTGTTGTGCTGGGACAATTGACTGGTGCTGCAGAGCGGGAAGTTGAAACTTGGCCAGCCACAGACCAGGAATCAGTATCCGTTATATTTAAAAGACTGCAAACTGTCTTTGAAAACCGCACTGAGACAGATCTCCGGATGAGGTTCTACCACTGTACCCAGAAACCTGAGGACAGTATCCGGGACTATGCCTGGCACTTACAAGAGGCCCTGCGGGCCCTGAAACAGATCAGTCCGGCCAGCATACATGATGAGGACAAAATGCTGACAGAACAATTCATCCGGGGGTTGAGGTCCCAGGAGGAGAGCAGAACTGTATGGTGGTGGGCCCTAGATCATCCAAATGCCACTTTTGAAGGCCTTAAGGACATGGCTATTAAGGGTCTGCAGCCCCTGGAAACATCAGATACTGCTATCCAGCGTTACCCGGGTGGGGCCACCCCAGTGCCCGCAGCATCCACTGCTCCTTCATTAGCGGCTGAAGCAAAAGTGCAAACAGCGCCCCCTAGTGAGCTGGACAGTCTGTGCTCTGAAGTGTGTCAGCTAAGTAAAACTCTGACCACTGTCCTGAGCGCCTTGCAGCTACAGACGGAGCCCAAGACGGATGGAAGGATCCTACTCGCCGACAGTCCTGAGGATGTCCCCTCGATGAGGAGAAGAAGGAGGACAACGCCACCCCGTGGGAGGACCAACGACCAACATTGCCCTCCAAGAGAATTTGTCTGCTACCGTTGCCGCAAGGCAGGCCACACTGCACGGACCTGTCCTTTAAACGGGCAAACCCTGGAGCCGAGGGCCGACACCCAGAAGTAAACCAACCAGGTCCATCAAGCTGGTACAACCGGTTTGTAGGAGGAAGGCCTTTCCTGTCCATCATGCTGTACGGCATCGCAACACCTGCCCTACTGGACACCAGATCGCAGGTAACCATTATACCTGATGTCCTCTACAAAAGGTACTGGTCCATAGATAAACTCCGCCCGCCAAACCCAAACCTCTCAGTGTATGCCTCTAATGGCCTTCCTCTTAACCTAGTCGGGGTTAAGGACGTGACAGTGAAGGTGGGAAGAGCGGAACTAAAGGACCAAGGACTGATTGTAGTAGAGTCTAACCCTGGTGATACAGACTTATATATGATACTTGGCACAAATATTGTTGGTAACTGTTTGGGAGAAGTGTTGTTCTTACTCCAACAGATGGCTGACACTGCCAGACCAGGGCAGAGGAAGGTGCTCCAGAAAGAAATTCAAGCCCTCCTGTACCAGCAACAGGTAAAACTAACAGGTGGTGAAATTGGTAATGTACGGGTGACAGACCCGATACCCATTGTGATTCCCCCAATGAGTGAAATGCTGATTTGGTGTAGGGCAGTAATAGGTCTCAGGGGACAGAACTACCAGGCGGTAGTAGAGCCCCTCAACTCAGAGCACAGACCTACACTCCTAACTGCTAGAGGGGTAGTTGATGTGCGCAACGGAAGGGTACCTGTACGTCTCCTAAACTGTGGGGAGGAGAAAGTCAAATTGCCACGATACGCCACTGTTGCCAGGTTGTATACTGTGAATAATGATGCCATACACACAGTAGAACCCTTGACCCCACTGGACACGGTGGAAGATAGTGACTCCAAAGCTCAGCTTGAGGAATGGTGTCAGCAGCTCCATGTTGGAACGGACGCCACTCCTGTCCATCAAAAACACGGTGTCTACAGGGTGGTTCAGGAATATGAACAGGTGTTTACTAAACACTCACTTGATTTTGGAAAGGTCAAAGGTGTACAACACCACATACCCACAGGTAACCATCCACCCATTAAGGAGCGTTACAGACCCATACCACCAGCACATTACCAGAAAGCGAAAGAAATGTTGCATAACATGAAAAAGGCAGGGGTAGTAAGGGATAGCTGTAGCCCCTGGGCAGCTCCCCTGGTATTGGTCAGAAAGAAGGATGGTAGCATGAGAATGTGTGTAGATTACAGACAAATTAATCGAATAACACATAAAGATGCTTACCCTATGCCCCGTACAGAGGAATCCCTGGCTGCACTAAAATCTGCCAATTACTTTTCCACATTGGATCTCACTAGTGGGTACTGGCAAGTCTCTGTTGCTGAGGAAGACCAGGAGAAGACAGCCTTCACCACCCCGATGGGATTATGTGAGTTCAACAGTATGCCATTTGGACTCTGCAACGCCCCCGGAACGTTCCAGAGGTTGATGGAGTGTTGCTTAGGACACCGGAACTTCGAGACAGTGCTGCTATATCTGGATGACGTTATTGTGTACTCCAGGTCGTATGAAGACCATCTGAAGCACCTGGCGGAGGTATTTGAAGCGTTGTCCTGGTATGGGATGAAACTAAAGCCTTCCAAGTGCCACCTGTTCAAACAGAAGGTTCAGTACCTGGGACACATAGTCAGCTCAGAGGGAGTAGCACCAGACCCGGAGAAGGTCACTGCCATCCAGAAGTGGCCTAAACCGAGGAACATTAAGGAAGTACGTCAATTTCTGGGACTGGTCGGGTACTACAGGAGGTTCATAAAGGACTACACCAAAAAGGCAGCACCTCTACAAGATCTCCTGGTAGGACAGTCCAAGAGAGGTAAAAGTCCCCCATTCCAGTGGGGCAAGGAACAGGCTGAGTCCTTTGCAGTAATGAAGGAAGTCCTAACCGGTGAAGAAATCCTGGCTTACCCCGTCTACAGTCAACCTTTCCTGTTGTACACAGATGCCAGCAACGAGGGACTGGGAGATGTGTGGTCCCAGAAGCAAAACGGCAGAGAAAAGGTAATTGCCTATGACAGTAGAAAGCTTCGACCTACTGAGAGGAACCCGGAGAATTACACTTCCTTCAAGCTGGAGTTCCTGGCCTTGGTCTGGGCTATCACTGAGAGATTCAAGCATTACCTAGCCTCAACTAAATTTACAGCCTTTACTGATAACAACCCCTTGACACACCTGGAGACCGCCAGGTTGGGAGCCATAGAACAGCGTTGGGTGGCCAGATTGTCGAATTATAAGTTCACAATCAAGTACCGGGCAGGTCACAAGAATACCAATGCTGATGCCCTGTCAAGAATGCCCCACCAGTCGGACACCGAGGATGGAGTGGACGATCTCGAAGAAATTGAACTACCTTCTTTCCACAGAAATGGAATGGTCCACGAGCAGCGCGCCTCCAGAAGATGTCGTGGTAAGACACTAAACCCTTTACCTCATCACAGCTGGAAGGAGACCAAGGATAGTGATCCGGTTGTCAGCCTCAAAGGACTGATAACCCAAGAAGGTTCTCACCTGGAGAAGGATGCTCCTCCACAAGCCAAACAACTGTGGAATGAGAGAAGCCGGCTGTTCATCTATAGAGAAAAGCTGTGCAGAAGGTATGTCAACCCCAGAACCCATGAAATGGTGTGGCAGATTGTAGTACCCAGGACAGACAACCAGATGGTGTTAGAGGCCTACCATGATCAAGCAGGTCTCTTTGGCTGGAAGAAGCTGGAAACCCTGCTGAAGGACCGTTTCTATTGGGTTGGAATGCGGAGCTCCATAGAAATGTGGTGCCGGAATTGTGGGCCCTGTAGCCTCAGAAGGAAAGACTACGGCAGCCAGAAAGAAACCTTGCAGCCCATCAAAACAACTCGACCCTTGGAGATTGTTGCTCTGGATCACGTTAAACTATCACGCAGCAGATCAGGCTATTCCTATGCACTGACCATGGTGGATCACTATTCCCGGTTCCTGGTGGTAGCCCCTGTCAAGGATCTGACAGCAGAGACTGCAGCAAGAACGTTCCAAGCTTACTTCTGCAGACCCCATGGGTATCCGGACAAGGTGATAACAGATCAAGGTCCTGCCTTTGAACCTGAATTGTTTAAAGAATTCTGTCACCTGTATGGATGCAAGAAGATCCGGGCTACGCCGTATCACCCTCAAACCAACGGTATGTGCGAGAAAGTGAATAAAATCGTCATAGACTTGTTGAAGACCTTACCTTTGGAAGAGAGGAACCAGTGGCCAGACAAACTACATGACCTGGTAGACCTGTATAACCACATACCCGTGAGTTCTACTAACTGTACCCCAGCGTACCTCATGAGAGCAAGACCTGGAAAATTGCCCATGGACCTGGAACTCGGAGTGGTAGAACCTGATGCAGATATGTCCACTGAAGACTGGGACACAAATCGGCAAGAGCAGTACAGGAGAGTACAGGCCTGTGTCGAAGACAGTCTAAACAAAGTAAGGGAAAGGCAAGAAGAACAGTGTAATAAGCATGCACCAGCAGAACCCTTGGCACCTGGAGAAATAGTGCTAAAGCGGAAGAGAAGAGGTCACAAGCTCGATGACCAGTGGGAAAGAGAGCCCTACACCATGTTAAATTCTAGATTTGACAACAACAAAACCTGCCTGATCAGCAAGGATGGAGGTAAGACAACCGCAACAGTCTCAAGAGACCACTTGAAATTATGCCCAGGTCTACTGAATACACAGGAGGAAGAAGTGCCTCTTATAGTGCCAGAAAAACCCAAAGAAGATGTAATTCATACAGTTCTAGGAGACTTCCCCGCAGACTGGCCTCAACTCGATGGAGCAGTTATCATACCAGTGATACACTTCTGTCAGCCACCAGAAGAACCTCCACTGCAAGAAGAACCTGTGAGCGCCCTGGAAGAACCTGCTCAGGAACAGGAAGAGTCCCAGTAAGAGGAGGATCACCAGTTGAAGCAGAGCCAGAGATCCCAGTAAACAGTGCACTTGCCAGTCCTATAGAGAGATTGAGGCAGTTCTATAACTTACCCGCACGTCGATCTGACAGGTTAGCGGATAGTGCACGCACAGACACCGGTATCACCCCAGTGCTACGTAGGTCTACACGCAGCACACAAGTCCAAATCCCTGCCAGGTATAGGGAATAAATATAAAAATACCTACAGTGTAAATAGTTACCCAGTTGGGTATTGCCTACTGTTATTAATTATGTGAACTGAAAAAGTTATACGTGTGCATTTAGTTACCCGTAAGGGTATAAAGACTTGTAGGCTGAGGACTGTGCGCAGCCAAAAATTTTATATGTGAATAGTTGCACTTCTTAAAGTGCCCCTCATTGGTTCTATATATACAAGATGACCTCAGAACAAAAACCCATTTGGCGTGGCCGAAGACGTGGTCCAACACCTGGATCACCTATGCCCTGCAGCCACGCCCAGGGCCTACGTTGAGGGTTTTCAGACGGGTCCCTCATGCTGCTCAAATTGCACCATCACCAGTGAGATGGATACCTGTTAATGGGACTCACTGTAACTTTGAAAATTTTCTATGTTATTATAATTGTTATTGTTGTTGTTACCTGTTTAAAATGCTTCAGTCCAGGAGTACTGAGTTGTACTAGGGGGGAATGTGGCACCCTGCTGTTCACAGGTACCACAGAACCCAAAAGGGTGCATGGACGGACTTCTCCACAAGAGGCCCTCACTACACACAGACACATCCACCCTTCTACCTCATACCACCAGAAGGAGCCTGTTAGGGATATATATATAAACTGGAGGGTGGAGTCAGTCAGGCAGTCTGCAGGAAAGTCTGTAGCAGAGAGTGTGCTGAAGCTAGGAGATCAGTGAAGTAGCAGCACGCTGGCTGCTGTGCTGAGGCAAGCCAAGGCCTACAGCGCGTGCTGAAGCCCGAGGGGCCCCGAGTGTGGCCGGAGGCAAGCAGAGAGGCGTTAAGGGGGCAGAGGAGCATCATAGGCTCACCACAGAACATAAATCGGACACCGGGTCCGCACCTACAGGGTCCTCTACACCCAGTAGGGATTACCGGCATACCAGGAGGACTACAAGTCCCTGGTCAACCTGAAGCCAAACCCATTTACAGGACTAGAAACCACGAAGGCCCCAGTGTCCAGGGATCGTGGTAGCCAGAGAAAAGTCCTACTACCAATCCGCCAGGTGAGACAGTGAAACAGCGTAGAAGCTAGGCCTAGCCCAGGCAGGTCAGAAGCATCGGAGAAAGGAAGAAACGGACCAGGAGGCCTAATACCCGCTCACTGGGGAGAGTCCAGAAGTGCACCCTTCCTACCGAGTACCCTGGACCGTACCTGCTATCCACACCAGTAAAGGTACTGAAGTGAATCTCCTGTGTGCGTGTCCGTCATTCCCCCTGATCCGACCTGGCCACCTCTCACCTGCATCCCTTCCATCCACACTGCCCTGGGGCTGTGCTCTACCTGTGGAGAGCTGTTCCAACCCAGCTGCCCTATCAACTGCCCCAGAGGTCTGCAGCAGCGCTGGTACCGATTACCAGAAACCACAGGTGGCGTCACGAGACAAAACCGTTATCCGTCCCATCAAGTGACAAGCCCCCTTTTCAAGAGAGACCCCAGAGTACGGGCCGGGGAGCCGACTGCCGAGACAACCTACAACGAAGGTGAAGGCCTGGGTACCGAGTTCCCCCATAATCTCCACTGGGGCAACACAATGGCCCGCATCCCCCCCTCAGTTTCATATCCCCCCCAATCTATAGTGAGCCCACCATCCCCCCCAATCTATAGTGAGCCCCCCATACCCACCCAGTCCCTGTCCCCGGTCCCTCTGGGCTCGGCCTGCCGTGAAGTCCCCTCCGGGCAGGAGTGATGGCCGCACACATACGAGGCTCTTCTCCATGATGATCTCACTTCTCACTGCCAAGACAGGATGTAACCGGCCACCAGCTTCTCACATACCGAAACCCCCACCGGAGGGGAACTGTTGTCTGGCGCGGTCTCCACATCCCCTTCCTCCACTTCCATAGGTTCTGATTTATTAACGCCTCCAGCTCCCGATTTCACCGACACCCGCAGTCCCCGGACCGCCGCCATCTCCTCGGCTAAACCGACAAACGCAGACCGGCTCTCAGTGTTCCGCCCGGTGGTCATAGAGTGCTAGGTGCCCTGTCTAGACGTTACGCAGCACATGACCCTCAGGTAAAGGGGCGGCAGCCATCTTGGTTGTGGAACGTCGCCGGGATGTGGCTGCATGCGTGTCATGTGATGTCTGTCCGTCTGTGCCGGTGGGGAGTTTGCTGTCATCGCTGTTAACCCCTTGGAGTCAGCCTTTCCAGTCAGAGCAGAGCAGCAGTGCTCTGGTGTGAGCAGATAAAGCTTCTTGTGTAATCATCAGAAATCTGTCGTGGGTTGGTGATGACATGACTGACGTGCAGGGACCTAAATAATGCCCCATACATCGCCAGCATAGAATGGGTTACTGATAGGATTTTGTAGAGGGGAGGAGCTATAGGGAGAGCTCCTCCTCCTCCTATTGACATAGAATCTTATCAGCACCAACTGCCATCTCCTATCTCAGTAATGAAATAATCTGTCTTCACTGAATACAGATTTTATCAGAGAATTGAGAATTTTAAGAAGGAAAGATCAGTCCAGGAAGAGAAAGAAGCAGATTTCTCTCATAAGATATTACATAGTTCCTTATTTTCATGTGAACTATTGATTTATGAAATGCAAATTACGATGTCGCCATCAATTCATGTATTTGGAGCTACGATTCATTTTTGCAATTGTATTTCATTACAAATTTTTCACCGTTGTGCTTTTCCAGGCTCTCTTTCTCCCTGCACATTCAACTTTGATGTGGTCTGATGTCAAAAATCAGCTGAAAGGAGCTCAGAAAGAGACGGATAAGAGTCACAAACTCTCCTGTTACACTGTCAGAAGAGCTCACTGACATATTCTCAGTTAACTCATCCTGCAGCCAGCAGCAGACAGAGCAACAAAGAGGTTATAGAATTCTCAAAGTGAAACAGTTTTACTGAAATCCAACTGCAAAAATTATTTTTAGCCCAAATACTTGCATTTGATTGGAAGCTGTCAGCCGATTAATGCTACCCAAACCTCGGGCACCAAGAAGCAAAGCCTGGGGGCACGATTGCAGTCAGGTATATTTTCTCTTGCTATTAGACAGACCTGTCAATCACCTGCAATGGCTCTGGGAGAATCAACAAGGGGGCGGTGTTGGACAAGTTTCATCTCTCCCTATAGGATCCGGCTAGCTCTTCTAACGGAATCCACCCGGGGCAGTGTTGGACTAGTTTTATGTCTCACTATAGGCTCCGGCTAGCTCTTCTAACGGAATCCACCCGGGGGCGGTGTTGGACTAGATTGATCTCTCCCTATAGGCTCCGGCTAGCAATTCTAATGGAATACACGAGGGGGTGGTGTTGAACTAGTTTCATGTCTCCCTATAGGCTCCGGCTAGCTCTACTAACTGAATCCATCCGGGGCGGTGTTGGACTAGTTTCATGTCTCTCTATAGGCTCCGGCAAGCTCTTCTAACGGAATCCACCCGAGGGCGGCGTTGGACTAGTTTCATGTCTCCCTATAGGCTCCGGCAAGCTCTTCTAACGGAATCCACCCGAGGGCGGTGTTGGACTAGTTTAATGTCTCCCTATAGGCTCCAGCTAGCTCTTCTAACGGAATCCACCCGAGGCCGGCTTTGGAATAGTTTCACGTCTCCCTATAGGCTCCAGCAAGCTCTTCTAACGGAATCCACCCGAGGGCAGTGTTGGACTAGTTTAATGTCTCCCTATAGGCTTCGGCAAGCTCTTCTAATGGAATCCACCAGGGGGCAGTGTTGGACAAGTTTCAAGTCTCCATATAGGCTCCGACTAGCTCTTCTAACGGAATAAACCCAGGGTTGGTGTGGAACTAGTTTCATGTCTCCATATAGGCTCCGGCTAGCTCTTCTAACGAAATCCACCCGGGGCGGTGTAGGACTAGTTTCATGTCTTCCTATAGGCTTCGGCTAGCTCTTCTAACAGAATCCACCAGGGGGCGGTGTTGGACTAGTTTCATGTCTCCTTATAGGCTCCGGCTAGCTCTTCTAACGGAATCCACCAGGGGGCGGTGTGGGACTAGTTTCATCTCTCACTATAGGCTCTGACAAGCTCTTCTAATGGAATCCACCCGGGGGCGGTGTTGGACTAGTTTCATGTCTCCCTATAGTCTCTGGCTAGCTCTTCTAACAGAATCCACCAGGGAGCGGTGTTAGACTAGTTTCATGTCTCCCTGTAGGCTCTGGCAAGCTCTTCTAACGGAATCCACCCGGGGGGCGGCTTTGGACTAGTTTCATGCCTCCCTATAGGCTCCGACAAGCTCTTCTAACGGAATCCACCCTGAGCGGTGTTGGACTAGTTTCATGTCTCCCTATAGGCTCCGGCTAGCTCTTCTAACGGAATCCACCCGGAGCGGTGTTGGATTAGTTTCATGTCTCTCTATAGGCTCCGGCTAGCTCTTCTAATGGAATCCACCCGGGGGCGGCGTTGGACTAGTTTTATGTCTCCCTATAGGCTCCAGCTAGCTCTTCTAACGGAATCCACCCGAGGCCAGCTTTGGAATAGTTTCATGTCTCCCTATAGGCTCCGGCAAGCTCTTCTAACAGAATCCACCCGGGGGCGGTGTTGGACTAGTTTAATGTCTCCCTATAGGCTCCAGCTAGCTCTTCTAACGGAATCCACCCGAGGCCAGCTTTGGAATAGTTTCATGTCTCCCTATAGGCTCTGGCAAGCTCTTCTAATGGAATCCACCCGAGGGCGGTGTTGGACTAGTTTAGTATCTCCCTATAGGCTCTGGCAAGCTCTTCTAATGGAATCCACCCGGGGGCGGTGTTGGACTAGTTTCATGTCTCCCTATAGTCTCTGGCTAGCTCTTCTAACAGAATCCACCAGGGGGCGGTGTTAGACTAGTTTCATGTCTCCCTATAGGCTCTGGCAAGCTTTTCTAACGGAATCCACCCGGGGGCGGCTTTGGACTAGTTTCATGTCTCCCTATAGGCTCCGACAATCTCTGCTAACGGAATCCACCCTGAGCGGTGTGGGACTAGTTTCATGTCTCCTTATAGGCTCCGGCTAGCTCTTCTAACAGAATCCACCAGGGGGCGGTGTTAGACTAGTTTCATGTCTCCCTATAGGCTACTACTAGGTATTCTAACTGAATCCACTAGGGGGCGGTGTTGGACTAGTTTCATGTCTCCCTATAGGCTCTGGCTAGCTCTTCTAACGGAATCCACCCGAGGGCAGTGTTGGACTAGTTTAATGTCTCCCTATAGGCTTCGGCAAGCTCTTCTAATGGAATCCACCAGGGGGCGGTGTTGGACAAGTTTCAAGTCTCCATATAGGCTCCGACTAGCTCTTCTAACGGAATAAACCCAGGGTTGGTGTGGAACTAGTTTCATGTCTCCATATAGGCTCCGGCTAGCTCTTCTAACGAAATCCACCCGGGGCGGTGTAGGACTAGTTTCATGTCTTCCTATAGGCTTCGGCTAGCTCTTCTAACAGAATCCACCAGGGGGCGGTGTTGGACTAGTTTCATGTCTCCTTATAGGCTCCGGCTAGCTCTTCTAACGGAATCCACCCGGAGCGGTGTTGGATTAGTTTCATATCTCTCTATAGGCTTCGGCTAGCTCTTCTAATGGAATCCACCCGGGGGCAGCGTTGGACTAGTTTCATGTCTCCCTATAGGCTCCAGCTAGCTCTTGTAACGGAATCCACCCGAGGCCAGCTTTGGAATAGTTTCATGTCTCCCTATAGGCTCCGGCAAGCTCTTGTAACGGAATCCACCCGAGGCCAGCTTTGGAATAGTTTCATGTCTCCCTATAGGCTCCGGCAAGCTCTTCTAACGGAATCCACCAGGGGGCGGTGTTGGACAAGTTTCATGTCTCCCTATAGGCTCCGGCTAGCTCTTCTAACGAAATCCACCCGGGGCTGTGTTGGACTAGTTTCATGTCTCCCTATAGGCTTCAGCTAGCTCTTCTAACGGAATCCACCAGGGGGCGGTGTTGGACTAGTTTCATGTCTCCTTATAGGCTCCGGCTAGCTCTTCTAACAGAATCCACCAGGGGGCGGTGTTAGACTAGTTTCATGTCTCCCTATAGGCTACTACTAGGTATTCTAACTGAATCCACTAGGGGGCGGTGTTGGACTAGTTTCATGTCTCCCTATAGGCTCTGGCTAGCTCTTCTAACGGAATCCACCAGGGGGCGGTGTGGGACTAGTTTCATCTCTCACAATAGGCTCTGTGGCAAGCTCTTCTAATGGAATCCACCCGGGGGCGGTGTTAGACTAGTTTCATGTCTCCCTATAGGCTCCGGCTAGCTCTACTAACGGAATCCATCAGGGGCGGTGTTGGACTAGTTTCATGTCTCTCTATAGGCTCCGGCAAGCTCTTCTAACGGAATCCACCCGAGGGCGGCGTTGGACTAGTTTCATGTCTCCCTATAGGCTCCGGCAAGCTCTTCTAACGGAATCCACCCGAGGGCGGTGTTGGACTAGTTTAATGTCTCCCTATAGGCTCCAGCTAGCTCTTCTAACGGAATCCACCCGAGGCCGGCTTTGGAATAGTTTCACGTCTCCCTATAGGCTCCAGCAAGCTCTTCTAACGGAATCCACCCGAGGGCAGTGTTGGACTAGTTTAATGTCTCCCTATAGGCTTCGGCAAGCTCTTCTAATGGAATCCACCAGGGGGCGGTGTTGGACAAGTTTCAAGTCTCCATATAGGCTCCGACTAGCTCTTCTAACGGAATAAACCCAGGGTTGGTTTGGAACTAGTTTCATGTCTCCATATAGGCTCCGGCTAGCTCTTCTAACGAAATCCACCCGGGGCAGTGTAGGACTAGTTTCATGTCTTCCTATAGGCTTCGGCTAGCTCTTCTAACAGAATCCACCAGGGGGCGGTGTTGGACTAGTTTCATGTCTCCTTATAGGCTCCGGCTAGCTCTTCTAACGGAATTCACCAGGGGGCGGTGTGGGACTAGTTTCATCTCTCACTATAGGCTCTGGCAAGCTCTTCTAATGGAATCCACCCGGGGGCGGTGTTGGACTAGTTTCATGTCTCCCTATAGTCTCTGGCTAGCTCTTCTAACAGAATCCACCAGGGAGCGGTGTTAGACTAGTTTCATGTCTCCCTATAGGCTCTGGCAAGCTCTTCTAACGGAATCCACCCTGAGCGGCTTTGGACTAGTTTCATGCCTCCCTATAGGCTCCGACAAGCTCTTCTAACGGAATCCACCCTGAGCGGTGTTGGACTAGTTTCATGTCTCCCTATAGGCTCCGGCTAGCTCTTCTAACGGAATCCACCCGGAGCGGTGTTGGATTAGTTTCATGTCTCTCTATAGGCTCCGGCTAGCTCTTCTAATGGAATCCACCCGGGGGCGGCGTTGGACTAGTTTTATGTCTCCCTATAGGCTCCAGCTAGCTCTTCTAACGGAATCCACCCGAGGCCAGCTTTGGAATAGTTTCATGTCTCCCTATAGGCTCCGGCAAGCTCTTCTAACAGAATCCACCCGGGGGCGGTGTTGGACTAGTTTAATGTCTCCCTATAGGCTCCAGCTAGCTCGTCTAACGGAATCCACCCGAGGCCAGCTTTGGAATAGTTTCATGTCTCCCTATAGGCTCCGGCAAGCTCTTCTAATGGAATCCACCCGAGGGCGGTGTTGGACTAGTTTAGTATCTCCCTATAGGCTCTGGCAAGCTCTTCTAATGGAATCCACCCGGGGGCGGTGTTGGACTAGTTTCATGTCTCCCTATAGTCTCTGGCTAGCTCTTCTAACAGAATCCACCAGGGGGCGGTGTTAGACTAGTTTCATGTCTCCCTATAGGCTCTGGCAAGCTTTTCTAACGGAATCCACCCTGAGCGGTGTGGGACTAGTTTCATGTCTCCCTATAGGCTCTGGCTAGCTCTTCTAACAGAATCCACCCGGGGGCGGCTTTGGAATAGTTTCATGCCTCCCTATAGGCTCCGGCAAGCTCTTGTAACGGAATCCACCCGAGGCCAGCTTTGGAATAGTTTCATGTCTCCCTATAGGCTCCGGCAAGCTCTTCTAACGGAATCCACCAGGGGGCGGTGTTGGAAAAGTTTCATGTCTCCCTATAGGCTCCGACAAGCTCTTCTAACGGAATCCACCCAGAGCAGTGTGGGACTAGTTTCATGTCTCCCTATAGGCTCCAGCTAGCTCTTCTAACGGAATCCACCCGGAGCGGTGTTGGACTAGTTTCATGTCTCCCTATAGGCTTCGGCTAGCTCTTCTAACGGAATCCACCCGGGGTTGGTGTTGGACTAGTTTCATGTCTCCCTATAGGCTCTGGCTAGCTCTTCTAACGGAATCCACCAGGGGGCGGTGTTGGACTAGTTTCATGTCTCCCTATAGGCTCCGGCTAGCTCTTCTAACGGAATCCACCCGGGGGCGGCTTTGGACTAGTTTCATGTCTCCCTGTAGGCTCCGAGAAGCTCTTCTAACGGAATCCACCCGGGGGTGGTGTTGGACTAGTTTCATGTCTCCCTATAGGCTCCGGCTAGCTCTTCTAACGGAATCCACCCGGAGCGGTGTTGGACTAGTTTCATGTGTCCCTATAGGCTTCGGCTAGCTCTTCTAACGGAATCCACCCGGGGTTGGTGTTGGACTAGTTTCATGTCTTCCTATAGGCTCTGGCTAGCTCTTCTAAAGGAATCCACCAGGTGGCGGTGTGGGACTAGTTTCACGTCTCCCTATAGGCTCCGGCTAGCTCTTCTAACGGAATCCACCCGGTGGCGGCGTTGGACTAGTTTAATGTCTCCCTATAGGCTCCGGCTAGCTCTTCTAATGGAATCCACCAGGGTGAGGTGTTGGACTAGTTTCATGTCTCACTATAGGCTCCAGCTACCTCTTCTAACGGAATCCACCAGGGGGCGGTGTTGGACAAGTTTCATGTCTCCCTATAGGCTCCGACTAGCTCTTCTAACGGAATCCAGCCGGGGCGGTGTTGGACTAGTTTCATGTCTCCCTATAGGCTCCGGCTAGCTCTTCTAACGGAATCCACCCGGGGATGGTGTTGGACTTGTTTCATGTCTCTCTATAGGCTCCGGCTAGCTCTTCTAACAGAATCCACCAGGGGGGCGGTGTTGAATTGGTTTCATGTCTCTCTATAGGCTCCAGCTAGGTATTCTAACTGACTCCACCAAGGGGCGGTGTTGGACTAGTTTCAGGTCTCCCTTTAGGCTCTGGCTAGCTCTAAAGGAATCCACTAGGGGGCGGTGTGGGACTAGTTTCATCTTTCCATATAGTCTCTGGCTAGTTCTTCTAACAGAATCCACCAGAGGGCGGTGTTGGACTAGTTTCATGTCTCCCTATAGGCTCCTGCTAGCTCTTCTAACGAAATCCACCAGGGGGCGGAGTTGGACTAGTTTTATGTCTCCCTATAGGCTCCGGCTAGCTTTTCTAATATATACAGGGCAATTATAAAAGATTCATCGGGTTTCAAAGATTAGATTTCACAATGTATTACATGCAGGGGTGGATTAAGAGCAGCCAGGGCACTGGGCAGTTTAGAATGTCTGGGCCCCCCTCCCGCCGGTACCTGATGTATCACGTGACATGTCACATGATCCCTTTGATAAATCATGTGATAGTTTATGTGAGTAACACATAGGCGCTTTTTTGTATTTCTGTAAATAGAAAAAGATAGAGATCGCGGCGCGCAAATTTATCCCTTGTGCACAGCGCTATGCATAACATAGTGCTAAACAAAATAGAGCAGGATGGGAGATGAATTTTTCAAAAGGGCCATGTGAGAGATCGTGACTGTTGTGGAGGCCGAACCAATAGGCTGAAATTAATTCTGCTCAATATTAATATTAATTATAATTATTTTTTTACATTAATTGTATGACTTAATATTGAGCACAATAAAATATGCTGACATCCCCCTATATACAGTATGATACCTTACATACAATATGAGCTTTCACATAATCCCCCTATATAAAGTATAAGCCCCACATAGCTTCCTATATACAGCATGAGGCCGCACGTAGCCATCTATATACAGCATGAGGCCGCACATAGCCATCTATATACAGCATGATGCCGCACTTAGCCATCTATATACAGCATGAGGCCGCACGTAGCCATCTATACACAGCATGAGGCCGCACGTAGCCATCTATACACAGCATGAGGCCACACGTAGCCATCTATATACAGCATGCGGCCACATGTAGCCATCTATATACAGCATGAGGCCGCACTTAGCCATCTATATACAGCATGAGGCAGCACGTAGCCATCTATATACAGCATGAGGCCGCACGTAGCCATCTATATACAGCATGAGGCCACACGTAGCCATCAATACACAGCATGAGGCCGCACGTTGTCATCTACAGTTATATGAAAAAGTTTGGGCACCCCTATTAATCTTAAGCTTAATGTTTTATAAAAAATTGGTGTTTTTACAACAGCTATTTCAGTTTGATATATGTAATAACTGTTGGACACAGTAATGTTTCTGCCTTGAAATGAGGTTTATTGTACTAACAAAAAATGTGCAATCTGCATTCAAACAAAATTTGACAGGTGCATAAGTATGGGCACCCTTATCATTTTCTTGTTTTAAATACTCCTACCTACTTTTTACTGACTTACTAAAGCACTTTTTTTGGTTTTGTAACCTCATTGAGCTTTGAACTTCATAGCCAGGTGTATGCAATCATGAGAAAAGCTACTTAAAGTGGCCACTTGCAAGTTGTTCTCCTGTTTGAATCTCCTGTGAAGAGTGGCATCATGGGCTCCTCAAAACAACTGTCAAATGATCTGAAAACAAAGATTATTCAACATAGTTGTTCAGGGGAAGGATACAAAAAGCTGTCTCAGAGATTTAACCTGTCAGTTTCCACTGAGAGGAACATAGTAAGGAAATGGAAGAACACAGGGACAGTTCTTGTTAAGGCCAGAAGTGGCAGGCCAAGAAAAACATCAGAAATGCAGAGAAGAAGAATGGTGAGATCAGTCAAGGACAATCCTCAGACCACCTCCAGAGAGCTGCAGCATCAACTTGCTGCAGATGGTGTCACTGTGCATCGGTCAACTATACAACGCACTTTGCACAAGGAGAAGCTGTATGGGAGAGTGATGCGAAAGAAGCCTTTTCTGCAAGCACGCCACAAACAGAGTCGGCTGAGGTATGCAAAAGCACATTTGGGGAAGCCAATTTATTTTTGGAAGAAGGTCCTGTGGACTGATGAAACCAAGATTGAGTTGTTTGGTCATACAAAAAGGTGTTATGCATGGCGGCAAAAAAACACAGCATTCCAAGAAAAACACTTGCTACCCACAGTAAAATTTGGTGGAGGTTCCATCATGCTTTGGGGCTGTGTGGCCAATGCCGGCACCGGGAATTTTGTTAAAGTTGAGGGACGCATGCATTCCACTCAGTATCAGCAGATTCTTGACAATAATGTTCAAGAATCAGTGATAAAGTTGAAGTTACACAGGGGATGGACCTTTCAGCAAGACAATGATCCAAAACACCGCTCCAAATCTACTCAGGCGTTCATGCAGAGGAACAATTACAATTTTCTGGAATGGCCATCCCAGTCCCCAGACCTGAATATCATTGAACATCTGTGGGATCATTTGAAGAAGGCTGTCCATGCTCGGCAACCATCAAACTTAACTGAACTGGAATTGTTTTGTAAAGAGGAATGGTCAAAAATACCTTCATCCAGGATCCAGGAACTCATTAAAAGCTACAGGAAGCGACTAGAGGCAGTTATTTTTGCAAAAGGAGGATCTACTAAATATTAATGTCATTTTTCTGGTGAGGTGCCCATACTTATGCACCTGTCAAATTTTGTTTGAATGCAGATTGCACATTTTCTGTTAGTACAATAAACCTCATTTCAAGGCAGAAACATTACTGTGTCCAACAGTTATTACATATATCAAACTGAAATAGCTGTTGCAAAAACACCAATTTTTATAAAACATTAAGCTTAAGATTAATAGGGGTACCCAAACTTTTTCATATAACTGTATATACAGCATGAGGCCGCACGTAGTCATCTATACACAGCATGAGGCCGTACAGCGCCATCTATACACAGCATGAGGCTGCACGTAGCCATCTATATAAAGCAGCTGGCCGCACGCTGTCATCTATATACAGCATGAGGCCGCACGTAGCCATCTATGCACAGCATGAGGCCCCACGTAGCCATTTATATAGAACATGAGGCCGCACGTAGCTCCCCGTGTCCAGCATGAGGACACACGGCGCTCCCCATGTCCAGCATGGGGCCGCACGGCGCTTCCCATGTCCAGCATGGGGCTGCACAACGCTCCCCAGATACTGCATGAGACGCACGGCGCACTCCAGATACAGCATGAGGCCGCACGGCGCTCCCCATGTCCAGCATGGGGCCGCACGACGCTCCCCAGATACAGCATGGGGCTGCACGGCGCTCCCCAGATACAGCATGAGGCCGCACGGCGCTCCCCAGATACAGCATGAGGCCGCACGGCGCTCCCCAGATACAGCATGAGGCCGCACGGCGCTCCCCAGATACAGCATGAGGCCGAACGGCGCTCCCCAGCTACTGCATGAGGCCGCACGGCGCTCCCCAGATACTGCATGAGGCCACACGGCGCTCCCCAGATACTACATGAGGCCGCACGGTGCTCCCCAGATACTGCATGAGGCTGCACGGCGCTACCCAGATATTGCATGAGGCCGCACCGCGCCCCCCAGATGCAGCATGAGGCCGCATCGCGCCCCCCAGATACAGCATGAGGCCGCACCGTGCCCCCCAAATATAGCATGAGGCCACACCGCGCCCCCCAGATACAGCATGAGGCCGCACCGCGCCCCCCAGATACAGCATGAGGCCGCACAGCACCCCCCAGATACAGCATGAGGCCGCATCGCGCCCCCCAGATACAGCATGAGGCCGCACCGTGCCCCCCAAATATAGCATGAGGCCGCACCGCGCCCCCCAGATACAGCATGAGGCCGCAAGGCACTTCCCAGATACACCATGAGGCTGCACGGCGCTCCCCAGATACAGCATGAGGCCGCATGGCGCTCCCCAGATACAGCATGAGGCCCCACGGCGCTCCTCAGATACTGTATGGGGCCGCACGGCGCTCCCCAGATTCTGCATGAGGCCGCACCGTGCCCCCCAGATACAGCATGAGGCCGCAAGGCGCTCCCCAGATACAGCATGAGGCCGCACGTAGCACCCTATATACAGTACGTACACATGCACACACGGTCATTCACATGCAGATACGCACATGCACTCACGTATACACATGCAGACTTGCACGTATAAGGGTCGCAGAAATGTGTACGCACACAAACATATGCATATATATACAAAGCAAACAAAAACAAAAAAAATTATCACAGGCCACAATACATATTAATTAAATTAATCTTTATTAAAAAAAAAATAACAAGCCTACAACCTGCAGTAACCCTCGCTCCACGACATTGCTGCATGACCAGCTCTACCCTCACCTACTGTATCCTCACCCATCCCTTGTAGATTGTGAGCCCTCACGGGCAGGGTCCTCGCTCCTCCTGTACCAGTCGCTGACTCGTTTTGTTAAGATTATTGTGTGTTTTTGCTATGTATAGCCCTTTCTCACATGTAAAGCGCCATGAAATAAATGGCGCTGTAATAATAAATAATAATAATAATAAACAGGAAATGGAAGAAAAAATGCACAGTGCAAATGGCTATGTGAATAAAGGACGCGCAGCCGTGGAGACATAATTCAAGGTAATATCAATATAACAATATATACATATATGTGTTTGTCCCCTCCATATCATGGAATCATAACTATGCTAATACACAATAATGCAGCACATGTATACATATATCTGCATGTCACCACTATCAAAAATATAATGGCATTCCCTGATATAACCCTAGCCCTATGGGCATGGTAATGGGGAATACTATCTTACAATATTAATTACTCATTAGTATAAACAGCACATCAGTGCTTATGTCTTACCGATCGATATATTAGGGGTAATCCAGAACTGTTCTGGACCCGCGAATTATAAACTCTGAGATGTGACCTTTCTATACGTTATTTTTACAACCGGTGAAACTAATATCTTTGCAGTAATATGAATGAAAAACCCGATGAATCTTTTATAATCACCCTGTACAGTGGGGAAAAAAAGTATTTAGTCAGCCACCAATTGTGTAAGTTCTCCCACTTAAAAAGATGAGAGAGGCCTGTAATTGACATCATAGAGACAAAATGAGAAAACAAATCCTGAAAATCACATTGTCTGATTTGGAAAGAAATTTTTTTCAAATTCTGATTTGTAGCTTCTTCTTTAAGAGGCTCCTCTGTCCTCCACTCATTACCTGTAGTACTGGCACTTGTTTGAACTTGTTATCAGTATAAAAGACGCCTGTCCGCAACCTCAAACAGTCACACTCCAAACTCCACTATAGTGAAGACCAAAGAGCTGTCGAAGGACACCAGAAACAAAATTGTAGCCCTGCACCAGGCTGGGAAGACTGAATCTTCAATAGGCAAGCAGCTTGGTGTGAAGAAATCAACTGAGGGAGCAATAATTGGAAAATGAAAGACTTACAAGACCACTGTTAATCTCCCTCGATCTGGGGCTCCACAGAAGATCTCACCCCGTGGGGTCAAAATGATCTCAAGAACGGTGAGCAAAAATCCCAGAACCACATGAGGGGACCTAGTGAATGACCTGCAGAGAGCTGGGACCAACTTTACACAGGCTACCGTCAGTAACACACTACGCCACCAGGGACTCAGATCCTGCAGTGCCAGACGTGTCACCTTGCTTAAGCCATTACATGTCCAGGCCCATCTGAAGTTTGTTAGAGAGCTTTTGGATGATCCAGAAGAGTATTGGGAGAATGTCATACAGTCAGATGAAACCAAAGTTGAACTGTTTGGTAGAAACACAACTTGGCGTGTTTGGAGGAGAGAGAATGCTGAGTTGCATCCAAAGAACACCATACCTACTGTGAAGCATGGGGGTTGCAACATCATGCTTTGGGGCTGTTTCTCTGCCAAGGGACCAGGATGACTGATCCATGTACATGAAAGAATGAATGGGGCCATGTATCGTGAGATTTTGAGTGCAAACCTCCTTCCATCAGCAAGGGCATTGAAGATGAAACGTGGCTGGGTGTTTCAGCATGACAATGATCCCAAGCATACCACCAAGGCAATGAAGGAGTGGCTTCGTAAGATGCATTTCAAGGTCCTGGAGTGGTCTAGCTAGTCTCCAGATCTAAACCCTATAGAAAACCTTTGGAGGGAGTTGAAAGTCTGTGTTGCCCAGCAACAGCCCCAAAACATTACTGCTCTAGAGGAGATGTGCATGGAGGAATGGGCCAACATACCAGCACCAGTGTGTGCCAACCTTGTGAAGGCTTACAGAAAACGTTTGACCTCTGACATTGCCAACAAAGGATATATACAGTCGGTACGGAAAGTATTCAGACCCCTTTAAATTTTTCACTCTTTGTTTCATTGCAGCCATTTGCTAAATTTTAAAAAGTTATTTTTTTTGCTCATTAAAGTACACTCTGCACCCCATCTTGACTGAAAAAAAACAGAAATGTAGAATTATTTGCAAATTTATTAAAAAAGAAAAAATTGAAATATCACATGGTCATAAGTATTCAGACCCTTTGCTCAGACACTCATATTTAAGTCACATGCTGTCCATTTCCTTGTGATTCTCCTTGAGATGGTTCTACTCCTTCATTGGAGTCCAGCTGTGCTTAATTAAACTGATAAGACTTGATTTGGAAAGGCCTCACAGCTCACAGTTCATGTCAGACCAAATGAGAATCATGATCTCAAAGGAACTGCCCAAGGAGCTCAGAGACAGAACTGTGGCAAGGCACAGATCTGGCCAAGGTTAAAAAAGAATTTCTGCATTATTCAAGGTTCGTAAGAGCACAGTGGCCTCCATAATCCTTAAATGGAAGAAGTTTGGGACCACCAGAAGTCTTCCTAGACCTGGCCGTCCAGCCAAAATGAACAATCGTGGGAGAAGAGCATTGGTGAGAGAGGTAAAGAAAAAAAACAAGATCACTGTGGCTGAGCTCCAGAGATGCAGTAGGGAGATGGGAGAAAGTTCCACAAAGTCAACGATCACGGCAGCCCTCCATCAGTTGGGCAGAGTGGCCCGACGGAAGCCTCTCCTCAGTGCAAGACATATGCAAGCCTGCATAGAATTTGCTCAAAAACATATGAAGGACTCCCAGACTATGAGAAATAAGATTATCTTGTCTGATGAGATGAAGATAGAATTATCACCAAAAATTCTAAGTATTTGTGGAGAAAGCCAGGCACTGCTCATCACCTGCCCAATACAATCCCAACAATGAAACATGGTGGCAGCATCATGCTATGGAGGTGTTTTTCAGCTGCAGGGACAGGACGACTGGTTGCAACTGAAGGAAACATGAATGCGGCCAAGTACAGAGATACAATCTTAATACATTCCAAATTGAGTTGGATATGCAGAGATTTTTCTGCAACATTAGGCTAAAAGCGCATTTTTCTGTGGTGTCTGCCCCTCATGATGCTTTAACTGTACAACAATCTGAGTGTGTTCACCTATCTGACTTAGGTATAAGATTAAAAACCAGATAAATCTATCGAAATAAAGCCTGAGGAAAAGGTGGAACGATTGTTATAATGGACTGATCACAGTATTAAAAAGAGATTTTAAGACAATTGTCAGATATGGATACATATGCCACCCTAAATCATAATCCACTTACAAAAGAAAATTTCTATAATAGAGAAACATAAAAATTTGAGAACCATTGATGACAAACTGGCTCGATATTCAATAAAAGACGATCCTCTCACACCTTTGTTTTATATAGTACCAAAGGTATGTAAAACCCTCATAGATCCACCGGGGAGACCGATAGTGGCATTGACCAATTCTGTATTATTGCCACTATCAATAACCCTAGAGAAAATTCTAACACCTTTGATTAAAAAAACGAGAGCTTTTTACCAACAATTTCTTGAATAAAAGGTATCAACCACTGAGGTCTCTCAAATCTAAATATTTTTGAATAAAATGAAATGTATTGATAACATCACTCCGAACACCATCTTGGTTACTATAGATGTAGTGAGTCTTTACATCTCAATAGAACATTCAAAAGGACTTGAGGCAGTGAACTGGATACTAAACCAGAACAGCTTCCCTCAATTGCAAACTTGATCTGGTTATGGATCTTCTCACATTGGTTTTAGGCTTCTTTCACACGTCAGTGTCTCCTGTACAAGTGGTGACAGTTTCCACACATACCGGAGACAGGGACACACACAGACCCATTCAAATGAATGGGACTGTGCATATCTCAGTGTGCTCCACACAGAGACAAGTCAATTTTTTTTGCGGATACACGATCCGCAAAACGAACCACACGGATGACATCCGTGTGTCATCCGTGTGGCATGCACCGGCGCCTGGGAATGGCCCATGAATGACCCTGAACCATGATGAGTGCAGTGTTCAGCACCCGCGCTAAGGAACAGCGCTACCTGTAGCGCTGATTCCCAGGCACCGTTCTCATGATCCTGATGCAGATGCAACACGTAAAACACACGGGACACGGATATCTCCGGTAACAGTTTTTTCAGTACCGGAGATATACACAGAAGTGTGAAACCAGACTTAAATGAAAACTATTTTCTCTTCCAGGACAGATACTATAGCCAGAAGAGGGGTTCTGCAATGGAATTGAATGTGGCCTCCCCATACGCAAATGCATACATGGCTTTCTTTGAAAATGAATTTTTATTTGACCATATGTTATTTCACAACCATGTTAGAACATGGTACAGATTTATTGAGGATATCATTTGCATATGGGATGGGCCACTCGAGTCGCTCCTAACCTTTTTTGATGTCATGAACAGTATCTGGCCAGAACTTAAATTTACAATGTCACACAGTTTCTGGGAAATTAATTTTCTGGATACTAAGTTAATTAAAAACACAAGAGGAGGCTTTGACATTGGTCTTTTTAGGAAGGATGCAGACAAAAATAGTATCTTACATTTTGAAAGTGCACATGCCTATACGCTAAAAAGAGCGATTCCTAAATCATCGTTCAAGAGAATTAGGAGAATTGTATCAGAACCATCTGTGTGTGAGAATAGATTGAGAGAAATGAAGACCAATTTTTTGAAGAGGGGTTATCCCTTACATTTGTTAAATAAAGTGGGAGAGACTCATTAGAGATAATTAAACCTTTGGGAGAAAACCAAATGAGAATCCCCTTTGGCAGAGAATATCACCCACCAACCTGAAAGTTGATCAATTAATAAGCAAACACTGGCATACCTTACATCAAGCCTACACAGATATACTTGAGTTTAAAGACTGTACATTGATTTCTAATAAGAGGTTACCCAACATTAAAAACAAATTAGTCCATGCAGATATGGGTAGTGAAATCAAGGTATCAAAACAGACTTGTATGTCAGCTAAAAGGAATGGAACATATCCCTGTCTGAACTGCGCACAATGTGACAATGTGACCAGAGGAGAAACCTTTACCCACCCACGGACGGGACAGTCCTATAAAATTGATGGATATTTTACATGTATGTCCAGTAATGTAATCTATTTAATTAACTGTCCTTGCGGATACATTTAAGTTGGGGAGACAATGCAGCAAGTGGACACTCGTATCAATAGACATAAATCGACAATTCGATGTGTGGATATGTTACTGCCTCTTCCAAAACACTTCAAGGATAATAATCACACAACTGCACAGCTAAAATATCAGGTGATTGAAGAAGTAACTTCCTCTAGGAGAGGGGGTTATAGTAAAAAAGCTCTCCTTAAGAGAGAAGCATTTTGGATCCACAAATTAAATTATCCTATCCCCCAACGGATTGACTAAAGGAGTATGACATAAGTCGGATTACACAAGATTAGTTAACATGTTTTTCTTCATCCTTTTTTCAGTTAATTAAATGTATTTCTTTTTTTTTTTTTCCAACATCGGTCACACGTTGATCTGGAAACTTTTTCTACAAAAGTTTATGGGAATACTATTTCTGGATAAAGAGCTGAAATATCTGTATGTCTATAGATAACTTGAAACCACATGTTCTATACCGTTGATAATATGGAATGTAAAGAATATGCAAATTATAAATTTGAAATACAGAATAGCAATAGAAAAAAATTATAAGATTTTTTTTTCCAAAGTTTTTTTTAAAAAAAAATAACAAAAAACAACTAAGATTTAAAACGAAATACTACAAATATCTTTACAATATAACTAAGCATTTTAATAACCTCCCAGTGCAGTCACTCCGCAAAAAAATCAAATCATATCTGCAGCAGAATAAATTACCCCCAGTCCCAGAGGAAGCACTATTAGATTTAGAAAAAGACTTTTCGCCTGAAGAAGTCACTACAACCATGAAAGAATTAAAGCAAGGGAAAAGCCCTGGCCCAAATGGATATTCCACTGGTTTCTATAAACAGTTTTCTGAGCTAATAAGTAGTGATGAGCGAACATGCTCGCCACTGCTCGGTACTCACTCGAGATGCTCGGAGCTTGCCGAGTACTTTCAGGAAGCTCGGGCGGGAGCTCGGGTCCTTGTCCTGCATGTTTGGCGCCATTTAGAGCATCAAACATGCAGGGATTGTCTGCCACTCACTGTAATGCCGCAGCCATTGTGGTTGTGGCATTACAGTGATTGCCCAAATCGATGGGAACAGTGCTCACAGTGAAACATGAAAAGCCAGCAATTCAGCAGCGGCATACACCGGTACCCGACAATTTAGAACAGAAAGAATAGAGCATCACACATAGATTAGATAGATAGAAACATGTCAGTCACATATATAATAAGTACAGTGACAGTGTTGGTTACTGTATGTAACATACCTGGCAGCGTACTTGCATAGTGCACCATCTCCCACTATGCAAGATCGCAAACTTAATCTTCAGTCCAGTCTGCCAGCCTGGCTTCTGTTCTTGCTGTCTGCTTGTCCCTGTCCTGACTGCTTAGGGCGGCGGCCCGGATACTTCCTGTTTCTTGTAGCTGCTGTGGGCACACCCCTAATGCGTCTCCAGCCTATTGCTGTCTGTCACTGGATATTTAAACCAGCTCCACCCTGAAGCTGGTGCCTGAGCAACTCTTACCTTCAGAGGGCTCCTTGCCTCTGATGGGCCAGGTCCCGTTCTGTTCTTGCCTGTCCGCCAACCTGGGGGCTGTATTCCCAGGCCTGTCTGAACTATCTCTTAGCCTGTTTGTCCGCCTCTCTGGGCCGTATACCCAGACACGCTCCTGTATCTTGTTGCAGTGTCAGTTCCTGTCTGAACACTCTCCTAGCCTGTTTGTCCGCCTCTCTGGGGGCTGTATACCCAGACTCACTCCTGTATCTTGTTTCAGTGTCAGTTTCTGTCTGTACACTCTCCTAGCCTGTTTGTTTCTGTGCCTGTACCTTCCCTTTTCCTGCAGTCTCAGAACCTGTACCTAACTCCTACTCGTTGTCTCTGTACTTCTGTTGTGAGTTTATAGTCCACTCGCTAATTCATTGCAAGTACGTTGTGTGTATCTGGTTCTGCTTGTCCCTTCCAGTCTGTTCAGTGTGAACAGAGCCCTGTCCTCTCTGCTCTGCCTTGTTTACCGCTCTGGCGGTTTCGCTCTGCTCTGCCTTGCTCACCGCTCCGGCGGTTCCTTCCTGCTCTGCATTGCTCACAGCTCCGGCGGTTCCTTCCTGCTCTGCCTTGCTCACCGCTCCGGCAGTTCCTTCCTGCTCTGCCTTGCTCACCGCTCCGGCGGTTCCTTCCTGCTCTGCCTTGCTCACCGCTCCGGCGGTTCCTTCCTGCTCTGCCTTGCTCACCGCTCCGGCGGTTTCTCCCTGCTCTGCTTGCTCACCGCTCCGGCGGTACCTCTCTGCTCCGCCTTGCCCACCTGCTAGTACCTCCCCGTCTGCACGCCAGCCGTACTTGTCAGTACCCTCCTGTCTGCATACCAGCCGTGCCTGCCAGTATCCTCCTGTCTGCACTCCAGCCGTGCCTGCCAGTGCCCACCTGTCTGCATGCCAGCCGTGCCTGCCAATACCCACCTGTCTGTGTGCCAGCCTAATCTGCCTGTTCCTGTATTCCCCGGTGTGGGTCAACAGCTGTGTCCGGGGTCTGGCCTGGAGTAGCACCTGGTCCCTCTGCTCGGTTCCTCCCTGGTGCATGGTGTCGTTAGCCATCGTGCGACCTTGGTCGGATCGGGTTGATACTTAGTTACGCCCCTCCAGGCACTCTCCGGTTCATGGCACAGTGGAATCACTAAATCACGCACACGCCAGTCAGCCCGGGTGTGTGCATAACACTGTACTTGGCATTTAGTGTTAAAATAAAGGATTTATTTAAAAAAAAAATTGGCATGGGTTTCCCTGTAATTTTAGTTTCTAGCGGAGGTTAAGCAGACGGCTGGGGCAGATGTTTGAAGCCTGAGAAGGGGGTAATACCCACGGAGCTTCCCAGGCTGCTAATATCAGCCCCCAGCTGAATACCTAGCCTTTACTAGCTATTAAAATGGGGGACCCAAAAAAAATGATGTGGGGCCCCCCCTATTTTAATAGCTAGCAAAGGCTAGGCAGACAGCTGGGGGCTTATATTAATAGCCCAGGAAGGGTGCCATGAATATTGCCCCCCTCCCAGGCTAGAAACACTAGTCGTCAGCCACCCCAGAAATGGCGCATCCAAAGGATATGCCAATTCTGGCACTTAGCCTCGCTCTTCCCACTGCCCTGTAGCGGTGGCAGTTGGGTAATAGGGCTGGGGTTGATGTCAGCTTATAATGCCAGCTGACATCAAGCCCAGGTTAGTAATGGAGAGGCGTCTATAAGACACCCCCATTACTAACCCCATAGTGAAAGTTAAAAAAACACAAACACCCAGAATAAAGTCCTTTAATTGAAATAAAGACACAATACTTTAATGTTCTAAATTAAACTTTACTTACCGTATCGCCCATTCCAGCTGAAGCCAACGATCTCCTGCAATAAAAGTAAAATAATGAACCAACCTCATCCTTACCTTTCCATGGTTCCCAGGACAGCTTCAGCTCTGCTACATTGACATGACAGGCTGGATCGCAGCAGAAAGCTGCCATGCAGCTTTCCATGCCGTAGACACTGAGAAGCTCCTCAGTGAAGCTCCTCAGTGTCTGGCTGTGACCGAATCCAGATGAGCCGAGTTCATGTCCAATGAACTCAGCTCACCTCATGCACGTCACTGACAGCGTGGGAGAATTCTCCTGCGCATGCGGTGTCGGCAAATGACGTCACCGCATGAGCAGGAGAATTCTCCCACGCTGGGATGGCATTGAGATGGGAGGCTGCATGGTAGCAGAACGCTGCCATCCAGCTTTTCATCCTTCAGAGACACTGCGGAGCACAGGCATTGAGATGACAGGCTGGATGGTAGCAGAACGCTGCCATCCAGCTTGTCATCCTTCAGAGACACTGCGCAGCGGAGGCATTGAGATGACAGGCTAGATGGTAGCAGAACGCTGCCATCCAGCTTGTCATCCTTCAGAGACACTGAGGAGAGCAGGCATTGCGCTCCGCAGTGTCTCTGAAGGATGGCATTCTGGATGGCAGCATTCTGCTGACATCTAGCCTGTCATCTCAAGCTGACATCAACCCCAACCCTACTACCCCACTGCCACCGCTACAGGGCAGTGGGAAGAGCGAGGCTAAGTGCCAGAATTGGCACATCCTATGGATGCGCCATTTCTGGGGCGGCTGACGGCTGGTGTTTCTAGCCTGGGAGGGGGCCAATATTCATGGCACCCTTCCTTGGCTATTAATATAAGCCCCCAGCTGTCTGCCTAGCCTTTGCTAGCTATTAAAATAGGGGGGACCCCACGTCATTTTTTTTGGAGTCCCCCATTTTAATAGCTAGTAAAAGCTAGGTGTTCAGCTGGGGGCTGATATTAGTAGCCTGGGAAGCTCCGTGGGTATTACCCCCTTCCCAGGCTTCAAATATCTGCCCCAGCCGTCTGCTTAACCTCTACTAGAGACTAAAATTACGGGGGATCCCACGTCAATTTTTTTTAAAATAAATCCTTTATTTTAACATTAAATGCCAAGTACAGTAACCAACACTGTCACTGTACTTATTATATATGTGACTGACATGTTTCTATCTATCTAATCTATGTGTGATGCTCTTTTCTTTCTGTTCTAAATTGTCGGGTACCGATGTATGCCGCTGATGAATTGCCAGACGGCTTTTTTAAAGAGACGGGTGCATGAAAATCGGAGGGCACTAGTGTGTTCCAAATGCCCTGCTATGTTTTTCATGCACCCTCCTATATTCCCTGCCTGCCTGTTTTCCTATATATTTTGCCTGCCTGACGTTTAATTGAGCACTGTTCCCATCGATTTGGGCAATTTTTGACCTTCTGCAGACCACCGGGGGGGACCACCAGAAAAATGCTCGAGTTTCCCATAGACTTACATTGGGCTCGTTGCTTGGGTCTAGCACCCGAGTATTCCAGCGTGCTCGACCCGAGCAACAAGTACTCGAGAATTTTAGTGCTCGCTCATCACTACTAATAAGCCCTCTATTCCTATCAGTATGTAACTTCATATCACTGGGAGGCTCTTTTCCATCTCAGGCCTTATCTGCCCACATCACAGTTCTCCCCAAACCTGGAAAAGATTTATCACCGTGTAGTAGTTATCGCCCCATTTCCCTGGTAAACCTAGACATCAAAATTTATGCAAAAATGATTTCAAAAAGATTGTGTCCTCTTCTGCCAAGACTGATAAATCAGGACCAGGTGAGATTCATCCCGTGACGTGTGGCGAGACACAACACCATAAGGACTATTTTGTTGATAGATGGAGCGGAAAAGGGGGGAGATCATATGTGTATCCTGTCAATTAACGCAGAAAAAGCGTTCAACAGGGTACACTGGGAACTCATATTTCAAGCTTTCGAGGGAATTGGATTGCGGGAGAATATGTGCCGTAGAATAACCGCACTATACACCTCTCCTATTGCACAAGTTAAAGTTAATGGTTCCATTTCAAGCCCGTTCCCAATATGGAATGGTACGAGGCAAGGTTGCCCCCTTTCACCCCTCCTATACATACTAACCATGGAATACCTTGCAACTGCAATACGTGGTAACTCCTCGATCAAGGGAGTGAAGCTCCAATCGGAGGAACATAAATTAGCATTATTCGCGGATGATATCCTTTTATATATTACATCCCCGATCATAGGTATACCAAATATCATTTTGGAATTACACAAATTTGGCTCCCGAAGTAATTTTAAAATGAACTCCCACAAATCTAAGATAATGAACATATCATTACAACCATCATTAGTGACCCAATTGACTTGTCCGGAGGAGAGATCCAAGACCTAACTCCCTTCCCTTCTTCCCCCTCACCTATGCTTTCTTCCTCTCTCCCTTAACCCATTCCTTTTTATTCACTCTGTTTCTTCTACATATCACTATACTTACATTATCATATTCTATTATGGAATATACTTGTTATCAATGATTACAATGTTCTACAATCTTTAAGTGTTATCTAATTACAAATGGCATTCTCTAAACAAGCTATAAAATTGCGATATGTCATATTCTACTTAATTCTCAAAGTTTGTATTTCTTGCAATGCATTATATTAATAAACCTGATTTACAAAAGATTTAAAATGAAAAATGAGAAAGTCCATATAAACATTGTAGCATCGGCGTCTCTGCCCCTTACTAGGCAGAGACGCCGTCCCTCTCACCACCCCGCTCCTGGCGCGGCGTCCTCCAGCGCTTCTCTCCCCGCTGCTACCGGCGCGCGCTCCTTCCCCGGCAGTGTGCTTAGGGCACGCGCGCGCGCTCCCCTCTCTTAAAGGGACCGCGCACGCTGTCCTAAGGAGTCCCCGGCCAATTGCCGGAGGACCTCCCATATATAAGGCACCTCCTCCAAAATGGAGGTGCCCGAGCAAAGTTGTTTGCACTGTGTCTGATCTGTGCTTCAGCCCTCAGGTCCCGCTGCTAGCCTGACTCCTTGTCCTGCCTGCCAGCCTGTTATCTGCCCGTTTCCTGCCGAGCCTGCCAGCCTGCTCACCTGGAGCGCTCACCTGTTACCTGCCTGTTACCTGCCTTGGCTATCAGTCCGCTCACCTGGGAGCATCCCCCTGCCCTGTCTGTCAGACCGCTCACCTGGGAGCGCACACCAGTTACCTGCCTGTTACCTGCCTCGTCTGTCAGACCGCTCACCTGGGAGCACCCGCCTGTTACCTGCTGTGTCCGTCAGCCCGCTCACCTGAGAGCACCCACCAGTTACCTGCCAGTTACCTGCCTCGTCTGTCTGCCCGCTCACCTGGGAGCACCCGCCTGTTTCCTGCCAGCCTGCCTGGAGACCCTGCCGTCACTTGCTGTGACCACCTTCCTGGTAAACCTAAAGACTGCTACTTGCCCTGCTTTCTCGAACTGTGACCACCTGTCAGCTACCAGACTCTTCCGCCTGCTTGCCGTGTCCATCCGCCATACCGGTCAGTCCCAGCCATCTGACCCGTGGGAGCCACCTGCTCTCTTACAAGGTCGTCCCCAGAGTAGCACCTGGTCCCTCAGCCCGGATCCTCCCTGGTCACGGTGTCGTTTGCTGCCGTACGACCAGGGTCGGTTCGGGTGGATACTTAGTCACGCCCCTCTGGGTCCCTCCTTGCACCTCGGCACAGAGGTTCCACCACCCGGACCCGTAACAAACATATAAAATATTACATATAAAGGGCGATGGTTTCACCATTTAGTTTAATAGAAGCAAAAGTCACAATATTTTTGCTTTAAAGATTACACTACTGATGTAACAGTTGATAAGGTGAATTTGATATATCAACATTTAGGCAAATGAAATAAGCTTTGTATCATGTATTTGTAGAAATGTTATATAATAAGTTGATTTCTGGAGGTTTTATATTTTATTAACAGGTGCAGGGATTGTAGAGGTAATAACTATAATGAGCATATACATGAACCAGTGAAATTATAGTCTATTGTAATTATGCTATTTTACTGTGCTGATTATATTATCTTGTAACTAGCCTCATTATGCTGTAATTTCCCTAATGTTACCTATATAAGCCCTTGAATGGATTCAACCCACATTATTGAAAAAAGCCCAGGAGGGGCTGAAATGTCTGACTTGTGTGTTGAGACCAGGGCCGGCTCCAGGTTTTTGTGGGCCCTGGGCGAAAGAGTCTCAGTGGCCTCTTTAACACATACCACGATTCAAGATGCACAGATAATGCAGAGAAATATACACTGCTCAAAAAAATAAAGGGAACGCTTAAACAACAGAATATAACTCCAAGTAAATCAAACTTCTGTGAAATCAAACTGTCCACTTAGGAAGCAACACTGATTGACAATCAATTTCACATGCTGTTGTGCAAATGGAATAGACAATAGATGTAAATTATTGGCAATTATCATGACACCCTCAATAAAGGAGTGGTTCTGCAGGTGGGGACCACATACCACATCTCAGTACCAAAGCTTTCTGGCTGATGTTTTGGTCACTTTTGAATGTTGGTTGTGGTTTCACACTCCTAGTAGCATGAGACGGACTCTACAACCCACAGAAGTTGCTCAGGTAGTGCAGCTCATCCATGATGGCACACCAGTGTGAGCTGTGACAAGAAGGTTTGCTGTGTCTGTCAGCGCAGTGTCAAAAGGCTGGAGGCGCTACCAGGAGAAAGGCCAGCACACCAGGAGACATGGAGGGGGCCGTAGGAGGGCAACAACCCAGCAGCAGGACCACTACCTCTGCCTTTGTGCAAGGAGGAACAGGAGGAGCACTGACAGAGCCCTGCAAAATGACCTCCAGCAGGCCACAAATGTGCATGTGTCTGCACAAACGGTTAGAAACTGACTCCATCAGGGTGGTATGAGGGCTCGATGTCCACATATGGGGGTTGTGTTCACAGCCCAACACCGTGCAGGTCGCTTGGTATTTGCCACAGAACACCAGGATTGGCAAAGTCGCCACTGGTGCCCTGTGCTCTTCACAGATTAAAGAAGGCTCACACTGAGCACATGTGACAGACGTGACAGAATCTGGAGACGCCGTGGAGAGCCATCTGCTGCCTGCAACATCCTTCAGCATGACTGGTTTGGCAGTGGTTCAGTAATGGTGTGGCATTTCTTTTGACGGCCGCACAGACCTCCATGTGCTCGCCAGAGGTAGCCTGACTGCCATTAGGTACCGAGATGAGATCCTCAGACCCCTTGTGAGACCATATGCTGGTGCAGTTGGCCCTGGGTTCCAGCTAATGCAGGACAATGCCAGACCTCATGTGGCTGGAGTGTGTGTGTCAGCAGTTCCTGCAAGATTAAGGCATTGAAGCTGTGGACTGGCCCGCCCGTTCCCCAGACCTGAATCCGATTGAGCACATCTGGGACATCATGTCTCGCTCCATCCACCAACGTCACGTTGCACCACAGACTGTCCAGGAGTTGGCGGATGCTTTAGTCCATGTCTGGGAGGAAATCCCACAGGACATCATCCACAACCTCATCAGGAGCATGCCCAGGCATTGTAGGGAGGTCATACAGGCACGTGGAGGCCACATACAATGCTGAGCATTATTTTGACTTGTTTAAAGGACATTACATCAAAGTTGGATCAGCCTGCAGTGTTTTTTCCACTTTATTTTTGGGGGTGACTCCAAATCCAGGCCTCCATTGGTTAATAAATTTGATTTCCATTGATTATTTTTGTGTGATTTTATTGTCAGCACATTCAATTTTGTACAGAGCAAAGTATTCAATCAGAATATTTCATTCATTCAGATCTAAGATGTGTTAATTGAGTGTTCCTTTTATTTTTTTAAGCAGTGTATATATAGTACAATGCCAAAAATTTCACTTCTTACATTACATGAGCGATATCTATTGTAAATTCGACAATAGCTCAGAAACCGGTGAATCCTCGCAGCGCACAGTGCAGACCGGACAGTATAATCCTCCATACAGTATTATGGGCACCACATAGTCGTCCATACAGTATTATTGGCTCTACATAGTCCTCCATACAGAATAATGGACCCCAGAAAATGCTCCATACAGAATACTGGTCCCCATATAACGCTCCATGCAGAATACTGGTCCCCATATAACGCTCCATACAGGATATTGGCCCCCATATAACGCTCCATACAGGATACTGGCCCCCATATAACGCTCCATACAGGATACTGGCCCCCATATAACTCTCCATACAGGATACTGGCCTCCATATAACGCTCCATACAGGATACTGGCCCCCATATAACGCTCCATACAGGATACTGGCCCCCATATAATGCTCCATACAGGATACTGAACCCCATATAATGCTCCATACAGGATACTGGCCCCCTTATAACGCTCCATACAGGATATTGGCCCCCATATAATAATCCATACAGGATACTGGCCTCCATATAATGCTCCATGCAGGCTGTGCCCCCACATATTGCTCCATGCAGGCTGTTCCCCCCACATAATGCCCCATGCAGGCTGTTCCCCCAAGATAATGCCCCATACAGGATGTCCCTCCCCACATAATGCCCGGTGCAGACTGTCCCCCCCCCCACATAATGCCCCATTCAGGCTGTCCACTCCCATACATAATGCCCCAAGCAGGCTGTCCCCCTCCCAACTGATGCCCCATGCAGGATGTCTCCCCCATATAATGCTCCATGCCTCCATGCATAAAAAAAAACAAACTCACCTCACTTCTCCTCACCTGCTGCCACTGCTCTCATCGCTGCCGCTGCTCCCGACTCCTCATCCGTGTCGCAGTCTTCCCTCTCTGTGCTGTGACTGCTCAGGCGAGGGCACGGTGGAAAGACGTCATCGCGCCCTCTGACTTGAGACGTCACAGTGCAGTAGCCGCGGAGGATACAAGACCTGCTGCAGAGGCACGGGGAGAGGTAAGTATTGTGCCAGAGCCCTGAGCAAGCGGGGGCCGGGCGCTGGCACCACTCTCCTCCACTCACGGGTCCAATAGCGTGCTGGGATGCCCGACAGCGAGTGGGCCCCCTGCATGCTCAGGGCCCCGGCACTTGCCCGGGTGCTGATGCTGGACCTGGTTGAGACAACAATAAACGGCTAATTATTTCACATGTGAGTCCCGAGATCCTACTTGGTTGAGTCTAGAAGGGTGACCAAGCAGTAATTAGAGTTGGCCAAAATGCATACAACGTGAGGGGCATGAGAAAGGCAGTGGAATATAAACTCAGCTATGTGTGCCAGACTGCCAACAGCCAAGACTTCCCTGTCACCACCAAGAGGACACTTGTCCATCTTCTCCACCTCATCTTCCCTCTCCTCCTCCTCTTCAGGCCATCCTTGCTGAACAAATGGGATGAAGGTGGTGTGGGTAGTACCATCTGTAGCGCAGGAAACCAGCTTCTGTTCCTCCTCCTCCTCATTATGTATTTGTCCCTCAATCCTGGTATATATGTCCCCCCCATCCTGGTATATATATCCCCCCATCCTGGTATATATGTGCCCCCATCTTGGTATATATGTTCCCCCATCCTGGTATAAATGTCCCTCCCATCCTGGTATATATGTCCCCCATCCTAGTATATATGGCCCCATATCCTGGAATAAATGTCCCTCTGTAAAGGACATATTGATACTCATGCTAGAGCAACTCCATTTTGTCTGCTTGCTTTAAAATCATGTTATTATCACTCCTTGCATAACATACATTCTTTCTTTCTCTTTCCATGAAACTTCTCTCACACTAACTTTTTCTCAAGAGAACATTTTGTCAGACACTCTGCTATCTAACTTGTTTAGGCCAGGTTTGACCTTGTAAAATTTCCATAGTGCTTCGAATTAACGATGATAATATGACCATATATGTGTTTCCATAATAATTGTACTAACATTAGTTAGCCTATAGTACTGTAGTATGGCTGCAGAGATGATTGGCTATTAAAATACTCAAAACACTATAAAATGCTAAGCAAAATAAACAGGATCAAAGATTCTTTGAATCCTCCCAATACAGAACATTGTTTCCGTTTGGTTTTCTGTGGATTGCAATCAACATAGTAATTTGACACTCACTTGGTCAACCGTGAAGGGTTATTGCCCTCCCTTAACAGTTGGTGCCGTGACTCGGATCCCTAACTCGGACGCCCCTCCACCTCTGGATGTCCACAAAGAGAGACTTGCTTTCAGCCTCCCCCACTGGAATTGGGACTGATCATCCCCCACAAAAAGCCACAGTAAGTGCACCAGTTCTTTACTGATGATACTGACCGTTTGGCGTGGTTTCCACGTGGTGTGTGGTTGTTTACAGTGTCTTCGGACGTCCTGGTTGGATATAGTCAAAGGTGAGACTATAAGGGGTGTAGTCCCATTAGGGGTCTGATATTATTTAACTTCCAAGCAGTATCACCTCGGATTGACAAGTGAAGGTTGCCATACCCTCAGGCCTGGAGATTATGTGTATGTGAAGAGGCATGTTCGGAAACACGGACTAGAACCATTGTATGACGGACTAAAACCAAGTGCTCCTGACAATCCCAACAGCTGAGATGTTTTATGATAATATGTATGGTTAAACTAGTCAATACCTGGAATAGCCTACAACAGAGTACTTTAATAGTAAGTTCATTACTCACCATCAGATTTTGGTACAAGAATTAAGACAATTAGAAAACAACCAGATCAGTGACTGTTGGATATGTACTCACTCACCAGTTTCAGCCGCTAGTATGCCCTTTCTGGCGGTCCCGTCATTATTGGAGAGATACATTCATAATCACTCATGGGTACATGCAAATCTGTTTATAAAAAGCACCAATGACACGTTATAAAATATCTGGTAACGTCCCTTGTAATGAATTTTCTGAATATAAGCCTAGTAATCCAACATGTGGCAATCCAAATATTGGATATTGTAGCCCCCTGGGACAAATGCCTTCATGGTGTATGTTATCAAATAACACCGTTTTTATTGATTTGGTGCATAAATTAGTATTACAGCATTCTGCTTTATGGGATTTACCATCAGCCACATATTGGGTCTGTGGGAATAATGCGTACAAATGGCTCCCAGTCAGAGTAGGGGGGACTTGTACATTGGCCCGGCTAACTTCAGCCACTTATCTTATTCCCCATAGTAAAGTAGATATGAGAGCCATCCCTCTTTATACCATTTTTAAACATGTCAAAGACAACACCCCACGCCCATCAGGAAGACCTCATTTAGTACAAATGAGTATACCCAATAAGATAGCCAGTATTGTCTTCCTCTACCCTATGGTAATACAAATGTGGGACAAATTAGTGGAGGTCACTGATTACTTAGATGACCAGATTTGGAGTGTATTGGAAGTAATTAATACTGCTGTTGTGGTGCAGAATCAACTTATTATAGTGGCTAATCAAAATACTTTAGTGCTGGACTATTTGACAGCAGCTCAAGAAGGGATGTGTCAGGTTATTGGCCCAGCCTGTTGTCACTATATTGATCCAGACTCTACCATACGGTTAAAGACTAAAATGGAAGACATTAGGAAACTCAGGGAAGAGTAAAACAAACATAACGAATTGACCAAAGAGTGTTGCATATTGTTGCTTGCTTGTTAATATATGTTTTACTAAAACTAGTCTTTTATTGTATCCCATTTTGCATGAGGAAAACCTGTCAGTCAATAGAGAGCAAGGAGGTCGCTGTTAACCGACATCCAGTGCTACTATACACGGACATGTAACCAGCATTGAGGAGGACCTGGATGACAAGGGAATGATGACCTTTACCCGTTTGCCCCAACCAACCTCAGATCTGAGCTTATGATTATATTAAGTAACAAGGGGGGATGGACATGCCGCGACAGCCCCAATTGGTAACAAGGGCACTAATTGGGTGAAGACCAATGTCCCTCAGGCTCAAAACATGACCCTGGGAAAGCACAATAACAATTTTTAGGGAGGAATGTAAAGGACATTGATACTCATGCTAGAGCAACTCCATTTTGTCTGCTTGCTTTAAAATCATGTTATTATCACTCCTTGCATAACATACATTCTTTCTTTTTCTTTCCATGGAACTTCTCTCACACTAACTTTTTCTCAAGAGAACATTTTGTCAGACACTCTGTTATCTAACTTGTTTAGGCCAGGTTTGACCTTGTAAAATTTCCATAGTGCTTCGAACTAACGATGATAATATGACCATATATGTGTTTCCGTAATAATTGTACTAACATTAGTTAGCCTATAGTACTGTAGTATGGCTGCAGAGATGATTGGCTATTAAAATACTCAAAATATAAAATGCTAAGCAAAATAAACAGGATCAGAGATTCTTTGAATCCTCCCAATACAGAACATTGTTTCCGTTTGGTTTTCTGTGGATTGCAATCAACATAGTAATTTGACACTCACTTGGTTAACCGTGAAGGGTTATTGCCCTCCCTTAACACCTCCATCCTGATATATATATTCCCCCCATCCTGATATACATCCCCCCACCCTGATATATATGTCCCCCCATCCTGGTATATATGTCCCCCCATCCTAGTATATATGGCCCCATATCCTGGTATATATGTCCCTCCATCCTGATATACATATTCCCCCCATCCTGATATATATCCCCCCACCCTGATATATATGTTCCCCCATCCTGGTATATATGTCCCCCCATCCTGGAATATATGGCTCCCCCATCCTGGAATATATTTCCTCCCATCCTGGCATATATGCTCCCCCATTCTGGTATATATGATTTCAAATCCTGGTATATGTGGCCCTCGATCCTGGAATATATGCCCCCCCATGCTGGTATTTATGTTTCCCCCATCGTGGTATATATGGCCCTCCCATCCTGGTGTATATGGTTCTCCCATCCAGGTATATATAATCTCCATCCTTGAATATGTGAACCTTTACTCCATTGAAACTCCCGCTGTCCCTCCCCCTTTGCATTTAGGCCGGCTGTCAGTCAGTGCCGGGGCGCGGGCACAACCACCACTCTGTATGGTTAGAGCAATGATTGAACCAGCACCGACACCGTCCCCGTGACTGAAATCAAATGCTGCCGGGGAGAATAAAGTTAATTTTCTCCCCACAGCGGGCACTGGGCAGGTTAGTAATGCTATTATCCTGTAGATTAACCCCATATTTGCAGGTTAATAGTGTTTTTCTAGTGTTTTCTGTACAGCAGCCGGGCACTTTCATAACACTATTATCCTGCAGATTAACCATCTATCTGCTCAACCTCTCAGGTCTCCTTTAAGAGCTTCCCTGCCGCCTGCTCTCTCACTAGATATGAACTGTTACCTCTGCAAACAATCTGACTGATCCACATGGCTTGACCTTTTTTTGACTCACTCAGAGACCTTCACTGAACTTGCACTTTTTGGGCCTTTTAGGCTCCAGAGCCCACGTGCGATTGCAACCCCTGCACCCATTGTAGTTACGCTCCTGCCTATAACTGCTGGACACTTTTCCAATAAGCGCCCCTCCTGACAGCACATAGGCCCTGATTCATCATTGCTGTTTCTCCATTTTTCTGGAGTAATTTGCTCTTTATTAGTGGCTTTAGTATTTGCGCCTTATTTGCTATATGTTTTGTGCCACTTTTTAAGTTGTCTTTCTTTTTCAAGTCTTTTTTCATTTTCTTGGCAACTTTGCTTATCCAGATGTTTTAGATTAATAAATTGCGACTTTTACCAAATATCACATTTTTGGGGGCATTTCTCTCCAGTCCTAACTGGAGAAAGATTTCTGGAGGAATTTTCAATGTAGGACATTTCTGAGACTTTTTAAAAGATTTGCGAGTTTTGGTGCTGAAAAAGAGAAAAAACAATAAAAAGGATTTTTGCTTTTCCTCAAATTAATGGACTGCGTGTATCCGTATCATGAATGCCGATACAGTTGAAAACAATGAAGGGAAAGGGAGCCGTCAGGTGTTGTTCCCTCTCCCATCAATCCCCTCTGCGTCTGAGCTCTGTGACGTGGCGTAAAAGGCACGAAGACATTACTACAGCGCACCGTCTGTGCTGAGCAGTGCAGGGACTGGAGCTGCGAGGGATTAGGGAGAGGTGAGTATTTGTTTATTTATTTTATAAGTATGGAGGACTACATGGGGTTCATACTACTGTATGGAGCACTATATGGTGCCCATAATACTGTATGGAGCACTATATGGGCTCATTATACTTTATGAAGGACTATATGGTGCCCACAAAACTATATGAAGGACTTTAAGGGGCCCATAATTCTGTATGGAGGACTATATGGGGCCCATAACTGTATGAAGCACTATATGGTGCCCATTATACTGTATGAAGAACTATATGGGGCCCATTATGCTGTACCGAGGACTATGCGGTGCCCATAATACTGTATGGAGGACTGTATGAGGAACATTATACTGTATGGAGCACTCTGTAGTGCCCATTATACTGCATGGGGCACTACATGGGGAACATGATACTGTATGGAGCACTATGTGGTGCCCATAATACTGTATAGAGCTCTATGTGGTGTCCATAATACTGTATGGAGCACTATATGGGGCTCATTATACTTTATGAAGGACTATATGGTGCCCACAAAACTATATGAGGGACTTTATGGGGCCATAATTCTGTATGGAGGACTATATGGGGCCCATAACTGTATGAAGCACTATATGGTGCCCTTTATACTGTATGAAGAACTATATGGTGCCCATTATACTGTACTGAGGACTATATGGTGCCCATAATACTGTATGGAGGACTGTATGGAGTCCATTATACTGTATGGAGGACTATATGGAGTCCATTATACTGTATGGAGGACTATGTGTTGCCCATTATACTGTATGGAGGACTATATGGAGTCCATTATACTTTATGGAGGACTATGTGTTGCCCATAATACTGTATGGAGCACTATATGAGGAACATCATATTGTATGGAAGACTATGTGGTGCCCATAATACTGTATGGAGCACTATATGGGGAACATTATACTGTATGGAGAACTATGTGGTGCCCATAATACTGTATAGAAGGCTATGTGGTGCCCATAATACTGTATGGAGCACTATATGAGAAACATTATATTGTATGGAAGACTATGTGGTGCCCATAATACTGTATGGAGCACTATATGGGGAACATTATACTGTATGGAGGACTATGTGGTGCCCATAATACTGTATGGAACACTATATGGGGAACATTATTCTGTATGAAGGGCTATGTGGGGCCCATTATTCTGAATGGAGGACTTTGTAGTGCCCATAATACTGTATGGAACACTATATGGGGAATATTGTACTGTGTGGAGGACTATGTGGTGTCCATTATACTGTATGGAGCACTATATGGGGAACATTATACTTGTATGGAGGACTATCTGGTACCCATAAAACTGAATGTCCCAAAAAAAGACTCAGGAGCTCATGCAGGCAGAGTGTTTAGAAAATAAATCTCAGACTAAGGGCCCAGAAACCAGCACATTCTGACATGAGAACGGCCAGTCTGGATGAATTGGGGCTAAATCGTTACTTGAAAGTTTCAAATGTAATGGAGATGTGCTGGCTGCAGTGAGGAGGTCATGTGACTGCAGGTGATTGGCTGCAGTGAGGAGGTCATGTGACTGCAGGTGATTGGCTGCAGTGAGGAGGTCATGTGACTGCAGGTGATTGGCTGCAGTGAGGAGGTCATGTGACTGCAGGTGATTGGCAGTTACTGGTCATTCCTGGCTCCTGCAATGTTATTTGAATCTCAGGTGACAGTTTGGAGAGAGCGACGCAGCGACTTGTATACAAGGAGAATCCGGAGAGTTTTTAGCTTCAAAAGCACTGTGTTTTGGCATTTTTCCTTCCCTTCCCATTTGTACCCTCCCCCATTTCCCCTTTTTTCATTTTTGCAGGATTTACAGGATTCCATCATCCTTTACTGGTCATCGTGTGGCAAGTATCATTCTCTGTACCCCATATACAGTTCACAGAGCACAATACATTCACATTACACAATGTATACACAGAGGGAGGAGCGGAGCTGGTCACATTATTTGGTTGGGAAGGAGCTGTATAACAGATTTATAGTTTTAGAGTTGTAAAATAAACATTAAAAGTGTGCATCATCCGTCAGAGGTATCTGTTTAGCTTATATGTCCCAGCGTATACATTAAATGGATGCCAAAATGTGATGTAAAAATAGTCTAACACTGGCCATAGAAAGAAAGGGGACAAGGGAGCAGGAGAACTCTATATGTGTATACACACAACAAGCTTTATAGGAAAGTAATGTGGAGTACTGAAATTACCTGTATAATAAGTGTGTGTTCTTATATCTCAGACATTAGCGTCAACAGACTAATTGGTAACAAAACTGGTATAAGGGACAAGAAAATAATAATTTATTACGAGTCATAAATAAGTCATAAATAAATGTCATAAAAGATTAACTTTATTGATGAAATAAAAAAGTGCAGTGGACATACAAAAAATAGGAAGACAGCGCAGATCACACATATAAATAGCAAAATGTAAAGGAGGCTCACTGCTTAGTATAAAATCACAAATATAGTATATTAGATGTAACCCTCATCAGAAATAGATATAAGCAAATATGTGTAAAAATACATATCTAATATTTATGATGCAATGAGAATATCTGGGGGTATGGTGACTAAATAATGGTCAAGTATACGAGATTGGGGTAAAAGGTAAATATATTCCCATACATGGCACGGTCAAATAGTCGACGTACACTCAGGATGGATGGGAAAAAATGAATTTAGTACATACTTGGTTCACAGCAGGAGCTGCCTTACAATGTGCCCACCCCGACACATCACAGGAAGAGGGGGAATAAAAATGCAGCACTAGCCAAAAGGAGAGGGACGCAGAGCGTAATGACGCATGCGTGCACTGGTGAAGTCCGGGAGCTTGCCTCGACCCACGTCACATGACCGACCGTGACGCAAACTGGGTTGCGGCACCGAAGGGCACGAAAGATACAGGAAGAGGAGAGCTGGCCGGGCACCAGACAAGCCAATGTGCAAAAAAAGTCTAGCATTCATAGTTGAGAAACATCAACAACGTGCATAGTTGGAGAGTAATACTCACAAAAGGCCACAAGATGGTGCAAAAGAGCATAGAATTAACTGTATACAGCACAATGGAGAGAACACATTATGTCAGGGGTCTCAAACTCAGCTGGGTATATGGGCTGCATGCGGAAAAACATTTAATTTGGGGGGCTGCACTATTTGCATGACAAAGTGACATTTTTAGTGATACCATTTTATTTTCTATACACCTTTTGAACTGGTCCTCATCTTGCAGACATGATCCCCCATCCAGGTCCCCCATATTGCAGACATGGTCCCCCATCCAAGTCCCCCATATTGCAGACATGGTCCCCCATCCAGGTCCCCCGTATTGCAGACATGGTCCCCCATCAAGGTCCCCCATATTGCAGACATGGTCCCCCATCCAGGTCCCCCATATTGCAGACATGGTCTCCCATCCAGGTCCCTCCCCATACTGCACACAGATTCGCCCCCCATACTGCGCACAGGGTCTCCGCCCCCCCCCCCCATACTGCACACAGGGTCCCTTTCCCTCCATACTGCACACATGGTCCCCGTCCCCCCATACTGCGCATAGGGTCCCCGTCCCCCGATACTGCGCACAGGGTCCCCGTCCCCCCATACAGCGCACAGAGTCCCCGCCCCCCCATACTGCGCACAGGGTCCCAGCCCCCCCCCCATACTGCGCACAGGGTCCCTTTCCCTCCATACTGCACACATGGTCCCCGTCCCCCCATACTGCACACAGGTTCCCCTTGCCCCCATACTGCACACACTGTCCCCTGTGTTGTATTTCACATAGACAAGACAGAGAAAAAAGATTATTCTCACCTGTCCTCCGTTCCCTCGGCGTCCTTTCTGCACCTGTGGCCCGCAGGCACATAGACCCCGTAACGATCTTGGCTTTCTCCAGCAGCCGCGGACATCAGCGCTGTAGTGCAGTGTATTGCTGCGCAGAGACCGGCTCTCTGCACAGCAATATCAGTGCCAGCCGCCGGCCTATCAGAGGCCAGCAGCTGACCTCTGCACATGGCAGTGACATCATACGCCGCTGCGCTGGGACGCAGATATCAGCTGCTGGCCTCTGATAGGCCGGCGGCTGGCACTGATATTGCTGTGCAGAGAGCCGGTCTCTGCGCGGCAATACACTGCACTACAGCGCTGATGTCCGCGGCTGCTGGAGAAAGCCAAGATCGTTACGGGGTCTATGTGCCTGCGGGCCGCAAGAAGCAGCCGGAGGGGCTGCATGCAGCCCGCGTGTTTGAGACCCCTGCATTATGTGATGATATGACAAAGATATTAATAATGCCATAAATAAGATGCATATTATTGAAAATATCTATAGTGACAAATACAAAAAAACAATATGAAATGGAAAATAATGTAATTAAATATAATAAAAATATAATGTGATGTAATAAAAAAGTGTGTCATTTATAAATGCGTGTGATGACAGGTGAAGAGAGAAAAAGAATATATATAATATTTATATAGCCAAACAAGCAATGATGGGTGAATGTGAATAAGGGAACACATAGATCAATGTTTATACCACTCAAAGTGACATGATTTCATTACATTAGATAAGAGTAAATACATGTATGTGAATCCACAATGTAAAATGTATACGGAAATAAAGGGGAGTAAGGGGGGTGGAAAGACGGGGGAATGGGAAAAAGGGAAGAAGGGATCGATAGATGGGGGAGAGGGGGAAAAGAACGTCTAAGTACCATATTTTGTGGACTATAAGACGCATTGGACCATTAGAGGCACCCAGGTTTTAGAGGAGGTAAATAGAAAATAAAATTTGAAGCAAAAAATGTGGTCATGATGCACTTATGGGGGTTCTGCTGCTGCCACTGTTATGGAGATAATGTCCCCCAATTCTATATTCATGACCTCCATCTTGGTGTATATGTGGGCCATCCTTGTCCCATCCTGGTATATATGATCCCCATCCTGATATACAGTATATGGCCCCCATTCTGGTATATATGATTCCCATCCAGGTATACAGTACATGGCCCCAATCTTGGTATATATGGCCCCCATCCTGGTATATATGATCCACATCATGGTATATTTTGCCCTTTTTCCTGTTATATATGGCCCTCCAGCCTGGTATACATGTCCCCCCATCCTGCTATACAGTGGGAAAAAGTAGTATTTGATACACTGCTGATTTTGCAAGTTTTCCCACCTACAAAGAATGGAGAGGTCTGTAATTTTTATCGTAGGTACACTTCAACTTTGAGAGACAGAATCTTAAAAAAAATCCAGAAAATCACATTGTATGATTTTTAAATAATTAATTTGCATTTTATTTCATGAAGTAAGTATTTGATACAATAGAAAAACAGAACTTAATATTTGGTACAGAAACCTTTGATTGTAATTACAGTGGTCAGAAGTTTACTGCAGCAGGGATTTTGGCCCACTCCTCCATACAGATCTTTCAGGTTTTGGGGCTGGCTCTGGGCAACATTGAGTTTCAGCTCCCTCCAAAGATTTTCTATTGGGTTTAGGTTTGGAGACTGGCTAGGCCACTCCAGGACAGTGACATTTCTTACAGAGCCACTCCTTAGTTGCCCTGGCAGTGTGTTTCAGGTCATTGTCATGCTGGAAGACCCAGCCACAACCCATCTTCAATGCTCTTACTGAGGAAAGAGGTTGTTGGCCAAAATCTCGCGATACATGATCCCATCCATCCTCCCTCCCTTCAATACGGTGCAGTCATCCAGTCCACTTTGCAGAAAAGCACTCCCAAAATATGATGTTTACCCCACCATGCTTCACAGTTGGGACAGTGTTCTTGGGGTTGTACTCATCCTTCTTACTCCAAACATGCCAAGTGGAGTTGATGCCAAAAAGTTCTATTTTGGTCTTATCTGACCACATGACCTTTTCCCGTGCTTCCTCTGGATCATCCAGATGGTCATTGGCGAACTTAAAACAGGCCTGGAAATGTGCTGAAGTGAGCAGGGGGACATTGCGTGCCCTGCAGGATTTTAATCCATGACGGCGTAGTGTGTTACTAATAGTAATGTTTGATACTCTGGTCCCAGCTCCCTTCAGGTCATTGACCAGGTCCTCCTCTGTAGTTCTGAGTTGATTCCTGACCTTTCTAAGAATCATCCTTACCCCATGAGGCGAGATCATACAATGTGATTTACAGGTTTTTAGGTTTCGATTCTGTCTCTCACAGTTGCAGTGTATCTATGATAAAATTACAGACCTCTCCATTCTTTGTAGTGGGAGAACTTGCAATACCGGCAGTGTATCAAATACTTATTTTCCCCACTGTATATGTCTCCCCCCATCCTGGTATACATGTCCCGTCATCCTGGTATATGATCCCCATCACGCCGCAACATAAAAAAAAATAAACCATTCTACTCACCTTCCCTTCGCTTCCTCGCATAGCGGTGTCCTCTTCTGATGCTGGCAACTGACTTTAGCGTGTAAGCGGCGCAGCTCATGACGTCAATGCCATGTGCCCCCACATACCAACGTCAGCTGCCAGAATATTCACTGCTCTCCACCACCGGGATTATGGGCATGGGGAGCAGTGAATATTAATTTTCCTTAATAGCGAACACACATGATCACCCAGCCACAGCTGGAAGCCGGCGTCTGCGGCTAACACATGCACCTCATATTGAAAAAAAAAATGAATATGCACTGCTCCCCACTCCTACAGTCCCACCCACCTCTACGTCCTGGCTTCAGTGCAGAGAGGTGGGCGGTATTATTGGCATGGGAAGCAAAGCATATTCATTTTCTTTAATAGCAGGCACAGGTGGTAGCCCCAGCGCCGGCTCCTGTCTCCTGTGACCTTGCTCCTGCCTCCCGTGACTCGCTTCTTCGCTGCTGTCCACTGCCCAATTCCACAGCCACAACCAGGTACATCAAGACTATAAGATGCACCCTCCTCCACTTTCCTCCAATTTTTTGGGGTGGAAAGAGCGTCTTTTAGTCTGCAAAATACGGTATATGTAAAAAACCTATATGAAAATAAATGGTGGAAGGTATAAAAACCAAACAGGACACAGTAAAGCAACATTGTGCAGTAATATATAGAAATTGTATATCTACATAGATGGTAAAATTGCACACATCAGATGGTTCAGAGGGACAGTAAATGACGATGAGAATGATGTGGCGATACATCGCAGTCACTCCCAGAAACTAAGGGCACAGTCACAGTTGGCCAAAGTAATCATGAGGAAGTGAGCGGCCGCAGCTCTGACTTCCTCTTGATTACATGTACATTCAAGGAGGGGACGGTGACACCAGCGGTGTCATAACCTCACGTGGGCGAGTGCTGACACCGCTGGAATGGGAGCCAACACGAGAGGTGAGTATGGGAGTTTTTATTTTCATGGTGGTAAACATTCAGAATGAGAAGGGGTTGTCCTAATAATGGACACCCCCTTTAAGCTAATGATTAGTGAAAGCCACGTATATTTTTGAATAGCGGTATGTGGCATAATAAACGGCTTTTGTGGTACAAAATATTTGATTATTGATGTTAAAATGTTTCAGTGCGTTCAATATTAGGACAGGAAATGCATCTGCCAAAGGTGCACAACCCCGACGAGGGCGGACATTATACAAAAAGATGACTGGATCACTGTGGTAGTGACTTTCACCACATGATAACGGAGGTTTTTACTTTTTACTTCTCCGAAAGGTGATACTAGGTCTATTAGGTAAGTATTTGGAGTAAAATCCGCAGAAAAGGATAGGCCACGACTTTTCTAAATATTTCTTTTTCAAGGAGGCTTGAGAAAACTCTCAATTTTAGTTGTATTACAGTATTAACTATGGGCAATCAGACAGTCCCAGGTCCAAATCCCCCAAAAGGAGTAAAGAAAAAAGTAAAAAAAAAAAAAGTTAAAAAAAATCAAAAAAAATTGTAAAAAGTCTAAAAAAGTCAATCACACTCCCTTACTTCCATTAAAAATAAAGATATTTAAAAAATAGATAAACATATTTGATATCTCCACATTTCTAAAAGTACAATCTATCAAAAAATTAATTAACTGTAGAGCAATGGCCCCCAACATTTCTTACATTGAGAACCACATTCAGCTCTGAGAGAGGGTCACAAGCCACATCTAGACCCCAACCTGTCCCCCCGAGTAGTGACATCTCGCTCCCGTTCCCCCTCGCAGTAGTGACACCTAGAGCTCCCATGACCAGTATGACGGCCAAGCTTTCACACAGAAATCACACTGAGGCCTCCTTCACACATCCTGGTAATTCCTGTATAGGAAAAAACATTACTGGCGAGATCCGTGGTCTGTGTCCGTGTGACATCCATGTGCCATCTGTGTGTCCGTATACAGCATCCATTTTTTCTCCAGGAAAAAAACGGATTCTATTTAAACAATTTATTCTTAAAGCTTAATTGCAAGAAATTTAACACCACAGGACTTGCAGGAGGGTGAACAGATGATAGATAGATAGATAGATAGATAGATAGATAGATAGATAGATAGATAGATAGATAGATAGATAGATATTCAGTGCTTTGGAGTTGTAGCTTACTGTATATGTAATTTATTCATAAATTACTAAATTAAAAAAAAATTGCTTGGGATCCCCCTACATTTTATTAACCAGCAGAGGGAAAGTGGAAAGCTGGGGCTGATGTTTATAGCCTGGGAAGAGGGTACTACCCATGTAGCTTCCCAGGCTATTAATATCAGCTCACAGCTGTATACTTATTCTTTACAGGTTACTAAAATGGGGGACTCCCTAAAAATGATGTGGGGTCCCCCCTATTTTATCAACCGGCAAAGGCTAGGCACACAGCTGCAGGCTGATATTAATAACCTGGGAAGGGGCCATGGATTTTGGTCCCCTCCCTTATTAAAACATCAGCTCTCATCCACCCCAGAAATTGCGCATTCATAAGATTCTGGCGCTTAGCCTCCGCTCTTCCCACTTGCTCTGGTGCAGTGGCAAGTGGGGTAATAGGGTTGGGATTGATGACAGCTTAGTATCGACAGCTGATATCAAGCCCAGAGGTTAGTAATGGAGAGGCGTCTATAAGACGCCTCTATTATTAACCCCAAAGTCAAATAGTTGAATAAAATACAAATACCCAGAATAAAGTACTTTATTTGAAATAAAAGTGCACACTGTTTTACACATTTATTTAAAAATAAAAAACACATTTATATTCACCTTATGCCCATTCATCTGAAGCCCCAAAAAAATAAAAATAAAAAATAAAAACCAACCATATCCCTCATATTGTCCCTCACCATAATCCATCTCTGTGATATTTGGTTTAAAACTTGAATGATGCCAAGATGCGACCGTCCAGGCTGTAAATCAGGACACAATGAGCTGCTGCGACCGGCATCATAGAGGTTACCGCCTGTTACTGAAGGTGCGTTCCCACGGGCAGTTCAGTGCAAGCCGGGACAATGAACTGCAGTGACCTCAGTGAGATCACCGTGAGCACCATGAGAAATTTCTCACAGTGTAGCGCTGAGCTCACCGAGTTCACCGCTGTCAACTCAGTTCATAGTGAATTACGCTGAATTATGTGAGCTCAGCGCAACAACGTGAAAAATTTCTCATGGTGCTAGCGGTGATCTCACTGAGGACACGGCAGTTTCTCGTCCCAGCTTGCAGTGAACTACCCGTGGGAATGCACCTTCAGTGACCAGCGGTAACCTCTATGATGTCACCGTTTGTCACTGAAGCTGCGCTAACTGCAGCTCATTGTGTCATGGCTTACAGCCTGGACGGTCGCATCTTACCACCGTTCAGGTTGTAAACCAGTGATCATAGACATTGATTACAGTTTGGGACAGTATGTCGGACAGGTGAGTATTATGGTTGTTTTTTATTTTAGTTTTTCTACCGGTGACACGGGCTTCATGGCATTATGTGTAAGGTGAGTATAAGATTTTTTTATTTTATTCTTTATTTTAAACTCGTTGTTGACAGCGGGGGCTGCCTACAACTCCTAACATTGTCTGTTGCTCGTGCTGATCTCAGAACGAGCAGGGGACAATGATGAGAGATGCTTCCAGCAGCGGCCGCCGCTGGGGATTCGCGCGAACTGTACCGCTGATTCCTAGGTGCCGATGTGTGCCACACTGATGACACATGGTTGTCATCTGTGTGTCATCAGTGTGCAGGATCTATTCAGTGCGTGCTGCGCAAAAAAAACCTGACATGTCTGCGGATTTTTTTATACGGACGCAAGGTCAGTGTGAAAAACCTAACGTGTGCACACCCATTGAATATAATTGGTGTGCGTATGTCCGTATTTGTGGTCCTTTAAAAACGGGCTGCATATGGACATAGAAAATGGGCGTGTGAAGGGGGCCTGAAGCAGTATACCTAGGCCCACCTTAACCCCATTCAGTATTGTCTCCTCAACCACCCCCACAACACTGTTACGTCCAGCTTCAAGCATCCCCTCTGACTATAAGTATCCTATCTCCAGCTTACAATACTTAAATTATCACTAAACCCCCAAGGCCAGTATATGAGCATCCAGATCTGCTCTTCTGTACTGGGCTAATCACAGTAGTCACCATCTGGAAATGTACTGTTCATAGCAGTTTGCTAGGCTTGGTGCTAATGCACCATATTGGCAGACAGTCGTGAGCCACAGTTCATGGGTCCGCAAGCCACATGTGTGGCACCGAGCCACAGGTTGGGACACCTGCTGTAAAGAGAAAAAATCCAAAAGCCAGACCTGTGATTTTTTGGTTACAGCAACTCTGTAAAAAATATGCAATAAGCGATCAAAACGTGATATCTACCCCAAAAGGCATCAATAAACACGTCAGCTCGCCATGCAAAAATAAAGCCCTCACAGCAATATTGATGAAAAAATTAAACTGTAACAAGGTCTTGGAAAATTGGGACACAATCACATTCTTTTTACAAATTTCCATTTTTTTTCTCTTTGAATAAAAAAATGCTCAGGTTTGGTTTTGCTGTAAAGTATACATATACAAATAGGGCATCACAAAAAAATCAAGACACCAGATGTGGACTTCTTATAAGGCTGGTTATTAGTGATGAGCGAGCGTGCTCGTTTAACCCTTTAATCGAGCACGCTTGCCGAGTATTTGCGGCATGCTCGGCATCTATTTTTATCCACTGCGGCAATAAAAAAAGGGGGGGGGGGTGACATCCTGCTTGAGGCATCAAGGGGGGGGTGACATAATGCATGGGGCATTATAAGGGGGGGGGACATCCTGCATGGGGCATTATATGGGGGGAAAATTGACATCCTGCATGGGGCATCAAGGGGGGGGTGACATCCTGCATGGGGCATCAAGGGGGGGGGGTGACATAATGCATGGGGCATTATAAGGGGGGGACATCCTGCATGGGGCATTATATGGGGGGGAAAAGTGACATCCTGCATAGAGCATTATAAGGGGGGGGGGGTTGACATCCTGCATGGGGTATTATAAGGGAGGTGGCATAATGCATGGGGCATTATATGGGGGGGCAGCCTGCATGGGGCATTATGGGGGGGGCACAGCCTGCATGGAGCATTATGTGGGGGCACAGCCTGTATGGAGAGTTATATGGGGGCCAGTATCCAGTATGGAGCGTTATATGGGGGCCAGAATCCTGTATGGAGCATTTTATGGAGGCCAGTATTCTGTATGGAACGATTTGCGGATTCTAAGCTATTGTAGAATTTGCAATAGATATCACTCATGTAATGTAAGAAGTGAAATCTTTGGCATTGTACTATATATATATATATATATATATATATATATATATATATATATATATATATATATATATATATCTGCGCATCATGAATCGTGGTATGTGTTAAAGGGGCCCACTGAGACTCTTTCGCCCAGGGCCCACAAAAACCTGGAGGCGGCACTGCACACCGGCGCTGGGCCGCCCTGCCTCATGATGTCAGGCAGAGCAGGAATGGCCCGGCCTCCAGGATGTGTGAGCCGGGAGCGGGCGGTGTGCAGGGGGGAGACCCACCAGAGGCTGGCGCCGTACAGTGCCCTGAGAGGTAGGTGTGCACTGTGATGTCAGCATGCTGCGGCTTGTAGTGCGCCCTGTCTTGTGATTTACACCTTCACTTCTTGTTTTTACTATGGTGTCACGTGACCTGAGGTGTCTGGGTCTCTTGTTGTGGGAAGGTAATGGAAGCAGTCATTAGTTGCACCTGAGTGCAGGTGGTGTCTATTCACTGGCAGCAGCAGAGGTCTCACACAATGGACGTGGCTGACACTGACAGGGGTGTACTTTATTATCTCTGCTCAATAAGAGAAAGTGTCATTTTTGCAAGAATCTCACAATCCGATTTTTTTATCCTATTTTCGGTGCCGATTTCTTTGTCATTTGCAATGAAAATACAAAACTATTCCCACCTGTGTGCTGTGCCAGGAAGTGTTGTCATAGGGTCTGTACAGTGTATTGTATGGCCCGTGTGTGTATCTATCAGATCCAGCCTGCGCAGAGCAGCAGAGCGCACACACAGCCGCCGTGCACTGCCGGCGCCAGGAGATAGGAGAAGCAATCAGGCATTCTGGGGAGCGACATGTCCGAGCGATGGCTGTGTGTGTTCACTAAGGCTGGAGCTACACAGGGATGTGTAAGGTGTAGGTGCGACCCCAATCTCTCTCATCGCCCCCAGATCAGTCTCATGATCACAATTTTATTTATTTTATTTGCATGTTTTTAAAACACAAACAATTATTGTGCTACAGAATTAAAGGGATCCTGTCATCAGAAATAACGCTATTAACCTGCATATATAACGGTTACATGGCAGGTTAACAGCATTATTATGCTGCCCAGCAGCTGAATGCAGCAGGGAGAGAATTAACTTTCTTTTCCTCGCCAGTATTCAGTTTCAGTCATGGGGGCGGGGCGGTGCCGGTCCGGTCATCACTCTGAGTATACAGAGCGGCTGCTGTAACCGCGCCCCAGCACTGACTGACACTGGCTCTATATTGAGACCGGCTGTCAGTCAGGGCCGGGGTTACAGCGGCTGCTGTGTATTCTCAAAGCAATGCCTTACCCGGCGCCGGATCAGACCCCATGACTGAAACCAAATGCTCCCCCATCCTGGTACATGCTCCCCCATTCTGCCTGTGCTGCTGTTCTTCCGGCGAGGCTGGAGGAGTGTGGCGCCAGAGTTCACGCCTGAGCATAGCGCGATCTCTGGCACCATTTTGTTGAAGACAAATTTGCACACAGTGTCTTCAACAAAATGGCGCCAGAGATCGAGGTATGCTGTCAGCTCTTACGCATACCGCATCACAATCCTTTATCCTCGTCCTCCTCCCTCTCACCTGTAATGGCTGATGTGTTCTTCTGTCTCTGGCCAGACTGCGCAGGCACATTGCGTGCACAGTTTATAGAGGCTTCGGACAGACGGACGCATCTCTCATTATATTATAGATACCAGTCATGTATTCTCATATAGACTATACAGGGCCGTACCTAGGGGAAGAGGAGGGGCATGTAACCGGGGTACAGCCATCAGGGGGTGCCTTCGGGCCCCCTCATCTTGTGGTCAGAGGTGTCTCCCAGGCAGCTGCATGTTGCCGCCCCCAGAGTGGGACTCAACCAACCATTCTCTGAGCTGGCTGTGGAACGACAGTCCATCAGAGAAGGGAGCTATGTGCGGGCTCATACTGTATATAGGGAGCTATGTGCGGGCTCATACTGTGTGTGTATATAGGAGGCTATGTGGGGGCTCATACTGTATGTAGGTGGCTATGTGGGGGCTCATACTGTATGTAGGTGGCGGTGTGTGGGCTCATACTGTATATAGGGAGCTATGCAGGGGCTCATACTGTATCTAGGGAGCTATGTGGGGCTCATACTGTATATAGGAGGCTAGTTAGGGGCTCATACTGTATATAGGAGGCTATTTGGGGGCTCTTACTGTATATAGGAGGCTATGAAGGATTAAACTGCATAGGGAGATATGTGGGGCTCATACTGTATATAGGGAGCTATGTGCGGGCTCATACTGTGTGTGTATATAGCAGGCTATGTGGGGGCTCATACTGTATGTAGGTGGCTATGTGGGGGCTCATACTGTATGTAGGTGGCGGTGTGTGGGCTCATACTGTATCTAGGGAGCTATGCAGGGGCTCATACTGTATCTAGGGAGCTATGTGGGGTTCATACTGTATCTAGGAGGCTATTTAGGGGCTCATACTGTATATAAGAGGCTAGTTAGGGGTTCATACTGTATATACAGAGCTATGTGGGGCTCATACTGTATATAGGAGGCTATTTGGGGGCTCTTACTGTATATAGGAGGCTATGAAGGATTAAACTGCATAGGGAGATATGTGGGGCTCATACTGTATATAGGGAGCTATGTGCGGGCTCATACTGTGTGAATATAGGAGGCTATGTGGGGGCTCATACTGTATGTAGGTGGCAGTGTGTGGGCTCATACTGTATATATGAGGTTATGCAGGGGCTCATAAGGTATATAGGAGGCTATTTAGGGGCTCATACTGTATATAGGAGGCTAGTTAGTGGCTCATACTGTATATACGGAGCTATGTGGGGCTCATACTGTATATATGAGGCTATTTAGGGGCTCATACTGTATATAGGAGGCTATTTAGGGGCTCATACTGAATATATGAGGCTATTTAGGGGCTCATACTGTATATACGGAGCTATGTGGGGCTCATACTGTATATACGGAGCTATGTGGGGCTCATACTGTATATAGGAGGCTTAGGGGGCTCTTACTGTATATAGGAGGCTATGAAGTCTTATACTGTGCATAGGGAGATATGTGGGGCTCATACTGTATATAGGAGGCTATTTGGGGGCTCATACTGTATATAGGAGGCTATGAAGGCTTATACTGTGCATAGGGAGATATGTGGGGCTCATACTGTATATAGGAGGCTATGTGGGGCTCATACTGTGCATAGGGAGTTATGTGGGGGCTCATACTGTATATAGGGGGGATGTCAATATACTCAATTCTGCTCAATATTAAGTCATACAATTATTATAATTTTTTTATTATTTTGTTAATATTAATATTGAGCAGAATTAATTTCAGCCTATTGGTTCGGCCTCCAAAACAAGCATGGTCTCTCATGTGTCCCCTCGGGAAAATAATGTCCCACCCTGCTCTACAATATATAGTGCTATGATAATAGATTTCCTAAAGGAGAAAAAACATGGCGCTATCTAAGCATAGTAAGATTTGATCAATTAAAAGGGTGAGTATCTATAGGAAATTGCTCACCTGATGCGGTTGTGCAAGCAGAGGCACAGCTCCCTCTTGTAGTATGGATGAATTTGCAAAAGACTGCGGCCGACCTGGTGAGGTGGGATTGACTCCTGAGACAGGAGTATCCAACAACGAGGATAGCAAAAGGGAGAACCAGGTGATGGCGCTGTTTTGCCACTTGGTGGCAAAGACAGCGACATCACCTGGTTCTCCCTTTTGGCATATATAGTGCTATGTTATGTATAGGGTTGTACATAATGGAAAAAAAATTCCTTAAGTTTCGGTCTATAGATGTGATCAGAACATCTATGTGTTACTCACATGACCTATCACGTGATCAATCAATGAGGATCATGTGACATGTCATGTGATACATCGGGTACCTGGGAAGGGGGGGCCCACGCCTTCTAAACTGCCCGGGGCCCTGGCTACTCTTAATCCACCCCTGCCTATGCTCATTTGCTTATTTTGTTTGGTGTCTTGATTTTTTGTTTTGCCCTATTTGTGTACTTTCCCTGATTACTCTTGATCATTTCTGCATATACTTATAGGGGTCAGGGACTTAATAAATGATGCACACTTTGATGTATAACATCTTTGTTTTTCAAACACGGACAGTGCATTGCTGTTTATTTACTGTATTTTTCGGACCATAAGACGCACCGGACCATAGGACGCACCTAGGTTTTAGAGGAGGAAAATAAAAAAAAAATGTAAGCAAAAAATGTGGTCATGATGCACTTTTAAGGGGGTCTTCTGATGACACTGGTATAGGGGTAATGTCCCCCAATTCTGACAATATCCCCCATCCTGGTATATATGCCCCCCACTTCCTTTAATATGTGGTCCCCATCCCCATCCTGGTAGGCCTGGCACCCCTCCATTGTGGTATGCATGGCACCCCTCATCCCCAATCCTGGTATGCATGGCACCCCTCATCCCCAATCCTGGTATGCATGGCACCCCTCATCCCCAATCCTGGTATGCATGGCTCCCTCATCCCCAATCCTGGTATGCATGGCACCCCTCATCCCAAATCCTGGTATGCATGGCACCCCTCATCCCCATCCTGGTATGCATGGCACCCCTCATCCCCAATCCTGGTATGCATGGCACCCCTCATCCCCAATCCTGGTATGCATGGCACCCCTCATCCCCAATCCTGGTATGCATGGCACCCCTCCTCCCTATCCTGGTATGCATGGCACCCCTCCTCCCTATCCTGGTATGCATGGCACCCCTCATCCCAAATCCTGGTATGCATGGCACCCCTCATCCCAAATCCTGGTATGCATGGCACCCCTCATCCCCATCCTGGTATGCATGGCACCCCTCATCCCCAATCCTGGTATGCATGGCACCCCTCATCCCCAATCCTGGTATGCATGGCACCCCTCATCCCCAATCCTGGTATGCATGGCACCCCTAATCCCTGTCCTGGTAGGCATGGCACCCCTAATCCCTGTCCTGGTATGCATGGCACCCCTAATCCCTGTCCTGGTATGCATGGCCCCCTCATCTTTATCCTGTTATGCATGGCATCCCTAATCCTTGTCCTGGTATGCATGGCCCCCTCAGCTTTATCCTAGTATGCATGGTCCCCCTAATCCCCATCAAGCTGCACAAAAAAATAAATAAATAAACACTCATACTCACCTTTCTTCTCTCTCCTCCAGCGCTGCGTACTGTCTGCATGCACTGATCTCTCCATGTGATCCGCGCATGACATCATTGCCATGCGCGGCTCACAATGAGAGAGATCAGCTGCCGAAAGTCACTGCTCCCCACGCTGGGACTGTGTGCGCGGGGAGCAGTGACCTCACTCTCCTTCATAGCCGGCACGCTGCGGCTCCTGCTTCTGCGGGCAATCACGTGTGCCCGCTTATTAAAGGAATAATTAAAAGACTGAAGAACCAAATCAATAAACAGGGTTGAAATACATACAATCCATGTGGACCCATGTTATTGCATATAAGACTTTAAATCAGAACGGACCATCATATAATACACAAGAAAGTCCTGCCAGGCAGAGAAAAAATGGTCACTCAAGTTCCATCAAAAAAATATATATCTTTACTGAAATATAAATACCACATCAAAAAAATTCATATCTGTACACAAACAAATCACATCATGGGAACACGATGCTGGAGACCAAAAAACCATAACATAAAATAACACCATAAAACCATGTGACGCAGCGGCCACAATTGTTAAGCCTATAGCTAATGTAGATGAATGAAAGGAGGCAAATAGTTCTATCACCAATCCATGTGTCCAATTATATGTAGATTTATAACTGTAAATATTTGATCCTCACAATCAATTTAAAGCTAACTGTGACATACAGAGTACTAACAAATGATAACTGTTAAAGAACATACACTATAGTAATATAATTGGCATTGCTCAAAAATATATGCAAAAAATATATGTAAAAACCTTTTCAAAAAGGTTCTTTACCGAAACGTGCGTCGGGGTGACACCAACAGCGGTTCATTTGGTGGCCAAGTGACTATCCAGGTACATATATTTTTGAGCAATGCCAATTATATTACTATGGTGTATGTTCTTTAAAAGTTATCATTTGTTAGTACTCTGTATGTCACAGTTAGCTTTAAATTGATTGTGAGGATCAAATATTTACAGTTATAAATCTACATATAATTGGACACATGGATTGGTGATAGAACTATTTGCCTCCTTTCATTCATCTACATTAGATATAGGCTTACCAATTGTGGCTGCTGTGTCATATGGTTTTATAGTGTTATTTTTATCTTATGGTTTTTTGGTCTCCAGCATCGTGTTCCCATGATGTGATTCGTTTGTGTACAGATATGAATTTTTTTGATGTGGTATTTATATTTCAATAAAGATATATATTTTTTTGCTGGAACTTGAGTGACCATTTTTTCTCTGCCAAGCAGGGACTTTCTTGCCGCTTATTAAAGGGCATGAATTTTCACCTCTCTCCACTCCCATGGGCATGGAGAGAGGTTGAATATTCATGCCCATTAACAGCGGGCACAGGCGATTCCGGCAACAGCAGGAGCCGAGCTGCACTCCACTGTGTGCCGCTATTAAGGAGCATGAATATTCAGTGCTCCCCACGCCCAATGGGTGTGGGGAGCAGTGAATATTAATTTTCTTTGGCAGCGGGGACAGTGTAGGCTGCAGCTGATAGCTGCTGCCTCCTGTGCCCCGCTCCTCCACCGCTACCGCTCCCCCAACACCCCGTATATATATATACCCCCCCAACATTCGGACTATAAGACGCACTCCCCCATTTTCCTCCAAAATTTTGGAGGAAAAAAGTGCGTCTTATAATCCGAAAAATACGGTAGTTACATTGACACACATCCAGGATTTTGTGATTACTACTACTTGTGCTGCACTTTAGATTAGGGGTGTAATAGGTTCCTATATATCATATCCTGTCAATATATTATATATTTTTTGTGGACCGATATATGTTGGATGTTAAATGTGTAATTGGGTACACACCTTATAATATATATTTTTGAGAGTTTTTAGGGGTCATTTTTTTGGTGGTTACTGAATAAACGTCATAAGTGGTGTAAAATGCTGGGATCAGATGAGTAATAAATACGTCATGTTCAGAAAGTGAACTAAGTCTGCACCTCTGACTGCATGGCGCAGGGGAATACACATTTGTGCATTGATCCTGTATATTGTACTTATATGGTCGGGCTCTCATATTGTATTCTCTGTTATATATATTTACTCAGCACATTTCTAGTCTTATACAGTGGGGGAAAAAAGGATTTAGTCAGCCACCAATTGTGCAAGTTCTCCCACTTGAAAAGATGAGCGAGGCCTGTAATTGACATCATAGGTAGACCTCAACTATGAGACAAAATGAGAAAAAAAAATCCTGAAAATCATTGTCTGATTTGGAAAGAATTTTTCTCAAAATTTTGGTGGAAAATAAGCATTTCGTCAATTAGAAAAATTAATCTCAATACTTTGTTATATATCCTTTGTTGGCAATGACAGAGGTCAAACGTTTTCTGTAAGTCTTCACAAGGTTGGCACACACTGTTGCTGGTATGTTGGCCCATTCCTCCATGCAGATCTCCTCTAGAGCAGTGATGTTTTGGGGCTGTAGCTGGGCAACACGGACTTTCAACTCCCTCCAAAGGTTTTCTATAGGGTTTAGATCTGGAGACTGGCTAGGCCACTCCAGGACCTTGAAATGATTCTTACGAAGCCACTCCTTCGTTGGCCTGGCGGTGTGCTTGGGATCATTGCTATGCTGAAAGACCCAGCCTCGTTTCATCTTCAATGCCCTAGCTGATGGAAGGAGGTTTGCACTCAAAATCTCACGATACATGGCCCCAATTATTCTTTCATGTACACGGATCACTCATCCTGGTCCCTTGGCAGAGAAACAGCCCCAAAGCATGATGTTGCCACCCCCATGCTTCACAGTAGGTATGGTGTTCTTTGGATGCAACTCAGCATTCTTTCTCCTCCAAACACGACGAGTTGTGTTTCTACCAAACAGTTCTACTTTGGTTTCATCTGACCATATGACATTCTTTCAATACTCCTCTGGATAATCCAAATGCTGTCTAGCAAACTTCAAATGAGTCTGGACATTTAATGGCTTAAGCAGGGGGACACGTCTGGCACTGCAGGATCCGAGTCCCTGGCGGCGTAGCGTGTTACTGTAACGGGTCTGGGAGGCGGAACCTCTGAGCAACTTATACAAGGGGGCGGTCCTTGTAAGGAAGCGGGTGGCGACCAGGGAAGACAGGCAGGCAGTCACAGCAGGTGACCGGGACAGTCTCTGGGTAAACGGGCAGGAGGCCACGGCAAGTGACCGGGACAGTCTCTGGGTAAACGGGCAGGAGGTCACAGCAAGTGACCGGGACAGTCTCTGGGTAAATGGGCAGGAGGTCACAGCAAGTGACCTGGACAGTCTCTGGGTAAACGGGCAGGTACGACCTGTGACGGCTGAGCCTCCAGGTAGGCTAGCAGGCAGATGGCAGATGAGTGCTCCCAGGTGAGCAGGCGAGAGTCTCTGGATAAGCAGGTGGTCACAGCATGTGACGGCGGAGCCTCCAGGTAGGCTAACAGGCAGGTAGCAGATGAGCGCTCCCAGGTGAGCGGGCAAGAGTCTCTGGACTGGCAGGTGGTCACGGCACGTGACGGCGGAGCCTCCAGGTAGGCTAACAGGCAGGTAGCAGATGAGCGCTCCCAGGTGAGTGGGCAAGAGTCTCTGGACTGGCAGGTGGTCACAGCACGTGATGGCGGAGCCTCCAGGTAGGCTAACAGGCAGGTAGCAGATGAGCGCTCCCAGGTGAGCGGGCAAGAGTCTCTGGACTGGCAGGTGGTCACAGCACGTGACGGCGGAGCCTCCAGGTAGGCTAACAGGCAGGTAGCAGATGAGCGCTCCCAGGTGAGCGGGTTAGCTGGTCCATAGACAGACTGACAGGAGTCGGAAGGCAGACCGTCGGACCTCAGGCTAGCAAACGGGTAAGCGGATAACAGGCAGGAATCAGACAGCAAACTGGCAGGAAACTGGCAGGTAACTGGAAACGGGACCTGAGGGCTGAAGCAGAGTAGTGAACAGTGCAACAACATTGCTCGGGCACCTCCATTTTGGAGGAGGTGCCTTATATATGGAGGGATCCTCCGGCATTGGCCGGGGACTCCTTAGGGCGACGCGCGCGGCCCCTTTAAGAGAGGGGGAGCGCGCGCGCGCCCTAAGCACAGTTACCGGGGGAGAGCGGGCGCTGCAAGCAGAGCGGGAGGAAGCCGCTGGGCACGGAGCAGAGAGGTGAGGGGAACAGCGTCCCTGCCTAGCAGGAGGCAGGGACGCCGACGCTACAGTTACTGATGGTAGCCTGTGTAAAATTGGTCCCAGCTCTCTGCAGGTCATTCACTAGGTCCCCCCATGTGGTTCTGGGATTTTTGCTCACCGTTCTGGAGATCATTTTGACCCCACGGGGTGAGATCTTGTGTGGAGCCCCAGATCGAGAGAGATTATCAGTGAGCGGTCTTGTGTGTCTTCCATTTTCTAATTATTGCTCCCTCAGTTGATTTCTTCACACCAAGCTGCTTGCCTATTGCAGATTCAGTCTTCCCAGCCTGGTGCAGGGCTACAATTTTGTTTCTGGTGTTCTTCGACAGCTCTTTGGTCTTCACCATAGTGGAGTTTGGAGTGTGACTGTTTGAGGTTGCGGACAGGCATCTTTTATACTGATAACAAGTTCAAACATGTGCCAGTACTACAGGTAATGAGTGGAGGACAGAGGAGCCTCTTAAAGAAGAAGTTACAGGTCTGTGAGAGACAGAAATCTTGCTTGTTTGTTATTGACCAAATACTTATTTTCCACCAAAATTTGAAAAAAATTTCTTTCCAAATCAGACAATGTGATTTTCAGGATTTGTTTTCTCATTTTGTCTCTCATAGTTCAGGTCTAACTATGATGTCAATTACAGGCCTCTCTCATCTTTGTAAGTGGGAGAACTTGCACAATTGGTGACTGACTATATACTTTTTTTCCCCACTGTATTCTAGTCTCACTTTGTAACTTTATACTGGTGACTCTGGAATATGACATTCTTACATGTTTAAACATATATTTCTAATATTTGCCCAGGAACCAGCGATGTCCGGATCTACATCCTCTGATAGCGAGATGGACGATGCTAAGAGCTACCTGTCGATGATCTCTGACCTGCTGGACAGCTTTATAGACAGTGTCAGTGCCAGGCTCCTTCATCTATTAGATTGGCTGTGTACTGTATATATTTGATTCCATTCAGAAAAACAGATAATTTTCATCTCCATTTTCATCCATATGGCATTTATATGACCAAATACAATTTCCTATGTTAAAGAATTGTTTGTGTCCATAAAAATCTTACACTATGTAGTAGTGTAAGATATATAGTACATACATAGTATGTAAATAGATCCGTATTGGATCCAATTTTTTTGCCCTCTCATAGACTTAAATAGGCAAGTCTCATCTGACCTACAGAAGAAACTAATGCATGATAAGATGTGCTTTTGCAAGCAGACTTCGTCCATTAACCCCTTCATGACTGAGCATTTTCCGTTTTTGCATTTTTGTTTTTTGCTTCCCTTGTTCCCAGAGCCATAACTATTTTTCAGTCAATATGGCCGTATGAGGAACTATTTTTTGCGGGACAATTTGCACTTTTCAACAACATCATTGGTTTTACCATATCGTGTATTGAAAAATGGGAAAAAAATTCCAAGCGCGGTGAAATTGCAAAAAAAGTGCAATTCCACAGTTTTTTTTTTTTAACCACGTTCACCAAATGCTAAAACTGACCTGCCTTTGTTATTCTCTAAGTCATTACAAGTTCATAGACACCTAACATGTACAGGTTCTTTTTTTATTTAATTGGTGAAAAAAAAATCCAAAGTTTGCTTAAAAGAAAAAACAATGGCTCCATTTTCCGAGACCCGTAGCGTCTGCATTTTTCATGATCTGGGGCCGGATGAGGGCTTATTTTTTCCATGCGGAGCTGACATTTTTATCGATACCAGTTTGGACCTAGATCCAATGGTTTTGTTGACCGTTATGGCAATGTTGGGCGACCAAAAAAAAGTAATTCTGGCATTTACATTTTTTTTCTCATTACGCCATTTGCCAGTTGGATTAATTCTCTTTTTATATTGGTAGATTGGGCGATTTTGAACGCGGCGTTACCAAATATGTGTTTGTGTGGTTTTATTTATTGTTTTATTTTGAATGGGGCGAAAAGGGGGTGATTTAAAGGGAATCTGTCACCCCCCTGGGACCTATCAGACCTCTCATGTGGTTATACAGGTGATAGAAATGTGAATCTATACTAACCAGTATGGCCCATAGTAGAGGTTTGCTTGCTTTGAAATACATTTTAGTTTTGATAAGCTTCGCGTCCGGGGGACACAAAGAAATCCCCGCCTGTCAACTTAATTTCCATATTTCCCCCCTCCCCTGCACAGGGCCCTGAGACGTGCAGTTCCTGGTCGGATCCCGCGCCTGTGTAATTTACCTTGTATGGAAGGCGCAGTAATCCCTCCAGTCTGTGTATCCTTGTGGAGCAGGAAACTTGTGCGCAGGCGCCGGGAAGGCAGAGTGACTCACCGGCGCCTGCGCACAAGTTTTCTGCTCCACAAGGATACACAGACTGCAGGGATTACTGCGCCTTTCGTACAAGGTAAATTGCACAGGCGCGGGATCCGGACGGGAACTGTACATCACAGGGCCCTGTGCAGGGGAGGGGGGGGGGATATAGAAATTAAGTAGGTAGTCAGGGATTTCTTAGCGTCCCCTGGATGCGAAGCTTGTCAAAATGAAGTTAATAAAAATGTATTTCAAGGCAAGCAAACCGCTAATATGGAACATACAGGTAAGTATAGATTCACATTTCTATCACCTGTATGCCCATATTAGAGGTCTGATAGGTCCCAGAGGGGTGACAGATTCCCTTTAAACTTTTATATATATTTTTAAAAACATTTTTTTATTACTTTTTGCTTGCTTCAGTAGTCTCCATGAGAGACTAGAAGCAGCACTTACCTGATCGGCTCTGCTACAAACAGGTGATGAACAGATCGCCTGTATGTAGCAGAAATGCTTACTTACTATGAGCGCCGACCACTGGGCAGCGCTCATAGCAATCAAGACATGACAACCACGGGGGTCTTCTGGCAACCCATCGGTGACCTGCGATCATGTGACAGAGTCGCAGATGGGCGGGGTAAGTGACTCGCTTCCGGCGTGGAGATGTTAAATGCCACTGTCAGAGATTGACAGCGGCATTTAACTAATTAACAGCCGCAGATGGATCGCGATTCCACCCGTGGCTGTTGCGGGCACATGTCAGCTGTATAGATCAGCTGACATGTGCCCAGTTTAGCGTGGCCTCAGCGTCGGAGCCCACGCTTAACAGGCGGTGATGACGTGGTGCATACTATTATGTATATAATGAAGGGGTTAAAAAAAAAAACACGCTCCTATCAACTAATCGAATTGCATTGGTCCTAGCGCCGTCCGTGTGATTCATGTTTTTTCATGCACAGACCAAAAATAAAATTGTGTGAACTTGGCCTTACGATCAGAGGCCGAGTCTGTTTTGCCAGAGTACTCTGCTAGTTTTGCTATCAAAATGGCAGAAACTCTGCAGATCGGAACAAATCCTTAACCTGAATAAGAAATGCAGTAATTTTCCAGATGCCACTGAGATTGTTGAGGAATTCAGCACAGATTATATTTGATAACGTGTGATGTGCATTGGGAAGGCAGATATATACATACAGCTCTGGCAAAAATTAAAGAGACCACTGCACAGTTTTCTAAAAATCACCATCTCTACATGTCTGACAGGCATTCCATTCCATTGTCAGTTGAATTCCAACCAAAGTACACCTCATTCTACTTAATGTGCTTCTGATTAGGTGATCACCTGAACCAAATCTTATTTAACGAGGGAAAGTATAAAAAACACTGCTGTGGTCTTCACAATCCTCTTGCAACAGGACAAGTTGGATGGCAAAACAAGTGCTAGGAATAGCCCAAAAGTAATTTGAAAGAAAAACTAACTTTTAACCATGCCAAAAGGAGATGAAAAGAAAAGTCTTGAGTGAGGAAAAGAAGGACTCAATTCTGGCTTTACTAGCAGAGGGATACAGTGAGCGTCATGTTGCCTCCATCCTTAAAATTTAGAAGACGGCAGTCCATTACAACGAGGTCAAGCAGCAGACATTGGGGACAACAAAGCTACAGACCGGCAGAGGGCGAAAGCGACTCTCCACTGACCGGGATGACCGTCATCTTATTCGAATGTCACTCAGCAACCGCAGGATGAAGTCAAGTGACCTACAAAAGAAATGGCAAATGGCAGTTGGGGTAAAGTGCACGGCAAGAACAGTTCGTAACGGGCTCCTAGAGACAGGCCTCAAGTCATGTAAAGCTAGAAAAAAGCCTTTCATCAATGAGAAGCAAAGAAGAGCCAGGCTGAAGTTTGCCAGAGACCATAAGTATTGGACCATAGAGGACTGGAGTAAGGTAATCTTCTCTGATGAGTCTAATTTTCAGCTTTTCCCAACACCTGGTCGTCTAATGGTTAGTTGGAGAGCTGGAGAGGCATACAACCCATAGTGTCTTGAACCCACTGTGAAATTTGGTGGAGGATCGGTGATGATCTGGGGATGCTTCAGCATGACTGGAATTGGGCAGGTTAATCTTTGCGAAGGACGTAGAAATCAAGCCACATACAAGGTTATCCTTGAAAAACACTTGCATCCTTCTGCTCAGACAATGTTCCCCAAATCTGAGGACTGTTTTTTCCAGCAGCACAATGCCCCATGCCACACAGCTAGGTCAATCATTGTGTGGATGAAGGAGCACCACATCAAGACCCTGTCGTCATGGACAGCCCAATCTCCAGACCTGAACCCCATTGAAAACCTCGGTAATGTAATCAAGAGGAAGATGGATAGTCACAAGCCATCAAAGAAGAACTGCTTAAATTTTTGTGCCAGGAGTGGCATAAGGTCACCCAAAAGCAGTGTGAAAGACTGGTGGAAAGCATGCCAAGACGCATGAAAGCTGTGATTAAAAATCATGGTTATTCCACCAAATATTGATTTCTGAACGCTTCCTGAGTTAAAACATGAGTATTGTTGCTTCTAAATGAATAAGAACTTGTTTTCTTGGTATTATTTGAGGTCTGAAAGCACGGTTTCTTTTTTATTATTTTGACGATTTCTCATTTGCTGCAAATAAATACAAAATCTTTAGCTTTGAATTTTGGAGACATGTTGTCAGTAGTTTATAGAATAAAACAACAATGTACATTTTACTCAAAAATATACCTATAAAGAGAAAAATCAGAGAAAATGAAAATTTTGCAGTGGTCTCTTAATTTTTGCCAGAGCTGTATAAAGGATGATCCGATTTGGCTATTGATAAAAATGCTTGTAATAGAAGCCACGTAAGTCGAGTTTTTTAGATCTGTTACTAGAATACAGATAAGATACTAATAATGTTTTTTTCTCATTGCAACAGATGAGAGACTCTGTGCTACAGATGACAGAATACTACGTAAGTGATACGAGCAGATCATATTATTAAAGTGTATTCCAACTGCACCATAGAAACTTTCACTAGCGCGTTTCACACAAACAAATTGTCCTTAGTCAAAGTTCACAGTAACTAAAGTCACAGTGCAATATATACTGCTACCAATCACACACAAGGAGAAAAAACACACAAAATCACAGTAGAATAAGTGTGATGGCCGCGAGTAGAGTCAGATCTGCTGTGTTTAAGTCAGCCAGTGGAAATATTGTATATTTGGACAGTTAATGAGAGTTAAATTATTATAGTTCACCGAGGTCACTCCGCTCCGTGAGACATGTACACAAAGTAATATTCAGAAAAAAGCAAAATTGTAAGACTAGCAGCATATTAAGCAACTGATTAAAAGGGCACAAAATTATATATATTTGTGTGTCTACAATTTTTGTTATATGAAGCATAAAGCAACTGCATCAAAACTAGAATATAGAAAAAACACGAATACACAGAAAAACACCAATAATATCATAGTGCCGATCTGAGAGCACCCAAACATTTTCCCAATACAATTTGTAATTTTCCTCTTTTCTTCTATAAGGATCAGGATGTGGATGGTTATGACGACGATGACGGGGTAAGAGACTCATTGCCACCATGGTTTATATAAGTGCACCCTTACCTATGGCCCTGCAGGCATCTCTAAGCTACAAATCCTAGTATGCAATAATATGAGGAATGTATAAAATGACTGAAATCAAAGGGGTTGTTCAGCCCTGGTGTAATTTACGACAGAATGCAGCAGTATGTAATGTTCTACTGACATGACCACTTGTATGCAAATTACATACTTTTGGTTATACGACAACTGCTGACACCGACAGGCGAAGCAGAATCCTGAGAGTGTGTTAGGGTACAATTCTTTATGAAAATTCCACCAGGGCTACACAACTCCTTTATAATAGTAAAAAAATAAATACTAACTAATTCTTACCTGTTGTATTTCAGCCCATCTACATGAAGCTGGATGATGGCATTAGGATCCCAGAGGATGAGGTAAGTGATGGTGGTGATGATCCAGGGTTTATCTTCATACTGAACTGAAAGGACATGATTTACATTAGCATCATGTAGAGGAAAAAAACTGGAATTGTCAATCTCTTTGGTTATAGTAGTTGTATACAGATCCCCATCACTATGCACAGCATTTATTCAGATACACAGTTGATTATATATATCAGTATCACCCGCATCTCTCAGCCAATGCACTTTTTAGCTTCTCTGATTATTACACATAGGGAGCGGCTCCGGGTCACAGGCCCTGATTCATCATTGCCTTTGCGCCAGATTTTTTTCTAGTTTTGTGTGTTTAGCGCATTTTTTTTACACCTATTTCATTATTTTATTTCCGCCTTTTTTAAGTCTAAACTATACGTGCTTGCCTGTTTTTTTTATTTTGTTTTCTGCTTTGTGGGTGGAGTCTAGTAGTTCCAGATATTTTATCCTGATTCATCAATTGAAACCTTTTCAAAATGTAAAAATTTGACAAAGTTTACTCCAGTCCAACCCGGCTGCATTTTTCAGTAAGCCAGTATTAGGAGCAATTTTTGCAACTTTTGGTGCCAAAATTTACAAAAAATAGTTCAAGACAGAGAGATCATTTTTTACTTAATGCCAAATTCATAAATCTGGTGCACCAATTTGATAAATTTGACACCCAAAAACGCAACTAATACGACAAGACAAAAAAAGGAAAGGAACTTAAAAATGCATATGATGAATCAGGGCCACGATATTTAGCTTTACTTAATTGTGTTTATAGGAACCAGAGACAGAGAATATTCCAGAAGAAGACATCACTTCTACAGAGGAAGAACAACCTGTCCAAGAAAAAGGCAGCCAAAGTACAGAGGAGGAAACCACTTGCTGCACCTGGCCCCACATTAATGCAAGAAGGATGATGAGAAGAGGAAGGGCCAGGATTGCCTCCTTCATAAGTACTTTATTCAGATAAGTATAAATAAGAAAGGATAAGGATAAGTATAGGTAAGAAACGATAATTATATGTAAAAAAAATAAAAAACAACAAAAAAAATGGATAAGTATAGGTAGGAAAGGTTAAGTATTGATAAAAAAGCATAATTATAGATAAATATAGGTAAAAAACAATAAATATATTTAAAATAAAAAAAACTTTAAGTAGGTAAAAAAAATAAGAATACGAAATAAAGGATAAATATATTTCAATTCAATAAAAATAAGAAAAAAGGGTACGTATAGGTAGGTAAGGATAGCTGTAGGTACGAGAGGATAAGTATAGGAAAAAAGAAGAAGTATAGGTAAGTACACTGCTCAAAAACATAAAGGGAACACTTAAACAACAGAATATAACTCCAAGTAAATCAAACTTCTGTGAAATCAAACTGTCCACTTAGGAAGCAACACTGATTGACAATCAATTTCTCATGCTGCTGTGCAAATGGAATAGAGAGTAGATGGAAATTATTGGCAATTATCGAGACACCCTCAATAAAGGAGTGATTCTGCAGGTGGGGGCCACAGACCACATCTCAGTACCTTTGCTTTCAGGCTGATGTTTTGGTCACTTTTGAATGTTGGTTGTGCTTTCACACTTGTGGTAGCATGAGACGGACTCTACAACCCACAGAAGTTGCTCAGGTAGTGTAGCTCATCCAGGATGGCACATCAATGCGAGCTGTGGCAAGAAGGTTTGCTGTGTCTGTCAGCGTAGTGTCCAGAGACTGGAGACGCTACCAGGAGACAGGCCAGTACACCAGGAGACGTGGAGGGGGCCGTAGGAGGGCAACAACCCAGCAGCAGGACCGCTACCTCCACCTTTGTGCAAGGAGGACCAGGAGGAGAACTGCCAGAGCCCTTCAAAATGACCTCCAGCAGTGGTATGACGTCCACAGATGGGGGTTGTGCTCATAGCCCAACACCGTGCAGGACGCTTGCCATTTGTCACAGAACACCAGAATTGGCAAAGTCGCCACTGGCGCCCTGTGCTCTTCGCAGATGAATGCAGGTTCACACTGAGCACATGTGACAGACGTGACAGAGTCTGGATACGCCGTGGAGAGTGATCTGCTGCCTGCAACATCCTTCAGCATAACCGGTTTGGCAGTTGGTCAGTAATGGTGTGGGGTGGCATTTCTTTGGAGGGCCGCACAGCCCTCCATGTGCTCGCCAGAGGTAGCCTGACTGCCATTAGGTACCGAGATGAGATTCTCAGACCCCTTGTGAGACCATATGCTGGTGCGGTTGGCCCTGGGATCCTCCTAATGCAGGACAATGCCAGATCTCATGTGGCTGGAGTGTGTCAGCAGTTCCTGCACGATGAAGGCATGGAAGCTATGGACTGGCCCGCCCATTCTTCAGACCTGAATCCGATTGAGCACATCTGGGACATCATGTCTCTCTCCATCCACCAACGTCACGCTGCACCACAGACTGCCCAGGAGTTGGCAGATGCTTTAGTCCAGGTCTGGGAGGAGATTCCACAGGAGACCATCCGCAACCTCATCAGGAGCATGTCCAGGCATTGTAGAGAAGTCATACAGGCACGTGGAGGCCACACACAATACTGAGCCTCATTTTGACTTGTTTTAAGGACATTACATAAAAGCTGGATCAGCCTGTAGTGTGTTTTTCCACTTTAATTTTGGGGGTGACTCCAAATCCAGGCCTCCATTGGTTAATAAATTTGATTTCCATTGATGATTTGTGTGTGATTTTGTTGTCAGCACATTCAGCTTTGTACAGAATAAAGTATTCAATGAAAATATTTCCTTCATTCAGATCTAGGATGTGTTATTTGTGTGTTCCCTTTATTTTTTTGAGCAGTGTATTAGTAAGAAAAAATAAGTGTTAAAAATTCAATTAAATTAAGAAAAAAAAGGATAGGTATAGGTAAGAAAGGATATACACTGCTCAAAAAAATAAAGGGAACACTCAAATAACACATCCTAGATCTGAATGAACGAAATATTCTCAAGGAATACTTTGTTCTGTACAAAGTTGAATGTGCTGACAACAAAATCACACAAAATCATCAATGGAAATCAAATTTAATAATCAATGGAGGCCTGGATTTGGAGTCACCCCCAAAATTAAAGTGGAAAAACACACTACAGGCTGATCCAACTTTGATGTAATGTCCTTAAAACAAGTTAAAATGAGGCTCAGTATTGTGTGTGTGTGTGTCCTCCACGTGTCTGTATGACTTCCCTACAACACCTGGGCATACTCCTGACGAGGTTGCGGATGGTCTCCTTTGGGATCTCCTCCCAGACCAGGACTAAAGCATTCGCCAACTCCTGGACAGTCTGTGGTGCAACGTGACGTTGGTGGATGGAGCGAGACATGAGGTACTAAATCGGATTGAGGTCTGGGGAACGGGCGGGCCAGTCTATAGATTCAGTGCCTTCATCTTGCAAGAACTGTTGACACACTCCAGCCACATGAGGTCTGGCATTGTCCTGCATTAGGAGGAACCCAGGGCCAACCGCACCAGCATATGGTCTCACAAGGGGTTTGAGAATCTCATCTCGGTACCTAATGGCAGTCAGGCTACCTCTGGCGAGCACATGGAGGGCTGTGCGGCCCTCCAAAGAAATGCCACCCCACACCATTACTGACCCACTGCCAAACCGGTCATGCTGAAGGATGTTGCAGGCAGCAGATCGCTCTCCACGGCGTCTCCAGACTCTGTCACATCTGTCACATGTGCTCAGTGTGAACCTGCTTTCATCTGTAAAGAGCACAGGGCGCCAGTGGCGACTTTGCCAATCCTGGTGTTCTGTGGCAAATGCCAAGCGTCCTGCACAGTCTTGGGCTGTGAGCACAACCCCCATCTGTGGATGTCGGGCCCTCATACCACCCTCATGGAGTCGGTTTCTAACAGTTTGTGCAGACACATGCACATTTATGGCCTGCTAGAGGTCATTTTGCAGGGCTGCTCCTGTTCCTCCTTGCACAAAGGCAGAGGTAGCGGTCGTGCTGCTGGGTTGTTGCCCTCCTACGGCCCCCTCCACGTCTCCTGGTGTACTAGCCTGTCTCCTGGTAGCGTCTCCAGCCTCTGGACACTACGCTGACAGAGACAGCAAACCTTCTCGCTACAGCTCGCATTGATGTACCATCCTGGATGAGCTGCACTACCTGAGCAACTTCTGTGGGTAGTAGCGTCCATCTCATGCTACCAAGAGTGTGAAAGCACAACCAACATTCAAAAGTGACCAAAACATCAGCCAAAAAGCATTGGTACCGAGATGTGGTCTGTGGTCCCCACCTGCAGAACCACTCCTCTATTGAGGGTGTCTTGATAATTGCCAATAATTTCCATCTATAGTCTATTCCATTTGCACAACAGCATGTGAAATTGATTTTCAATCAGTGTTGCTTCCTAAGTGGACAGTTTGATTTTACAGAAATTTGATTTACTTGGAGTTATATTCTGTTTAAATGTTCGCTATTTATTCTTTGCTACCTATACGTATAAGTAAGAAGGGATAAATGTAGTTACAAGAGGATAAGTATCGGTAAATATAGGAAAGGAAGAATCATTATAGGCAAGTAGTGATAAGTATAGGAAATAAAAGAAGTATAGGTAAGCTAGAATAAGTATAGGTAAGTATTGGTAAGAAAGTATAAGTAAAAGTAAAAATAAGTGTTGGTAAAAAAGAATAAATATAGGTATGAAAGATTAAGTATAGGTAAGTAAGGATAAGTAAAAAAGATAGGTATAGGTACAAAAATGATAAGTAGAAGTATATGTAAAAAAGGTAAGTAATGTAAGAAACATATACACATAGGATTTGGCATACATGAGTACATCCCCTTTGAAAAGTTAGATTTTAATCAATGTCTCACTGAATACAAGACTAATTTCCAACATTTTTACAAGACTGACTTTGATAGCATAAAAGTAAGGTTAATAATACAAATTTCATTACAAAATCTTCAGTTCTACTCAAATTAGTTGATGCAAAAATGAATACACCCCACACAAAAAACTGCTACATCTAATATTTGTATGACCATGATTTTTAAGAATCGCAACAAGTCTTCAAGGCATGGAATAAAGAAGATGGCGATGTATTCCACCATCTATCTTTTTTCATTCTTCAACAATGACCTCTTTTTATAGCCTGGATGCCTGTAATGTTCAACTTGTCTCTCCAGAATTCCCCATAGGTCTTCGGTTGGGTTCAGATCAGGAGACATACTTGGCCTCTGAATCACGTTCACCCTGTTCTTCTACAAAAATGCAACAATAACCTTAAATGTGTGTTTTTGATTATTATCATGTTGCTAAATTACACATCTACCAAGGACAAGGGGTGATGGTAGCATAGTCTCTATCAATATAGAGCAGTACATCTGTAAATTTAGGATACCCTCAATGAATTGTAGCTCACCGACACCAGCAGCACTCAAATAACACCACATGAGGACACTGCTACCACTATGTTTCACTGTAGGCACCATGCATTTGGAAAAAAGTATTTATAAAAATGCCTGGAGACTAAAGTGAAACATGGTGGTGGAAGTGTCCTTATGTGGGGTTACATGGGTTCTGATGGTGTAGGGGAATCACAGTTCATGCAGGGTATTATAAATTCACAGATATACTGCCACTATACAGTAGATGTACTATCTATATTGAAAGAGAAGATGCTACCCTCACTCCATGCCTTTGATAGATGCGCTCTTTTCCAACATGACAATCCAAAACACACATCTGTTGCATTTCTGAAAAAGAACAGGGTGAACGTGATTCAGTGGCCAAGTGTCTCCCGATATGAACCCAATCAAACATCTATGGGGAATTCTGAAGAGACAAGTTGAGCATCACTCTCCATCCAGTGTCCAGGCCATAAAAGAGGTAAATTTTGAAGAATAAAAGTTAGAAGTTACACTATGTCGCCGACTTGTTCATTTCATGCCTAGAAGACTTGGTGTTGTTCTTAAAAAATCATAGAGGTCATACAAAATACTAGATGTAGCATTTTGATGTGGGTGTATTCATTTTTGCGTCAACTAATTTGAATAAAACTGAAGATTTTGTAATGAAGGTTATATTATTAACCTTACTTTCATGCTATGGGTTAATAAAATGTTATATGAAAATCAGCCTTGTAAAAATTGGAGACTGTTCTTGTATTAAGTGAGACATTGATTAAAATCTTATTTTTCAAAGCTTGTGTACTCATTTACGTGTGTGTATGTATGTATATTACGCCGAGCACTGTATATGTGTGTGCGTATGTATATTACGCCGAGCACTGTATATGTGTGTGTATATGTATTTTATGTCGAGCACTGTATGTGTGTGTGTGTGTGTGTGTGTGTGTGTGTGCGTGTGTGCGTGCGTGTGTGCGTGCGTGTGTGCGTGCGTGTGTGCGTGTGTGCGTGCGTATATAGACATATATATATAAACACTAACAAAACGTCAGGGTGCCAGGCTTCCCAGGTAAAGATCAAGGCTTAAATAGAACATGAAAAATGGAGGCAGCACACCAAATGAAAAAGTGAAAAAAGAGCTATTAGCCCATAATGGCGACGTTTCGGTTCTAAGTGAGAACCTTTCTCAAGCAGTACAGAAGTGCATGTGCATACCTTATGAAGCACGTCAATTACAAAAATTGTTTAACAATAATTACACAAGAAAGAGCATATCCCATCATATATAGTAAGATATACATACAGTGAATGACAATTCATAATGATGACATGGGACTAAAGTGCATTATGATGGCCAGAAAAGAAAAACAATGTAAATAATACATGAAAAAGATTAAATATAAATTAAGAAACAGCTGTCTATGCCGTGACTCACCCTATTGTATTTTGAAAACCGCGCTCTTTATTGTGTAATAATCGTTAAACACTTTTTGTAATTGATGTTCTCCATAAGGTATGCACATGCACTTCTGTACTGCTTGAGAAAGGTTCTCACTCAGAACCGAAACTTCGCCATTATGGGCTAATAAATAGCACTTTTTTCACTTTTTCATCTGGTGTGCTGCCTCCATTTTTCTTGTTTTATATATACCTATGTAAATATATATATGTATTTACATGAATATGAAACAAACACATGTCCGTTTGTATCAATCTATGTTAATGTGTGTAAATCAGTCACTATGTGTATATATGAGCTACATAGTCTACATGTTTGTATTTTGTGGGTGTGAATAAATGTATGTTTGTATGAATTTAAGTATGTATGGTGTCTCAGTGTAAGATATGTGAATGTATGTTTGCAAGTGTCGCCGTGTGTATCTGCAGATATGTAAGCGTATATGTGTATGTGTCACAGTGTGTATATGTGTGAATGTATGTGTGACTGTGTGTTAATCATTTTTAAGCAGCCGACCTTTTGTTTGTTGGGTGATCGCCCGCCTGTTTACACTACACAATTATCGGAAAATGACGGTTCCTAAAAACACCAATTCCCGATAATTGACTAGTGTAAGTGCGCCCTTTGTTAGACATAAGCTATAAATAGTCTAGGTATAAAGATAAAATAGAAATATATGTATTATATATAAATATTCCATGTAGAGTTGTGATAGGGGCATCCAGAGCTGACACTGCAGTGAACCAGGGATTAGCCGATCGCCAGTACTTGGGGTCAGGAAGGAATTTTTCCCCACACATGGGGTTGTTTTGCCTTCCTCTGGTTCACATCCGTTTTATGCAGTAAATCTATAAATGGCACTGGATGATTAAATTATACTAAATTTCATAATAGATAAGAATAAAGATTAATAAACTCCATTCATTGTGTCTGTGTCTTCTTTATATGCTGTTCTCTCTGCTGAGACAATTATTTTAATTTTGGACTGCTGTTGTGAATGTTACAAATGGCCAAGGAATTAATAGTTAATTTTTTTGTTTTTGCGGGGAGTTGGGTCATTTGATCTCGCTGCCGATTCTTTCCCACCATGACAGTGATGTACTGTCCATCTGTCATATGGCTTTCCCAGACTAATGTCACTGCCCCAATATGCAGCAGATCATCAATCACATGTTGTATATGGCATAGGGCTAACATCATCAGCGACTGCTCTTTACCCCAGTGTAGTCTCTCCACTAGTGTCCCCACATATCACAGATCATGTAGAGATCGGCCATATTCCATAGTCACTGTACTTACCCCGCAGTAGCTCCACACCGTGCACCATGTCAGGAGCCTCCAGTCCATCACATATGGAAAGGTGAACCTGGAGCAAGGGGATGTAATGGGAATAGAATATATTAGTGCAGCACGAGATGTATTGGGTGGATACAGATGGAGAAAGGTCTTACATAACACGGAGGTATAGTAGCAGGATAAAGATGGTGGGAACAGGATGCCACAATGTAAAGTTATAATTTTAGTAAGCTGACCTGGCACCACGACCATAAACCTGAAAGCAAAAGAGTGGCATGTGCCCAGGATAATGGACCAGAAAAAAAAACACCAAAAGCAAGAAAAAATGCATGGATATAATTTTCAACACAAAAACTTAATTTTCAAAGTCTAAGATAATGTATTCAGATTGTAATCTTGAATATTGGTGGTAGACCCACTTTAACTACTTTTATTTACTCCTAATATATTTATGTGAAATCAGATGCCAACACTTCCAAAAAAAAGTTATAAAAGCAACTCCAAAAAAGCCCCATAAAACAAAATATTGTAGAATCACTTTTTGTGGATGCCAGAACAGGAGAGACGGAAAGTTTTACTTTTGCAAACCATTATGTATCCTACCCCCTGGATAATATCACATCTGCTGTGAAATGGAGAAATAACACAAGGACTAACCTTACTAAGGCTCGCTATGGACCCGTTCCTGAAAGTTTTGCAGCTGAATATATTATTTATTCTGGTGTTCAGTGGTATCTGGAGGTTTGGTCCATGGTGGGTGGTAGATTTATGATGGGAACATAGAAGAAATGATAGAAATGTCTTATGAAAACAGTGAACAGATCACTTGTAAAATAAAAAATAAAAAAACTGAAAAAAATACACTCCTTAACATTGAAATTACTACACCAATAAGGAAAAGTCCTAAAAAGTTATGGAAATCACAGGATGGATAGAAACAAAATTTCAATACATCGTGATTTATCCAGTACCGAGTATCAGCGCGAAGCGCAGAAATCCCCACACTTATACACCTTGGCCACTGTCAATGAGGTTATTAAAGAAGTTGTCCACTACTTTCACATTGATACCCTATCTATAGCATAACCGAGCAGCATAACCTGTGTGATTTTCCTTTGTGAAGACCTCTTCATTGACCTCACGCCACCACTCTCATAGTCTATGATGTGAAGAGTTCTGCCTTTTACTTGGACGCAGTGGTAGCCAGAGATTGCCATGTGGGCAATATCATGAAGCGGCTTGGTCTCTGCATTCTAGATTTTTTTTTAATTTTTAAAAATCCACCATACAAAGGAGAACTAGAATAAAATGCAAGCAAACACTAGCCAATTAGGTCATTTTCTGATGACACATTCCCTTTTACTGCCATAATGAAATCTAACAGCTTATAAGTGTGCAGGAGAAAATATTCATGCAGATCATTTGAATCAGAATCGTCTGAAAGAATTTCCTTCGGAAAGATGAATCTCAAGATACATATACCAGAGGAGAAGGGGATTTCGGGAGAGAATTTTTTTTTAACTTTCTCTTACTTTTCCGGCTCTCAACATGCAACTCATATCTGGAGGCAAATAAAAGTAGAATTACACTTACCGGTAATTCAATTTCTAATAACCCACCACAACAGCACACTGGAGGATGTAACTGCACCCTAATAGGGACAGGAAACACAAAGAGTCAAATAGTGCCTCCCACATCCTCCCTCCAGTTTTTTTACAAAGGACCACAAGACTATGAATGCTTCAAATTATATTTATTATCACTTGATTCGAAAATATAAGAAATAATTGAGCAAAGGGAGGGAATTACCCATGCTGTCGTGGTGGGTTATTAGAAACCGGATTACGGAGTAAGTCTAATTCTATTTTTTCTAATAACCCCCCATGACAGCACACCGAAGGAATACCAAAGAGTAATATCTAGGGAGGGACAATAGCCTGGAGAGCTTTTCTGTCAAAGGACAAATCTCTAACAGACGCTAAGTTAAGTCTGTAATGTTTGGAGAAGATATGGATCAAGGACCAGGTAGCAGCTCTGCAGACCTGCTCGATGGAAGCGCTGGCTTTCTCATCCCAGTAGACCGATACCGCTCTAGCGGAGTGAGCCGTGAGTTTCTTTGGAAGCAAGAGGTTCTGAATCTGATATGCTCCAGTAATCGCTCTTTTGATCCATATGACAATCGTAGCTTTGCAAGTCTTCTTCCCCTTATTTTGGCCATAAAGTTGGATAAACAGATTTTGGTCTTTCCTCCACATCTGTGTTTCTTGGAGGTAATGAAGGACCACTCTTCTTACGTCCAGAGTGTGGAAATCTTCCTTCCTCTTGTTTGCTGGATTTTGGCACAATGAGGGAAGTATTCTCTTGAGATTTGTGGAACTCTGAGACTACCTTAGGTAGAAATGATGGGTCAAGAAGAAAAATAAGTCGGTCTTCTAGGATTTTCAAGTATGGCTTATTAATTAGGAGAGCCTGCAGTTCACTAACCCTTCTGGCTGTAGTGATTGCTACAACTAAGGCTTTCTTCCACAACAGTCTGTCTGGTTTTATTGATGATAAGGGCTCAAATGGTGGAAGTTTCAGCCTCTTATGCACGATATTAAGGTCCCACGAGGTGATTAGATTGAGCATTCTAGGATGAAAGTGGGAGGCTGCTGTAATGAATCTCTTCACCCAACGATATTCAGCCAGTCTCTGATCAAAATAAGAACTTAATGCTGCCACCTTGACCTTGAGGGTACTGTATTTGAGACCTTTTTCCAGGCCATCCTGCAAAAAAACAAGGATTTGGGCAATGTTTGGTTGCCAAAGATCTGGATGTTCAGGCGCACACCATAATATCTCTCCTGCTCAGGAAATCGGCCTGGATGTTGACAAAACCTTTTATATGGAGGGCTGATAAGGAGAGAAGATGCTCTTTGGCCCAGGAGAATATTCTTGCCGAGATAGTGTTCAGGCCTTTGTGTCCTTACTTGATGACCTAGGTGTGTGACCGTAGTTTTGATATCTGAGTAGATTTTTACATGGACATTCTGGATGAGAGATGTTGCTGATCTGAGTACTGCCTTCAGCTCCATGGAATTGGAAGACTGCTGACTGACCTTTTTTGACCAGAGTCCCTGGAAGGAGTTTTGGGAGACGATGGCTACCCATCCTCTTTTGCTGGCATCTACCTTTGTCACCAGAGGGTCCTGGATCCAGGGGACTTGCCTGTGTAGGTTCCTTGGGCTGAGCCACCAGGATAGAGAGGCTTTTACCAGGGCAGGTATTGGAATTTTCTTGTCCAGGGATTCTGGGGATCAATTCCAGTTTTCAAGAATATGGGTCTGGAGGGTTCTGGTGTGTGCTTCGGCCCAAGCTACCGTCTGGATGCAAGATGTCATGGAGCCGAGGACTGACATAGCAAACCCCACAGACATCAATATTTTGCTCCATAGTACACCAAGCCTTGATCTTAATTGATTCTGCTTTTGCTTGGGCAAAAAGGATGTCTGACTGGGAGAATCCAGTAGAACACCTAGGAATGTCTTTGCCGTGGATGGAACCTTGCTGGACTGTTGGTAGTTCACTAGCCATCCCAGAGATGTTAGGATATGGGTTGTTGTCTGTAAATGTTCCTGGAGTAACGGTATGGAGGGGACCACAAACAAGAAGTCATTGAGGTATGGTATTATGCAAATATTCTGACCTCTGATGTAAGCAATGACTTCTGCCATAATCTTCGTGAAGATACATGGCGCCGATATTATCCTGAACGGGAGGATATTGATTTGAAGTGCATTATCTGTTTTGCCTGGACCACCGCAAACCTTCCGACAAGTTGAGTGAATAGGAATGTGATAGTATGCGTCTATTCAGAGGCATAGCTAGGTGTTCAACTCGGGGGGGGGGGGGGCGGTGGGGATGTAAACACCTGAGTGGGCCACTAACCAGGTAACTGTGGGTACAACTACAGTGGTGAACCCTGACCTTTGGTATAGAGGAACCTCAGCAGATAATTTTCAGTAAACAGCGTGTTTAATTTCTATACAAAGACCAACACTGATCTTACCGCCATATGGTGACCATATAGTGGTAGATACCAGACCTGCAACCATGCAAGTAATTACAGTACAGGTATATATAGTAACTTACAGCTTATGATCTTTCTGGTGGAGCAGTTCATTTTCCCATCTTTTCCATTTGACCCAGACCAACATGACAACTTCTTCCGGCCATGACTCATCTGCAGAGAATACAATGAAAACACATTTGACTTTTCAAATTTTCAGCCCCATCCCCATCTATTTCCAATCTATACAAACGCCTCATCCTGCTGATACCTCAATACTGTGCCTCTGCCGTGAATGTGTCTTTATTACAGCACCTGCTGTGTGGTAGAAAAACAGAGCTCCTCACATAATAGTGCCCACCACTGTGTCCCTTGCAGAATAATAATGCCTCCTTTGTGCCCTTTAGATGGTAAAATTGCTTCTTGAGCAAATGCCCTAGATAAGTGTCCACATTTTGCCCTTTTGGTGCCCTTATAACAATAATGCTTCTTAAGTGCCCACTTATTTATTTATTTTACTCACTTATATAGCACCATTAATTCCACAGAGCTTCACAGACAATATTGGCACTGTCACCATCGGGGCTCACAATCTAAATTCCTTATCAGTATGTCTTTGGAATGTGGGAGGAAACCGGAGAAAACCCACGCAAACACTAGGAGAACATTCCAGTTCCTTGCAGATGTTGTCCTTGGTGGGATTTGAACCCAGAGCTGCAGGGCTGCAGTGCTAACTACTGAGTCACCATGCTGCCCACTTGAAATTTAATAATATCCACTGAGTCCCCCAATATATAGCTCCTCTATATACAGTATGGTGGACCCATAACTCCCTTATACAGAGTATGATGTCCCCACAGCTCCCCTATTTACAGTATGATTAGCCCATAGCTCCCCTATACACAATATAATGCCCCACCGCTTTCCTATACACAGTATGGTGGGCCCACAACTCCCATATACACAGAACCACCGTCAGTACATGAATGTAGCACCAGAACCACTATACTGTAGGTAAATAAATGCAGTGCCAGAACCACCATCAGTAGATGAATACAGCACTAGAACCACACTTTTCCTCCTCTGCATACTGCCCACAAGATACTGTGACTTCCCATTAATATCCCTCATATACAATAAAAGTCCCTATAACCTTCTGCTCTTTAAGGCGCTTACCTTTCTCACTTCGTTAGCAGGGTGATGGCAGCAACAGGCTGAAAGCCACTGTAGGGAGCCAGAGGCAGAAAGGTGACAGCCTCAGCCAGGTGATGACCTCTGATCAGTTATGGATTGGTACATTTGTACACGATCAGTACCACGGTCAGTACATGAATCCATTACCAGATCCACTATCAGTACCTGAATCCATACTCCACCCTCACTTCTCTATATTGACCCCAAATCTCTCACCTTTCCATACGGTCCCATCTCTACATATTGTGTCCCCAAAGCTCTCACCTCTCCATACTGTACCGCCGCGCTGCCATCTTTTCATACTGTTCCTCCACTTCTCCATACTGTGCCTGCACTTCTCCATATTTTCCCCCACGCTCTCAGCTGTCCATACTGTCCCCCCATGCTCCCATCTCCACATACTGTTCCCCTACTTCTCCATACAATCCCCTCACACTGCCACTTCTCCATATGGACCCCACACGCTTCCAATTCTCTATCCTGTAACCCTATTTCTCAATATTGTCCCCTGAGCTCCCACCTCTTCATATTGTACACCCATTTCTGCATACGGTCCATCCACGCTCCCATTTCTCCATACGGTCGCCCCACACTCCCATCTCTCCATAATGTTCCCCACTTTTCCATATTGTCCCCAACTTCTCCATACAATACCACCACACTCCCACTTCTCTATCCTGTTCCCCTATATTGTCCCTCATGCCCCCACCTCTACATACTGTCTCCCCACTTCTTCATATTGAAAACCCATTTCTCCATACGCCCCCCCCACATCTCAATAATGTCCCCCACTTCTCCAAATGGTCCCCCCACTCCTCCTTATTGCCCCCCATGCTCCCTCCTCTACATACTGTCCCAACACTTCTCAATATTGTCCACCCACCCCCACGCTGATCCCTCTCACAATTTTCCTCACTGCCCCAAAATATGCAAGTAATGACTCCATGCTTTGCTGTTCTGCGGCTCAATGATCTGACAGCAGCGCTCCCCTCCTCCCAGCGCTGCAGTGCTGCTCAGACTTATTCACGTCTAAGAGACGTGAATACATCTGAGCACAGGGAAAAGGGAGCCAGCAGCGAGCAACATGCTGTGCAGCCCTGGCTTAACCATATCGGAGCGCTGTGCACTCCGATATAGTTAAGGGTAGCGTAGCTCCGGGTGGTTGCCGTGGTGGGCCCCCTGAGCACGGGGCCTGGGGCGACCATACCCTCTGCCCCCCAGTAGTTACGCTACTGCGTCTTGTAGATCGATCGTAGCCCTGGAGAACGTTTGTCCTATCAGGGGAACTGTTGATCTAATAGACTCCATTTTGAACCTCCTGTATATAATGTGCTGGTTCAAGGGTTTCAGGTTTATTATAATTTGGTGGGGTCCACTTGGTTTCTTTATCAGAAAAACACAGGAATAATGTCCCCTGTTTTTTCCCTTTCCGGAACTAAGGAGAATACCCCCAAGGATAGTAGGTTTTTCAGACCGGATATTAGGGTGTGTTGAAGTTTTGGAGAGGAGAGTTGTGTTATTTTCATTCTCTGTGGGGGATAGGAGGCAAACTCTATTTTTACTCCTTCTTGGACTGATTTTAGGGTCCATGAGTTCGTATATAACCTGCACCGTTGGGGAAGGAATCCTGAGATCCGACTCCCTACGTTTGTCTTGGCGTCATGGTTTAATTTGACGCTGACCTTGGGAGAGAAATTTCTGACTCGTCCACCTTTTGGATAGCTCCATATGCCTGACTTTCCTTTTCGTCTGTAGTGAAGAGGCTCTTTCTTGGGAAGGCCGAAAGGATCTCTTTCTAGAGCTTTTAAGCTCAGGCAGGGATTTCTTCTTGTCTGAAGCCTTCTGTAGTTAGTCGTCAAGAGCTGGTCAGAACATGTATTTTCCCTTAAAGAGAATAGAACACAACTTTATTTTTGAAGTCCAGGTCTTACTGAATTCGATAAGGCTGACGATCTTGCCACCACTCTTACCGTCAATACGTCTGACAGAAATTCCATAGCTTTTTGGAGGAGAGGTAAAGACTCTAGAATGTCTTCTCTGGGAGCAACTGCAGAAAGATGTTCTAGTTGTATAAGCCGTACGGGTAGTCTTCTCCTCTTCTACCTCCATAGTTCTCCTTATTGACATAAGGAGCTCTTCCATGTTTTCAGACGAGAAATAGTATTTCCTTTCTTGGAGAGCTTCCGGGCCTGGGCTTACTTCGCCTTCCTCTAGAAGTCCCTCTGGTATGGACATCTACTCTTGAGAGTCCAAGTCTCCCTCTTCTTCCTGGCTAATCTTCCTCATTTTAGCTGCTGAAGGTATACTGGGAGTGGGAGTGGGTGTAGACTGGGACAAAGAGGCCACCGAAGACTGGATTTCCTGGCAGACTATCCCTTTAATTTCCTCTATTAAGGAGGGTTGCTCCTCTTTGAGGATTTTCTCAGTGCAATCCTGACATAGGGATTTCCTATGGGTGGATGTCAACTTTTTTGCACAAATTGCACATTTGCAGCTTGATGCCTTAAATTTGCTTTTTGGTGCAGGTTCCTTGTCTTCCTGAAAGAGAGAGATGCGGAGCGGGAAGAACCTAAACCTTCCATGTTAACCACACAGGATTGATCCTACCTTAGGATGTTTTCTGTCCAGGGCTTTTATATGGGTGACTGGACCCAGCACCTTCCTCTTCATTACAGGGACTCCCACGCCCCCATCGTCTAGGTGTGAGAGAAGGAGATCCAGTCATCATATGCGGTCATTCCAGCCGCCATTATCCTTTCCCCGGTATTCTGCGCCATTGCGTTCCAGAGTGGGACGCAAAAAACGAAAGTGAGATCTTCAAATGACGCCCGGCATCTGACGTCACTTCTGGCGAACGGCCTGCGTCACATGAGGTCCAGCACGGGACAAGCTGTAAGTATCAGAGCCCGGCATCCCACGCTTCCCAGGTCTGGCACGCGAGGACAGGGGAGGAGATGGGCTGGAGAGCTCAGGGAGGCCTCCAGCTTAAAGAACCCCCATACCTTACCCGAAGGCACGATTGGAGGGGAAGTCCTGAGTCCACATAGGAGACAAGAGCAGCGTCTGGAGAGGAGAGGTAAGCCCAATCTATACCCTGCTGCCCGGCTACTAATCTTCCCCAGTGCCTGCCACCAGCTCAGAGCACTGTAGGATGATCTCTTCATTCCATTAGGGATAGGAAAAAACACTGGAGGGAGGATTTGGGAGGCACTATTTGACCTCTTTGTGTTGCCTGTCCCTATTAGGTGGGGTTACAACCTCTGGCGTGCTGCCGTGGGGGTTATTGGAGAAAATATAGTTAAAATAATGACTGGAAAAAAGCATCAAAACCTTGTGAGTTAGACAAAGAAGAGATTTAGTGGAGCAAACTTTTGCAATGTTGATAAAAACACAACAGAGGGTATACAATATAGATTTATACAACCAGAATATGTAGCCAGAAATAAGCAAAAGCACCCACACAAATACCTACAGAATAGGCGTATATAACACTTGTGATACTAAGCCCCATAATGACCAGAAGAGGGCAGTATATATAGTGAGGCTAATGCACAATGATGTGAGATCAGCAGAAGGCAGCAGCTTACAGTGAGCTTCATAGACTACAGCTCCGTACAGGATCTCCCATACCTTACTGGCAGAGCAGTACAGTGTTCTGGCAGAGTGCACTGCCAGCATCTATAAACAGGGATTACTGACGTAGCAGTGTACCAGAGCTGAGAACCAGCACGCCACAACTGAATAGAACATGGCCTTAGGACAATTTGCAGATTGCTCCCTTACCTGCTGTATAAAACATCAGGAGCACGAGACGTAGGATGGGGGTCACACTAGCATATTGCATTCGATGTGATATGCTAATGTCACTCTGCTCAAACCCTGCTGCAAGCGTGAGCCGAGTGTCAGTGCTCTGTGCTCCTATCCTCTTGCGTAAAAGAATCACAGCACAGGTAAGGAGGAGACGGAGAAAGTAATTTCTCCATTGCCGGCATCCACGGTAATCACACTGCACTTGATTGACATTGATGTTTCGCACACACCCATAGACTTGTATGGTAAAGTGTAAACCGATTCTCGGTCCGAATGTTATGGGATGTTTTATCACATAGCACTCGGCCATGTTATACGCTTGTGTGACCCCGGCCATAGGCTGTGCGCACATGTTAAGTATTTACAGCAGAAATTTCAGCCCCATTTCTGCCTCTCTTGGCAGAAAAGAAGCTGCTGATAAAAAGCAAGTTTGGTGCCTTTTTGCTACTTTTTTTTTTATTTACATGTGTCATTTGTCTACAGTTCATGTTCAATAAAGTTATTTTTATTCACCAAAAATGCAACAAATGCGCAGGGTTGTGTTTTTTTCTCAGCTTTTTGCACTCTCTCATTACAGCATGGTGGCTCAGTGGTTAGCACTGCAGCTTTGCAGTGCTGGGGTCCTGGGTTCAAATCCCACCAATGATAACATCAGCAAGGAGTTTGTATGTTCTCCCCATGTTTGTGTGGGTTTCCTTCAGGTTCTCGGGTTTCCTCCCACACTCCAAAGACATACTGATAGGGAATGTAGATTCTGAGCCCCAATGGGCACAGTGCTGATAATGTCTGTAAATTGTCTGAATTGTAAAGCAAATAGAAAAAAAAACTATGATTAAGAACCCCTGTTTGGTTCGAAACGCGTAAGGTAGGCCTTGCATATGGCGCTTTTTTAATGCAACTAATAAAATGGACGTTTTAACTTTATATCTCATGTGATGGATATGGGGAAGGTGCTGGAGTTTTTCTAATTTACTTCTTACTGAATTGTAAAGCGCTGCGGAATTTGTTAATTTGTTGGTGCTGTAAAAAAAAAAAGAATATTATTTCTATGGTGAAAAAGCGCAGAATGAAGTGAAATGCTGCAGATTTCAAAACAGCAGCAGTTTTCCAATTCAGTCAGAAAAAAAGCAAGTATGTGCATGATATTTCTGATATCTCATAGCTTTTGCTTGTACTGTAAAAAACAGCTTTTAATTTGCATTAAAAAAATACAGCAAAAACGCACCATGTGAACATTGCCTTAAAAGAGTTTTCTGAAGTTGTATCTTCAGGAGTGCGCCACTCCCCTGACTCCCAGCTTCCTGGTGCGAGCAGGCCTTCAAGTACGAGCAGCCTCCTTACCTAAGTAACTGGTCACTCTTAGGGCGCAGTCAGACGGCCGTATAAATGGAACAGAGATCATAACGCAATGCACAGACTGGTCGAAGGTTCTCCTGATCCGAAAGTGACAGCTTCATACAAATATATAAAGCTGTCATGGTTAGGTCGGGCAATTGCTGGCCAGTCCGTGCACTGCGGTCTGATCTCAGTCTGTTTGACTGTTACCCCGGTGGCGGGTAACCTAGGCAACAAGCTGTAAAGTGTAAAAGTAAAAATTCATTAATTCTTGAGAATATAAAGGATATTAAAAAAGGGTTAGGTGTCTAGCTGCTGAAGGAGAAGGACATCAAGCTGGGAGCTCCCTGAGTCTAACTCTCAATTTCAGGAATTAAAACAAGTTTCTCGGGTCCATCCACCATTCTAACATCTCAGGTGACAACCCAAGATCGGAAGGCATCCCGCGGAGAGCCTCCAAGAGCAGCGGTACCGATTTCTGAGGTCGGGCCTACCTGGATCCCTGAAGCCGCGGTCTTTCCTGCTAGGTAGTCCCAGGGCACGCCCAGGAGAGTGCCGGTGGTCCTGAGTGGGGAGGTCACGCGGAGGCTCTGAGGATCTCTTGGGGCTCGGCTCCCTCCTGCAGCAAAGGACAAGAGACGTTGACCGGAGAGAAGTCCTGCGACTGCTGAGTCGCTGTCCGGTAAGATCCGGAGCGGAGTTAGGGGAAGACCCTGACGCCGTGCGTCACAGAGTCCCGGACTCACGCTCATACAGGGGCCCGTGATGGCGATGTGATGGCCACATAGAGGAGAGGACACCGGAGCTGCTGACAGCCGCGGAGGCTTGCCCTCTGAGCTGTATCTGCCGCCTGAGGGGGTTTCCCACCACAGAAGCGCCCGCCATCTTGGGGAGAGTGGGACCCGAGGAGAAGCTGGTTATTAGTGTGACACCCCAGGGGTCTGGTTGTCACAGTGATAGAGATATTACGTCTGAGAGCAGGTGGGAGGTCCTTTGGTCAGGGATCCTGTGCATGCCACACCTCCTGCCCAGCCTTGGGAGGGGAAGAACTTCCCCTGTATAAACCCGGGGCTGAGGCAGGGTTAGTGAGTCCAGGAAGAGTAGAGACAAGAGCAGCATAGGAAGCAGCAGAGTCACAAGGAGTCAGGGGCTGGCAGCTAAAGAGCTCGCCCTGACTAAGAAGATTCTTTACCGGACCCGGAGTCCGAGGCTGTGGGGACTAACTTCTACCCAGCAGCAGAATCCGTCAGGCAGGGGATTTCAGGTCCCCTGGCCCAGAAGCCCGAAGGCCCGGTCACACGCGTGGGACCAGCACCGCCATCGTGGAGCGGAAGCCATTAGAAGGCCCCGAGTCACCGGCCATACGGGTGAGCACCACACGGTACACTCAGGGACGTGGGCTACTTACATCAGCTTCTAGCAAGGTAGCCAGAAGAGTACAGTCAGCTTGGGAGGCCTACAACTACGCCTGGCCAGGGGAGATCCCATCTGCTCAAGGACAGACCAGGCCCCGTTCGCTAGCAAGTACTCCGGGAGGGTCTATCGTTGTTACCAGTAAAGACCCTGAACGCTACCATACCGTCTCTGAGTGGTTCCTGCTACCCCCATCATCCACGTCGGCTGCCCTGAGGCCATACCCCTCCCGTTGGGGGTTATACTATCACGCTGCACCATCCTTCCACCGGCCTCAGCGGTCTGCCCTGCAGCAGCAGCCCCCTGGCTGCATTCAACGGGTGGCGTAGTCATCAACCATTTTCTACCGCTAACAGACTGCCGTTCAGTTTGACTCCCTGGGCACGGACCGGGTCACCGCCACGAGACTACAACCCTAAACAGATCCGGCTCCGGGTAAGCTCCCGCGTGCGCAACGCAGCGCGACACAGGCCCAGGGGCGCGTCAACTTTGGCGTAGTCGGCAGGATCACGTGCCCGCAACCACCGGGTACTGCGTGCCTGAAAAGCAAAGACTGTTCAAACTTACCAGTGGTGAAGATTCCCGCCATCGGTGAAGATTCCCGCCATCCGGCGCCATCTTCAGCCTTCTTCCCGCCATCCGTGGAGTTTTCCCGCCATTGGACGCCATCTTGAGGACGCCGCGCGGGAAGAAGAGGGGCGTGTACTCCGAAAGCGCGCGAGAACTGAAGCCCCGCCTCACGTCCGGACGTTGCATAAGGTCCTGGAAGGAGCCCAGCAGACGCCGACGTCACAGGAGCGCGACGGAAGGTCCTCAACCCTGACGATCCACTGCGGAGCCGCGGCCTACGGAACAGGATCATCGCAAGGTAGGCCACGGTCCACTAGGGGGGAGGAAGATGTCGGATACGGAGGAGAGCTCCACTGCCTCAACCCCCGCCAGCGCTACCGCTGTTGCAGTTATGCCCTTCACCATGCCCTATATCCCGGGAGCAGCTTGGCTACCCCAGTACTCAGGGGAGTCACATACCCTGCATGACTTTAGAGAAAAGCTGGATAGCCTCTTCCAGGTGTACCCCCTCACAGAAGAGCAAAAAGTGAGCATCCTGGTGGCCCAACTAACTGGGGCAGCCAAAAGGGAAGTAAAATCCTGGCCACCTGGGAGGAAGACTGTCGCAGGGATACTAACCCGGCTGAAGGACACCTTTGATACCCGCACCTCAGCCGAGATTAAACTTAGATTCTACGGGTGCAAGCAGCGAGCGCATGAGAGTATAAGGGACTATGCACTCAACCTACAAGAGGCCCTGAGGGCCATTAAGCAGACCGACCCTAATGGAGTGGGAAACGAGGACAGGCTGTTGACCGAACAATTTATAGAGGGTTTATATTGCAATGCCCACCGCACCCAGTTGCGGGCAATGGCCTTACAGGACCCTCATCTAGAATTTGCACAGTTCAAGGACAGAGCCATCCGGGTGCTCCGAGAACCGGCACCAGGTGGCGTTGTGACCCACAGACGCCCCACTACCACTTACTACCAGGAGGCGGCGCCCTTGTCAGCAGGGCCTGTGGGAGCTGATGCGCAGGCTTTGGACAATGACCCGGCTCCAGACCTACACCATCAGGTCCAAGAGCTAGCTAAAAGCGTTGCTGCGCTAACCCGAACTGTGCAGTCTTTACAGGTTTCCACTCCAGGGAAGATCCAGCTGGCATCCGGACCGGAGGACATCCCGTGGCGTCGACCAAGGAGGACCCCACCGGCCAGAGGAAGACCCAGTGACCGATACAGCGAGGACGGACGACCCATCTGCCGCCGCTGCAATCAACCCGGACATATGGAAAGGTACTGTTCTTTAAACGGGCACAACCTGGGGTAGAGGGCCAACCCCCAGGAAAAAGATCACCAGGCCCATCGAACTGGCGCGACAGATATGTGGGAGGACGTCCAGTCTTGCCTGTGGTACTGGATGGCATTCCCATGAGTGCCCTACTGGACACCGGGTCACAGGTCACCACCATCCCGTACGTGCTCTTCAAGCAGTACTGGAATGACTCGGATATTACCCGCTACCCTGACGACGACTTGAGTATCATCGCCAGCAATGGTCAGCCCGTGCCACAGATCGGATTTAAAGAGGTGACCATCAAAATTGGTAGAGTCGAACTGGCCGCACAGGGACTGATCATTGTAGATATTGACAAACATGAGAGTCACCCAAAAATAACTCTAGGAACTAATGTAATTGAAAATTGTCTTGCAGAGGTGATTTTCCTTTTACAGCAGGTTGCCAAGAATGCCAGCTCCGGCGAGCAGCGGGTGCTCCAGAAAGAGATCCGGGCACTGATGCAACGGCAACAAGTGGAACTCTCCGGCGGTGAGATTGGTAGCGTAAGAATGTGTGACCCTTTTCCTATTGCCATGCCCCCAAAAAGTGAAATGATGATTTGGTGCCGGGCAGCTATTGGTCTGAGAGGTAGAGATTACCAGGCAATGGTAGAACCAGTTTACTCAGACAGTAGGCCCAAAATTTTGACAGCACGGGGGGTGGTCAATGTACGCCATGGGAGGGTGCCCGTTCGCATAATAAATATCGGGGAGAGGGAAGTGTACCTGCCCCGGTATGCCACGCTAGCCAAATTATATACCACTAATCAAAATTCTATACAATCTGTGGAACCCTTGCCTCCATCTCACCCGGAGGAAGGTAACGGCTCTAAGAAAGACATGGAGGACTGGTGTCAGCAACTACATCTGGGTACTGACTCCACTCCCTCACACCAGAAACAAGGAGTCTATCGGGTGGTTCAAGAGTATGAGAGAGTGTTTAGTAAACACCCGTTAGACTTCGGGCGAGTCAAGGGGGTAGAACACCGCATCCCCACGGGAGATCATCCTCCCATAAAAGAGAGGTATCGACCCGTACCCCCTGCACATTACCAACACGCCAAGGGGATGCTTAGAGACATGAAGGAGGCTGGGGTAATCCGGGATAGCTGTAGCCCCTGGGCAGCCCCACTAGTTTTAGTCAAAAAGAAAGACAACACCATGAGGATGTGTGTAGATTACCGGAAAATCAACCGTATCACACACAAGGATGCGTACCCCTTACCAAGGATAGAGGAGTCATTGGCTGCTTTAAGATCTGCTAACTTCTTCTCTACCTTGGATCTCACTAGCGGGTACTGGCAGGTTCCTGTAGCAGAGGCGGACCGGGAGAAGACCGCATTCACCACCCCGATGGGACTTAGCGAGTTCACCTGCATGCCGTTCGGACTCTGCAACGCCCCAGGAACCTTCCAACGATTAATGGAGTGCTGTCTGGGCCACAGAAACTTCGAGACGGTCCTGTTGTACCTGGACGATGTCATCGTATACTCCAAAACTTATGAGGACCACCTGAAACACCTGGCGGAGGTGTTCGAAGCTCTGGCGAGTTACGGCCTAAAGGTGAAACCCTCCAAGTGTCACCTCCTGAAACCAAAGGTGCAATACCTGGGACACGTGGTGAGCGCTGACGGAGTGGCTCCCGACCCCGATAAGATAACCGCAATCAAAGGATGGCCAAGCCCTTCCAGCGTAAAAGAAGTGCGGCAGTTCCTAGGGTTGGTAGGCTACTACCGAAGGTTTATTCCCGGTTTCACCAAAAAGGCGGCGCCTATGCAGGACCTCCTGATAGGCCAGTCCCGGAAGGCCAAGAACCAGAAGCCGCCCTTCAAATGGGAAGAGCTAGAGGAAGAGTCCTTCCGCCAGCTGAAGATGGCCCTCACGGGGGATGAAATCTTGGCGTATCCGGACTATAGCCAGCCCTTCATCCTCTACACCGACGCCAGTAACGTCGGGCTAGGAGCCGTACTGTCCCAGATTCAGCAGGGGAAAGAGCGAGTAATCGCCTATGCCAGCCGAAAACTGCGACCCACCGAAAGGAATCCCGAGAATTATAGCTCATTTAAGCTAGAGTTCCTGGCCGTGGTATGGGCAGTCACCGAGCGCTTTAAGCATTACCTCGCTTCTTCCCGGTTCACCGTATACACGGATAACAACCCGCTGACACACCTGGACACGGCAAGACTCGGTGCCCTGGAGCAGAGGTGGATGGCCCGTCTGTCCAACTACGAGTTCACAATTAAATACCGGGCAGGGCGCTCCAATACCAACGCGGACGCCCTGTCCAGGATGCCCAACCTGCCGGACGGAGGAGAAGATCCGGAGGGACTGGAAGAAGTTGAACTCCCTGCGTTCCACCGTCATGGGACTATCCAGTATTCCCACCGGGTAAGGAGTAAGCAGGTTGCTACGTTGAACCCCTTACCTCACTACAACTGGGCGGAAACGCAAGACAGCGACCCTGCCGTCCGACTGGTGAAGGAGATGCTGACTCGCCCGGAGGCTAGCCTGGAATCAGACGCTCCAGAGGAAGCCAAACAACTATGGGCAGAGAAGAGTCGACTGTTCCTTTACAAGGGGAAGTTGTGCCGCAGAATGGTTAACTCCAGGACGCATGAACTACTCTGGCAAGTAGTGGTGCCACGAAGAGACGCAGCCATGGTGATGGAGGCATACCACGACGGAGCTGGACACTTCGGGTGGAAAAAGCTGGAGTTCCTGCTGCGCGAGCGGTTCCACTGGGTAGGCATGAGGGGAACCATCGAGAAGTGGTGCAGAGACTGTGGCCCGTGCAATCTGAGAAGGAAGGACCGGGCCAGCCAGAAGACTCCCCTGCAGTCCATCGTCACCCGGCAACCGTTGGAACTGGTAGCCTTGGATCATGTAAAACTGACCCCCAGCAGAAGTGGCTACGTCTACGCGTTAACCATCGTGGATCATTACTCCCGGTTTCTGGTTGTCGTCCCCGTCAAGGACTTAACGGCTCGAACAGCAGCTAGAGCCTTCCAGCAGCACTTTTGCCGTCCACACGGGTACCCGGACCAAGTGCTGACGGACCAGGGACCTGCCTTTGAAGCGGAGGTCTTCCAGGAATTCTGCAATCTGTATGGCTGCCGGAAGATAAGGACGACACCCTACCATCCGCAAACTAATGGACTTTGTGAGAAAATGAACCAGGTGGTAATGGATCTTCTAAAAACGTTGCCCCTGGAAGAACGCAGTCTGTGGCCTGAGAAGTTGCCCGATCTGGTGGACCTATACAACCACATCCCGGTAGGTTCCACCAACTGTACCCCGGCTTACCTAATGAGGGCAAGACCTGGTAAGTTACCTGTTGACCTGGAAATGGGAGTCCTGACGCCCGAGGACACTTCACCAGAAACAGACTGGGACACAGAGAGGCAGCAGCAGTACCGGAAAGTACAGGAGAGCGTGGAGCGAAGTCTCTGTCAGGCTAGGGAAAGACAAGAGAAGACTTACAACCAGTATGCTCCCGCTGTTCCCCTGGTACCCGGAGAGCAGGTCTTGAAGAGGAAGAGACGGCTCCACAAGTTGGACGACCAGTGGGAGAAGGACCCGTACACCGTACTGCCCTCAAGCCACGAGAACCCGAAGGTCTGTACCATCAGTAAAGACGGAGGGGAAACCACAGCCATTGTATCCCGGGACCACCTGAAGAAGTGCCCCGAACAACTGAGGAACCCTGAGGAGGAACAGGAAGACCATCGACCCGTGGAAGAAAGGGAAGATATGGTTAGTACCGTGCTCGGGGACTTCCCTCGGTCTTGGACTCAAGTCAATGGTGCAGTTGTGGTACCCGTACTCACCTTCCTCCAACCATCATCCCAAGAACCTACGGAGCAACGGGTAGAGCTGGAAGAGCAGCCGGTCCAGGAGGCAGAAGACTCCACCCAAGCGGAACAGGAGAATCCACCCTCTGCTTATAGTGAGCCTGCCGTACCCCTAGTGAGACAAAGAGCCGGTAGACAGCTGCCCAGTTTACCCTTGACAGCTCCTACACCCTGTAGTTCAGGGCCAGACAGTCAGCTCCGTAGGTCCACTAGGGCCACTAGAGGCCAGTTACCCGCACGTTGGAGGATCTAAATGTTTAAGTTGTTTTACAATGTTTACCTGTTTATTGTTGCTTGTGTGTAATTTTGTGTTTCTAGTTGTTTTTAGGAGTCTTCGGTGGATTTACCGGGAATCCTTTGTATATAGTTGGAGCGTAACCCAGGATGGACTAGAGACTGTTAAGGACTCGGGGTAGGACAGACCCCTACCTGGTTACGTCTCCCTGTGTTGGTGAAATGGACACCTTTGCTTTTCTTCAAAGACTGCACCCGGTTGCGGACATCCGTGACCATCTTATTGTGTTTCCTTATTGTATTTTATTGTTCTTTGATATACCTTGTTATATTTTTCTAAAAAGTGTTTAGTCCCGGAGTACTAAATTTCACTAGGGGGGAGTGTGACACCCCAGGGGTCTGGTTGTCACAGTGATAGAGATATTACGTCTGAGAGCAGGTGGGAGGTCCTTTGGTCAGGGATCCTGTGCATGCCACACCTCCTGCCCAGCCTTGGGAGGGGAAGAACTTCCCCTGTATAAACCCGGGGCTGAGGCAGGGTTAGTGAGTCCAGGAAGAGTAGAGACAAGAGCAGCATAGGAAGCAGCAGAGTCACAAGGAGTCAGGGGCTGGCAGCTAAAGAGCTCGCCCTGACTAAGAAGATTCTTTACCGGACCCGGAGTCCGAGGCTGTGGGGACTAACTTCTACCCAGCAGCAGAATCCGTCAGGCAGGGGATTTCAGGTCCCCTGGCCCAGAAGCCCGAAGGCCCGGTCACACGCGTGGGACCAGCACCGCCATCGTGGAGCGGAAGCCATTAGAAGGCCCCGAGTCACCGGCCATACGGGTGAGCACCACACAGTACACTCAGGGACGTGGGCTACTTACATCAGCTTCTAGCAAGGTAGCCAGAAGAGTACAGTCAGCTTGGGAGGCCTACAACTACGCCTGGCCAGGGGAGATCCCATCTGCTCAAGGACTGACCAGGCCCCGTTCGCTAGCAAGTACTCCGGGAGGGTCTATCGTTGTTACCAGTAAAGACCCTGAACGCTACCATACCGTCTCTGAGTGGTTCCTGCTACCCCCATCATCCACGTCGGCTGCCCTGAGGCCATACCCCTCCCGTTGGGGGTTATACTATCACGCTGCACCATCCTTCCACCGGCCTCAGCGGTCTGCCCTGCAGCAGCAGCCCCCTGGCTGCATTCAACGGGTGGCATAGTCATCAACCATTTTCTACCGCTAACAGACTGCCGTTCAGTTTGACTCCCTGGGCACGGACCGGGTCACCGCCACGAGACTACAACCCTAAACAGATCCGGCTCCGGGTAAGCTCCCGCGTGCGCAACGCAGCGCGACACAGGCCCAGGGGCGCGTCATTAGCAGCACAGACTCTGAGGGAGAGTGAGACCTGAGGAGAAGCTGGTTATTAGCAGCACAGACTCTGACAGAGGCCACACTGTGCAATCCAATAGAAGCGGGTTCTATATGTGGCATCACCCTTTCACTATAAAACCTCTAAAAACACATAGATACTGCTGTATAGGTGGAAATAAAAAAAAGCCTGTGCACATGAAAATCCTGCAGTGGGCTCCAATTCTCCGTTTCCTAATATACAGAAGCACTCTAATATCATCGCAGTCTCTGACGGCATCTTGTGGATATATGCAAAATAACACCATAACCAGTCTTAACCTGGTACTGCATCCAAGATTTATTACTGCTACCTTCTAATACCCAGCCACGGTGTGGCATAAAATCTATAAATGGACAATAGGCAGTTTACTCTGATGACCATGAAATAAGAAAAACCTGCAAAATATGAATCTGTAAGTCTTCCGGTTCAGGCGCCGACCATGTGAATTCTAATTAACCGCTTATTTCCCATTTAACCATCTGAACCACACATTCAGAACCCTCAAGGTCTTTGTTGTCATCACCTAGCTGAAGGCTATCTTAAATACCAACTTGTGCTTATGGACCGCTACCTCCTTCGTAGTGGGCAAAAGCAGCCCACCTCTTCTCGTCATATTGACATTTCTAATCATAGAAAGATGGCCTCAACTCTTGATCAAGAGAAACAACTCTCCCAAATAGATGGTAACAAGGAGGCATGCCATTCCCTTAGACCACCCCGCACCTCTTCGGTAAGGAAGGGGACACACAAATGGACTCATCGGAACTGGCAGCTGAGGTCACTGCTAAATTGCTACCGGAAATTAAATCTATCAATCTACACTTAATTCTGCCCTGATGGACTTACAGGTTAGGCAAGATGAACAAGCCAAACAGCTGACTGATTTAGAATCGCGGGTATCGACCATTGAGTATGACTCAAAGGAGGACCAAGCAAAAGTGACAGCTAGTGCTCGTGAAAACATGATCCTGAGAGACCGTATTGATGACCTGGAGAATCGCTCCCAACGGAGCAACTTGCGTCTACTGGGACTACCAGAATCATATCCCCAAAGTGTACTGAAACCACTATGTGAAAATAGGAATTATTCCTACCGTTAATTACGTCTCCAGGAGTCCATCATAACGGCATGACAGGAGTTAAGTCCTCTGTTCCTCTAGGGACAGGAAACACATGAGAGGTTAAAAGCCCCCCCCCCCATCATCATACCCTCAGTGTTTGTACTAATCACCAAACCAGGATGGATGCAACTCTATTTTATTATATACATATACCAATGTTACATTCACATTGGTGTCAAGAGCAAGGGAGGGAAATATGGTGCCGTTATGATGGACTCCTGGAAACATAATTAACGGTAGGAATAATTCCTATTTTACCAGTACGTCCATCATAATGGCACGACAGGAGACATACCAAATCAAAACTGGAACATTTAGGGCACGACTACTGCCTGAAGGACTTTACGGCCATAGTCTAATTGTTGACTGGACAATACATCTAATTTATAATATTTAGTAAATGTGGATATATTAGATCAGGTTGCTGCCTGGCAAATTTGGCCCACTGATGCTCCCGCTTTCTCCGCCCAGGAAGCAGAGATTTCTCGAGTGGAATGAGCTTTAAGGGAAATTGGTGGATCCTTCCCCTCTGATTCATATGCGAGGGCGATAGTCCTTGTTAACCACCTCGCTAGAGTCGGCTTAGAAGCTTTCTTGCCTTTATTCACACCCGAGAATTGCAGAAACAGGTTTGAGTCCTTCCTCCATGGGGCTGTGACTTCTGTATACCGAATAACTGCCCTCCTGACATCCAAGGTATGGAAGGATTTTTCCTTTTCATTTTTGGGAAACTGGCAGAAAGATGGCAGTATTATTTCTTGATTCAGGTTAGTACTGGACACCACCTTAGGATGAAAGGAGGGATCCAGTTTATGAACCAATCTGTCCTCCAGGATCTTAAGGTATGGGTCCAGAATTGAGAGAGCCTGGATCTCACCTACCAGCTTTGCTGTAGTAACTGCCACAAGAAAGGCTGATTTCATAGAAAGCAGGTCTACCGATGTTTCTTCCAGGGGTTCGAAGGGAGACTTACATAAAGCTCTCAACACAAGGTTCAGATCCCATGGCGGTACCAGACTCCTTATCGTAGGTCTCAAACGAGAAGTTGCTTTTATGAACCTAGATATCCATGGGTGGTCTATCAAAGAGCAGTCCAAGAAAGTACTTACGGCCGAGATATGAACCTTTAACATATTTGGTCTCAGACCCTTATCAAACCCCTGTTGGAGGAAATCCAGTATCTTTGGAATATCGGGGCGAGAAGAATTTCCCACAGACTCACCTGCAAAGCTACAGAACTGTCTCCAGATTCTAGAATAGATGGCTGATGTTACTGGTTTCCTACAGGCTTGGAGAGTTGTAATCACTCGATGAGAAAGGCCCTTAGAGGCTAGGATCCGCCTCTCAGGTTCCATGCTCTCAGTTGGAGGAATTGGATGTTCGGATGTAATAGGGGACCCTGCGATAGAAGATCTTCCCTGGCTGGGAGTCTGAATGGGAGATCCACCGACATCCGGTGTAGCAGAGGAAACCAGCTCTTTTTGGGCCATTAAGGCGCTATCAGGATAAGAGCTCCCCTCTCCTGTTGGATTTTCCTTAGTACTCTTGAGATGAGAGGGACTGGAGGAAAGACGTACACCAGTTTTGTTCCCCATGATTGAGAAAGGGCATCTATTCCTTCTGGGCTGTCGGCCGGGTCCAAGGAGAAAAAGCGCTGTAGCTTCCTGTTTTTTTCTAGTCGCGAACAGGTCTATGGACGGGGTGCCCCATCGTTGAATGATCTGATGAAAAACACCGGATTTAGTTCCCAGTCTGAGGGACCAACTCTTGCTCTGCTGAGAAAATCTGCTACCACGTTTTCAGACCCCTTTAGATGAGTGGCCGATATTGAAAGAACATTTCTCTCCGCTCAGTGGAAAATTCTTGCCGCCAAGGATTGTAACCATTTTCCTCTTGGACCTCCTTGTCGACAAAGAAAAGAGATGGGGGTACCGTTGTCTGAGAAAGCTTTTACGTGATTTCCTCTGAGCAAAAGTTGACATCTTTGAAGAGTTTCCCAGACTGCCATCAGCTCCCTGAAATTTGACGACCTGTGTTGTATCTCTTTGGGCCATATCCCTTGTAGATATCTGTTTCCTATGCTTGCTACCCAGCCTTTTTGGCTGGCATCCGTATGGATTTGGATCGAAGGAAGAAGGATCCAGTCTATTGAATTTTCTAAGTTTGAAGGGTCTGTCCACCAGGAAAGGGAGTTTTTTAGCTCCCTTGACAGTCTCATTTTTTTGTCTAATCCTGACGGTCGTCTGTTCCAAACTGACAGGATCGATTTCTGCAACGGTGTTGAACGGGCCTGTGCCCATTTCACGCTGGGAATGCATGAAGTCATTAAGCCTAAGATCCACATGGCGTATCTGATTGAGGTGGTCTTTCGCTTCTCGAAGTTGTGAATTTCTAGTTTTATTTTTTCCCGTTTCTCCTGAGGCAAGGAGGACTTCTGAAGACTGGAAACTAAAAGTACCCCTAAGAATACCTTTATGGTACTTGGTTGGAGACTTGACTTTTCCCAATTGATGTTCCACCCCAGATATTCCAGGGTTTTGATCGTGTGATCTTGTTGACTGAGAAGAAGATACTCTGACTCGGCCACCAACAGTATATCGTCCAGGTAAGGAATGATTATAATCCCTTATGTTCTTAAGAAGGCCGCTACTTCTGTCATAACCTTTGTAAATATTCGGGGGGCCGAGGACAGACCAAATGGTAGGCAAGTGAATTGAAAGTGCTGTACTCTTGTTCTAGAGCGAACCTTAGGTATTGCTGGTGACTTGGGTGAATTGGAACATGGTAATATGCATCCTTGAGGTCTAGTGTGCACATTACCGATCCCTTCTCTATCAATGGAATGCTCGTTTTTATAGTCTCCATTTTGAATCTTTTGTATTCCACCCACTGGTTCAGGGGCTTGAGGTTTATAACCGTACGGCGTTTGCCTGAGGGTTTTAACACCGAGAAGAGGGAGGAATAATGGCCTAAGCCCTGCTCAGAAGGGGGGGACCTGTTTTACCACATGTAGGGATTGAAGGATTAATATATCCTGCCATAAACTTCTGAGATCTACAGGGGAGCGAGGACGAGTGATTTGGAAACGACGAGGGGGAGTATGGGAAAAGTCTATTTTGCAACCTTCCCCTAAGGAACGCAGGATACATTGATTTTTTGTTATGGACGCCCACTTGTCCTGAAAGAAATGAAGCCTGCCCCCCACTCCAATGGCGTCATGGTCTAGCTGGGGCCCCATAGGAGAACTGATCTGCTCTGTTCTTTCCTCCCTTCCTGTAAGACCATCTCCCTGTCTTACCCTTACCCCTGTAATCATGTTTAGGGGAGTGACGGGTTCCACGAAAGGGACGGTATTTCTTAACCCTATCCTCGGGAAACCCTTTTTTCTTGTCAGACACTCTCTCTAGGATCTCGTCCAACACTGGACCAAAGACCCGGGTACTCGAAAAGGGAATTGAGCACAGCTTATTTTTTGAGTGGCTATCACTCGACCATGTTTTTAGCCATATTGCTCTTCTAGCGGTATTAGATAGTACACTACATCTAGCTGCGAATCTGACCGATTCGGCCGAGGCATCAGCCATGAATTGCGTTGCTAGCTTTAACACAGGAAGAGAGTCTGATAGCATTTCTACAGGGGAGTCGGACCTAATTTGATCTGACAGCTCGTCCAACTAAAGGCAGATGGACCTTGCCACTGAAGTGGCAGCGATATTAGATTTAATTATGGCTGCTGAGGCTTCCCAACTCCTCTTGAGCATGCTCTCCGCCTTCCTATCCATTGCGTCTTTGAGGCAAGACGAATCTTCAAAGGGGATGGACATTTTTTTAGCCACCTTCGCTATTGGGACATCTGCCTTAGGGATTTCCTCCCAAAGTTTGATGTCCTCTGGATTGAAAGGAAAACGGGATTTAAAGTCTCTTGGCACAATGAGTCTTTTCTCCACTTCCTCCCATTCTTCCATAATCATTGCTTTCAGATGCTCGTTTACTGGGAACACTCTATTTCTCTGAGTTTTTAGACCTGCGAACATCTCATCTTGTCTGGAGTGGGAGACCTGAGTGTTCTCCAAGTTCATAGCATGCCTAACGGATTTTAATAGCTCATTCGTATGTTCTGCAGAGAAGATATATTTTTTCCTCTCTTGTGAGGGTAACTGAGAGAAGCGATCCTTGTCTTCTTCCAGACTGTGCTCTGATGCGGAGTCTAAATATTCTCCTTCCTCAGACAACTCTTCCATCTCCCACCTGGGTCTTTTCTGGCGAGGAGAGGGTTGAACTATTTGGTGTGACGGCTGTGTGTGGGAAGGTATGAGGCTCGAGACTCTATTCTGGACCTCCTCACGGATCCGGACCTCTGGGCTCCCCTATCTTAATCCAGAAAAAAAAGGACACAGGAGATTTGCTAATGAAAGACCTGTCCTGGATTACAGGGTTCAAGACAAGGGTCTAAGACTGTACTCACACGGCCCAGGGACTCTGAAGGGGCTTCTGACCGTGTAGGATTGGATTCCATGGTGTCAGAGTGTGTGTGCCTGCGGTGTACCCTTTTATAGGGTCTTACCTGATCCAGGTGGGTAGGCCACGCCCCCAATGACGACCACCATTCAGAATGTGACCTGGAGACTCACCACTGCCTCGGGCACCTGTGTGGTCTAGCCGCCAGAAGTTCCGCCTCCCGGCGTCGGATATGCATATGGCGCTCCATTAAGAATGTGCCCTGGAGGCTCACCACTGCCTCCAGGCACCTGTGCGGTCTGGCCACCGGAAGATTTTGGCCGTTGGAGCTGAAAGGAGGACATTGGTGAACCAGGGGAGGAGTCCTGAGGAGACAATTTACATATTCTTACTGCATATTGGGATAAGTGAAGAGTCTCCGCGAGCTCAAATAACACTGGATTTTGGCCGCTGGAGCTGAAAGGAGGACATCGGTGAACCAGGGGAGGTGAATTTGGGAGCGTTTTTCACTGTTTTCATAACATATCAACAATAAGAACATGGAAGAGTCCAGGAGCCATTTGGTCAGCTGCATATCCTGCTACATGTTCACAGACTTGCCAGTGGAAAAAGCCAAACTTCACATGCCAGAAATGCAAGCTTGTGTCCCTGTTGGAGGAAAAGTTGCGAAGGTGAAGAGTTCTTAGACAGAGCAGAATTATCTCTTCATGATACAGAAAGAGAAGAAATTCGAACTGCACCTGACGAAACAGAGGAATGGAAGCATGTGACCCAGAGAAGCAGGAGGATCGAGAGGCAGTCAGCACCTATACTGCTCAGGAACCAGTATCAGGCTCTCACGCAGGAGAACCACAAAGAAATACAGCAAGATAAGACTTTGCCCACAATGAAGAACCTTGTAAGCCCTCAAAATCCCCCTGGATGGAGAAAGAAAAATGTTGTGAAGAAAAAACGGAGAGTGGTGGTCATGGGGGATTCCCTGTTGAAAGGAACAGAGGCCGCTATCTGCAGACCAGACATAACCTCAAGAGAAATGTGCTGTCTTCCAGGAGCAAAAATTAAAGATGTGTCTGACAGGATATCAAGACTCTTCAGACCTACAGATCACTACCCATTCCTGCTAATACATGTGGGGACAAATGACACCGCAAGAAAGGAGTGCAGATGGTCTTCTCATCCATCCTCCCAGTGGATGGCCATGGAACAATGAGGTGGAATAAGATTCTACAGGTGAACAACTGGCTACGTCGATGGTGCCGTCAACAAGGATTTGGATTTCTGGATCACGGAATGAATTACCTATACGATGGACTACTTGCTAGAGATGGGGTGCACCTTACGAAGACTGGAAAACATGTATTTGGAAGTCGCCTTGCTACACTCATCAGGAGACCTTTAAACTAGAACAATGTGGGAAGGGAAGCAAAAGGCCAGAAAAAGATATACAGCTGACAAATACTATTGAGATCTCTGCTACTGGAAGTGGAAAGGAAGAACAAAGGCAAAAAAAATTAAATAATAAAAATATGGGAGGAAGAGAAACCAATCACAAACTAAAATGTTTTTATACAAATGCACAAAGCATGGGCAACAAACAAGGAGAATTGGAACTACTAACGCAGGAAAAGGAATATGATGTCATTGGCATCACTGAAACTTGGTGGGACGACACACATGATTGGAATACAAGGCTAAACGGATACAACTTATTTGCAAGAAACAGACTTGATAAACGAGGAGGAGGTGTCGCATTGTATGTTAGAAAAGCGTATATTTGCACAGAGATTGAAGCAGAGACTGGGAGTTCTGTGGAAACTGTTTGGGTAAGAATACAAGGAGAGAACAACGGAAAGGACACCATTGTAGGCATTTACTACAGGCCACCTGGGCAAGCTGAAGATATGGATGAACTCTTTATGCATCAAATGACCAAGTTCTCCAAAAAATATGACGTAGTGGTCATGGGAGATTTCAACTATCCAGACATTTGTTGGGAATCTCTATCAAGTAAAACTAACAGGTCAAGCAAATTCTTATCTTCTCTTGCTGACAACTTTATCTTCCAAAAGGTAGGGGAGAAAACAAGGGGATCTGATACTTTGGATCTAATCCTTATAAACAGGGATGAAATGGTTGAGGAGGTAAAAGTGGCTGGGACCCTAGGAGGCAGCGATCATGCTATTATAGAATTTTGGATAACTAAAGGAGGAAGACATGTGAAGACTCAAACTTCAAGGTTAGATTTCAGAAAGGCAGATTTTAAGAGACTCAGAAAGAGAATAGGAGGGATCCAATGGCTGGATGTCCTTAAGGACAAAAATGTCCAGGAAGGATGGGAAATTTTTAAAAATGAGATTCTCAAAGCGCAATCGTTAACAATCTCGAAAAGTAGGAAGAATGGGAAGCATTTAAGGAAACCAGGATGGATGAACACAGAACTTAAACACATGCTAAAAAGAAAGAAAGAAATGTTTATCAAATGGAAAGAGGGAGGCATATTTAAAGAAGATTATAATGCAGTCTGCAGATCCTGTAGGGCACGTATCAGGTTAGCTAAAGCTGACAATGAATTAAGGCTTGCAAGAGATGTCAAAAGCAATAAAAATGAAAAAAGCATATACAAAATGGGAGGAATAGAGCTAAGCAACAGTACATGTGAAAAAGACTTAGGTATACTAATAGATCATAGACTGAACATGAGTCAACAGTGTGATGCAGCAGCAAAAAAGGCAAATACAATTCTGGGATGTATTAACAGAAGCATACAGTCTAGATCACGTGAAGTCATTATCGGACTTTACTCCTCTTTGGTCAGACCTCATCTGGAATACTGCATCCAGTTTTGGGCACCACATTTTAAAAAAGACATCGACAAACTGGAGCAAGTTCAGAGAAGAGCGACCAGAATGGTGACCGGTCTGCAAACCATGTGCTATGAGGAACGGTTAAAGGATTTGGGAATGTTTAGCTTGCAAAAAAGAAGACTGAGAGGAGACTTAATAGCTGTCTACAAATATCTCAAGGGCTGTCACACTGAAGAAGGATCATCTTTATTCTCATTTTCACAAGGAAAGACTAGAAGCAATGGGATGAAACTGAATGGGAGGAGACACAGATTAGATATTAGAAAAAACTTTTTGATAGTTAGGGTGATCAATGAGTGGAACAGGCTGCCACAAGAGGTGGTGAGTTCCCCTTCAATGGACGTCTTCAAACAGAGGCTGGACAGACATCTGTCTGAGATGATTTAGTGAATCCTGCTTTGAGCAGGGGGTTGGTCCAGATGACCAAAGAGGTCCCCTCCAACTCTACCATTCTATGATTCTATGATTAAGGATTAGACCACGTGGAGTGCGTTCCACCCTGGAACGTACGCCGGCCCAAAGCGGATGTCCGCTTTCCTGGCTCCGCCCCCGGCCGGAAGTCCTTCTGTATACACTGCTCCTCCGTGGCGGGCAGCGCAACGCTCAAAACTCCCTGTCTGGGGGATACATCGGTTGACACTGGTCTTTGGCTGAGGGACCCCCGCCCAGTGGGGTATCAGCATGGAGCCTCTGGACCGAAGGAAGGGGAGAGTTTCAGACCCCCCCCCCGATCCCCCTGGCTCACAGGTATTCTTTAATCTTCTGAGAGAACCTCTCCACAGTGCCCTTTCCTGCTAGGGATAGGAAAAACACTGAGGGTGTGATGAGGGGGGGGCTTTTAACCTCATGTGTTTCCTGTCCCTAGAGGAACAGAGGACTTAACTCCTGTCATGACGTTATGATGGACGTACTGGTAAAACGCTATCCCAAAGGCTCTAAAATTACCTGAGGGCAGAAAGGAGGAAAGAGTACACAGGATTGGCTCCCCAACCTCAACATCCACGAACCGGGACACATCCAGACCTAGACAGGTCATCATGAAATGCCTGGATTTTAATGATAAAGCAGACATTATACGAGCCTATAAACAACTCAATCACCCGTTGGTCATTCAGGGTAATAAAATTTTGCTCTTTGAGGATTACTGCATTGAGGTGACCAGAAAATGAAAAGCATTTAGCTCCATCTGCACTAGACACCATAAAGAAAAGGTCCGCTTTCAACTCCGCTACCCAGCTACTCTACGATTGAAAGGCTCAAATTATTCTTTTCGTGAATTCATATCTCTGGACAAAGCCGAAACTTTTGTTAATAACCTGCTGTGCCAAGGGGTCAGCCCGGATTGGACCCCTCAAGAGGACAACGAGGCTTCATGTCCAAGAACCTCAGAGAGATTCGGAAGCCGAACAGGTAAAGGAGAACGGAGACCTAACAAAAACGTGACAGAAAAAAGTTAATTATTCAGGAAATTATCCTCTCTTCAAATGGGACGCCTCGATCTGAGAGGCCAATTGGAAATTGCTGCTCCCGCCCTTCCCTCTCTTTCTTTGGACTCCTAATACAGTAAATGACAAGTTTTACTAATTGGGGGAGGAGGGATAGAGCTGGGAGCAAATGAGGGGAAAAAGCAAAAAAAAAATGAAACAAGACAGCAGATTTTACTTGAAAATCTTATACACATGGTCGAACAGAAGTGAAGCCCAGGGGAAAGGTTCTCCTAGCGAGCTGGGACAAAATGCCTCAGCTCATGCTAGGACTAATATGTTCTACTGTTTTGAATGTCTGTTGTTGAATTTTAGTATATAATGTTGAGTGTTATGCACACGCCCGGGCTAGAGCGGCGTGTGCATGTGATTGGTAGTGATTCCACTGGACCGTGCCGGAGAGTGTATGCCTGGAGGGGCGTAACTAAGTATCTACCCGATCCGACCAAGGTGGCACGACGGCATACGACGCCAGTGCACCAAGGAGGAACCGAGCAGAGGGACCAGGTGCTACTCCAGGACAGACCCCGGACACGGCTGTTGACCCACACAGGGAAATACAGGAACAGACTGGTATGCAGGCAGGCGGGTATGCAGGCAGGCGGGTATGCAGGCAGGCGGGTATGCAGGCAGGCGGGTATGCAGGCAGGCGGGTAAAGGCAAGCACAGCTAGAGTGCAGACGGGGAGGCACTAGCAGGTAGGAACACAGGCGGGATAGAGCCCAGTACACACCGGGACTCAGGAACAATACAGGCAGGATAGGGCCCAGTACACACTGGGACTCAGGAACAATACAGGCAGGATAGGGCCCAGTACACACTGGGACTCAGGAACAATACAGGCAGGATAGGGTACAGGCAGGGCAGGACAGGACTGCCGGAGCAGCGGGCAGAAGCAGGGCAGGACAGGACTGCAGGAGCAGCGGGCAGAAGCAGGGCAGGACAGGACTCTGTTCACACGGAACAGACAGGAAGGGAAAGACAGAGCCAGACACCCACAGGGTACTTGCAGTGAAGTAGCGAGTGGACCAAAAACTCACAAACGGGAGTACAGAGACAACAAGCAGGAGTTAGGTACGAGTACAGACTCTGCAGGAAAAGGAAGGGAATGGACATAGACAAAACAGGTAAAGGATAGGAGAGAGTTCAGACTGGAACTGAGTGTACGGAGGAGACCGACACTGCAGCGGGATACAGGAGCGGGTCTGGGAATACTGCCCCCAGAGAGGCGGGACGAACAGGCAAGGAGCGTGTTCAGACAGGACAGACAAGATACAGGACACAGTTCAGACACGGGAGCTGACACCGCAAGGCAGGAGACATACAGGACTTAGTTCAGACACGGGAACTAATACCGTAAAGCAGGAGACATACAGGACACAGTTCAGACACGGGAGCTGACACCGCCAGGCAGGAGACATACAGGACTTAGTTCAGACACGGGAACTAATACCGAAAAGCAGGAGACATACAGGACACAGTTCAGACACGGGAGCTGACACCGCAAGGCAGGAAACATACAGGACTTAGTTCAGACAGGCCTGGAAACAAGCCTCCAGGAAAGGCGGACAGGGAAACAAAGACGGGACCTGGCACCTTCAGAGTGCAAGCACACACTGAAAGAAACACATATGCTCAGGCAGGGATAGAAGGGAGCTGCTGAGCTATATACCAAGAGACAGACAGCGATAGGCTGAGGACGCACAAGGGGTGTGACCCACAGCAGGTACAAAAGGCAGGAAGTGATCGGGCGCCGCCCTTAAGCAGCAGAAACAGACACAGACACAAACAAGACAGCATGGAGGGAAGCCAGAGAGACATTCTGGACAGGAGATCAAGTGCGCGCTCCTGCACAGTGGGAGATGGACCACTATGCAAGGACGCCGCCAGGTATGTTACAGTACCTCCCCCCTTACGCCCCCTCTTCTTCAGGCCTGCCAGAATCTTCCGCAGGGAATTCGAGGACCAGTCGTTCACTGGGTTGGAGGGGGACAGAGACTTGAGGGTAATCTCTGCTTCGAGGTACATCTTGTCAAGCTCACAGGAAGAAATAGACGGGTTATCAGGTACATAATGAGGAAAAGTCACTGTCTCTTTGTTATCTGGTGGTACCCCGGAGGATTCAGGAAACAACTGGAGGTCCTCCGCCGGGTCAGAAGAGTACTGAGGCTCAGAGAAAACATCTGCTTCAGAGTACACTAGGTCGGACTCACTGGAGGAAGCAGGCGAGGTATCAGGTACAGGAAATAGGAAAGTCTCTGTCCATTCACCACCAGGTGGCACCCCGAAGGGTTCTAAACACAACTGGAGGTCCTCCGCCTGGTCGGAGGGGTGTAGAGACTCGGGAGTAACTTCTGCTTCGGAGAACACTAGGTCGGACTCACTGGAGGAAGCAGGCGAGGTATCAGGTACAGGAAATAGGAAAGTCTCTGTCCATTCACCACCAGGTGGCACCCCGAAGGGTTCTAAACACAACTGGAGGTCCTCCGCCTGGTCGGAGGGGTGTAGAGACTCGGGAGTAACTTCTGCTTCGGAGAACACTAGGTCGGACTCACTGGAGGAAGCAGGCGAGGTATCGGGTACCGAGTATAGGAAAGTCTCTGTCCATTCACCACCAGGTGGCACCCCGAAGGGTTCTAAACACAACTGGAGGTCCTCCGCCTGGTCGGAGGGGTGTAGAGACTCGGGAGTAACTTCTGCTTCGGAGAACACTAGGTCGGACTCACTGGAGGAAGCAGGCGAGGTATCAGGTACAGGAAATAGGAAAGTCTCTGTCCATTCACCACCAGGTGGCACCCCGAAGGGTTCTAAACACAACTGGAGGTCCTCCGCCTGGTCGGAGGGGTGTAGAGACTCGGGAGTAACTTCTGCTTCGGAGAACACTAGGTCGGACTCACTGGAGGAAGCAGGCGAGGTATCGGGTACCGAGTATAGGAAAGTCTCTGTCCATTCACCACCAGGTGGCACCCCGAAGGGTTCTAAACACAACTGGAGGTCCTCCGCCTGGTCGGAGGGGTGTAGAGACTCGGGAGTAACCTCTGCTTCGGAGTACACCAGGTTGGACTCACTGGACGAAGCGAGCGAGGTATCAGGTACAGAGTATAGGAGAGTCTCTGTCCTTTCGTTACCAGGTAGCACCCCGAAGGGTTCAGGAGGTCTCAGGGAGGACAGACCCAGGCGTGACTGCTTGCCTCTAAGTCTAGCACGTCTGGACTGCCTCTTGAGGTTGGAAGAAGTATTCCGGAAAGCGTAGTCACCCTGTGAGGATTCTGGGTGGGCAGTAGTCTCATTGGGCTGGAGAACTATTACGCTACCCACACACATTACCCATTGGGGCTGCTCCGGGATATTGGGAAGTGAAGCTTCAGCAGGAGCCTCCGGGTTAGGATCATCGAAGACCATTAGAAAGGCCACCAGGAAGGCCATTAGGTCCCGGAGGATCGGATCCTGTGTCTCATATAGGGGGTTGATCCATTCCAAGGCATCCCCCGCCAGGTAAGACATAATAAAGGCCACTTTAGCCCAATCGGAAGGAAAATAAAGAGGGTAGGCCTTAAAGTGTAGCATGCATTGCTCCACAAATGCACGACACTGTCTTGGATCCCCATAGTAACGTGGCGGATCCGCAGGAACGAGAGCTGATAGATCCATCTGGACGGTGCGTAATTCGCCTGGAACTCAGCTAAGGGAAAAAAAATTTATTTATTTATTTTAATGCAAGTCTTCGCTGGAAACTTCTCAGAGAGCGAAGGCCGTGGGGCTCAACGGGAACCATGGCCTGAGCATGCTGTTATGCACACGCCCGGGCTAGAGCGGCGTGTGCATGTGATTGGTAGTGATTCCACTGGACCGTGCCGGAGAGTGTATGCCTGGAGGGGCGTAACTAAGTATCTACCCGATCCGACCAAGGTGGCACGACGGCATACGACGCCAGTGCACCAAGGAGGAACCGAGCAGAGGGACCAGGTGCTACTCCAGGACAGACCCCGGACACGGCTGTTGACCCACACAGGGAAATACAGGAACAGACTGGTATGCAGGCAGGCGGGTATGCAGGCAGGCGGGTATGCAGGCAGGCGGGTATGCAGGCAGGCGGGTATGCAGGCAGGCGGGTAAAGGCAAGCACAGCTAGAGTGCAGACGGGGAGGCACTAGCAGGTAGGAACACAGGCGGGATAGAGCCCAGTACACACCGGGACTCAGGAACAATACAGGCAGGATAGGGCCCAGTACACACTGGGACTCAGGAACAATACAGGCAGGATAGGGCCCAGTACACACTGGGACTCAGGAACAATACAGGCAGGATAGGGTACAGGCAGGGCAGGACAGGACTGCCGGAGCAGCGGGCAGAAGCAGGGCAGGACAGGACTGCAGGAGCAGCGGGCAGAAGCAGGGCAGGACAGGACTCTGTTCACACGGAACAGACAGGAAGGGAAAGACAGAGCCAGACACCCACAGGGTACTTGCAGTGAAGTAGCGAGTGGACCAAAAACTCACAAACGGGAGTACAGAGACAACAAGCAGGAGTTAGGTACGAGTACAGACTCTGCAGGAAAAGGAAGGGAATGGACATAGACAAAACAGGTAAAGGATAGGAGAGAGTTCAGACTGGAACTGAGTGTACGGAGGAGACCGACACTGCAGCGGGATACAGGAGCGGGTCTGGGAATACTGCCCCCAGAGAGGCGGGACGAACAGGCAAGGAGCGTGTTCAGACAGGACAGACAAGATACAGGACACAGTTCAGACACGGGAGCTGACACCGCAAGGCAGGAGACATACAGGACTTAGTTCAGACACGGGAACTAATACCGTAAAGCAGGAGACATACAGGACACAGTTCAGACACGGGAGCTGACACCGCCAGGCAGGAGACATACAGGACTTAGTTCAGACACGGGAACTAATACCGAAAAGCAGGAGACATACAGGACACAGTTCAGACACGGGAGCTGACACCGCAAGGCAGGAAACATACAGGACTTAGTTCAGACAGGCCTGGAAATACAGCCTCCAGGAAAGGCGGACAGGGAAACAAAGACGGGACCTGGCACCTTCAGAGTGCAAGCACACACTGAAAGAAACACATATGCTCAGGCAGGGATAGAAGGGAGCTGCTGAGCTATATACCAAGAGACAGACAGCGATAGGCTGAGGACGCACAAGGGGTGTGACCCACAGCAGGTACAAAAGGCAGGAAGTGATCGGGCGCCGCCCTTAAGCAGCAGAAACTGACACAGACACAAACAAGACAGCATGGAGGGAAGCCAGAGAGACATTCTGGACAGGAGATCAAGTGCGCGCTCCTGCACAGTGGGAGATGGACCACTATGCAAGGACGCCGCCAGGTATGTTACATTGAGAATGATTTCCGCTTCTTTATTCCAGTTGAATGCCATCACTTCCATCATTATTTTACAAATACCCCACCAAGTCGATTTAACCATATTACTTCTATTTGTGTATATTGTGTCATGGAACGTTAAGGGTTTGAGATCACCCCAAAAACGTATAAAAATCCTCAGACATCTAAAACGCTTAAAACCCGACATATCCCTCCTTCAGGAAACACATCTTTCAGAGACAGATTTCCCTTGGATGAAGAAGTTATGGGTGGGCGCCGTTTATGGTTCCTCCTCAGTGAATAGAAAGGCTGGGGTCCTAATTCTTATCAACAAACACTTCTCACACCAGATTATCAGCCAACAAATAGATAGTGAGGGTAGATTGGTTCACTTAACAATATCTACGCCCTGCGGGGTTTTATCCATTTATAATGTATATGCACCTAATATAGGAAATAAATCCTTTTTCAAACAGTTGGAAACTAGACTTTTGCTAGACCCCAACTCCAATAAAATAGTAGGGGGTGACTTCAATTCAGTCGTGTCGGTACATGAAGACAGCAAAAATACTACAGGCATCAGTCAACAACTACACAAGATAGGATGCTATCACCTCTCATGTCCACATGTCACTTACTCGACTCGTGGAGATTCCTTAAATAAAAACCACTGGTCACAAAAACAAGTGGAATTCAATCAATACACAGACTTGAGGGAAAAATTTCACCTATCCAAATCTGAAGCTTATTTTTATAGATTCGGAAATAAATCAAGGCGGATGTTGGCTAATTTAGCTAAGGGGATGAGAAAACCAGATCGAATTTTTCAATTAAAAAGTACCAACGGGGAAATCCACACCAACCCTAAAACAATAAGCGAGATATTAGGTTCTTTTTATTAAGACCTATGCAAAAATTCAAATCAAACCCCTTCCTCCTCAATTACACTTTTAGATAAAGTTAAGCTACCCATCTTCTCAGAGGAACAAAAAGCAATTAAGAACCTAAAACCAAACAAAGCACCTGGCCCAGACGGTTACACATATTAATTTTTCAAATCTCTGAGAGAGGAAATTTCCCCATTATTAGGATCAATTTTTATTAAACTATTTCAAGGCAACCCCATTTTTCCTTCTGCAAACACAGCGTATATTAAATTACTACTAAAACCAGATAAAGACCCACTATTCCCTAGCTCATACAGACCAATCTCTCTCATTAATACCGATATTAAGATCATATCTAAAATAATGGCCGACAGACTGGCCTCCATCTTACCCCATCTCATTTCTCCTGCCCAGGCGGGCTTTGTAAAAGGTCGCTCGGCCACTCTAAATATCAGAAAGGTACTACTGGTACTAGATAAAATTCACTCCTTATCAGATTTAAAGGGCTCCCCAGCGATTGTTTCCTTGGATGTGGAAAAAGCTTTTAATAATATAAATTGGGAGTGGCTGTATATGGTCTTAACAAAAATGTCACTAGCAGGCCCCTTCTTTAACTACATTCGTAATCTATAGTAATCTCCAAGGGCTAGGTTTACACTCCGGGTTTCTTGTCCACTCCATTCCCCCTTGAGAAAGGAACGAGGCAAGGTTGTCCGTTGTGCCCCCTCCTCTTCAACTTAGCTCTGGAGCCCTTAGTCCGCATTTTGTCTGATCCAAGCACTTTCAGGCATTCAGTTTACTAGGAAATCAATTCAGGCGGCTTTCTTTGCTGACAATGTCATTTTATTTATGTCTGACCCCACCCAACATCTACCTATAGTATTAGACTTACTTAAAAAATTTGGCTCTTACTCAGGGTTTAAAATCAATGTTAAAAAATGTGAAATACTCCCATTAACCAAATAGGGAACAAAACTTTGCCCAGATGGGTCTGTAAATGGTATATCCCTAGCACCCTCACATATCACCTACCTGGGAATTAAAATAGGCCATTTGCCTTCATCTATATACACCTTAAACTACCCTCCTCTTATAAAAAAATCGTCAATCAATTAAAGTCATGGCAAGATTTGCCGCTATATTTTAGGATCAGGGCCCATCTAGTAAAAATGATCAGTACAGCCAGGATTATGCATCAACTACAAACCTTACCATTACTCCTGAAACACACGGACGTAACTATACTTAATAGAGCCTTCAGTCACTTTATTTGGAAAGGAAAACGTCCCAGGATTAGTATGAGCAAACTTAAGATAAGATAAGATAAGATAAGATATACTTTATTTATCCCGTAGGAAATTGCGGTATCACAGCAGCAGAACACAGATCTCGAACATGACACATATGATAACATAACATTTGGAATACTTTAGACATTGCTTTTCAGACATTTGTTAAACACCCCCATAGCTGTTGGAACAAACGATCTCCTGTATTTTTCCTTTTTACACCTTAGTTGTATTAGGCGATTGCTGAATGTGCTCTTCTGTTTCGCAAACAGTTCATAAAGCGGGTGTGTGTTGTTGCCCATTATAGCTCTGCACTTCTTCTTAATCCTTTCCTCTACCACCTCTTCAAAAGTCCCAAGCTGTAGGCCCACCGTCGCGCTAGCCTTCTTTATAAGTTTGTTGAGCTTGTTGGCGTCAGCAACACGCACACTGTTACCCCAGCAAATTATTGCCGCAAAGGTGGCACTAGCCACAATGGATTGGTAGAACACCTCAAGCATTTTGCCACACACATTAAAAGACCTTAACTTCCTTAGGAAGTACAATCTACTCATCCCCTTCTTGTAGACCTTCTCCACGTGGCACTTCCAGTCTAGCTTGCTATCCAGGTAAACCCCCAAATATTTGAAACTGTCCACCATCTCCACATCCTGACCGTCAATGGTAACAGGTAGGCATACCTTCTTGCACCTTCCATAGCTCATCACCAACTCCCTGGTTTTCTTAACATTTAGTTCTAGATGGTTAGCCTGGCACCATACTACAAAGTCCGCAACCACCCTTCTATATTCCTCTTCATCCTGGTCCTTCCCAATACCGCCAACTATCACAGAGTCATCCGAGTACTTCTGGAGGTAACAACGGTCTGATTTATACTGAAAGTCAGCTGTGTACAATGTAAAGAGGAATGGCGACAGCACTGTTCCCTGCGGGGCTCCGACACTGCTCAGTACACTATCTGATGTAGCCGTCCCCCACCTAACAAACTGTGGCCTATCCGACAGGTAGTCAATTATCCAATTCACAAGTCCCTCATCCACCGCCATTTTAATCAACTTTCCACGCAGTAAGAGTGGCTGTAATGTGTTGAACGCACTAGAGAAATCAAAGAACAAAGCACGCACTGTGGTTCCATCATTGTCCAAAAAGGAATGTACTGTTTGTAGCAGAGACGCTACAGCATCGTCCACCCCCAGTCCCTGCCGGTACGCAAACTGAAGAGCATCAGTATGCGCCATCACCCTCGGACACAAGTGAGCAAGTACTATTCTCTCCAAGGACTTCATCGCATGCGATGTTAAGGCCACCGGTCTATAGTCCCCCGGGGAAGTAGGGAAGGTAGTCTTGGGAACCGGCACCAGGCAGGAAGTCTTCCATAGCACTGGTACTCTCTTTGATTGTAAGCTCTGGTTAAAGAGATGCTGGAAGACAGTACACAACTCATTTGCACACACTCTGAGGACACGTGGACTGAGACCGTCAGGCCCTGCTGCTTTGCCAATGGCCAGCTTACTAAACTGGTCCCTCACGTCATTTTTGGAGACCGAGAAATGATCTATTTCCCCCCCTGTTAATTTAGCTAGTTGTTCCCCGGCCTCCTCCCCCTTCCCTGCTGCTACCGCACCTTTATTGCTGAATCTATTGAAGAACTCATTCATTTCATTAGCCATTCTAAGTCCACCACCCACCTGCTCCGACCTTGCCTTAAACCCAGTCACTAGCTTCATTCCAGCCCACACCTCTCTGGAGCTTTTTCGTGCAAATTGATTTTCTAATTTAACTCTGAATGCCTCACGGGCAATCTTAATTTTCCCCTTTAGGTCTCGCTGTATAATTTTCAATGCCTCCTTGTCCTTCCTTTTAAAAGCCAGTTTTTTCATGTTTAGTAAATGTTTCAACTCTTTTGTAATCCATGGCTTATTGTTTGCATAACACCGAATCTCTTGAACAGGTACTACAATGTCCATACAGAAGTTGATGTAATCAGTAACTCTGCCAGTAATCTCATTAACATCACAATTCTCTTTCATGGTACACAACACCTCCCAGTCTGTACAATCAAAGCAGTCTTGTAACGCCTCCTCTGCTGCTGGACACCACTTCCTTATCTTTTTAATTGTCACTGGTTGTTTGCGGACGTCTGGTTGGTAAGCAGGAGACAATAGTATGAGGTTGTGGTCAGATTTCCCCAGGGGGGGTAATGCAGCCGATGAATAAGCATTCTTAACATTAGCAAAGAGGAGATCCAGTGTGTTGTTGTCCCGTGTAGGACATTTGACATATTGATAGAACTTTGGTATTGCAGATGAGATCTTTACTCGATTGAAATCCCCAGAAATTATCCCCAGAAATTAAAAAATTAAAAAATTAAATAAGAAAACTTATGGCTTCCAAAGACGACGGAGGCATTAATTTCCCAAGCATCAGAAATTACAATTTGGCTTGCCTTTTCCAGTATATAATAGACTGGTTCCCTAAGAGACGTACATATTCTGACTACAGGTTGGAAGCAGATTATGCATACCCCCTTGACCTGGTTGCCCTCCTTCATTCTCCATTTTCCTCCCTTCCCTTGGCAGTTAAAAAGTCAACAATCCTTAGGGACACTATTTCCGCATAGAAGGCAGTCAGAAAAAAATACGGTCTTTCTTTCAGGATTTCAAAGTACCTCCCCATATGGCAAAATCCAGAATTCCCCCAGGGTAATGAAAATAAACTATTTCTGAAATGGTGACAAGCTTGTGTAGACAACGCATCCCATCTTCTCCACTCAAGTGAGCAAAGATGGATGATATGTACCGAGTGTTTAGACAGATGCAATCTACCTCCCCAACATTATTTCCAATATGAACAAATCAAACTATCCATTATGGCTAATTTAAAAGATGTGACCTTTGAGGTCTGCCAAAACGTCTTGGATGTCATTCTGTTGTCTCCAATGGGTACCCCTTCAATTTCTGTCCTTTATTCTGTAATGAGATCCAATCTACTAGGAGTTCATCCAGATACTTTCTTCCAATATTGGAGACAACAGTTGGAGGATGTGGAAATCTGACAAGATCAGGTCAGGCTGGAATTTAATAAGAAAACACATAAACGAAGCTTGGAGAGAAACACAACATAAAATCATGCATGGCACCATTTATGCATTTAACATACCTAAAAAAAGAGGCTAACAGCTTGCCCTAAATGCCACCTTCCACTCTCCGACCTCATGCACGACCTATGGACATGTCCGGCTTCAGTTTTTTTTATATTGGGGACAAGTATCAGCTATGAGCAACACATTATGGGGTCTAGGTTTTACGCTTTCCCCTTATCTAGCCTTGTTACATTTTTGGAACACAGAAAACCCTGAAGGGAAACCCTCCGAAATTGCTCCACACCCTACTTATCCTGGCAAAAAACAATTACTTAAATATTGGCTAGAACCCAACACCCCCCCATTGAAGAGTTAACAGCTCAAATGAAACATTTTGTGGGAATAGAGCAAGACGACGCCCTTAGCAATAAGGAAATGCAAGCTGGCAAATTTCTTCCACAATGGAAACAGTTTATTGTAAATTGCTGCTCATTAACCACTTCGTGCCAGAGCCTGTTTTTGCCTTCGTGACCTGGCCAATTTTTTCAATTCTGACCACTATCACTTTATGAAGTAATTACTCTGGAATGCTTCAATGGATTCCCCTGATTCTGAGAATGTTTTTTCGTTACATATTGGACTTCATGATAGTGGTAACATTTCTTCAATATCAGTTGCGTTTATTTGTGAAAAAATCGGAAATTTGGCAAAAATTTTGAAAATTTTGCAATTTTCAAACTTTGAATTTTCATGCCCTTAAATAAGAGAGATATGTCACACAAAATAGTTAATAAATAACATTTCCCACATGTCTACTTTACATCAGCACAATTTTGGAACCCAAATTTTTTTTTGTTAGGGAGCTATAAGGGTTAAAAGTTGACTAGCGATTTCTCATTTTTACAACAAAATTTACAAAAACATTTTTTTAGGGACCACATCATATTTGAAGTCACTTTGAGGGGTCTTTATGACAGAAAATACCCAAAAGTGACACCATTCTAAAAACTGCACCCCTCAAGGTGCTCAAAACCACATTCAAGAACCTTATTAACCCTTCAGGTGCTTCACAGGAATTTTTGGAATGTGGAAGAAAAAAATTAACCTTTAACTTTTTTCACAAAAATGTTACTTTAAACCCAATTTTTTTTATTTTCGCTGGGGTAACAGGAAAAAATGGACCCCAAAATTTTTTGTGCAATTTCTCTTGAACGCGCTGATACCCCATATGTGAGGGAAAACCACTGTTTGGGCGCACTGCAGGGTTCGGAAGGGAAGGAGCGCCATTAGACTTTTTGAATGTAAAATTTGTTTGAATAATTAGCAGACGCCATGTTGCGTTTGGAGAGCCCCTGATGTGCCTAAACAGTGGAAACCCCCCACAAGTGACACCATTTTGGAAACTAGACCCCTTAGGGACCTTATCTAGATGTGTGGTGAGCACATTGGGAGACATAATAAACAAATCAGTAGCAGGTGAAGAATTGGTTTTATTTATTTTTTACGCCGTTCCTCGTGCGGTATAAGTGATGAGATTACTTTATTCTTCGGGTCGGTGCGATTACAGAGATACCAGATTTATATCGGGTTTTTATGACTGACATCTGTCACACACTAAAAGATGCTTTTTTTTGTAAAATCTAGTTTTTGCGTCGCCATATTTTGAGAGCTATAATTTTTCCATATTTCGGCCGACAGTCATGTGATGGCTTGTTTTTTGCAGGACGAGTTGAAATTTTTATTCGTACCATTTTTGGGTACGTGACATGTTTTGATCGCTTTCTATTCCATTTTTTGGGAGGTAAAATTAACAAAAACCAACAAGGAATTGTTTTTTGAGGTTTTTTCTTTATGCCGTTCTGTGTGTGGTAAAAGTGATAAGGCAGCATTATTCTTCGGGTCGGTACGTTTACAGCGATACTACACTTACTGTATATTTTTTTATGTTTTGGCGCTTTTACACAATAAAACAATTTTATAGAAAAAATATTTTTTTGCATTGCTTTATTCTGAGATGTATAACTTTTATTTTTCGGCTGATGGAGCTGTATGGCGGCTTGTTTTTTGTGGAACAAGATGACGTTTTCAGTGGTACCATTTTTATTTCCATTTTGCTTTTTGATCGCATTTTTTTCCACTTTTTGTTTGGCGATATGAGGAAAAAGCATAGTTTTTTGCTCCGTTTTTTATTTATTTTTATTACGGTGTGCACAGAAGGAGGTAATTAGTGTGACAGTTTTATAGCTCGGGTGGTTTCGGACGCGGCAATGCCAAATATGTGTACTTTTTTTGTATTTGCATAAATATACGGATTTATCGGTTTAATATTTTATTTATTTATTTTTATTTATTTTGTGATTTTTTTTTAACAGTTTCAAAACTTTTTTTTACTTTTTTTTTACATTTTTACTTAGTCCCTGTATGGGACATTAATTTTTATTTTTCTGATCACTGATCTCATGTAATGTAATAGACATATATGACATTACATGAGATCTTTGCTGACTGTTTCACAGTCAGTGTCTCCTGCCAGGCTTCAGCTGCAGGCTGAGCCTGGCAGGACACCATATATGGCAGATCTGGAGGTGGTCATGTGACCTCCAGCTGCCATAGCAACGCCAGGTCCTGGAAGCTATCAGGGGGCCATCGGAGAGGTAAGTTGACGACCCCCTCTCCTCCTGTTGTCTTCTATATGCCGCGATCACTACAGATCGCGGCATATAAAAGACAGCAAAGGGTTAACATCACTGGGACCTGATCCAATCAGGTCCCGATGATGTCCCCTGTCAGAGCTATCGCTCTGCACCGCACCCGCAGCGCTTCCAGGACCCTGGGGGTCCTGAGCGCTGCGGGACCACCCACCGCTTTTAAACATCCGCGCTGCACAGAGCCCAAGCAGCGCGGACGTTTATCTACAGTGGGCGGTCGCGAAGCGGTTAAATGAAAAAAAGAAAATGGTGGACCCCTTCACCTCCACAGCGTGGTACATTCTGGAGGATCTTGGGGATAAAAAACCTAGGTCCATTATGCCTGGATTTTTATGTATTAAAAAAGGGTTAAATCGCAAAGTAGCTTGTTTTTACAAACATTTTGCAGTAAAATAATAAAGTTTGTAGATGCAGCTCGCCCCATCCTATATACAGTTATATGAAAAAGTTTAGGCACCCCTATTAATCTTAAGCTTAATGTTTTATAAAAATTGGTGTTTTTGCAACAGCTATTTCAGTTTGATATATGTAATAACTGTTGGACACAGTAATGTTTCTGCCTTGAAATGAGGTTTATTGTACTAACAGAAAATGTGCAATCTGCATTCAAACAAAATTTGACAGGTGCATAAGTATGGGCACCCTTATCATTTTCTTGTTTTAAATACTCCTACCTACTTTTACTGACTTACTAAAGCACTTTTTTTGGTTTTGTAACCTCATTGAGCTTTTAGTTCCCTTGCTTTTGTATTGGACTTTGGACTACGTAACAAGTCCTCCTGTTATATATCATTTATATACATTTATGTTCCTTCTTTCTCCGCCGCCTGCTTATTTAATTGTTGCTTCTCTCCGCTCCGCTTTTGCTATTGCGCACCTGCAAATCGGCGATCTCCGTTCTTTTTTGCCGCGAGTCGGCTCGCTCATGCGTCGTAGCACATCTCACACCGGCTTCTATGTCACCGGATGTAAGCACACCCACCCCTTCCTGGAGCACATATAGGACAGCGCGGCCGCTGTCCAGCATGGTGGCATCTATCTTCACCGCACTAGTAGACGACGGGACCCTGCAACCACCAGGTAACTTCTTATTTCTTTGCTTCCCCTTTTTTTTGTTTTCTGCTTTTCTGATACTTGGGCACACTGTTCTAGGACATAACTTCCCCTCTTTTCCGGACATCTGACTGGATTATACCACCATTTGCTCTATCCTGTTTATCTCGCCTTCATCTTTTTAGAGTAAAGTGTGGAGACACTAATATTATCTAGGACCACATTTTTGACATGAACCCCAATTCTATTTTATCCAGTATGTGAAATATATATCGAAAATGTACAATATACAGTATATAAAGAACATACAGTGGGTACGGAAAGTATTCAGACCCCTTTACATTTTTCACTCTGTTTCATTGCAGCCATTTGGTAAATTCTAAAAAGTTCATTTTTTTTCTCATTAAAGTACACTCTGCACCCCATCTTGGCTGAAACAAAAACAGAAATGTAGATGACGCGCCCCCTGGGCCTGTGCTGCTGCTGCTGTGCAGGGGGAATACCCGGAGCCGGATCGCTGGGGGTTGTAGTTCTCCGTGGCGGTGACCCGGTCCGTGCCCAGGGCGGTCAAACCAGTGGCAGTCTAAACGTTCTAATAAGTGTCCGACTACGCCACCCGTGGATTGCGGTCAGTGGGGACCGCCGCTGCGCTGCCGACCGCTGAGGCTGATGTTGGTTGCGCAGCCGAGTATGGGATAACTCCCCACGGGAGGAGTATTGCCTCAGGGCAGCTAATGTGGATGATGGGAGTGATGGTGTGAGGGTCCCAGTGCTGATGGTGCTGGTGCGACAAGGAATCACAGAGACGTGTGGTGCAGTTCAGGATCTTTACTGATGGTACAAGGCAGACCCTCCCGGGAGTACTGGCTAGTATAAGGGGCCTGGTCAGTCTGCGAGCAAGCAGGAGTTCCCCTGGCCAGGTGGAGTTGTAGGCCTCCCCGTTAATCTGCACTCTTCCTGGCTACCTTGCTGTCAGCGGTTACAAGTAGCCCACGTCCCTGAGTATACCGTGTGGTGCTCACCCGTATGGCTGGTGACTTGGGGCCTTCTGTTAGCCTCCGCTCCTGGATGGCGGCGCTGGTCCCTTCTTTGTGACTGAGCCTCCGGGCTTCTATGGCCAGAGGACCTGGAATCCCCTGCCGGCTGGTTTCTGCTGCTGGGTATAGATCAGTCCCCACAGCCTCGGACTCCTGTGTCCGGCTTTAGTATCTTCGTCCAGGGCGAACTCTGCTCAGCTCCAGCCCCTGGACTTCTGCTGCTGCTCCTACAGAGCTCCTAGTTCTTCCTTTCCCTCTCCAGGCTCTGACTGCTCTAATCCCGCCCCAGACCCAGTTTATAAGGGCAGATTCCTCCCCTCCCAGGTCTGGGCGGACCGTGTTGCATGTTTAGGGCTCCTGACCAGAGAAACCTCCCACTTGCTCTCAGACATAATATCTCTATTACTGTGGCAACCAGACCCCTGGGGTGTCACATTCCCCCCTAGTAAATTTTAGTACTCCGGGACTAAACACATTTTTAAAGAAACATAAATACAAGGTATAACAATAACAAGACAACATATTTACAAGAAGCTTTAGTCTGTAGAGGTCACGGCGTTTCCGTGACCGGGTGTCCATATCACCCAAGGTGAAGTTTATGAAAACAAAGGGGGTGTCCATGTCACCCAACAAGGCGAAGTCTTGGCACAGAATAGGGGACCTGTCCAAAGCAAACCCCTTGCGTTGTCCTTGGGCGTGGCTGCAAGGGTAGAGCTAGCTACTTTGGGCCGCAAGTAGGCCACGCCAGACAGGTTTTCTCTTCCGCGGCCGTCTTCGCAAGAGGCACCAAGGTGCAACTATCTACAAAACTGTTCCGGTTATCCAGTGTCCATAACCTGTTAGTCCAAATAAATCTGCAGGGTAACTGAGAAACATAATTAGTAACAGGCAACAAACATAAACCATAAACATTTTTCAATAAACAGTCAACTTTACAGTGCATTGGTTTAGATTCTCCAGCGAGCGGGCATCTGACCTCTAGTGACTCTAGTGGACCTACGGAGCTCACTAACTGGTTCTGCACTACAGGGTGTAGGAGGTGTTATGGGCAAGCTGGGCAGCTTTCTGCGCACTCTTTGGCTCACTAGGGGCACAGCAGGCTCACTACTAGCAGAGGGTTGATCCTCCTGTACTGCTGGTGTGGACTCTTCTGCCCCTTGGGCCGGCTGCTCTTCCAGCTCTACCGGTTCCTCTGTAGGCACTTGCGGGGCTGGCTGGAGAAAGGTGAGGACGGGTACCACGACAGCGCCGTTTACTTGTGTCCAAGACCGGGGGAAGTCTCCGAGTACGGTACTGATCATTTCTTCCCTTTCCTCTGCGGGTTGAGGGTTTTCTTGATCTTCTTCAGGGCTTTGCAGCTGCTCGGGACACTTCTTCAGGTGGTCTCTGGAGACAATGACTGTGGTTTCTCCTCCATCCTTACTGATTACGCAGATTTTTGGGTTCTCATGGCTTGATGGCAGTACGGTGTACGGGTCCTTCTCCCACTGGTCGTCCAACTTGTGGAGCCGCCTCTTCCTCTTCAAGACCTGCTCTCCGGGTACCAGGGGAACAGCGGGAGCATACTGGTTATAAGCCTTCTCTTGCCTTTCTCTAGCTTGAGACAGACTTCGCTCGACGCTCTCCTGTACTTTCCGATACTGCTGCTGCCGTTCTGTATCCCAGTCTGCCTCTGGCGAGGTGTCCTCAGGCGTCAGGACTCCCATATCCAGGTCAATAGGCAGCTTACCAGGTCTTGCTCTCATTAGGTAAGCCGGGGTACAGTTGGTGGAACCTACAGGGATGTGGTTATACAGATCCACCAGATCGGGCAGTTTCTCAGGCCACAGACTGCGTTCTTCCAGGGGCAGTGTTTTTAGCAGATCTATCACCACCTGGTTCATCTTCTCGCAGAGTCCATTGGTTTGAGGGTGATAGGGCGTTGTTCTTATCTTCTTGCAGCCATACAGGTTGCAGAACTCCTGGAAGACCTCCGCTTCGAAGGCTGGTCCTTGGTCTGTCAACACTTCGTCCGGGTACCCGTGTGGACGGCAGAAGTGCTGCTGGAAGGCTCTAGCTGCTGTTTGAGCCGTTAAGTCCTTGACCGGGACAACCACCAGGAACCGGGAGTAATGATCTACGATTGTGAGGGCGTAGACATACCCAGATCTGCTTGGAGCCAGTTTCAAATGGTCCAGGGCTACCAGTTTCAGTGGCTGTCTGGTGATGATGGGCTGCAGGGGAGTCTTCTGGCTGGCACGGTCTTTTCTTCTCAGGTGGCACGGGCCACAGTCTCTGCACCACCTCTCGATGGCTCCTCTCATGCCTACCCAGTAGAACCGTTCACGCAACAAGAACTCCAGCTTCTTCCATCCGAAATGCCCCTCTCCGTTGTGGTATGCCTCCAGAATCATAGCCGCGTCTCGTCTTGGGACCACTACCTGCCAGGTCAACTCATGTGTTCGAGAGTTAACCATTCTCCGGCACAGCTTCTCCCTGTAGAGGAACAGCTTACTTTTCTCCTTCCACAGTTGCTTGGTCTCCTCCGGAGCGTCTGGGTCAAGACTGGCATCGGCTTGGGTCAGCATTTCCTTCACCAAATGGACTGCGGGATCACTGTCTTGCGTCTCCGCCCAGTTGTAGTGGGGCAAGGGATTGAACGTCACGGAGCGCCTGTCCTTCACACGGTGGGAATACAGGGTAATCCCATGACGGTGGAACGCAGGGAGCTCAACTTCTTCCAGATCTTCTGGATCTTCCCCTACGTCCGGTAAGTTCGGCATTCTAGACAGGGCATCCGCGTTGGCATTTGAGCGTCCTGCCCGGTATTTGATGGTGAATTCAAAGTTGGACAGGCGGGCCATCCATCTCTGTTCCAGGGCACCGAGCCTTGCAGTGTCCAGGTGTGTCAACGGGTTGTTATCCGTGTACACGGTGAATTTGGAGGAGGCAAGGTAATGCTTGAAACGTTCGGTCACTGCCCACACTACTGCCAGAAACTCCAGCTTGAATGAGCTATAATTCTCAGGGTTCCTCTCCGTGGGCCGTAGCTTTCGGCTAGCGTAAGCGATTACCCGTTCTTTCCCTTGCTGGATCTGGGACAGTACGGCTCCTAGCCCGATGTTGCTTGCGTCCGTGTGGAGGATAAAGGGCTGGCTGTAGTCTGGATATGCCAGGATTTCATCCCCCGTGAGGGCCATCTTCAGCTGGCAAAAGGACTCCTCTTCCAGCTTTTCCCACCTGAAGGGCGGCTTCTGGTTTTTGGCTTTCCGAGATTGACCTATCAGGAGGTCCTGCATAGGGGCTGCCATTTTGGTGAAACCGGGAATGAATCTTCGGTAGTAGCCTACCAACCCGAGGAACTGCCGCACTTCCTTTATGCTGGAGGGTCTTGGCCAGTCCTTAATTACGGTGATCTTATCAGGGTCGGGAGCCACTCCGTCAGCACTCACCACGTGTCCCAGGTACTGCACCTTTGGTTTCAGGAGGTGACACTTGGAGGGTTTCACCTTTAGGCCGTAATTTGCCAGAGCTTCAAACACTTCTGCCAGGTGTTTCAGGTGGTCCTCGTAGGTCTTGGAATAGACGATGACATCGTCCAGGTATAACAGGACCGTCTCGAAGTTCTGGTGTCCCAGACAGCATTCCATCAACCGTTGGAAGGTTCCTGGTGCGTTGCAGAGCCCGAACGGCATGCAGTTAAATTCACTGAGACCCATCGGGGTGGTGAATGCGGTCTTCTCCCGGTCCGCCTCTGCTACAGGAACCTGCCAGTACCCGCTAGTGAGATCCAAAGTAGAGAAGAAGTTAGCAGATTTTAATGCAGCTAAGGACTCTTCTATCCTTGGTAACGGGTACGCATCTTTGTGTGTGATACGGTTGACCTTCCTGTAGTCTACACACATTCTCATGGTGTTGTCTTTCTTTTTCACTAAGACTAGTGGAGCTGCCCAGGGGCTACAGCTGTCCCTGATTACCCCAGCCTCCTTCATGTCTCTAAGCATCTCCTTGGCGTGTTGGTAGTGTGCCGGGGGATACGGGTTGGTATCTCTCCTTTATGGGAGGATGGTCTCCCGTGGGGATGTGGTGTTCTACCCCCTTTACTCGCCCGAAGTCTAACGGGTGTTTACTAAACACTCTCTCGTACTCTTGAACCACCCGATAGACTCCCTGTTTCTGGTGTGAGGGAGTGGAGTCAGTACCCAAATGTAGTTGCTGACACCAGTCCTCCATTGGTTTCTTAGAGCCGTTACCTTCCTCTGGTTGAGATGGAGGCAAGGGTTCCACGGCCTGTACAGAATTCTGGTTTATGGTGAACAATTTGGCTAGCGTGGCATACCGGGGCAGGTGTACTTCTCTCTCCCCAATATTTATGATGCGAACGGGCACCCTCCCATGGCGTACATCGACCACCCCCCGTGCTGTCAAAATGGTGGGCCTACTGTCTGAGTAGACGGGTTCTACCATTGCTTGGTAGTCTCTACCTCTTAGACCAATAGCTGCCCGGCACCAAATCATCATCTCACTTTTTGGGGGCATGGCAATAGGGAACGGGTCACACATTCTCACGCTACCTATCTCACCACCAGATAGTTCCACCTGTTGCCGCTTCATCAGTGCCCGGATCTCTTTTTGGAGCACACGCTACTGGCCGGAACTGGCGTTCTTGGCAACCTGCTGTAAAATGAGAATCACCTCTGCAAGACAATTTTCAATCACATTAGTTCCCAAGGTTATTCTAGGGTGACTCTCATGACGGTCTATGTCCACTATTATCAGTCCTTGTGCCGCCAGTTCGACTTTACCGATCTTAATGGTCACCTCTATGAATCCCGCCTGCGGCACGGGCTGACCATTGCTGGCGATGATACTTAGGTCGTCATCTGGGTAGCGGGTTATGTCCGAGTCATTCCAGTACTGCTTGAAGAGCACGTACGGGATGGTGGTGACCTGTGACCCGGTGTCTAGTAGGGCACTCATAGGAATGCCATCCAGTACCACAGGCAAGATTGGACGTCCCCCTACGTATTTATCACGCCAGTTTGATGGGCCTGATGGTCTTATGCCTGGGGGTTGGCCCTTTACCCCAGGTTGTGCCCGTTTAAATGACAGTACCTTGCCACATGTCCGGGTTGATTGCAGCGGCGGCAGATGGGTCGTCCGTCCTCGTTGTATCTGTCGCTGGGTCTTCCTCTGGCCGGTGGGGTCCTCCTCAGTCGGCGCCACGGGACGTCCTCCGGTCCGGAGGCCAGCTGGATCTTTCCTGGAGAAGAGACCTGTAAAGACTGCACAGTTCTGGTTAGCGCGGCAACGCTCTTAGTCAGCTCTTGGACCTGATGGTGCAGGTCTGTAGCCCGGTCACTGTTTAAAGCCTGCGCATCAGCTCCCACAGGCCCTGCAGACAAGGGCTCCGTCTCCTGGTGGTAAGTGATAGCAGGGGGCCAGTGGGTCACAGCGCCACCTGGTGCCGGTTCTCGGAGCACCCGGATGGCTCTGTCCTTGAACTGTGCAAAGTCCAGGTCAGGGTCCTGTAAGGCCATTGCCCGCAACTGGGTTCGGTGGGCATTGCACAGTAGACCCTCAATAAATTGTTCAGTCAACAGCTTATCTTCATTTCCCACGCTGTCAGGGTCTGCCTGCTTAATGGCTCTCAGGGCCTCTTGTAGGTTTAGAGCATAGTCTCTTATACTCTCATGTGCCCGCTGTTTACACCCGTAAAATCTGAGCTTTATTTCGGCTGAGGTGCGGGTATCAAATGTGTCTTTCAGCCGGGCTAGTATTTCTCTGACAGTCCTCTTCCTCCCAGGTGGCCAGGACTTTACCTCCCTTTGGGCTGCCCCGATTAATTGGGCCACCAGGATGCTCACTTTTTGCTCTTCTGTGAGGGGGTACACCTGGAAGAGGCTATCCAGTCTTTCTCTAAAGTCATTTAGAGTATGTGACTCCCCTGAGTACTGGGGTAGCCAGGTTGCCCCCGGGATATAGGGCATGGTGAATGGCATGACTGCTGCAGCGGTTGCGCTGGCGGTGGCTGTGGCAGTGGAGCTCCCCTCGGTATTCGGCATCCTCCTCCCCCCTAGTGGACCGTGGCCTACCTTGCAATGCTCTTCTTCCGTAGGCCGCGGCTCCGCAGTCGATCGTCGGGGTTGAGGACCTGGCGTCGCGCTCCGATGACGTCAGCGTCGCTCTTCCTTCCTTCCAGGACCTTACGCAGCGTCGGAGCGTGGGGCGGAGCTTCGGATTTGCGCGCTTTTGGCGTCCACGCCCCTCTTCTTCCCGTGCGGCGTCCCGAAGACGGGAAGCAACTGCGGATGGCGGGAAGAAGGCAGAAGACGGCGGGAAACGGTCCAAGATGGCGTCTGATGGCGGGAATCGGCTCCGGATGGCGGGAAACGACTCCGGACGGCGGGAAACTTCACCACAGGTAAGTATAAAAGTCTCTTTTTCAGGCACGCAGTACCCGGTGGTTGCGGGCACGAAATCCTGCCGACTATGCCAAAGTTGACGCGCCCCCTGGGCCTGTGCTGCTGCTGCTGTGCAGGGGGAATACCCGGAGCCGGATCGCTGGGGGTTGTAGTTCTCCGTGGCGGTGACCCGGTCCGTGCCCAGGGCGGTCAAACCAGTGGCAGTCTAAACGTTCTAATAAGTGTCCGAGGATTGCGGTCAGTGGGGACCGCCGCTGCGCTGCCGACCGCTGAGGCTGATGTTGGTTGCGCAGCCGAGTATGGGATAACTCCCCACGGGAGGAGTATTGCCTCAGGGCAGCTAATGTGGATGATGGGAGTGATAGTGTGAGGGTCCCAGTGCTGATGGTGCTGGTGCGACAAGGAATCACAGAGATATGTGGTGCAGTTCAGGGTCTTTACTGATGGTACAAGGCAGACCCTCCCGGGAGTACTGGCTAGTATAAGGGGCCTGGTCAGTCTGCGAGCAAGCAGGAGTTCCCCTGGCCAGGTGGAGTTGTAGGCCTCCCCGTTAATCTGCACTCTTCCTGGCTACCTTGCTGTCGGCGGTTACAAGTAGCCCACGTCCCTGAGTATACCGTGTGGTGCTCACCCGTATGGCTGGTGACTTGGGGCCTTCTGTTAGCCTCCGCTCCTGGATGGCGGCGCTGGTCCCTTCTTTGTGACTGAGCCTCCGGGCTTCTATGGCCAGAGGACCTGGAATCCCCTGCCGGCTGGTTTCTGCTGCTGGGTATAGATCAGTCCCCACAGCCTCGGACTCCTGTGTCCGGCTAGTATCTTCGTCCAGGGCGAACTCTGCTCAGCTCCAGCCCCTGGACTTCTGCTGCTGCTCCTACAGAGCTCCTAGTTCTTCCTTTCCCTCTCCAGGCTCTGACTGCTCTAATCCCGCCCCAGACCCAGTTTATAAGGGCAGATTCCTCCCCTCCCAGGTCTGGGCGGACCGTGTTGCATGTTTAGGGCTCCTGACCAGAGAAACCTCCCACTTGCTCTCAGACATAATATCTCTATTACTGTGGCAACCAGACCCCTGGGGTGTCACATAGACATTTTTGCAAATTTATTAAAAAAGAAAAACTGAAATATCACATGTCATAAGTATTCAGACCCTTTGCTCAATATTGAGTAGAAGCACCCTTTTGAGCTAGTACAGCCATGAGTCTTTTTGGGAATGATGCAACTAGTTTTTCACACCTAGATTTTGGGATCCTCTGCCATTCTTCCTTGCAGATCCTCTCCAGTTCCGTCAGGTTGGATGGCGAACGTTGGTGGACAGCCAGTTTTCAGGTCCCTCCAGAGATTCTTAATTGGGTTTAGGTCAGGGCTCTGGCTAGGCCAGTCAAGAATGATCACAGAGTTGTTCTGAAGCCACTCCTTTGTTATTTTAGCTGTGTGCTTAGGGTCATTGTCTTGTTGGAAGGTGAACCTTTGGCCAAGTCTGAGATAAAGAGCACTCTGGAAGAGGTTTTCATCCAGGATATCTCTGTACTTGTCCACATTCATGTTTCCCTCAATTGCAACCAGTCATCCTGTCCCTGCAGCTGAAAAACACCTGCACAGCATGATGCTGCCCACACCACGTTTCACTGTTGGGATTGTATTGGGCAGGTGATGAGCAGTGCCTGGTTTTCTCCAGACATACCGCTTAGAATTATCACCAAAAAGTTCTATCTCCTTCTTATCAGACCAGAGAATCTTATTTCTCATAGTCTGGGAGTCCTTCATGTGTTTTTGAGCAAACTATGCAGGCTTTCATATGTCTTGCACTGAGGAGAGGCTTCCGTCGGGCCACTCTACCATAAAGGCCTGACTGGTGGAGGGCTGCAGTGACTTTGTGGAACTTTCCCCCATCTCCCTACTGCATCTCTGGAGCTCAGCCACAGTGATCTTGGGGTTCTTCTTTACCTTTCTCACCAAGGCCCTTCTCCCACGATTGCTCAGTTTAGCTGGACGGCCAGGTCTAAGAAGACTTCTGATGGTCCCAAACTTCTTCCATTTAAGGATTATGGAGACAACTGTACTCTTAGGAACCTTTAGTAATGCAGAAATTCTTTTGTAACCTTGGCCAGATCTGTGCCTTGCCACAATTCTGTCTGAGCTCCTTGGGCAGTTCCTTTGTGCTCATGATTCTCATTTGGTCTGACATGCACTGTAAGCTGTGAGGTCTTATTTAGACAGGTGTGTGCCTTTCCAAATCAAGTCCTATCAGTTTAATTAAACACAGCTGGACTCTGATGAAGGAGTAGAACCATCTCAAGGAGGATCACAAGGAAATGGACAGCATGTGACTTAAATATGAGTGTCTGATCAAGTATGTTATACCTTATGCATTTCCTGTGTCTAGAATTTTATGTACATTATGTTCACATACTGTATGGTCATCCATATCCTTATGGGGGGAGGTCTAAAAGACATATTTGGATATGAATAGTGATGAGCGAGCATGCTCGCTACTGCTCGGTGCTCGCCCGAGCATCTCACTGCTCTAGATGCTCGCCGAGTATTTCCGGGTTGCTCGGGCGGGAACTCGGGTCCCCTCCCTGCATGTTTGGCGCTCTTTAGAGAGCCAATGAATATGCAGGGATTGCCTGCCATGCACTGTAATGCCTTAGCCATGTTGGTTGTGGGCATTACAGTGATTGGCTGGCCACACAGCGTCATCAGGTCTATATCAGACCCGGCGTCGCCATGCTCGTCACAGTCACTCCGGAGCAGACAGTGTACGGAGAGCTACTGCTGTGTCAGGGAGAGATTTGATCGTGTATTAGGTAGTGTAGGGAGAAAAAACGTACATTACACATATCCATCTTAACAAACAGTCCTTCTGAGGACTAATCCATCTGCAGAGATATCAGGCAGGCAGTGTATATGACGCGCCCCTGGGCCTGTGTCGCGCTGCGGTGCGCACGCGGGAGCTTACCCGGAGCCGGATCCGTGGAGGGTTGTAATCTCGTGGCGGTGACCCGGTCCGTGCCCAGGGAGTCAAACTAGACGGCAGTCTATTAGTAGTAAATAGTTGATGACTACGCCACCCGTTGAGTGCAGCCAGGAAGCTGCTGCTGCAGGGCAGACCGCTGAGGCCGGTGGTAGGATTGTGCAGCGTGATAGTATAACCCCCAACGGGAGGGGTATGGCCTCAGGGCAGCCGACGTGGATGATGGGGGTAGCAGGAACCACTCAGAGACGGTACGGTGTAGTTCAGGGTCTTTACTGGTAACAACGACAGACCCTCCCGGAGTACTTGCTAGCAAACGGGGCCTGGTCAGTCTTTGAGCAGATGGGATCTCCCCTGGCCAGGCGTAGTTGTAGGCCTCCCAAACTGATTGTACTCTTCTGGCTACCTTGCTAGAAGCTGATGTAAGTAGCCCACGTCCCTGAGTGTACCGTGTGGTGCTCACCCGTATGGCCGGTGACTCGGGGCCTTCTAATGGCTTCCGCTCCACGATGGCGGTGCTGGTCCCACGCGTGTGACCGTGCCTTCGGGCTTCTGGGCCAGAGGACCTGAAATCCCCTGCCCGACGGATTCTGCTGCTGGGTAGGAGTTAGTCCCCACAGCCTCGGACTCCGGGTCCGGTAAAGAATCTTCTTAGTCAGGGCGAGCTCTGTAGCTGCCAGCCCCTGACTCCTTGTAACTCTGCTGTTTCCTATGCTGCTTCTCTTCTCCACTCTCCTTGTCTGACTCACCCTGCCTCAGCCCCGGGTTTATACAGGGGAAGTTCTTCCCCTCCCAAGACTAGGCAGGAGATGTGGCATGCACAGGATCCCTGACCAAAGGACCTCCCACCTGCTCTCAGACATAATATCTCTATCACTGTGGCAACCAGACCCCTGGGGTGTCACATTCCCCCCTAGTGAAATTTAGTACTCCGGGACTAAACACATTTAGAAAAACATAACAAAGTATAACAATAACAATACTATAAGAAAAACACATAAGATGGTTACGGCGTGTCCGCAACCGGATGCAGTCTTTGAAGAAAAGCAAAGGTGTCCATTTCACCAACACAGGGAGACGTAACCAGGTAGGGGTCTGTCCTACCCCGAGTCCTTAACAGTCTCTAGTCCATCCTGGGTTACGCTCCAACTATATACAAGGATTCCCGGTAAATCCACCAAGGTTTCCTAAAAATAACTAGAAACACAAAATTATACACAAGCAACAAGACACAGAAAAACATAAATAAAACAATTTATACACTTTAAATTCTCCAGCGTGCAGGTAACTGGCCTCTAGTGGCCCGAGTGGACCTACGGAGCTGACTGTCTGGCCCTGAACTACAGGGTGTAGGAGCTGTCAAGGGTAAACTGGGCAGCTGTCTACCGGCTCTTTGTCTCACTAGGGGTACGGCAGGCTCACTATAAGCAGAGGGTTGATTCTCCTGTTCTGCTTGTGTGGAGTCTTCTGCCTCCTGGACCGGCTGTTCTTCCAGCTCTACCCGTTGCTCCGTAGGTTCTTGGGATGATGGTTGGAGGAAGGTGAGTACGGGTACCACAACTGCACCATTGACTTGAGTCCAAGACTGAGGAAAGTCCCCGAGCACGGTACTAACCATATCTTCCCTTTCTTCCACGGGTCGATGGTCTTCTTGTTCTTCTTCAGGGTTCCTCAGTTGTTCGGGACACTTCTTCAGGTGGTCCCGGGATACAATGGCTGTGGTTTCCCCTCCGTCTTTACTGATGGTACAGACCTTCGGGTTCTCGTGGCTTGAGGGCAGTACGGTGTACGGGTCCTTCTCCCACTGGTCGTCCAACTTGTGGAGCCGTCTCTTCCTCTTCAAGACCTGCTCTCCGGGTACCAGGGGAACAGCGGGAGCATACTGGTTGTAAGTTTTCTCTTGTCTTTCCCTAGCCTGACAGAGACTTCGCTCCACGCTCTCCTGTACTCTCCGGTACTGCTGCTGCCTCTCTGTGTCCCAGTCTGTTTCTGGTGAAGTGTCCTCGGGGGTCAGGACTCCCATTTCCAGGTCAACAGGTAACTTACCAGGTCTTGCCCTCATTAGGTAAGCCGGGGTACAGTTGGTGGAACCTACCGGGATGTGGTTGTATAGGTCCACCAGATCGGGCAACTTTACAGGCCACAGACTGCGTTCTTCCAGGGGCAACGTTTTTAGAAGATCCATTACCACCTGGTTCATTTTTTCACAAAGTCCATTAGTCTGCGGATGGTAGGGTGTCGTCCTTATCTTCCGGCAGCCATACAGATTGCAGAATTCCTGAAAGACCTCCGCTTCAAAGGCAGGTCCCTGGTCCGTCAGCACTTGGTCCGGGTACCCGTGTGGACGGCAGAAGTGCTGCTGGAAGGCTCTAGCTGCTGTTTGAGCCGTTAAGTCCTTGACGGGGACGACAACCAAGAACCGGGAGTAATGATCCACGATGGTTAACGCGTAGACGTAGCCACTTCTGCTTGGGGTCAGTTTTACATGATCCAAGGCTACCAGTTCCAACGGTTGCCGGGTGACGATGGACTGCAGGGGAGTCTTCTGGCTGGCTCGGTCCTTCCTTCTCAGGTTGCACGGGCCACAATCTCTGCACCACTTCTCGATGGTTCCCCTCATGCCTACCCAGTGGAACCGCTCGCGCAGCAGGAACTCCAGCTTTTTTCCACCCAAAGTGTCCAGCTCCGTCGTGGTATGCCTCCATCACCATGGCTGCGTCTCTTCGTGGCACCACTACTTGCCAGAGTAATTCATGCGTCCGGGAGTTAACCATTCTGCGGCACAACTTCCCTTTGTAAAGGAACAGTCGACTCTTCTCTGCCCATAGTTGTTTGGCTTCCTCCGGAGCGTCTGGTTCAAGGCGAGCCTCCGGCCGAGTCAGCATCTCCTTCACCAGTCGGACGGCAGGGTCGCTGTCTTGCGTTTCCGCCCAGTTGTAGTGGGGTAAGGGGTTCAACGTAGCAGCCTGCTTACTCCTTACCCGGTGGGAATACTGAATAGTCCCATGACGGTGGAACGCAGGGAGTTCAACTTCTTCCAGTCCCTCCGGATCTTCTCCTCCGTCCGGCAGGTTGGGCATCCTGGACAGGGCGTCCGCGTTGGTATTGGAGCGTCCTGCCCGGTATTTAATTGTGAACTCGTAGTTGGACAGACGGGCCATCCACCTCTGCTCCAGGGCACCGAGTCTTGCCGTGTCCAGGTGTGTCAGCGGGTTGTTATCCGTGTACACGGTGAACCGGGAAGAAGCGAGGTAATGCTTAAAGCGCTCAGTGATTGCCCATACTACGGCCAGGAACTCTAACTTAAATGAGCTGTAATTCTCGGGGTTCCTTTCGGTGGGTCGCAGTTTTCGGCTGGCGTAGGCGATTACTCGTTCCTTCCCCTGCTGGATCTGGGACAGTACGGCTCCTAGCCCGATGTTACTGGCGTCGGTGTAGAGGATAAAGGGCTGGCTATAATCCGGGTACGCCAGGATTTCGTCCCCCGTGAGGGCCATCTTCAGCTGGCGGAAGGACTCTTCTTCCAGCTCTTCCCATTTGAAGGGCGGCTTCTGGTTCTTGGCCTTCCGGGACTGGCCTATCAGGAGGTCCTGCATAGGTGCTGCCTTTTTGGTGAAACCGGGAATAAACCTTCGGTAGTAGCCTACCAACCCGAGGAACTGCCGCACTTCTTTTACGCTGGAGGGGCTTGGCCATTCCTTAATTGCGGTGATTTTATCAGGGTCGGGAGCCACTCCGTCAGCGCTCACTACGTGTCCCAGGTACTGCACCTTTGGTTTCAGGAGGTGACACTTGGAGGGTTTCACCTTTAGGCCGTAACTCGCCAGAGCCTCGAACACTTCCGCCAGGTGTTTCAGGTGGTCCTCATACGTCTTGGAATATACGATGACATCGTCCAGGTACAACAGGACCGTCTCGAAGTTTCTGTGGCCCAGACAACACTCCATTAGGCGTTGGAAGGTTCCTGGTGCGTTGCAGAGTCCGAACGGCATGCAGGTGAACTCGCTAAGTCCCATCGGGGTGGTGAATGCGGTCTTCTCCCGGTCTGCCTCTGCTACAGGAACCTGCCAGTACCCGCTAGTGAGATCCAAGGTAGAGAAGAAGTTAGCAGATCTTAACGCAGCCAATGACTCCTCTATCCTTGGTAAGGGGTACGCATCCTTGTGTGTGATACGGTTGATTTTCCGGTAATCTACACACATCCTCATGGTGTTGTCTTTCTTTTTGACTAAAACTAATGGGGCTGCCCAGGGGCTACAACTATCCCGGATTACCCCAGCCTCCTTCATGTCTCTAAGCATCCCCTTGGCGTGTTGGTAATGGGCAGGGGGTACGGGTCGATACCTCTCTTTTATGGGAGGATGATCTCCCGTGGGGATGCGATGTTCTACCCCCTTGACTCGCCCGAAGTCTAACGGGTGTTTACTAAACACTCTCTCATACTCTTGAACCACCCGATAGACTCCTTGTTTCTGATGTGAGGGAGTGGAGTCAGTACCCAGATGTAGTTGCTGACACCAGTCCTCCATGTCTTTCTTAGAGCCGTTACCTTCCTCCGGGTGAGATGGAGGCAAGGGTTCCACAGATTGTATAGAATTTTGATTAGTGATATATAATTTGGCTAGCGTGGCATACCGGGGCAGGTACACTTCCCTCTCCCCGATATTTATTATGCGAATGGGCACCCTCCCATGGCGTACATTGACCACCCCCCGTGCTGTCAAAATGGTGGGCCTACCGTCTGAGTAAACTGGTTCTACCAATGCCTGGTAATCTCTACCTCTCAGACCAATAGCTGCCCGGCACCAAATCATCATTTCACTTTTTGGGGGCATGGCAATAGGAAAAGGGTCACACATTCTTACGCTACCAATCTCACCGCCGGAGAGTTCCACTTGTTGCCGTTGCATCAGTGCCCGGATCTCTTTCTGGAGCACCCGCTGCTCGCCGGAGCTGGCATTCTTGGCAACCTGCTGTAAAAGGAAAATCACCTCTGCAAGACAATTTTCAATTACATTAGTTCCTAGAGTTATTTTTGGGTGACTCTCATGTTTATCGATATCTACAATGATCAGTCCCTGTGCGGCCAGTTCGACTCTACCAATTTTGATGGTCACCTCTTTAAATCCGATCTGTGGCACGGGCTGACCATTGCTGGCGATGATACTCAAGTCGTCGTCGGGGTAGCGGGTAATATCCGAGTCATTCCAGTACTGCTTGAAGAGCACGTACGGGATGGTGGTGACCTGTGACCCGGTGTCCAGTAGGGCACTCATGGGAATGCCATCCAGTACCACAGGCAAGACTGGACGTCCTCCCACATATCTGTCGCGCCAGTTCGATGGGCCTGGTGATCTTTTTCCTGGGGGTTGGCCCTCTACCCCAGGTTGTGCCCGTTTAAAGAACAGTACCTTGCCATATGTCCGGGTTGATTGCAGCGGCGGCAGATGGGTCGTCCGTCCTCACTGTATCGGTCACTGGGTCTTCCTCTGGCCGGTGGGGTCCTCCTTGGTCGACGCCACGGGATGTCCTCCGGTCCGGATGCCAGCTGGATCTTCCCTGGGGTGGAAACCTGTAAAGACTGCACAGTTCGGGTTAGCGCAGCAACGCTCTTAGCTAGCTCTTGGACATGATGGTGTAGGTCTGGAGCCGGGTCATTGTCCAGAGCCTGCGCATCAGCTCCCACAGGCCCTGCTGACAAGGGCGCCGCCTCCTGGTAGTAAGTGGTAGTGGGGCGTCTGTGGGTCACAACGCCACCTGGTGCCGGTTCTCGGAGCACCCGGATGGCTCTGTCCTTGAACTGTGCAAAGTCCAGATGGGGATCCTGTAAGGCCATTGCCCGCAACTGGGTTCGGTGGGCATTGCAATATAAACCCTCTATAAATTGTTCAGTCAACAGCCTGTCCTCGTTTCCCACCCCATCAGGGTCGGTCTGCTTAATGGCCCTCAGGGCCTCTTGTAGGTTTAGTGCATAGTCCCTTATACTCTCATGCGCTCGCTGCTTGCACCCGTAGAATCTAAGCTTAATCTCGGCTGAGGTGCGGGTATCAAAGGTGTCCTTCAGCCGGGTTAGTATCCCTGCGACAGTCTTCCTCCCAGGTGGCCAGGATTTTACTTCCCTTTTGGCTGCCCCAGTTAGTTGGGCCACCAGGATGCTCACTTTTTGCTCTTCTGTGAGGGGGTACACCTGGAAGAGGCTATCCAGCTTTTCTCTAAAGTCATGCAGGGTATGTGACTCCCCTGAGTACTGGGGTAGCCAAGCTGCTCCCGGGATATAGGGCATGGTGAAGGGCATAACTGCAGCAGCGGTGGCGCTGGCGGGGGTTGAGGCAGCGAAGCTCTCTTCCGTATCCGACATCTTCCTCCCCCCTAGTGGACCGTGGCCTACCTTGCGATGATCCTCTTCCGTAGGCCGCGGCTCCGCAGTGGATCGTCAGGGTTGAGGACCTTCCGTCGCGCTCCTGTGACGTCGGCGTCTGCTGGGCTCCTTCCAGGACCTTACGCAACGTCCGGACGTGAGGCGGGGCTTCAGTTCTCGCGCGCTTTCGGAGTCCACGCCCCTCTTCTTCCCGCGCGGCGTCCTCAAGATGGCGTCCAATGGCGGGAAAACTCCACGGATGGCGGGAAGAAGGTCGAAGATGGCGCCGGATGGCGGGAAAACTTCGCGGATGGCGGGAATCTTCACCACTGGTAAGTTTGAACAGTCTTTGCTTTTCAGGCACGCAGTACCCGGTGGTTGCGGGCACGAAATCCTGCCGACTACGCCAAAGTTGACGCGCCCCTGGGCCTGTGTCGCGCTGCGGTGCGCACGCGGGAGCTTACCCGGAGCCGGATCCGTGGAGGGTTGTAATCTCGTGGCGGTGACCCGGTCCGTGCCCAGGGAGTCAAACTAGACGGCAGTCTATTAGTAGTAAATAGTTGATGACTACGCCACCCGTTGAGTGCAGCCAGGAAGCTGCTGCTGCAGGGCAGACCGCTGAGGCCGGTGGTAGGATTGTGCAGCGTGATAGTATAACCCCCAACGGGAGGGGTATGGCCTCAGGGCAGCCGACATGGATGATGGGGGTAGCAGGAACCACTCAGAGACGGTACGGTGTAGTTCAGGGTCTTTACTGGTAACAACGACAGACCCTCCCGGAGTACTTGCTAGCAAACGGGGCCTGGTCAGTCTTTGAGCAGATGGGATCTCCCCTGGCCAGGCGTAGTTGTAGGCCTCCCAAACTGACTGTACTCTTCTGGCTACCTTGCTAGAAGCTGATGTAAGTAGCCCACGTCCCTGAGTGTACCGTGTGGTGCTCACCCGTATGGCCGGTGACTCGGGGCCTTCTAATGGCTTCCGCTCCACGATGGCGGTGCTGGTCCCACGCGTGTGACCGTGCCTTCGGGCTTCTGGGCCAGAGGACCTGAAATCCCCTGCCCGACGGATTCTGCTGCTGGGTAGGAGTTAGTCCCCACAGCCTCGGACTCCGGGTCCGGTAAAGAATCTTCTTAGTCAGGGCGAGCTCTGTAGCTGCCAGCCCCTGACTCCTTGTAACTCTGCTGTTTCCTATGCTGCTTCTCTTCTCCACTCTCCTTGTCTGACTCACCCTGCCTCAGCCCCGGGTTTATACAGGGGAAGTTCTTCCCCTCCCAAGACTGGGCAGGAGGTGTGGCATGCACAGGATCCCTGACCAAAGGACCTCCCACCTGCTCTCAGACATAATATCTCTATCACTGTGGCAACCAGACCCCTGGGGTGTCACATATATAGCAGACTGCAGTGCATATAGCACAAGAGGCTCCATTCCAATTCTGCCTTCTGCTGCTGTTAGATATTTCTATACAAAGGCCCAGGTCTCAGGGGCCAGTAATACTTTTCTTTGGATCTTAATCCTCATTATTTGCTTAAAAAGCAATCCAGAGAACACCATTTTTTCTGCGCCATTTGCTTGTTGGCACTGCAGAATACAGCCAGGTCCTTTCCATATTAGAGCGCTAGAAATCCAGCTATTTAAAATAGTGTTTTCTCCATCAAACGGATCACATATACGTTGTCAGAAAATACTGCCATTTCTGGCCTCCATTAAAAATTTCCTTTAGTGTGTCATTGAAGCAATTCACCGCAGTTTGCTGTTCAAACTACTTACCTACAGGCCAGCTATTTAAAACTCTGTTTTCTCTATCACACGGATCACATATAAGTTCGCTCCAAGCTCAATCATTTGTAGTGAGTGTGGAAGATACTGTCCTCCATTTAAAATGGGCTCGTGGCAAGGGATGGGGAACTGGACGTGATGGTAATGGTGCATGCAGAGGCCGAGGACAAGGCCGTGGGCAAGCCGAAATTGTGCCACAACAAAAACCCACATCTTCTCACCTGACCGTCCTGTCCCAATTTATAGGGGACCGCAGCACACCACTATTGAACCCAGAGCAGTGTCAAAAGGTTGTTGGTTGGATAGCGGATAATCCTTCCAGTCACTCAGCCACCACCACCACCCTGTCTTCCACATGGTCAAGTCTCAGTAGCCATGAGTCTGGACCACATATTCCTCACCCTGATCCTCCTTCCTCCCACCATGCTGACTATCCAGAGACAACTGATTCCACACTTGGACACTCCCAAGAGCTGTTCACTTTTCCATTAATAGATTCGGGCCTCTCGCCCAGTCCACTTGAAGCGAGGCAAGAGGAGATCGCGTGTAGAAATGCCCAAATATTTGAGCAGCCAGGGTCATACGAAGGCGACGGTGGGAAAGTGTCACAAGAGGTGGACGATGATGAGACACAATTGCCAGAAAGTCAGGAGGAGGACCAGGGTGTGGAAGTGGAAGACGAGGTGGTGGATGATATAGTAACTGACCCAACTTGGCAGGAGGACATGAAGAGCGAGGACAGCAGCACACAGGGTGAGGGAGGCAGAGCACCCCAACAGACAGGATGAAGCCGTGTGGTGGCTGCAGACAGAAATCTGGCAACCGTTCCCCGTAACACCAACAGGAAGGAAGTCGCCAGCACAACTGTTAGGTCTTCCCGAGTCTGGTTGTTTTTTAAATACTCTGCCGATAATCCTAAAAAGGCCATTTGCACCACCTGCCAGGCCAGCATCAGCAGGGGTGGCAAAACGACCAGCCTGACCACCACCAGCATAATCAGGCACATGGCAGCAAAGCACCAGACTTTGTGGTCCGAACCCCAGGGTGCAGGAAAAAGTCTGCGGGTTGCACCATTGCTTCTTCCGCTGTTGTGCATGCAACCCAATCCCCTGTCAATGGTGCATGCGAAGACGCCTCCTGCCCTGCAGCTGTCGTTGCACACTCTCAAGTAGCAGCATCAGGAAGCACGTTCATGTCCTTGTCCTAGCGCAGCGTTCAGTTGTCCATACCCCAGTCCTTGGAACACAAGCGCAAATATGCAGCCAACGCCCCACAGGCCACACTACTAAATTCTCACATTTCACGACTGCTTGCGCTCGAAATGTTGCCTTTTAGGCTCGTGGAGACGGAAGTATTCCACAACCTGATGGCGGCGGCCGTCCCTCGGTACTTGGTCCCCAGCCGCCACTATTTCTCCCGGTGTGCCGTCCCCTCATTACACAAGCATGTGTCCCAAAACATTAGCCGTGCTCTCAACAACGCTGTAACCGGTAAAGTCCACCTAACCATGGACACATGGACAAGTGCTTGTGTGCAGGGACGGTACATCTCGCTGACAGCACACTGAGTTAACATAGTGGAAGCCGGGACCCGGTCGGACCTTGGGACGGAACACGTCCTCCCGACGCCAAGGATTGCGGGCCCTAGGTCAATCAGGGTTGCCCCCATGATCTACAGCTCCTACACCTCCTCTTCCTCAGCCTCCTCCTCCTCTTCAGCCTCCATCTCCAAAATGACCACATCAGTCACAAACTGGAAGCACTGCCTCGGCCAAGCGGAAACTGGCTGTGCTGAATCTAATATGCTTAGGTGAAAAACCGCACAATGCTGAAGAGTTGTGGACAGCTCTGAAAGAGCAGGCAGATCTGTGGCTCACACTGCTGAACCTACAGCCAGGCATGGTCGTGTGTGACAATGGTCGGAACCTGATGGCGGCTCTGAGGCGAGGCGAGCTCACACACGTACCATGCCTGGCCCATGTGCTTAACCTCCTGGTTCAGAGGTTTCTCAAATCCTACCCAGAGCTGCCGGATCTGCTTGTTAAAGTACGCCGCCTGTGTGCCCATTTTAGAAAGTCAGCTACAGCTTCCGCCGCCCTTGCAGTGTTTCAGCAGCGTTTGCAGTTTCCAGCTCACAGACTGGTGTGTGATGTCCCCACGCATTGGAACTCTACACTGCAGATGTTGGGAAGGATTTGTGAGCAGAAGAGGGTAGTTGTTGAGTACCAGCATCAACAAGGCCGTCGGTATTCAGTTCAGACTCCACACATAAGACCTCAGGAGTGAACATGGATGTCAGACATATGTCCAATCCTCCAAAACTTTGAGGACTCCACTAAGATGGTGAGCGGCGATGACTCCATAATTAGCATCACCATCCCGATTCTCTGTCTTCTGAAACGCTCTCTGCTCACAATCAAAGAGGATGCATTGCAGGCGGAGCAAGGAACCATACAGGGTGATTACACACAGCCAAGCCTCATCTCATCCTAATGTGGATTGGGTGACAATGAGGAAGAGGCGGAGGAGGAGGAAGGACAGGAGTTAGTTTAATGCACTATAGATGGTACTACCTGCACAGCTGTCATACCGTCTGTTCAGCGTGGATGGCCAGAGGACAGAGAGGAGGAGTAGGAGAGCATGGTCAGTCATCCTCTTGGTGAGGACACGGCAGTCTTGCCTGTTAGTAGTCTGGCACGCATGGCTGATTTTGTGTTAGGCTGCCTTTCCCATGACCCTCACTTTCTCAAATTTTTGGGTGACAGTCATTACTGGTTGGTGACACTTCTAGACCCACGCTACAAGGACAATTTTATATCTCTTATTCCTGAGGTGGGCAGGTGTACAATAATGTGGCTGTACCAGAAGGCCCTTGTTACGGAACTATTCAAAAAATTCCCATCTGAAAACGCTGGCGGCAGAGGGCACACTTTGTTGGACAACCAAGGAGTACAGGCGAGAGAGACAACTTCAATCCAGCAGGGGCAGGGGAACACTGTCAAAGTTCTGGGAGAGTTTTCCAGACCCTCCCATTGCACAGGCACTGAGGCGCGGGGTACTCTCACAAGGAGTGCAAAGTTTGGGAAGACATTGAGGGTGTAACGGGTCTGGGAGGCGGAACCTCTGGGCTACTATACAAGGGAGCGGTCCTTGTAAGGGAGCGGGTGGCGACCAGGCAGGCAGTCACAGCAGGTGACCGGGACAGTCTCTGGGTGTACGGGCAGGAGGTCACGGCAAGTGATCAGGGCAGTCTCTGGAAGAACGGGCTGGAGGTCACGGCAAGTGACCGGGGCAGTCTCTGGAAGAACGGGCTGGAGGTCACGGCAAGTGATCAGGGCAGTCTCTGGGTAAAGGGTAGGTACGACCTGTGATGGCTGAACCTCCAGGTAGGCTAGCAAGGCAGATGGAGGATGTGTGCTCCCAGGTGAGCAAGCGAGAGTCTCTGGAATAGCAGGTGGTCACAGCACGTGACGGCGGAGCCTCCAGGTAGGCAAGCAGGCAGGTAGCGGAGAAGCGCTCCCAGGTGAGCGGGCAAGAGTCTGGAATAGCTGGTGGTCACAGCACGTGACAGCGGAGCCTCCGGGCTGGCAAGCAGGCAGGTAGCGGAGAAGCGCTCCCAGGTGAGCGGGCAAGAGTCTGGAATAGCTGGTGGTCACAGCACGTGACAGCGGAGCCTCCGGGCAGGCAAGCAGGCAGGTAGCGGAGAAGCGCTCCCAGGTGAGCGGGCAAGCTGGTCCATAGACAGACTGACCGGAGTTGTAAGGCAGACCGTCGGACCTCAGGCAAGCAGGCAGGTAGCTGATGTGCGCTCCCAGGTGAGCGGGCAAGTTGGTCCTTAGACAGACTGACTGGAGTTGTAAGGCAGACCGTCGGACCTCAGGCAGGCAGGCAGGTAACAGGAAATCAGGCAGGATTAGGACAGCAAGCTGGCAGGAATCTGGCAGGTAACTGGCAGGTAACTGGCAAGGGACCTGAGGGCTGAAGCAGAGTAGAACGGTGCAACAACATTGCTCGGGCACCTCCATTTTGGAGGAGGTGCCTTATATATGGTGAAGTCCTCCGGCCATTGGCCGGGGACTCCTTAGGACGGCGCGCGCGGCCCCTTTAAGAGGGAGGGAGAGCGCGCGCGCGCGCCCTAAGCACAGTGGCCGGGAAGGAGCGCGCGCTGCCAGCAGAGCGGGAGAGGGACGCCGGGCACGGAGCAGAGCGGTGAGGGGAACAGCGTCCCTGCCTAGCAGAGGGCAGGGACGCCGGCACTACAGTACCCCCCCCTTTAGGCCCCCCCTTTTTTAGGCCAGATAGAAATTTAGCTAGGATGAGAGGGGCATGGATGTTCTCCCGGGGCTCCCACGTTCTCTCCTCAGGACCAAACCCCTTCCAATCTACCAGAAAAAAGGTCTTTCCTCTTACCCTTTTGGTGGCAAGAATGTTCTCTACCTCAAACTCGTCCTCAGCAGAAACCGGAGCAGGAGGCGTACCTGTAGACTTGGAAAAAGAGTTAAGCACCACGGGTTTGAGGAGAGATACATGGAAGGAGTTAGGGATCCGTAAGTTGGCCGGGAGTTTCAATTTATAGGCCACCGGGTTGATCTGACTGATGACCTCCAGAGGGCCGATGAACCGAGGTCCTAACTTGTAAGAAGGTATCTTGAGTCAAACATATTTAGATGAGAGCCAGACTTTATCTCCTGGACGAAATTGTGGAGGATCCAGACGTTTTTTGTCAGCGTGTCTTTTCATACGCTCGGATGACAGAAGGAGTGCGGACCGGGTACTCTCCCATATGGAGGAAAATTTGCTAACGAGAGATTCCGCAGCCGGGTTGTCCACAGAGGTGGAGACAGGAAAAGGAATCCGAGGATGCTGACCAAAGACTACAAAAAACGGGGGAGGAGGATTCGCTCTCGTGATTATTATAAGAGAACTCGGCCCATGGTAGGAGATCCACCCAGTCAGAATGGTGGGCATTAACGAAGTGCCGGAGGTAACTGGTCAGGTTCTGATTGATCCGCTCCACTTGACCATTGGACTGTGGGTGGTAAGCGGAAGAGAAGTCCAGGGTGACGTCTAGTAGTTTACAAGTGGCTCTCCAGAAACGTGAGGTGAACTGTACCCCACGATTCGACACGATGTGGAGGGGCAGGCCATGAAGACGGAAGATGTGGCGGATAAAGTCTTTAGCCAGCTCGGGTGCAGACGGAAGGCCTGGCAGGGGAATAAAGTGAGCCATCTTGGAAAAGCGGTCAGCGACCACCCAAATGACCGTACAACCGGCAGAGACGGGGAGATCAGTTATAAAGTCCATTGCTATATGCTGCCAGGGGGCAGCAGGTACAGGAAGCGGAAGGAGGCGTCCGGCTGGCAGATGTCTCGGGACTTTGTTGCGGGCGCAGGACACACAGGCAGAAACAAAGTCTATTATGTCCTTGTGCAGGGTAGGCCACCAATAGTGCCGGGCAATAAGCTGGAGGGTCTTTTTCTGACCGGCGTGGCCAGCTAGTTTAGACGAATGGCCCCAGTGTAGGATCTTCTCCCGATCAGGTACTGAAACAAACGTCTTACCGGGAGGGAGACGATTTAGACTCACGGGAGCCACCTGCATTACTCTGGCGGGATCGATGATATGTTTAGGTTCTTCCTCGAGATCGGACACCAGAAAGGATCGGGACAAGGCGTCCGCTTTGACGTTTTTGTCAGCCGGGCGAAAATGAAGAACAAAATCAAAGCGAGCAAAAAACAAGGACCACCGGGCTTGGCGCGGGTTAAGTCTCTGGGCATGCTGGAGGTAAGCCAAGTTCTTGTGGTCAGTGTAAATTATTACCGGATGAAGAGCCCCCTCGAGTAGGTAACGCCACTCCTCCAACGCCAGCTTGATGGCCAATAACTCTCGGTCTCCTATGGAATAGTTGCGCTCAGAAGAGGAGAAGAGTTTGGAGAAGAAGCCACAAGTTACCATTCTCCCGGAAGATGATTTTTGAGTAAGTACCGCTCCGGCTCCAGAGGAGGAGGCGTCAACTTCCAGGAAGAACTGCTTGTTGCCGTCCGGGCGATGCAGCACCGGGGCGGAAGAGAAGGCCTGTTTTAGGGAAAGAAAGGCCTCCTCTGCTTCGGGCGGCCACTCTTTGGGATTAGTACCCTTACGGGTGAGCGCGGAAATTGGGGCTGTCCGGGAAGAGAAGTGCGGGATGAAGAGGCGGTAATAGTTGGCGAAGCCCAGGAACCGTTGAATAGCCTTCAACCCCTCTGGTCGGGGCCATTTCTCGATGGCAGACAGTTTCTCAGGATCCATTTGTAGGCCGGTCTGAGAGATAATGTAGCCCAGAAACGGAAGCGAGGTCTGCTCAAAGAGGCACTTCTCATATTTAGCGTAGAGATGGTTCTGCCTGAGCCTGAGCAGGACCTGACGAACATCCCTCCGGTGAGTCTGGAGATCCGGAGAGAAGACCAAGATGTCGTCCAGGTACACCACTACGCAGGAGTAGAGAAGGTCCCGGAAGATGTCATTGACCAACTCTTGAAAGACGGCAGGAGCGTTACAGAGGCCAAAGGGCATTACCAGATATTCATAGTGGCCGTCCCGGGTGTTGAATGCCGTCTTCCATTCATCCCCCTGACGGATACGAACCAGGTTGTACGCCCCACGGAGGTCCAGTTTGGTGAAGATTCTAGCCCCCCTCAGACGTACCTTGGAGTACCTTGCCGACCGTACCAATGTCCTCCGTGATTCCTCTGTGCCTTGTAATTATCAGGTATCCAAGCTGGATACGTGGAATGAACTGGCTCTCTATGGCTTGGAGGTCTTGGCCTGCCCTGCCACCAGCGTTTTATCAGAGCGGGTTTTTAGTGCCGCTGGTGGAATTATAACTGATAAGCGCATCCGCCTGTCAATTGAAAATGCTGACAGGCTGACTCTTATAAAAATGAACAAGGGCTGGATTGGGTTAGACTTATCAACACCACCGAATGATAGCAGTGTAACAAACTCAAATCCAGTGTCTTTTCTTGTGAGGTATATTCCCATGCACTTTTTCACACCCACACATGGGTATATGTGACACCCCAGGGGTCTGGTTGCCACAGTGATAGAGATATTACGTCTGAGAGCAGGTGGGAGGTCTCTTGGTCAGGAATCCTATGCATGCCACACCTCCTGCCCAGTCCTGGGAGGGGAAGAACTTCCCCTATATAAACCTAGGGCTGAGGCAGGGTTAGTGAGTAGAGAAGTAGAGACAGAGAAAAGAAGCAAATATAGGAACAGAACATCAGGAGCTCTGTGGGAGCAGTGTTACAAGGAGTCAGGGGCTGGCAGCTGCAGAGCTCGCCCTGACTGAGAAGATTTCTTACCGGACCCGGAGTCCGAGGCTGTGGGGACTAACTCCTACCCAGCAGCAGAATCCGTCAGGCAGGGGATTCCAGGTCCTCTGGCCAAGAAACCCGAAGGCACGGTCACACGCATGGGACCAGCACCGCCGTCGTGGAGCGGAAGCTACTAGAAGGCCCCGAGTCACCGGCCATACGGGTGAGCACCACACGGTACACTCAGGGACGTGGGCTACTTATACCCGCCTCTAGCAAGGTAGCCAGAAGAGTACAGTTAGTTTGGGAGGCCTACAACTCCGCCTGGCCAGGGGAGATCCCATCTGCTCAAGGACTGACCAGGCCCCAATCGCTAGCCAGTACTCCGGGAGGGTCTATCTTGGTCACCAGTAAAGACCCTGAACTACACCGTACCGTCTCCGAGTGGTTCCTGCTACCCCCATCATCCACGTCGGCTGCCCTGAGGCCATACCCCTCACGTTGGGGGTTATACTATCACGCTGCACAATCCTACCACCGGCCTCAGCGGTCTGCCCTGCAGCAGCAGCTCCTTAGCTGTACTCAACGGGTGGCGTAGTCGTCCAACATCTACCGCTGATACATCGCCGCTCAGTTTGACTCCCTGGGCACGGACCGGGTCACCGCCACGAGACTACAACCCTCAACAGATCCGGCTCCGGGTAAGCTCCCGCGTGCGCAACGCAGCGCGACACAGGCCCAGGGGCGCGTCAACTTTTGGCGTAGTCGGCAGGATTTCGTGCCCGCAACCACCGGGTACTGCGTGCCTGAAAAAGACTGTTCAAACTTACCTGTGGTGAAGATTCCCGCCATCCGGCGCCATCTTCCGCTTCCTTCCCGCCATCGGTGGAGTTTTCCCGCCATCCGGCGCCATCTTCAGCCTTCTTCCCGCCATACGTGGAGTTTTCCCGCCATTGGACGCCATCTTGAGGACGCCGCGCGGGAAGAAGAGGGGCGTGGACTCCGAAAGCGCGCGAGAACTGAAGCCCCGCCTCACGTCCGGACGTTGCGTAAGGTCCTGGAAGGAGCCCAGCAGACGCCGACGTCACAGGAGCGCGACGGAAGGTCCTCAACCCTGACGATCCACTGCGGAGCCGCGGCCTACGGAAGAGGATCATCGCAAGGTAGGCCACGGTCCACTAGGGGGGAGAAGGATGTCTGATACGGAGGAGAGCTTCACCGCTTCAACCCCCGCCAGCGCCACCGCTGTTGCGGTCATGCCTTTCACCATGCCCTATATCCCGGGGGCAGCCTGGCTACCCCAGTACTCAGGGGAATCGCATACCCTGCATGACTTTAGAGAAAAGCTGGATAGCCTCTTCCAGGTGTACCCCCTTACAGAAGAGCAAAAAGTGAGCATCCTGGTGGCCCAATTAACCGGGGCAGCCCAAAGGGAGGTAAAGTCCTGGCCACCTGGGGGGAGGACTGTCGCAGGGATACTGGCCCGGCTGAGGGACACCTTTGATACCCGCACCTCAGCCGAGATCAAGCTTAGATTCTACGGGTGCAAACAGCGGGCACATGAGAGTATAAGGGACTATGCATTAAACCTACAAGAAGCCCTGAGAGCCATTAAGCAGACCGACCCTGACGGCGTGGGAGACGAGGACAGGCTGTTGACTGAACAATTTATAGAGGGTTTATATTGCAATGCCCACCGAACCCAGTTGCGGGCAATGGCCTTACAGGACCCTCATCTGGGATTTGCACAGTTCAAGGACAGAGCCATCCGGGTGCTCCGAGAACCGGCACCAGGTGGCGTTGTGACCCACAGACGCCCCACTACTACTTACCACCAGGAGGCGGCGCCCTTGTCGGCAGGGCCTGTGGGAGCTGATGCGCAGGCTTTGAGCAATGACCCGGCTCCAGACCTGCACCATCAGGTCCAAGAGCTAGCTAAAAGCGTTGCTGCGCTAACCCGAACTGTGCAGTCTTTACAGGTTTCTACTCCAGGGAAGATCCAGCTGGCATCCGGACCGGAGGACATCCCGTGGCGTCGACCAAGGAGGACCCCACCGGCCAGAGGAAGACCCAGCGACCGATACAACGAGGACGGACAACCCATCTGCCGCCGCTGTAATCAACCCGGACATATGGCAAGGTACTGTCCTTTAAACTGGCACAACCTAGGGTAGAGGGCCAACCCCTAGGAAAAAGATCATCAGGCCCATCGAACTGGCGCGACAAATATGTGGGAGGACGTCCAGTCTTGCCTGTGGTACTGGATGGCATTCCTATGAGTGCCCTACTGGACACCGGGTCACAGGTCACCACCATCCCGTACGTGCTCTTCAAGCAGTACTGGAATGACTCGGATATTACCCGCTACCCTGACGACGACTTGAGTATCATCGCCAGCAATGGTCAGCCCGTGCCACAGATCGGATTTAAAGAGGTGACCATTAAAATTGGTAGAGTTGAACTGGCAGCACAGGGACTGATCATTGTAGACATTGACAAACACGAGAGTCACCCAAAGATAACTCTAGGAACTAATGTAATTGAAAATTGTCTTGCAGAGGTGATTTTCCTTTTACAGCAGGTTGCCAAGAACGCCAGCTCCGGCGAGCAGCGAGTGCTCCAAAAAGAGATCCGGGCACTGATGCGACGGCAACAGGTGGAACTCTCCGGCGGTGAGATTGGTAGCGTGAGAATGTGTGACCCTTTCCCTATTGCCATGCCCCCAAAAAGTGAAATGATGATTTGGTGCCGGGCAGCTATTGGTCTGAGAGGTAGAGATTACCAGGCAATGGTAGAACCAGTTTACTCAGACAGTAGGCCCACCATCTTGACAGCACGGGGGGTGGTTAATGTACGCCATGGGAGGGTGCTCGTTCGCATAATCAATATCGGGAAGAGGGAAGTGTACCTGCCCCGGTATGCCACGCTAGCCAAATTATATACCATTAACCAAAATGCTATACAATCTGTGGAACCCTTGCCTCCATCTCACCCAGAGGAAGGTAACGGCTCTAAGAAAACAATGGAGGACTGGTGTCAGCAACTACATTTGGGTACTGACTCCACTCCCTCACACCAGAAACAGGGAGTCTATCGGGTGGTTCAAGAGTACGAGAGAGTGTTTAGTAAACACCCGTTAGACTTCGGGCGAGTCAAGGGGGTAGAACACCACATCCCCACGGGAGACCATCCTCCCATAAAAGAGAGGTATCGACCCGTACCCCCTGCACACTACCAACACGCCAAGGGGATGCTTAGAGACATGAAGGAGGCTGGGGTGATCAGGGATAGCTGTAGCCCCTGGGCAGCTCCACTAGTCTTAGTCAAAAAGAAAGACAACACCATGAGGATGTGTGTAGATTACCGGAAAATCAACCGTATCACACACAAGGATGCGTACCCCTTACCAAGGATAGAGGAGTCTTTGGCTGCTTTAAGATCTGCTAACTTCTTCTCTACCTTGGATCTCACTAGTGGGTACTGGCAGGTTCCTGTAGCAGAGGCGGACCGGGAGAAGACCGCATTCACCACCCCGATGGGACTTAGCGAGTTTACCTGTATGCCGTTCGGACTCTGCAACGCACCAGGAACCTTCCAACGATTAATGGAGTGCTGTCTGGGCCACAGAAACTTCGAGACGGTCCTGTTGTACCTGGACGATGTCATCGTATATTCTAAGACTTATGAGGACCACCTGAAACACCTGGCGGAAGTGTTCGAAGCTCTGGCAAGCTACGGCCTAAAGGTGAAACCCTCCAAGTGTCACCTCCTGAAACCAAAGGTGCAGTACCTGGGACACGTGGTGAGCGCTGACGGAGTGGCTCCCGACCCTGATAAGATCACCGCAATTAAGGAATGGCCAAGTCCCTCCAGTGTAAAGGAAGTGCGGCAGTTCCTCGGGTTGGTAGGCTACTACCGCAGGTTCATCCCCGGTTTCACCAAAAAGGCAGCTCCTATGCAGGACCTCCTGATAGGCCAGTCCCGGAAGGCCAAGAACCAGAAGCCGCCCTTCAGATGGGAGAAGTTGGAAGAAGAGTCCTTCCGCCAGCTGAAGATGGCCCTCACGGGGGATGAAATCCTGGCGTACCCTGATTACAGCCAGCCCTTTATCCTCTACACCGACGCAAGTAACATCGGGCTAGGAGCCGTGCTGTCCCAGATCCAGCAGGGGAAAGAGCGAGTAATCGCTTACGCCAGCCGAAAACTGCGACCCACCGAAAGAAACCCTGAGAATTACAGCTCATTTAAGCTAGAGTTCCTGGCAGTGGTGTGGGCAGTCACCGAACGCTTTAAGCACTACCTCGCTTCTTCCCGGTTCGTCGTGTACACGGATAACAACCCGTTGACACACCTGGACACGGCAAGACTCGGTGCCCTAGAGCAGAGATGGATGGCCCGCCTGTCCAACTACGAGTTCACCATCAAATACCGGGCAGGACGCTCCAATACCAACGCGGACGCCCTGTCCAGGATGCCAAACCTACCGGACGTAGGAGAAGATCCAGAGGGACTGGAAGAAGTCGAACTCCCCGCGTTTCACCGTCATGGGACTATCCAGTATTCCCATTGGGTAAGGAGTAAGCAAGGCGCTACGCTTAACCCCTTACCTCACTACAACTGGGCGGAAACGCAAGACAGTGACCCTGCCGTCCGGCTGGTGAAGGAGATGCTGACTCGGCCAGAGGCTCGCCTTGACCCAGACGCTCCGGAGGAAGCCAAGCAACTGTGGGCAGAAAAGAGTAGACTGTTCCTTTACAAGGGGAAGTTGTGCCGCAGGATGGTTAACTCCCGGACGCATGAACTAATCTGGCAAGTAGTGGTGCCACGACGAGACGCAGCCATGGTGATGGAGGCATACCACGATGGAGCTGGGCATTTCGGATGGAAGAAGCTGGAGTTCCTGCTGCGCGGGCGGTTCCATTGGGTAGGCATGAGGGGAACCATCGAGAGGTGGTGCAGAGACTGTGGCCCGTGCAACCTGAGGAGGAAGGACCGTGCCAGCCAGAAGACTCCCCTGCAGTCCATCGTCACCCGGCAGCCGTTGGAACTGGTAGCCTTGGATCATGTAAAACTGACCCCAAGCAGAAGTGGCTACGTCTACGCGTTAACCATCGTCGATCATTACTCCCGGTTCTTGGTTGTCGTCCCCGTCAAGGACTTAACGGCTCAAACAGCAGCTAGAGCCTTCCAGCAGCACTTCTGCCGTCCACACGGGTACCCGGACCAAGTGCTGACGGACCAGGGACCTGCCTTTGAAGCGGAGGTCTTCCAGGAATTCTGCAATCTGTATGGCTGCCGGAAGATAAGGACGACACCCTATCATCCGCAAACTAATGGACTTTGTGAGAAAATGAACCAGGTGGTAATGGATCTTCTGAAAACGTTGCCCCTGGAAGAACGCAGTCTGTGGCCTGAGAAGCTGCCCGATCTGGTGGACCTATACAACCACATCCCGGTAGGTTCCACCAACTGTACCCCGGCTTACCTAATGAGGGCGAGACCTGGTAAGTTACCTGTTGACCTGGAAATGGGAGTCCTGACACCCGAGGACACTTCACCAGAAGCAGACTGGGACACAGAGAGGCAGCAGCAGTACCGGAAAGTACAGGAGAGCGTGGAGCGAAGTCTCTGTCAGGCTAGGGAGAGACAAGAGAAAACTTACAACCAGTATGCTCCCGCTGTTCCCCTGGTGCCCGGAGAGCAGGTCTTGAAGAGGAAAAGACGGCTCCACAAGTTGGACGACCAGTGGGAGAAGGACCCGTACACCGTACTGCCCTCAAGCCACGAGAACCCGAAGGTCTGTACCATCAGTAAAGACGGAGGGGAGACCACAGCCATTGTATCCCGGGATCACCTGAAGAAGTGTCCTGAACAGCTACGGAACCCTGAAGAGGAACAAGAAGACCATCGACCCGTAGAGGAAAGGGAAGATATGGTTAGTACTGTGCTCGGAGACTTCCCTCGGTCTTGGACTCAAGTCAATGGTGCAGTTGTGGTACCCGTACTCACCTTCCTCCAACCAGCATCCCAAGCACCTACGGAGCAACAGGTAGAGCTGGAAGAACAGCCGGTCCAGGAGGCAGAAGACCCCACACCAGCAGATCAGGAGGATCAACCCTCTGCTTGCAGTGAGCCTGCCATATCCCTAGTGAGCCAAAGGGCCCGTAGACAGCTGCCCAATTTACCCTTGACAGCTCCTACACCCTGTAGTTCAGGGCCAGACAGTCAGCTCCGTAGGTCCACTAGGTCCACTAGAGGCCAGTTACCCGCACGTTGGAGGATTTGAAGTGTATAAATTGTTTTATTTGTGGTTACCTGTTTTTCTTGTTGCTTGTGTATAATTATGTGTTTCTAGTTGTTTATAGGAGTCTTTGGTGGATTTACCGGGAATCCTGTGTACATAGTTGGAGCGTAACCCAGGACGGACTAAAGACTGTTAAGGACTCGGGGCAGGACAGACCCCTACCTGGTTACGTCTCCCTGTTTTGGTGAAATGGACACCTTGCTTTCTTCAAAGACTGCACCCGGTTACGGACATGCCGTGACCACCTTTATGTGTTTCTTTATTGTATTGTTATTGTTATATCTTGTTATGTTTTTCTAAAATATGTTTAGTCCCGGAGTACTAAATTTCACTAGGGGGGAATGTGACACCCCAGGGGTCTGGTTGCCACAGTGATAGAGATATTACGTCTGAGAGCAGGTGGGAGGTCTCTTGGTCAGGAATCCTATGCATGCCACACCTCCTGCCCAGTCCTGGGAGGGGAAGAACTTCCCCTATATAAACCTAGGGCTGAGGCAGGGTTAGTGAGTAGAGAAGAAGTAGAGACAGAGAAAAGAAGCAAATATAGGAACAGAACATCAGGAGCTCTGTGGGAGCAGTGTTACAAGGAGTCAGGGGCTGGCAGCTGCAGAGCTCGCCCTGACTGAGAAGATTTCTTACCGGACCCGGAGTCCGAGGCTGTGGGGACTAACTCCTACCCAGCAGCAGAATCCGTCAGGCAGGGGATTCCAGGTCCTCTGGCCAAGAAACCCGAAGGCACGGTCACACGCATGGGACCAGCACCGCTGTCGTGGAGCGGAAGCTACTAGAAGGCCCCGAGTCACCGGCCATACGGGTGAGCACCACACGGTACACTCAGGGACGTGGGCTACTTATACCCGCCTCTAGCAAGGTAGCCAGAAGAGTACAGTTAGTTTGGGAGGCCTACAACTCCGCCTGGCCAGGGGAGATCCCATCTGCTCAAGGACTGACCAGGCCCCAATCGCTAGCCAGTACTCCGGGAGGGTCTATCTTGGTCACCAGTAAAGACCCTGAACTACACCGTACCGTCTCCGAGTGGTTCCTGCTACCCCCATCATCCACGTCGGCTGCCCTGAGGCCATACCCCTCCCGTTGGGGGTTATACTATCACGCTGCACAATCCTACCACCGGCCTCAGCGGTCTGCCCTGCAGCAGCAGCTCCTTAGCTGTACTCAACGGGTGGCGTAGTCGTCCAACATCTACCGCTGATACATCGCCGCTCAGTTTGACTCCCTGGGCACGGACCGGGTCACCGCCACGAGACTACAACCCTCAACAGATCCGGCTCCGGGTAAGCTCCCGCGTGCGCAACGCAGCGCGACACAGGCCCAGGGGCGCGTCATATACACTTCCTGATTTTGGCTATTTGCTCTTGTTCTCCTCATCCTCCACCACCATGTCACCTGGGTGACCGTGGTCCGTGATGCAACACCCACATAATTTTTTTAAAGGGTGTTTATGATGCCCATAAAAAAAATGTATGCAGTATGTTCATGTATACCCCCAGGGGTAAATGTTTCTCAGCCCATACACTTAGTGCATGGGCATTACAAGTATAGGAGGCCCGCTCCTCTCTAATGGGAACATTTTTTTATGAGGCCCTCCTCCACGTCTCTTCCAAGGGTCATTGAAGTGCCTCCATATTTTTGGCAGCCCTTGCATTCACTGCATAGGCCAACACTATGGGAGACTCTCTCCTTTCTAATGGGAATTTGTCGTTACTGTGGCCCTGCTCTATGTGTCTTTAAATTCTTAGTGGGGTTTTTCCTAAAATTGGTCAGCCGTTGGACTCACTGCATACCCTATAACTGTATAGCAGACTCTCTCCTTTCTAATGGGAAGATGTCATACCTTGTTACTGTGGCCCTGCTCCGTGTGTCTTTAAATTCTTAGTGGGGTTTTTCACAAATTTTGGCAGCCCTTGCAGTCACAGCATGGGCATTACCACTATAGGAGACCCGCAACCTTTATAATGGGAACATTTTTTTTACTGAGACCCTCCTCTATGTTTCTTCAAAGGGGTATTGGGTTGCGTCCAAAATGTTGGCAGCCCTTGCAGTCACTGGATATGCAATAACAGTATAGGAGACCCACTTGTTAATAATGGGAACAACAAAGCATAGCCGGCTGATGGCTCTCTAACAATAGCTAGGGCCGACTGCTGGCCTTTTAAAAATAGTAAGGGCCGTCTGATGCCCCTATAAAAATGGGCTTTATCACTTTCAGAGTCCCTCCATCATAAATAAAAAAGGATGTGTCTGATGATGTGTCACACACCACATTGCCAGATAAGATTGTAAAATGTTAAAATGACATTTCCCTGTGAATGCATTTGTCTTAAAGAATAACGTAAAAAAACAAAAAACAATAGGATCTTTCTTTAGTATAAAAAACAGCGTCACCAATTTAACCTCAATGTAATCACATTATTCAGCTCATGCACCTCCTCCTCCATCTCCGAAATGACCACATCAGTCACAAGCTGACAGCACTGCAGCACTGCCTTGGCCAAGCGGCAACAGGCTGTGCTGAAGATAACATGCTTAATGCTTAATTGACAAACCGCTCAGCGCTGCAGAGCTGTTGAAAGCTGTAACACAGCAGCCTGATCTGTTGCTCTCACCGCTGAACATGCAGCCGGACATGGTCGTGTGTGACAATGGGCGGAACCTGGTGATGGAGAAATGACAGCCGGGGTAGATACGGTTTCCCTCGATGCCAGTCTTTTCACCGAGCTAAAGAATATGGCTGTGGTGAAATACAACTCCCACTGAGAAGCTGTTTCAGATTGAAAAACATTGTGCCCACCAGAGGATTTGATTCTGAGGGCTAACCTTTCTCACCCACTCAAGAGCCCCATAGCAGCTGCAAAGTTAGCGCTATCATGAACTCTCCTGAGGTAGAAGCCAAGGCACACCAGATGATTCTCTGGTGGGACCGTCCAACCCTGCCGAGAAGCAGTCCTGGCTAAGAAAAGTGTGTGATAAGATTCCCGGACACTCTATGACTGCTTTTTTACTGAGGAGGAAACACACGCAAACACGGGGAGAACATACAAAGTCCTTGCTGGGATTTGAACCCAGGATCACAGCGCTGCAAGGCTTCAGTGCTAACCACTGATCCAATGTGCTGCCGTTCACCCTCTAATATCTAACAGGCTGGAGAAACTTGCACCTACTGCCACTCTATCTTTAGCTCCTTTGTGAGAAAATTTATTTGGGCAGCCACTCAGTCTACCAAATAAAATTCCTGAGAAGGAAATTGGGGATGGCTTCGCTACTGGTACTGGGGGCAGTGCTAATACCATGGCATCGTACCATAGTTTGCTGGAAATATTCCAGGCCGGTAGGAGGCAAGCAAATTCCCACAAAAAAGTACCAGCAGCAATGTTCAGGCCACATTTCAAGTGCAAGCAGCTTTAGAGGACTTCCTGGGAGAAATGACACGCATGGTACATACAGTTTCCCTCTATGCCAGTCCTTTAACCAAGCTAAATACAACTCTTAGCAAAAAAAGTTGTGGACTGGCTCCGTACCGCCCCTGGCCATATTCACCTGTCCACGTGTTTGTGGTTAGGCGGTCCTTCCCAGTAAGTGCACTGGGGAGGACACGGGTAATGTTGTGGGACCCGTGCTTGTGGAAGGCGGAGGCGATACTGGGAAATATAGTGGCGGTTGGGGACCAAATATGGACACCCGGCCGCCGCCGGCATAAGGTTGTGAAAAGCTTCCGCCTCCATGAGCTTAAAAGTCCATATATCAAGTGCAAAGAGCTGCCCAGAAATCTGGCAGTTTAGTGTTGCGGCCTGTGGATGGGTGGGTGGCTGACTGCATACTTGCACTTGCATTCCAAGTAACAGAAAACTAAGCAGTTGGTGTCCTCTATCATCATCATGGCCTCACCTTGGCACTATGAACTCTCCTGAAGGAGAAGCCAGGACCCGCCGGAGGAGTCTCCAGTTCTCTGGTGAGCCCGTCCAACCCTGCTGAAAAGCAGCCCTGGCTAAGAAAAGTGTGGGGGAAGGTTCCCAGACACTCTATGGCTGCTTTTTTTAATGTGGATCGGCCATGCTTATGCATGTTATTTCTCAAAACGCATTACAGATCAGGCCATTGTCCAACTCTGTATTCAAGAAATTAAATGCGCAAAGATAGATGTGTGTGTCAAAGCACCACCGACAAGTGCGAGTTGATGTTGGATGGGCTGCCATTGCTTCTGCAACAAGCTCAATTACAGGACTTCCTGGGAGAAATGACACGCAGGGTACATACAGTTTCCCTCTATGCCAGTTCTTTCACCAAGCTAAATACAACTCTTAGCAAAAAAAGTTGTGGACTGGCTCCCTACCGCCCCTGGCCACATTCACCTGTCCACGTGTTTGTGGTTAGGCGGTCCTTGCCAGTAAGTGCACTGGGGAGGGCACAGGTAATGTTGTGGGACCCGTGCTTGTGGAAGGCGAAGGCGATACCGGGAAATATAGTGGCGGCTGGGGATTGAGTATGGACACCTGACCGCCGCCGGCATGAGGTTGTGACAAGCTTGGGCCTCCACGAGCCTAAAAGGCCACATTTCAAGTGCAAGCAGCTGTCAAAAATTTGGCAGTATAGTATTGCAGCCTGTGGGCGGGTGGCTGCCTGCATACTTGTGTGGCGCCCCTGAGGGTTCGGTCGCCACAGAGTTATTGCATCTCATCCAGAGATGTGGTACCTCACTCTCAGGTAAAGAAGGAGTATGGCTCAGGACCCTAACACTACATCCACTACACCACATTTCCGGGGAACAGGGCGAGATTGCTCCTACAGGAGAGCACAGTCCCTGATCCCTGGCTGGAGTGGGGATGAACCACTTAGAGAGGGGGAACTATGTAGTGGATGAGTGGAGGACGTAGATCCTGGGAGCACATGAGTAGGAGATATAAAAACAAGGAACCATCTTGAAAGTACAGATCAGTCTGAGGAGGAAGGTGACAGGAGCAGAGGCTCTGCATGAGCTCTGCTCCGGAGGCGGGCCTAGCACTGAGGCCCAAGTCTGAGAGGAGAGAAGAGAGGAGCAGGAAGGCTGCAGGGACCAAAGGGACCCTAGGGGTACGGGCCGTGCAGCAAGCCACCCGTACACCCGACGCTACCAGAAAGTAGGGGGGTCAGGCCAGAACAAGGGAACCGGTCCCTCAACTAGCGCGGAGCTACCAGGCCCATCTAGGAAACTGGAGGCTGCAGCACTTCAAGTACCACAGGCCACAAGTCCACACCAGTACACTAAGAAGGTAGCCGCATAGGACCCAGGGGACGAAACACACGTCGCCCGCCAAGGCCCGAGGATACCAGATAGAAGTGCCACTGGGGGTGAGGTGCAGGGAGCAGGCCAGAGAGAGGACACACAGAAGGGGGTCCTGTAAAATGCTCTGGAGTTACCTGAGGGTCAGCTGAACCCCTCACTGCGTGAACACAGGACGCCGTGGGCCTTGCACTGGCGCCTGTAGCTGGAACTGCTATAACCGTGAGTAAAGGCCCTGGGACTGCACTATCTGACTCCGTGTTATTACTGACTATCTGCACCATAATCACCATCATCTACACACGCTGCCTTGGAGCTACACTCTTCCTGTGGGGAGTTACGCTACCTTAGCTGCTATACCACCGACTTCAGAGGACTGTTCCGCAGCGGCAGTTCCTATTGACCGCATTCCACAGGTGGCGTAGTCGGACATTAAAACACCTTTACACATAGACTACCCCTGGATTGACCGCCCTGGGTCACGGACCGGGTCACCGCCACAGTGACTACAACCCCCAGCATCTACCGGCCCGGCTCCGGGTACCCCACGGCCCAGGGGGCGCGTCACTTGCGCTTGCATTCCAAGGAATGGGGTAGGGACAACTGAACGCTGCAGTGGGACAAGGACGTGGACGGTGATTGTTGCAATTCTGCAACGACAGGTGCATGGTGGGAGGCATCTTCGCATGCGCCAAGGATCACTTATGATGGGCACACTTTTAGGCAGTGACATTGGAATCAGATGCTTCCACAGGTCTTCCCCATGCTGCTCCCATGTCTTGTCAGCACTGTATGCATGTGTTAAAATGACATTTCCTGGTGAATGCATTTGTCTTGGTTGAAAGCAATTCAAAAGTGCAAAAACGCTACATGTGAACATAGCCCAAGTTGTGGAGGAGTATTTTTGTTTTTGGTTATTTATTTTGCCTTATATACAAGTTATTACCCTGGAAAGGATGTTCCTTAACAGGAAAATCCATTTTGGTTTCGTTTTTGTATGTTTTATTGAGAGTCCGTAAAAGTGGCTTAATACTCTGACCACGTTGCTGACAGCAGTGATCAGGGAGTCAGATACTTCCAGGGGTCTTCCCCATGCTGTTCCCATGTCATTTGAGCACTGTTCTCATCAATTTGGGCAATTTTTAGGCCCTCTACAGACCGCCGGGGGGAGCCACCTGAAAAATGCTCGCGTTTCCCATAGACTTACATTGGGCTCGTTGCTCGGTTCGAGCACTCGAGTAATCCAATTTGCTTGACCCGAGCAACGAGTACCTGAGCATTTTAGTGCTCGCTCATCACTAGATATGAATTGATTCATATGAATTGTTATACTGTAAATATTTATGCTTGGTTAGATATTGATTTTGTTCATTTATACATACAGATACCTTGAAAAAGGCCAGTTCAGGCCGAAACGTTGCATTTATGTATCTGCTTCCACTTGGGTCTGGCTAATAAACTTTTGAATTTTCCAAAAATTTTGAGTGCCGGAGTTATCAGTTTTGGTATTCTCTGTACTTACTCCTGAGCACCACCTAAACAGTGAGCACCCAATCTTTCATACCATAAAAAATATACTGTCGCGTTTCAAGTCTAGCCGACTCTTAATCGTAGACATAGTTCAAAAAGGACAAAACTAGTAGTATAAAAACATATAAAGTCACTAATTAGAACACATCACACATTGACAGCACCAAATAACAAAGTATTAACCCTACAATGGGATGTTGTGGACATGCATATGTACCATAGACAACCATGTAACAACAAAAAGACCCTTATAATGTAGTTAAGTCTTATACAAGCTGATAGAAGCAAACTCCTGTGATGCCACATCCATAGGAATCTATAGCTCATTATAATTATTAATTCCAGCTATTGAAAAGAAATTGTATCAGTACAAACTGACATCCACCATCTTTTATAAATACTTTGTATTGTCATTAGCTTGTTGTGCATTAAGATTATTTATTATAGCTATTGCTGATTAAATATATGAGTTAGCATAAACTGAAATCAACCATCCCTTGTTAATACTTTGTATCAGTGTGAAGCCATTACACATTACATTAATTAATTGTAGCTAATGTACTAAAAAAAAATGTATCGTGTCAGTATAAACTGACAAAATATTTTCCTGCAAACATTCCTCTTCAATACAGAAACACATTAATGCACCAAAACTGTCAACCATATCCCCTGCATCGTGTCAGTATAAACTGACATCATTAGTGATAGTTGGTCAGGTGATGTATCGTCCGTTCCAGCATTTACCTCTTACCTCAATCAGAACAATCTTAATCTTCGTTTTACAAGCAATGTACAATCACTTTCCATAAATGTCTTGGATATTACACTGACGGTTAATAGTGTGAGCCTCTCTGTAGATCCAGAATTGTATAGGAAAGACACAGCGGGTAACACATTGCTGCACGCCACCCCCTGTCACCCACCACCTACCATCAAATCCATTCCTGGGGGGGAACTCATCCGCACCAAAGAGCCTTCTCCAACACCTACCAATACAATAAACCTGCTGTAGATACAAGCCAGAGACTTAGAGGGACCCAAATGGACTATAGAACGGGCTGCAGTCATAGCAGGGACTAGACCCACAGAGGCATTATTACTAAGTGAGGAGAAAAACCCATACAGCATGTTACCAACAGATTCACCTTTTCCATTGAATATAGTTGAGAATACAAACAAGTCATCAACATCATTGAATCAAATTTGTTTATTCAAATGGAGATTGGCAAGAACATAAAAAGGGATCAATAGGGTCAGGATTAAGGTGATCAGGACCATATCAGCTTTAATGGTGCTTAATGTGGGAATTTATGTTAGACATCACGAGTTGGAATCTGGTGAGGGGAATTTCTGATTGAATGATGTGAATGATGGCAGCACTTGAATGCAGTTGGGATAGATTTATGGGCGCTCGCCCTTCAGTAAGGGATAGGGCGAGCTTTGGTCTTGTTGGGTGGTCACGGCTCGGGTCTGAGGTTTCAGGACCGTTCGTTGTGGCTGGAGGCTGGGTCCTTCTAGTAGGTTATAGAATTTTTGGTGGGGGAATCATATGGATGGTTCCCTTCATTATCAAGTTGAATAGGGGCTCATCTGGCACCTGGCTTGGATGGGGTCTGACACTGGTAGCTTGTGATGTGATTAACCCACCATGTACAATGGTAGTGTGGTGCCGTCAAGCTGAGGTTTGATAGCTGATGATAAAATGGTCAATGGAGAATTAAGTAATGTGGTGCCAGATCTGGTAGCTCCCAGAACCCCTCTCTTCACGGTATTATTATTGACTATTGGTTATTTGTTGTGTAATAAATATGTCAGTATTACACATAACCTAATTTATGGACATCTATGGTTTGATATCTTTGCCTGTTGATTGGGTGGCTTGTTCTCAACATCTGGTGACAATTTCATGTCAATAACACCGTTAGAAATATATTTACTTTGAAAATTGGTGACTTGTTCAATACTTATTTCACCCTCTGTATATCCTGGTTTACAGTAGTGTTCAAAATAATAGCAGTGTGGAGTTCAATTAGCGAGGTCAATCATTCTGTGAAGAAACAGCTGTGAATCAGGTGGTCCTTATTTAACCCCTTTACAACCCATGCCGTATTAGTACGCACATTTGCGTACCCCCCGTTCAGTGAGGGCTGCTGCGCTGAGCCCTCACTGAACCGAGCACATGTCAGCTGATTCTTACAGCTGACATGTGCCCGCAACAGCCGCGGGTGGAATCGCGATCCACCCGTGGCTGTTAACCAGTTAAATGCTGCTGTCAATCTCCGACAGCGGCATTTAACGAGCGCTTCCGGGTTGCGCGTCATAAGCCCCGCCCATCGACGACCCCGTCACGTGATCGCGGGTGGCCGATTGGCGGGCATGACAACCCAGGGTCTGCAGCAGACGCCTGTGGTTGTCATGATCTGGTCGCTATGAGCGCCACCTAGTGGTCGGTGCTCATAGCACAGGACCATTTCTACTGCATGCAGGGGATCTGCTGGTCCCCTGTATGTAGCAGAGCCGATCAGACAACTGCTGCTTCTAGTCTCCTATGGAGACTATTGAAGCATGCAGTAAGTGAAAAAAAATGTTTTTAAAAATATAAAAAATATATAAAAGTTTAAATCAATCAATCAATCAATCCCTTTCACCCCATTCAAAATAAAACATAAAAAAATAAAACCTACATAGACATATTTGGTATCGCCGCGTTCAGAATCGCCCCATCTATCAATATAAAAAAAGAATTAATCCGATTGGTAAACGGTGTAACGAGAAAAAAATTCTAAACACCAGAATTACGTTTTTTGGTCGCCGCAAAATTGCAATAAAATGCAATAACGGGCGATCAAAACATCGGATCTACCCCAAAATGTTATCAATAAAAATGTCAGCCCGGCGCGCAAAAAAATAAGCCCTCACCCAGCCCCAGATCACGAAAAATGGAGACGCTACAGGTCTCGGAAAATGGCGCTATTTTTTTTTAACAAATTTTGGAATTTTTTTTCACCACTTAAATATAAAATAACCTATACATGTTTGGTGTCTACGAACTCATAATGACCTGGAGAATAAGAATGGCAGGTCAGTTTTAGCATTCAGTGAACGTGGTAAAAAAATAAATAAAAAACAACTGTGATATTGCACTTTTTTTGCAATTTTACCGCACTTGGAATTTTTTCCCATTGGCGTTCAAAAGTACAACTTGTCCCGCAAAAAATAAGCCCTCACACGGCCATATTGTCCAAAAAATAAAAACGCTATGGCTCTGGGAACAAGGGGAGCAAAAAACGAAAAAGCAAAAACGACAAAACCCAAGGTTGCGAAAGGGTTAAGGATGAAGCCAGCACTTGTTGTACATGCGTTTCTCCTTGAAAACCTGAGAAATATGGGTCGTTCGAGAAATTGTTCAGAAGAACAGCGTACTTTGATTAAAAAGTTGGTTGGAGAGGGTAAAACTTATAAAGAAGTGCAGACAATGACAGGCTGTTAAGCTAAAATGATCTCTAGTGTTTTAAAATGGAAAGCAAAAATCAGACAGATGTAGAAGAAAACGGAAGACTACCATTCAAATGGATCAAAGTATAGCTAGAAGGGCAAAGGCTCAGCCAATGATCAGCTCCAGGATGATCAAAGACAGTCTCAAGTTACCTGTGAGTACTGCGACAGTTGGAAGACGCCTGTGTGAAGCTAATCTCTTAGCAAGAATTTCCCGCAAAGTCCCACTGTTAAAAAGAAGACATGTACTGGAGCAGATACAATTTGCCAAAGAACACATCAACTGGCCTAAAGAGAAATTGAGAAACATTTTGTGGACTGATGAAAGTAAAATTGTTCTTTGGGGTCCAAGGGCCGCAGACAGTTTGTCAGACGACCCCCAAACTCTGCATAGGCATAGTACACTCTGAATACAGTGGAGCATGGTGCAAGCATCATGATATGGACATGTTTCTCTTACTATGGTGCCGGACCTATTTACCGCATACCAGGGATCATGGACCAGTTTGCATATATTAAAATACTCAAAGAGGTCATGTTGCCTTACGCTGAAGAGGATATGCCCTTGAAATGGAAGTTTCAAGGGCATATCACCAGTAAATGAGCAAAATCTTGGTGACATCAAAAATGCAGTTTGAGGCAAAGCTAACAAGTGGCAAAAAATTGTGGGATGTAGTCAATAACAGTTGACAGATGCCAGAAGTTGGTTGACTATGCAACATAGATGTGAAGCAGTTGTAAAAAACTGTGGTTATACAACTAAATATTGGGTTAGTGATTCACAGGAATGCTAAATCTTTAAAAAAAAGGAGTACAATTGTGAGTTTGTAAAGACAAATGCAAACACTGCTATTTTTTTTGAACAGCCCAATATTCATTTTTTGCTATTTTCTGTAAAGTCGTTAACAATTATATACATTCCTCTTCATGTTTTCAATTAGAAAACAGTGTGCAATGTTCCCAATGCATGGAAATAAAAGCTAGTATTACGATGTTGTGCTTAACTCATGTTTTTGAACACACTGCTATTATTTTGAACACTACTGTATGAGGGATTCCAATGTAACATTTTTGGCAATTGGAGAATTTCGTCCTTGAAACAAAATAAAAAGATTTACCAGATCCTCCTAGATTGATTCCCTACCTACAGCCTAGCTAACAATGCAGTCAGTCTGGATATAGTAGTCCGACACATGCCTTTCGCCACACAATAGCAAAATTAATGGGACCAACCAGGCTCTCATCAAGGCCCCCATATCACCTACATGAACTCATCTACCTATCTGCCTCTATGACATGTATGGCTTTGTAATGCGTATAACTCTGGTTTGGCCAATAACTATATCTCTCCACCCCCCTATACCCACTAACACTTTGTTTGGCCACTTTGGTGGCAGGTTATTTGCAGGGAACAATAAAGGCAATTGGAGTTCGAAATCAAACTACTTGAATTGGTGGATTTCCCAACCTTAATGAGCGTCTGGGCCTATATTCATGGACAGGTTTGTGCCACCACCTGGTGAACACTGATAAGTGCCTGAGCCCTAGTGATCCCATTCAGCTCTGGGCACACTGCATGTATGGAACGGGCTCAGGAGGTGTTGCACCGCCTGCACATGAGTCTAACTGGTGCGATAAGGTATAGCAGTTTAAACCCTTAGATGCCGCTCTAATTGTGACAGAAGCATTAATAGGTTGGCAATTGAATGGAGATGGTGTTACAATGGGAGCCATGGACTAACTGAATGCCCCCTTACATGTGGCGCCCCTCAGGGTTCAGTCGCCACAGAGGTATTGCGTCTCAATCAGAGGTGTGGTGTCTCCCTCTCAGGTAAGGATGGAGTACAGCCCGGGACCCTAACACCTGCATCCAACGCCACACAACTCCAGACCGGCTGGAAGGGCAAGATACACTGCTTTTCTGCTGAGCCCTATCCCTGGCTAGAGTGGGGGGAACCAGAGTGAGGGGGAGTGGGTGTAGGACGTAGTTTAGGGGAGCACTTGTTAGGAGTATATAAAAGGGGGCCATCTTGGTAGGAGTAGGCAGTCAGTGAGTGAGAGTGCTGAGGAGCAGTCTGGGGAGCAGAGTCTCTTCAGGAGCTCTGCTCCAGATTGGGGCCTAGTAAGAGAGGCCCAGGAGAGAAAGAGGTTAGTGGAGGAGAAAGGCTCCAGGAACTAGAAGGGATCCCAGGGGTACGGACCGAGCTGGAGGCCACCCGTACACCCGAATTTGCCAGGCGGTGGAGGGATCAGGCCGCAAGAAGGGAACCGGTCCCTGGGCTAGTCGTGTTACTTCAGGTCTCTTCTAGAAACCGGAGGCTTCTGTACTTTCAAGGTGCAGCTGCCACATCCGCACTCAAGTAGCCAAGAAAGGTAGCCATATAGGATCAGGGCACTCCAGATTGCCCTGAAGGATCCGAGGATACCATTTTGGAGCTTTGTTTGGCGAGGCGCAGGGCAGGAGGGAGAGACCCATCGCGGGAAGAGGGAGGAACATATAGAAAGGGCTCCCGTTAAGTACTCTTGAATTGCTTGAGGGATTGCTGAACCCCTGCTTGATGAACGCAGCGCGACGTGGGAGGCTGTAACCTGTACAGTGCAACCTGAGGAACTTAAGAACTGTGAGTAAACTCAGAAGACTGCACCCCACTGTCTGTCAGTTATTGCTGCTGCGCTATCACTCCTGCACTACAATGCCCAGCATCACTTCATACAACCCCTACACTGCCCTGGAGCTAAGCTCTACCTGTGGAGAGACACACCAACACTGCTGCACTAACATCAGCTCCAGAGGACCTGCTCCGCAGCGGCGGCTCCCTTTAGCTGCATACCACAGGTGGCGTCACGAACTCTAAATAACAAAACCCATATAAAATATCCCCTTTTTATTGACCACCCTGGGTCACGGACCGGGTCACCACCACTGTGACATCTCCCTTAGCAACGACCGGCCCGGCTACCGAGTACCCCACGGCCCAGGGGGCGCATCATATACACCTATGAAGCCCACATTGTGTCTGGGGTTCATAGAAAATGCTAATTTTACAATACAGTGCAATATTGCTATATTGCATTGTATTGTGCAGGCAATTTCAGTAGAGATGAGCAAGCATGCTCGTCATTACTCGCCCGAGCATCACTGTGCTCGGGATGTTTGTTTCTCGACGAGTATTTTCTTAAAAAGCTCGGGCGGGAGCTCGAGTCCCCGCCCTGCATGTTTGGTGCTTTTTAGACAGTCAATAAACAAGCAGGGATTGCCTGCCAGTCACTAATGCCGTAGCCATGTTGGTTGTGGCATTATTATTATTATTATATATTTATATAGCGCCATTAGGTTCCATGGCACTTTATAAGTGTAGGTGCAAACAGGGACACGAACATGAAACATCAAACGAGGCGCACTGGTACAGTAGGGCAGGGGGTCATTACTGTGATTGGCTGGCCGGATAGCGTCATCGGGTCTGTATAAGACCTGGGACCCTATGCTCATCACAGTCTACCCCAGAATCAGGCAGAGTAGGGAGAGGTGAAATCCAAGTCCCATAGGCATATTGAGATACAAGTAATTAGATCATCATAGATCATTAATGCATGTAAAGAAATCTAGAACACTCCTAAATGAATGCTTGAAAAGAGGAGGAGCAAAGGGAGTGTGTATAAAATATACATTTATATTAAATTCTGGATAAAAACTTTCTTACAACTAACCAGGACAGGCAAAATAGCAACAAGCAAAAACCCTGGGGTAGGGAAACCACATGCAAGTATAGAAGGTATTATATTACGACTGATAGGTGGAATCCTGACATGAGTACAATCAATGATAAATCACACATGTGTAAATGAAAGTATGTCAGAAAAACCACCATCAAATAATTCAATAAAAAGAAACCTTACCCATGTGGCAGGTGAAGCCTCCCAGGGAATGCACAAGCAGAAAGTGCAGAGCCCTACGTACGCACGTTTCGCATGTTAACCACACGCTTTCTCAAGGGTAAGTAGAGGAATCCCATCTGTAGGACCTTTATACCATGTGATTTGGTCACATGGTCCTATCTCACCAACGAGAGTGCGTGGGAGGTGCATGCACAGATCACCGCACTCGCAGAACTCCCGCCCCCAGCTGTCAAGCTGAACCCCAGCATACCAGGAGGCACAAAGACTCCCAGCATGCCCAGACCACCATAAAGACACCGGGGTACAGCGCCCATGAGGCAGAGAAGAGGGCACGTGCTCACGATCCAGTGGTGAGTATAGGTAGAGATTAAAATAAAATGAGACTAATCTCCAAAAGGACACCATCATAATAGGAATGCAGAAGAATAGAAGGAAATAGAAAAAAAGAAGAAAGAAGACAAAACGCATTGTGTGTTTACATTATATATGCAATAAATATGTCATAAATGCAGCAACCACACAAAAGTCATTATTATATAATTAATAAAATTACATTTTGACTAGATAAAAGTACAAGGAAATTGTTTTATATTGATCCTTCACTCAAGCTGATCATTCCTAGAGCTGTATGTTGGTATGCAGAAAGCATGGTAAGCATCTGTAGATATTATTCGCTGCCTCAGATTGCTGGAGGAATGTTAAATTAGCATAAAATTAAAAATAAAAGGAAAATTAAAAACAAGACACAAACTGCTTAGTGACAGTGGTGGTGTGGCACCCCAGGGGTCCCGTTGCCACAGTGGCATTGCCTCCCTCACAAGAGGTGATGCCATGCCTGGAAGCAAGTAGGGGTCCCCTAATCAGGTTTTGATAAGCATGCAACACTTTCCTGGCTCCAGACCAGCAAGGGGAACTCCTCCCCTTGGCAACTGGGATCTGGAGGCGGGGTTAATTAGACTTAGTGTGAGGAGTTGAAGTGAGGACGTCGACGAGAGAGGAGCTGGGTACTGGAGCTGCGCGGCAGTTCACCCCAGAAGAAATCAGCACAGAGAACCGGACACTGGAGTCCGAGGCTGTGGGGCACTGAAGGCCCAGCAGCAGAAACCGGAGAGCAGGAGACTGCAGGTCTCCTGGCCCCATCAGACGCCCGGAGGCTCAGCAGCACCGCAGGGCCCAGCACCGCCACGTGGGAGCGACGCACCAGCAAGGCCTGAGCTGCCTGCCATACGGGTGAACACAAAGATGTTGCACTCAGGGACGAGGGCCACCGCACCGCTACAAGCAGCAGGGCCAAAGAGTTTAGTGGAAAGGGAAGGCCTCCAACTTCACCTGGCAAGGAGGATTCTTTACTTGCTTCCAGGCGGCCCGGACTTCCACTTCTAGCCAGTACCCTAGTCCCGGCTTGTCTAATCACCACCAGTAAAGATAAGAGGAAACCGCCATTAAGTTGTGAACTGATTATTACTGCGCCATCACCCCCTGCACTACACTGCACAGCAACGTCTGTTACAGCATTACTTCCTGCCCTGGAGCTCAGCTCTACCTGTGGAGAGCCAAACCACCTCGGCTGCAGTAACACCAGCTCCAGAGGACCTGCACCGCAGCAGCGGCCCCACATAGCCGCATACCACAGGTGGCGTCACAAACTTTATACATTAAACTTTAAAAACAATAAAATTCCCTTTCATTGACCGCCCTGGGTCACAGACCGGGTCATCGCCACTGTGACATCTCCCCCAGCATCTACCGGCCCGGCACCGAGTACCCCACGGCCCAGGGGGCGCGTCAACTTGGCGTCACGAACAGGATTCACGAAGCCCGGTATAACCGGGTCCTGTGCGCCATAGACTTTACTGAACTGTGTTATCACGTGGTTTGTCGTCCACCGAGGGAAAGCAAGAGGCCCCGATCCCGAACCGCCAGGTAAGAGATTCTTCCGCCTGCAGAGCAGCATACTGGTACGTCAGCAGACACCCAGGACCTGGCTGAGGTTCACTAGGGGGGAGGAAGATGCCCATGTGGCGCCCTGTTGCGCATTAGTGCCACAGATCCTAGAGTGGTGCATGGACGGATTCCTCCACAAGAGGCCCTCGTAACATTCACACACCTCCACCTTCCACCTCAGACCACCACAGGGAGCCCGGATAGGGATATAAAAAGGGAAGGTGGAGCTAGGCAGTTCAGTCTGGAGTCTAGTCTGTGAGGAGGTCAGTCTGCTGCAGCCAGAGAAGTTGCCAGTCCAGCCTAGACTCAGGGAGCTCAGGTTAGTGAGCCTAAGGCGTGCCGACGCCATAAGAGCGGTGAAGAGTAGCGAGGCCTACTGCCAGTGTAAAGCCTAGCGAGGGCCCCAAGCGGCCGAAGGCAAGTGGAGTAGTGAGCTACATAGGGGGCAGAGGAGCTTAACCAGCTCACCCCACAAGCATCTACCGGACACCGGGTCCGCGTCTGCAGGGATCCCTAAGAGCCAGCAGAAACTACCGGAACCCCTGGCGAACTATATGTCCCAGGAACACCAAAAGCTGACTAATATACCTGGGTCAGGAGTCACTGAGGCCCAAGAAACCAGGGAGTGTGAACTCCATCAGAAGGCCCTACCACCAGGTCAGCAGGTGCAAGACAGAGACCAAGTTAGGCCTAGCTCCAGGCAGGTCACAAACTTATCAGGAAAAGGCAAGAAACAGGAGGCCTCACACTCGCTCACTGGGGAGAGTCCTGAAATGCACCCTTCACCCTACAGTGCCCTGGATCGTGCCTGAAACACCACCAGTAAAGGTACTGAAGTGAACTGGTGTGTGTGTGCCTATTCTTCCTCCGTCCCGGCTGGGTCCCCTCTATCCTGCATCCCCCTCTCCTACGCTGCCCTGAGGCTTTGTTCCACCTGTGGGGAGCCACACCATCTAAGTTGCCTCATCACCGGCCTCAGAGGACTGTAGCAGCGCTGGTGACCCTCACCAGACACCACGGGTGGCGTCACGAACTATCCACTATCCCATACACCTTTTCCCCATTCTTCCCTTGCCTTTTTAAGAGTGACTCCAGGGTACGGGCCCGGGAGCTGGCCACCGCGGCATCCCCCAGCACCGTCAGCTAGGCCCGGGCGCTGAGTCGCCCCAATTTCCTGGACGCGTCATCTCTTCCTAGCGTCACGAACAGGATTCCTTGCCCGCTGCAACGACGGAGTGTTGTGCCCATTGCCACCGGGTACTGTGCGCCTTTAATCAGAACTGTGTATTTAACTGTGGCGAAGATCGCCGCCATTGTTGTGCCGCTGAGCGGGAAGAAGGGTGTAACCGCAGGAAACTGAGAGGCGTACCTGCTGAAGCGCGCGAAGCCCCGGACACGCCCCATGCTGAAGGAATGCGACGCCCCCCCTGGGCGATGGGGGTCACTCGGAGCCGGGTCGGTTGTAGGGGAGGGGGGATGCAGTCATGGCCGCGACCCGTTCCGTGCTCAGGGTTGTCGCATGAAAATAGTGGGCTTTGTTCTTAGGATGAGTGGTATCTCGACTACGCCACCTGTGGTTTATGGTGATTACCACCAGCGCTGCGGCAGTCCACTGAGGTTGATGTTAGGGGGCAGCCAGGTTGGTACTACTCCCCACAGGCGGAGCAGGCCTCAGGGCAGTGAGAGAAAGTATAGTTTTGGAGGTTTGAGGTGTGTGCAGGGCCGCGCAAGAAAGGATAACAAAGGCCAGGGGTGAAGTCATCCAAGCTTTACTCATGTTAGTTTAGTAGCAGGTGCAAAGCTTCCCTCTGCTTCTCACAGCACGCTGCGGCCACTAGGAAGGGGTTCAGCACACTCCGGGTAGTTCAGGTGCACTTGACAGGACCCCTGCACCAGAGTGTTTCTCTCTCTCTCATTAAACTTGAAAAGCCTTGTGTTCCCCACTGAGTCCCATACGGGTACTGCGATGTCCTATAAAGGTAGCTTGTAGCTCCCGTACTGACTGGGTCCCTTATTGGTAGTGTGAACGTAGTGTTAGGCCGGGTCCCTCTGGATAAACGCAGATTAAGAGATACAGGTGGCGTACGCCGCTCCGTCCATATCCCCCTGGGATCCACTTCAGCCTCCGGAATTCTCTGACAGGGACGTGAAGTGCAAAGTCAGATAATCGGGGACCGGTACCCCCTCTTGCGGCAGGGTCTCTCTGCCGGGGCCAGAATTAGGGTAGCAGGTGGCGACTCCGCTCCGTCCGCACCCTCTGAGATCCTTTCGCCTGTGGAGCTTTTCTCCTCTGCTCCCCTCCTTGGCCTTCTGAAATGGACTAAGATTTAGAACAGAGCTGGCTATAACTCAACTCTGCCCCAATCCCCAGTCTCGAGGCCTGAGACTGGGAATCACGGAATCCTAGAACAGCTGCAGCATGTACTGACTAACCACTCCAGGGAACTGCGACCAAAAACATGGTTATTAAAATGGCCTCCATATTTATATGAATCTATTAAGTGCTTAGTAAAGCGCTTCCTCCACCCTCACTCACTGCAAGGTTCCCCCTTTCTTTGGTTCCCCCCTACTTCTCCATTCAGGACCGGGGCAGCACATTGTGCTTTAAACCCCCTTCAGAACGGGAGTAGTGTGGTGTTGAGTGGGTAGTGGGGTCCTGTGTGGTGCTCCATCCTTACCTCAGAGAGGAAATACCACACCTCGGTCTGAGGTGCAGTACCCCTGTGGCGACTGAACCCTCAGGGGTGCCACAGGAACAGTTTATCCGGGGACTGAGGTCCCAAGAGGAGAGCAGGACTGTGCGTTGGTGGTCCCTGAATCATCCAGATGCCACCTTTGACACCCTTAAGGACATGGCTATAAAAGGACTGCAGCCCCTGGAAACAACTGCTATCCAATGTTACCAGGGTGGGGCCACCCCAGTGCCTGTAGTGTCCACCTTTTCCCCAGTGGCTGCTGAAGCCAAAGTTCCAGCAACATCCCCTAGTGAGCTGGACAGCCTGCGCTCTGAAGTGAGTCAGTTGAGCAAAACCCTGACCACTGTTCTGAGTGCCCTGCAGCTGAGGACGGAGCTCGAGGCAGAAGGGAGGATCCTGCTAGCTGACAGCCCTGAGGATGTCCCCTGGATGAGAAGGAGGAGGAGGACAATGCCACCCCGTGGGAGGATCAGCGACTAACGCGTCCACCGAGGGACCCTGTCTGCCACCGCTGCCACAAGACAGGTCACACCATCCAGAGCTGTCCTTTAAACGAGAAAACCCTGGGGCCGAGGGCCGACACCCAGGAGTAGACCCCCCAGGCCCATCAGACTGGTATAGCAGGTTCGTGGGAGGAAGACCTTTCCTGTCCGTTGCGCTGGACGGCATCGCGACATCCGCTCTGCTGGACACAGGATCTCAGGTAACCATCATGCCTGACGTCCTCTACAAAAGGTTCTGGTCCATGGATGACCTAAGCCCACCAGCTCCAAACCTTTCCGTTTATGCCTCAAACGACCTCCCCCTTAACCTAGTCGGGGTTAAGGATGTGGCAGTAAAGGTGGGAAGAGTGGAACTGAAGGACCAGGGACTAATTGTAGTAGAGACTAATCCTGATGATACCAACTTGTATATGGTACTTGGCACTAATATTGTTAGTAACTGTTTGGGAGAAGTGGTGTTCTTGCTCCAACAGATAGCTGACACTGCCAGACCAGGGCAGAGAAGGGCGCTGCAGAAAGAAATCCGAGCCCTTATGTACCAGCAACAGGTAAAGCTAACAGGCGGTGAAATTGGTAATGTATGGGTGACAGACCCGGTACCCATTGTGATTCCCCCGATGAGTGAAATGCTGATTTGGTGTAGAGCAGCAATAGGTCTCAAAGGACGGAGCTACCAGGCGGTAGTAGAGCCCCTTAGCTCGGAACATAGGCCTACACTCTTGACTGCTAGAGGGGTAGTGGATGTACGCAATGGGAGGGTGCCCGTACGCCTCCTAAACTATGGGGAGGACGAGGTTAGATTACCACGCTATGCCACTGTTGCCAAACTGTACACAGTAAATAACAATTCCATACACACGGCGGAGTCCTTAACCTCACCAGACGAAGTGGAGGATAATGACCCGGCAACCCAGGTGTAGGATTGGTGTCAACAGCTCCATGTTGGGACAGACACTACTCCTGCCCATCAGAAACAGGGTGTACACCGGGTGGTTCAGGAATACGAGCAGGTATTCAGTAAGCACCCACTTGACTTTGGGAGGATTAAGGGGGTTCAACACCATATCCCCACAGGTGACCATCCACACATCAAAGAACGTTACAGGCCTATACCACCAGCACACTACCAGAAGGCGAAGGAGATGTTGCACGACATGAAGAAGGCAGGGGTAGTAAGGGATAGTTGTAGTCCCTGGGCAGCTCTCCTAGTTCTAGTCAGGAAAAAGGACGGAAGCATGAGAATGTGTGTAGATTACAGACAAGTAAATCGCATTACACATAAAGATGCATACCCTTTACCACGTATAGAGGAATCCCTGGCTGCCTTAAAGTCTGCAAATTACTTCTCCACCCTTGACCTCACTAGTGGGTACTGGCAAGTGGCTGTTGCTGAGGAGGATCGGGAGAAGACGGCCTTCACCACCCCGATGGGACTCTGCGAGTTCAATAGTATGCCGTTTGGACTCTCCAATGCCCCCGGAACGTTCCAGAGATTGATGGAGTGCTGCCTGGGACACCGCAACTTCGAGACTGTACTACTATACCTGGACGACGTGATAGTGTACTCCAAAACGTATGAGGACCACTTGAAGCACCTGGCAGAGGTATTTGAGTCGCTGTCCCGGTATGGGATGAAGCTGAAGCCCTCGAAGTGCCACCTGCTCAAGAGAAAGGTACAGTACCTGGGGCACATTGTTAGGCTAGAGGGAGTAGCACCAGACCCGGAGAAGGTCACTGCCATCCAGAAATGGCCGGAGCCGAAGAGCCTCAAGGAGGTACGTCAGTTCCTGGGACTAGTCGGGTATTACCGGAGGTTTGTGAAGGACTATGCTAAGAAAGCGGCGCCTCTGCAAGACCTCCTGGTAGGACAGTCCCCCAGAGGCAGAAATCCCCCGTTCCAGTGGGGTAAGGAGCAAGCTGAATCCTTTAAGGTGATGAAGGAGATCCTGACTGGCGAAGAGATCCTAGCCTACCCTGACTACAGCCAACCGTTCCTGCTGTACACTGATGCCAGCAACGAAGGATTAGGAGCTGTACTGAGTCAGAAGCAGAATGGCCGAGAAAAGGTGATCGCCTATGCAAGCAGGAAGCTCCGCCCGACCGAGAGGAATCCGGAGAACTATAGCAGCTTCAAGTTAGAGTTCCTGGCCCTGGTCTGGGCCATCACCGAGCGGTTCAAGCACTACCTAGCCTCCAGTAAGTTCACTGCCTTCACTGATAACAACCCCTTGACTCATCTGGAGACAGCCAAGCTAGAAGCCATGGAACAACGATGAATGGCTAGGCTGTCAAACTACCAATTCACTCTTAAGTACCGGGCAGGCGGCAAGAACGCCAACGCCGATGCCCTGTCCAGGATGCCTCACCAGTCGGACACTGAAGAAGAAGTGGATGACTTGGAAGAGATTGAACTACCTGCCTTTCATCGGAATGGGATGGTCCACGAGCAACGAGCCTCCAGGAGGCAACGTGGTAAGACGTTAAACCCCCTGCCTCACCACAGCTGGAAGGAGACCCAGGACAGCGACCCGGTTGTCAGCCGTATCAAGGAACTGATAACCCAGGAAGGTTCCTCCCTGGAGAAGGAAGCGTCTCTCCAAGCCAAGCAGCTGTGGAGTGAGAAGAGCCGGCTGTTCATCTATCGAGAGAAGCTGTGCCGGAGGTACGTCAACCCCAAAACCCATGAGATGGTATGGCAGATAGTGGTGCCCAAGACAGACATCCAGATGGTGTTGGAGGCCTACCACGATCAGGCGGGGCACTTTGGCTGGAAGAAGCTAGAAACCCTGCTGAAGTGTCGGTTTTATTGGGTAGGAATGCGCAGTTCCATTGAGAGGTGGTGCCGGAATTGTGGACCCTGTAGCCTCAGAAGAAAAGACTAAAGCAGCCAGAAGGCACCCCTGCAACCCATCAAGACAACTCGACCACTGGAGATCGTGGCCCTGGATCATGTCAAGCTGTCACCCAGCAGGTCAGGATATTCCTATGCCCTGACCATGGTGGATCACTACTCCCGGTTCCTGGTGGTCGCCCCCGTCAAGGACCTGATGGCAGAAACTGTGGCGAAGACGTTTCAGGCGTACTTCTGCAGGCCCCATGGATACCCGGAGCAGGTGCTGACAGATCAAGGCTCAGCCTTTGAAGCCGAACTGTTCAAGGAGTTCTGACATTTGTATGGGTGTAAAAAGATCATGACTACACCGTACCACCCACAAACCAACAGTCTCTGTGAAAAGATGAATAACATTGTCATCGACCTGCTAAAGACCTTACCACTAGAGGAGAGAAATCAGTGGCCAGACCTACTACCTGACCTGGTAGATCTGTACAACCACATACTGTTATGTTCTGCTACCAGAGCTAAGGAAAGAGAGGAGATCTGTCCCTACGATAGAACTCAGCTTAATCCCTACGATGTAACAGGGAACCTGATCCTGCGATCAGACCTGCTAAAGTCCTAAGCTAGTCTGTACGGAGACCTATAGATGTGGGGAAGGAATCCCTACAAGTACTAAGGACTGGGAGGAATATGGGACACCTCCTAACAGAAATAGTAGCAGACAGACGAACAAACAAAATATATAGAACATAGAGGTCAGTAGACCAAGCAAACTAACAGAGCAAGACACAGAGCACAGGCTAGCTAGAAAGTAGATATACAATGAAGTCCAGCAAAGCCAGAAGGGCGGAGCAGGATTAAATAGGCCATCAAGGTCATGTGACCAGCAAAGGAAAAAAAACCTAAGAGCAAGGTTCTAACAGTACCCCCCCTTCTAAGAGGATCCTCCGGATCCCCTAGGACCAGGCTTATCAGGAAATCTCCTGTGAAACGCTCTGATAAGTCTGGACGCGGAAACATCATCCGACCTCACCCAAGAGTTATCCTCGGGACCGAAACCTTTCCAGGCCACAAGATACTGCAAACTACCTCTATACCGTCTAGAGTTAAGGATGCGAGAAATTTCATATTCCCCGTCCTCCACCACCGGAAGAACAGAGGCAGAGGCGTCACAATCCGATACAACAGCTTTTTTCAACAGAGAGACATGAAATACCGGATTAATTCTCCAGGAGGTAGGAACCTCCAACCTAACAGCAGATTGGTTGACAACCTGAAGCACCTTAAAGGGCCCTACAAACTTGGGACCCAATTTCTTTGAAGGAATCCTCAACCGCAGATTCCTAGAGGACAACCAAACCATGTCACCAACAGCGAACAAAACCTCCTGTCGTTTCCTATCAAAGTAGTCTTTAGATTTTCTGTTGGCCTCCTGAAGATTACCACGCACATCCGTCCAAACTCTCTCCAAATCACCGGAAAAATTCTCCTCCTCAGGCACGGCAGATCCCAACTTGGAGAACGACCCAAACAACGGATGTCTCCCAGAACAACAAAAAAAAGGCGAACAACCAGCAGAAGAAGATGTATGATTGTTCAGAGCAAATTCAGCAAGTGGCAGAAACTCAGACCACCCCTCTTGATTGTCTGCCACAAAACAACGCAAGAACTGCTCAACATCCTGGTTTTTCCTTTCTGTCTGGCCATTAGATTCAGGATGATATCCGGACGAGAACGACAAATGAACTCCCAACCTATCACAAAAGGCACGCCAAAAATGAGCCACGAACTGAGGACCCCTATCAGAAACAATGTCAGTAGGAACGCCATGAAGTCTGACAATTTCCTTGACAAAGGCCTTAGCGAGAGTTTTAGCGCAGGGCAGTTTGACGAAAGGAACTAAGTGACACATCTTGCTAAAACGGTCCACGACCACCCAGATGACAGTAAAACCCTCAGAGGGGGGAAGGTCAGTTATAAAGTCCATAGCCAAATGTGTCCAAGGAGCACTGGGAACCTCCAAAGGACAAAGCAACCCCGCAGCAGGAGTATGTGAGGACTTAGATCTAGCACATATAGTACATTGACGCACCCACTTAATGACTTCCTTCTGCCATCCAGGCCACCAAAAACTGCGACCCACCAGTCTCTTGGTCTCAGAGATTCCGGGATGACCTGCCAACCGAGATTCGTGACACTCAACAAACAAATCTCTCCTAAAGGTCCCAGGCACAAACAACCTCCCATGAGGAGTGTTAGAAGGGGCATTCTCCTGTGCTTTAAGAATCTCATTTTCCAAAACGGAGTCCAAAGCAGCTATCACAACACCTTCTTGTAAAATGTTCTCCTCTTTCTCAGCACCGACTATGGGAGAAAAACTGCGAGACAAGGCATCCGCCTTAACATTCTTAGTACCAGGGATGTAAGTAACGGAGAAATTAAACCGCGAGAAAAACAGTGCCCACCTAGCCTGACGGGCATTCAGGCGCTTGGCAGCATCAAGATATATCAGATTTTTATGATCCGTAAGAACCTGAACGGGAAATTCCGCACCTTCCAAGAAGTGGCGCCAGTGTTCAAATGCGAGTTTAATAGCCAATAATTCCCGATTACCAATATCGTAATTCAGTTCAGTCTCCGAAAAAATTTTTGAAAAAAAGGCACAGGGATGTAATCCATCCCCGTTATCCTGAGACAATACTGCACCAACCCCCACAGAGGAAGCATCAACCTCAACCAAAAACGGCCTAGTAACATCAGGCTGCATAAGGATGGGAGCAGAGGTGAACCTCTCCTTGAGATACACAAAAGCTTCAATGGCCTCAGAAGACCACTGAACCGCATCAGCACCTTTCCTGGTGAGATCAGTCAGAGGTTTGACAATACTAGAAATTTTTTTTATGAATTTTCTATAGTAATTGGCGAAACCCAAAAACCTCTGTATCGATTTCAAACCAATAGGCCTAGGCCATTCCTGCACAGCCTGAACCTTAACCGGATCCATCTCAAAACCTTTGCTGGAGATAATGTAGCCCAAAAAACTAATTCTCTGTACAGCGAACTCACATTTCTCCAGCTTAGCAAAAAGCGAATTGTCCATTAATAACTGTAATACCTCACGCACGCTCCGCCAATGAGACTCCAGATCCGGCGAATAAATCAAAATGTCATCCAAATACACAACCACATTTTTACCGATCAAAGGTCTAAGGATGTCATTAATCAGATTCTGAAAAAATGCAGGAGCATTAGTAAGACCAAAAGGCATAACCAGATTCTCAAAATGACCCACAGGAGTGTTAAAAGCAGTCTTCCATTCATCACCCTCCTTCATGCGCAACAGATTGTATGCCCCCTTAAGGTCAATTTTAGAGAACCACTTGGCCCCCATTAACTGGTTAAACAGATCAGGAATCAATGGCAGTGGGTAAGGATTGCGTACAGTAATTTTGTTAATCTCACGAAAATCCAGACAAGGACGTAAACCGCCGTCCTTTTTTTTTACAAAAAAAAATCCAACCGCCACAGGAGACTTAGAGGGCCTAATGTGACCGGCGGCCAAACTTGTCTGTATGTATTCCTCCAAAGCCTTCCTCTCAGGAATAGTAAGGTTAAATAAACGACTTTTAGGAAGAGTCGCTCCAGGGACAAATTCAATAGAACAATCATAGTCTCTATGGGGAGGCAAAACCTGCGATTCCTTCTCAGAAAAAACTCTCCAAAAATCCTGAATAGAAACAGGCAATTCTCCCCTATCCAAAGCTGCAATACGCCCATTACAACACTTGTCATAACATTTATGGCTCCAGGATTTAATTTCACTGGTAGACCAATCCAGTACAGGATTGTGAAATTTTAACCAGGGCAATCCCAATATTACTGGAGAAGGCAAGTTATTCAACACTACCAAATCCAATTTCTCATGGTGAACACCATTAATAGTGAGAGGAAATTCACAGACCTTGAGAGTAATATTCTTCAAAGGGGAACCATCCACAGAAACCACAGCAATGGGGGATGATAAAGGTTCAGGTTTTAAATTGAGTCTTTCCACGAATCCCCCATCAATAACATTCAGAGTAGACCCACAATCGACAAACACCCGAAATTCCATTAATTTTTCCTGAGCAATCGTGGAAGCAGCTAAAAATACACCCTTGGAATTTAAACAGGCAATACGGGCATGACTGACCATTTTTTTTTCTTTCTTCATACGAAGCTCACAGCCTTTAATCAAATGACCAGATTTTCCGCAATAGAAACACAAGCCCTCAAAAAATCGACGGTCTTTTTCTTGAGAGCGAGGTGCCACCGATCCAATCTCCATCGGTTCACCACTGTTAGTACACACATTCCCATAACCAGAAACTGACATAGCAGAGGATTTGCTCTCATTAACCCTTGCACGCAGTCTTCTATCCACCCGTATAGCTAATTGCATAGCCTGTTGCAAATCTTCAGGTGTAGGATAAGCAATTAGCAGGTCTTTAACCCTTTCACTGAGCCCAGCAAGAAATAGACTTTTCAGAGCAGAATCGTTCCACCCTGTTTGAGTAGACCAACGACGGAAATGAGTACAATATTTTTCCACATTACCTGATCCTTGTTTTAAACGTCTCAACTCAGTCTGAGCTGATGCGACACGGTCAGGATCATCATATAATAGTCCCAAAGCAGAAAAAAAACTATCCACTGATCTGAAGCATGTATCACTAGGTTGCAAAGAAAAGGCCCACTCCTGAGGCTCTTTGCGCAAAAGTGACATTATGAACCCTACGCGCTGGGATTCATCCCCAGAGGACTTAGGTCTCAAACGAAAATACAATAAGCAAGCATTTTTGAATGAAAAAAATTCTCGGTGTTCACCAAAAAATAAATCCGGCAAACATACCTTAGGCTCCAAGAAATGTGCTCCAGGACAGTTACTCACGTGCTGACGGAGCTCGGCCACCTCCAGAGAAAGTCCCTGCAGGCGATGAACCAAATCCTGAACCGACACCATGATGGAACAGAAAAATCTTTCCTTAGAGAATTTGCTGGCTGGACTTACTGTTATGTTCTGCTACCAGAGCTAAGGAAAGAGAGGAGATCTGTCCCTACGATAGAACTCAGCTTAATCCCTACGATGTAACAGGGAACCTGATCCTGCGATCAGACCTGCTAAAGTCCTAAGCTAGTCTGTACGGAGACCTATAGATGTGGGGAAGGAATCCCTACAAGTACTAAGGACTGGGAGGAATATGGGACACCTCCTAACAGAAATAGTAGCAGACAGACGAACAAACAAAATATATAGAACATAGAGGTCAGTAGACCAAGCAAACTAACAGAGCAAGACACAGAGCACAGGCTAGCTAGAAAGTAGATATACAATGAAGTCCAGCAAAGCCAGAAGGGCGGAGCAGGATTAAATAGGCCAACAAGGTCATGTGACCAGCAAAGGAAAAAAAACCTAAGAGCAAGGTTCTAACACATACCTGTGAGTTCCACCAATTGCACTCCAGCATATCTCATGCGAGCCAGACCCGGGAAGTTGCCCATGGACCTGGAGCTTGGTGTAGTAGAACCGGAAGCAGATTTGTCCACTGAGGACTGGGACATGACCAGACAGGAGCAGTACAGAAGAGTACAGGACTGCGTCGAAGACAGTCTCACTCGGGTGAGGGACAAGCAGGAAGCCCACTACAATAAAAGTGCGCCCGCAGAACCCTTCACACCAGGAGAAGTGGTGTTAAAAAGGAAGAGGAGAAACCACAAACTTGATGACCAGTGGGAGAGAGAACCCTACACTGTGTTAAACTCAAGATTTGATAACAAAAAGACCTGTTTGATCAGCAAAGACGGAGGAAGAACGACTGCAACGGTATCTAGGGACCATCTGAAGTTGTGTCCAGACCTGCTAAAGCCCCAAGAAGAAGTGCCTCTCACCGTACCGGAGGAGCCTAAAGAAGCAGTACTCCATACTGACTTAGGAGATTTCCCGGCAGATTGGCCTCAACTAGGAGGAGCAGTAATAATCCCTGTGATCCACTTCTTTCAACAGCCAGAAGACCCTCCACAGCAAGTAGAGCCTGTAAGTGCTTCAGAAGAGCCTGCTCAAGAAGAAGGATCCCCGGTTGGAGCAGAGCAAGAAGGCCCAGTCAATGGTACACTTGCCAGTCCCATAGAGCGGTTAAGGCAGTTTTACAATCTACCCACACGTAGAACTGACAGGATAGCAGACGGTACAGACACAGATACCATCCATACTCCCGTACTACGCAGATCGACACGTAGCACACGAGGTCAGACCCCTGTCAGATACAGAGAGTAAGAAGGAAACTCTGACAGTGTAAATAGTTGCCCCTGGGGTATTATATTGTGTATTTTCATATATGTATTTATTAACTTGTGTTTTGCCTTATAATGGACAATATAAGTGAAATGGACTTCTCTTATTGCCCTTTATTACCCATCAGGGTACATATAGAACTTTGTGGCTGAGGACTATTTTTGTAAATAATTGCACTCCCTGGAGTGCCCCTTTAGGTGACCTCAGAAGAAAAACCTGTCTGGTGTGGCACTAACGGAGGTCCAACTCAGGATCGCCATGCTCTGCAGCCACCCCAGGGCCTATGACTCACCCCCTGGGCCAGTGCTGTAGTGCGGCGCGCGTGCGCGCGGGGGATACCCGGAGCCGGATCCGATGGGGGTAGTAGTCTTCGTGTGGCGGTGACCCGGTCCGCGCCCAGGGTGGTCAAACTAAGTGGCAGTTATTGGTATGATGGTATTAGTGTCCGACTACGCCACCCGTTGAATGCGGTTATGAAACCGCCGCTGCAGGGCAGACCGCTGAGGCCGGTGGTATAGGTATGCAGCAATGTTGATATAACCCCCAACGGGAGAGGTATGGTCTCAGGGCAGCGGATGTGGGTGATGTTGGGTGTGATGGTGTGGATGTCCCAGCACTAACGGTGCGACAAGGAAGCACGGAGACGCGAGGGTACAGTTCAGGGCCTTTACTGATGGTACAAGGCAAATTCCCCCGGGAGTACTGGCTAGTAGTTGGGGCCTGGTTAGTCTGCGAGTAAGCCGGAGTTCCCCTGGCCAGGTGGAGTTGTAGGCCTTCCCGTTAGTCTGTACCCTTCCTGGCTACCCTGCTTTCGGCGGTTACAAGTAGCCCACGTCCCTGGGTATACCGTGTGGTGCTCACCCGTATGGCTGGTGACCTGGGGCCTCCTGTTAGCCTCCGCTCCGGGATGGCGGTGCTGGTCCCTTCGTTGTGACTGAGCCTCCGGGCTTTTATGGCCAGAGGACCTGGAATCCCCTGCCGGATGGATTCTGCTGCTGGGTATATCTTAGTCCCCACAGCCTCGGACTCCTGTGTCCGGTTTTAGTACCTTCTCCCAGGGCGAACTCTGCTCAGCTCCAGCCCCTGGCGCTTCTCCTTGGCTCCTACAGAGCTCCTGATGTCTATCTGTCCCTGTTTCTGCGTGTCCAGACCAGACTCCGTCTCTGTCTGGAACTCCTCTCCCTAACCCTGCCTCAGCCCCAGTTTATGTAGGGGAAGTTCTTCCCCTCCCAGGACTGGGCAGGAGGTGTGGCATGCTTAGGATTCCTGCCCAGGAGACCTCCCACCTGCTCACAGACGTAATGCTGCTATTACTGTGGAAACCAGACCCCTGGGGTGCCACACCTACGTGGAGGGTTTGCTTTGGACAGGTCCCTCAAGCTACCAAGTACTCTACCCTGTGAGATGGACATCCTGTCGGGGAACCTCACCGCAAGAGACTTGAATTCTGGGGTTGCTTATTGAACTGTATATACCTATTTATTATTTATAATGTTTTATATGTAACGTTTAAGCAAAGTGCTTCCCAAAAAGGGAAGAGTTATTGTTATTGTTGTTATAAAAAGTACTTCAGTCCGGGAGTACTGAGCTTTGCTAGGGGGGAATGTGGCGCCCTGCTGCGCATTAGTGCTACAGATCCTAGAGGGGTGCATGGACGGATTCCTCTACAAGAGGCCCTCGCAACATTCACACACCTCCACCTTCCACCTCAGACCACCAGAGGGAGCCCGGATAGGGATATAAAAAGGGAAGGTGGAGCTAGGCAGTTCAGTCTGGAGTCTAGTCTGTGAGGAGGTCAGTCTGCTGCAGCCAGAGAAGTTGCCAGTCCAGCCTAGACTCAGGGAGCTCAGGTTAGTGAGCCTAAGGCGTGCCGACGCCATAAGAGCGGTGAAGAGTAGCGAGGCCTACTGCCAGTGTAAAGCCTAGCGAGGGCCCCGAGCGGCCGAAGGCAAGTGGAGAAGCAAGCTACATAGGGGGCAGAGGAGCTTAACCAGCTCACCCCACAAGCATCTACCGGACACCGGGTCCGCGTCTGCAGGGATCCCTAAGAACCAGCAGAAACTACCGGAACCCCGGGCGAACTATATGTCCCAGGAACACCAAAAGCTGACTAATATACCTGGGTCAGGAGTCACTGAGGCCCAAGAGACCAGGGAGTGTGAACTCCATCAGAAGGCCCTACCACCAGGTCAGCAGGTGCAAGACAGAGACCAAGTTAGGCCTAGCTCCAGGCAGGTCATAAACTTATCAGGAAAAGGCAAGAAACAGGAGACCCCACACCTGCTCACTGGGGAGAGTCCTGAAATGCACCCTTCACCCTACAGTGCCCTGGATCGTGCCTGAAACACCACCAGTAAAGGTACTGAAGTGAAGTGTCGTGTGTGTGCCTATTCTTCCTCCGACCAGGCTGGGTCCCCTCTGTCCTGCATCCCCCTCTCCTATGCTGCCCTGAGGCCCTGTTGCACCTGTGGGGAGCCGCACCATCTAAGTTGCCTCATCACCGGCCTCAGAGGACTGTAGCAGTGCTGGTGACACTCACCAGACACCACGGGTGGCGTCACGAACTATCCCCTATCCCATACACCTTTTCCCCATTCCTCCTTTGCCTTTTTAAGAGTGACCCCAGGGTATGGGCCCGGGAGCCGGCCACCGCGGCATCCCCCAGCACCGCCAACTAGACCCGGGCGCCGAGTCGCCTCCATCCCCTGGGCGCGTCACCCAACATGGGAAAGGATTCAGCCGCAGGCGCGGCTGCCGCCACTGTAATACCATTATCAATGCCATATATACCAGTGGCGGCTTGGTTGCCCCAGTACTCAGGGGAGTCGCACACCCTAAACGACTTTGAGGAGAGACTGCGCAGTTTGTTTAAAGTGTACCTCCTGTCTGAGGAGCAGAAAGTCAGCATCCTCATAGGCCAGCTAATCGGTGCAGCCCAGAGAGAGATGAAGCCCTGGCCGAGCAGGGACAAAGGCACTGTAAAAGAAATACTGGCCCGGTTGAAGGATACCTTTGACTCCCGCACTGCAGCAGAAATTAAAATGAAGTTTTACGGGTGCAAACAAAGGGTGCAGGACAGTGTACGTGACTATGCTCTAAACCGGCAGGAGGCACTGCGGGCCATCAAACAGGTAGACCCCGACAGTGTGCGAGATGAGGACAGATTGCTAACTGAGCAGTTTATTGAGGGGCTCCTGTCTAACAGTCACCGGACACAGCTGCACATTATGGCTCTGCAAAACCCTGATCTGGACTTTGCGCAATTTAAAGACCGAGCCATCCGAGTGCTGCGAGAATCAACACCAGGCGGCGCTGTATCCCACCGGCGCTCAGCTATCACGTACCACCAGGAGGTGGCGTCCTTTTCCCCAGAACCTATGGAGGCTGACGCGCAGACTCTAGACAATGACCCATCTGTGGACCTACGCCTTCAGGTCCAGGAGCTCACCAAAAGTGTGGCTGCGTTAACCAAAACAGTGCAGGCCATTCAAGTGTCTCCCAAGGAAGAGATCCAGCTGGCTTCCAGTCCAGATGATGTCCCGTGGTGACGACAGAGAAGAATTCCACCGACCAGAGGGAGGAACAGCAATCGCTACGTCCAGGACGGCCAACCCATCTGCCGCCACTGTCAGAAGGCGGGGCACTACTCAAGATTCTGCAATTTAAATGAGCAACCCCTGGGGCAGAGGGCTGACCCCCAGGAGTAAGACGACCAGGCCCATAAAGCTGGCGAAACAAGTACGTGGGAGGATGGCCGGTCCTACCTGTCGTGCTTGATGGCATCCCAATGAACGCGTTGCTGGACACTGGGTCCCAGGTGACCACAATGCCATATATCCTTTATAAACAATACTGGACTGATTCAGACATTACCTGCCGTCCAGATGAACATCTTAGTATCTATGCCAGCAATGGCCAGCCCTTGCCTCAGGTGGGGTATAAATAGGTGATCATAAAAGTTGGCAAAGTAGAATTGCCATCACAAGGAATGATTATTGTTGATATTGATCGCCGAGAAAGTCATCCCATGATAATGTGATAGAAAATTGTCTTGGAGAAATTATTGTTTTGTTGCAACAGGTCGCAGAGACTGCCAGTTCCAGTCAGCAGCGGTTTCTGCAGATAGAAATCAAAGCCCTGATGAAAAGACAACAGGTAGAACTGTCTGGTGGTGAAGTTGGCAGAGTCAGGATGAGTGAACCGTTCCCCACTGCAATGCCCCCTAGGAGTGAGAAGTTAATATGGTGTCGAGCAGCAATTGGTCTCAGGGGTCAAGATTATCAGGCCCTGGTAGAACCCGTGTACTCTGACAGTAGGCCCACCATCTTGACAGCCAGGGGGGTAGTCGATGTCTGCAAGGGGAGAGTACCAATACGCATCCTGAATTGTGGGGAGAAAGAGGTCCATGTACCCTGGTATGCTACCCTTGCTAAGCTCTTCACTGTCAGTAACAACGCAGTAAAGACAGTGGAACCCTTGCCTCCATCCAAACCAGCGGAGGATAATGGCTCCAAGGGGCAGATGGAGGATTGGTGTCAGAAGCTACAAGTGGGCACTGACTCCACCCCTTTGCACCAATAGATCATCCGCCCATTAAAGAGAGGTACCGGCCTGTACCCCCAGCTCACTATCAATGTGCCAAAGGAATGTTAAGGGAGATGAAGGAGGCTGAGGTGATCAGAGATAGTGTAGCCCCTGGGCAGCTCCATTAGTTCTCGTTAGGAAGAAAGAGGGTACTATGAGGATGTGTGTTGATTACAGGCAGATTAACCGCATTACACATAAGAATGCCTACCCATTACCCAGAATTGAGGAGTCATTAGCTGCACTAAGATCTGCTAATTATTTCTCCACTTTGGAACTCACCAGTGGGTACTGGCAGGTTCCTGTGGCAGAGGCGGACAAATAAAAAACCGCGTTTACAACACCAATGGGCCTCAGCAAGTTCAACTGCATGCCCTTCGGTCTCTGCAACGCCCCAGGAACCCTTTATACTTCATACAGATGCCAGCAACGTGGGATTGGGAGCGGTGCTGTCCCAGGTACAGCAAGGCAGAGAGCGAGTGATTGCTTACGCCAGCCGGTGTTATGATCTGCAACATGAACTAATGAAAGATAGGGGAAGGCTGTCCCTACAATAAAACTAAGCTGAATCCCTTACGATGTAGCGGGCTGCCTGTTCCTAGCGAACAGACCCGCCTTAGTCCTCGGCTAATCTGAACGGTGACCTATAGCATTAGGGAAGGGGTCCCTAAAAGAACTAAGGACTGGGACAAAAATGGGACACCTCCTAAACAGAGAAGTAGTTGCAGAACACAAAAATACAAACTGAAAAAAGGTACTAAAGGTCCCAGAAGGACCAAGCGAGCTGCCAGATAGGCACAGAAGAACCTGACTAGAGAAGCAGTCAAAAACTGAAGTCCAGCACAGCCAAAAGGGCGGAGCTGGAATATAAAGGCAAATGGTCACATGTCCGCAAAACACAGGAAGGAAAAAAACAAACAAACAGGAGGGTTCTAACAGCCTTAAACTCCGGCCCACAGAAAGGAACTCAACTTGCCTGATGGGGGAGAAGACCCGGAAGAGCTGGAGGAGATAGAGATCCCCGCTTTCCATCGTCATGGGGTGACCCAGTGCTCCCACTGTATGAGGGACAAGTGCTCCGCCAACAAAAAGGCCACGTTCAATCCATTTCCCCCCCAAGGTTGGGCAGAAACGCAGGATAGTGACCCGGCTGTCCGCCTAGTCAAGGAGTTGCTGATACAAGCTGACTCGCACCTTGATCCAGATGCTCCACAGGAGACCCAACAGTTGTGGAAGGAGAAGGGCAAACTGTTCATTTACGAAGGAAAGTTGTGTCGAAGAAGTATCAATCCCCGGACACACGAACTGGTCTGGCAGGTGGTAGTTCCGAGGCGGGATGCACCAATGGTCTTAGAAGCGTACCACGATGGAGCAGGACACTTCAGGTGGAAGAAGTTGGAAGTCCTGCTACGTGAGCGATTCTACTGGGTTGGCATGAGGAGAGCAATCGAGAGATGGTGTCGAGAATGTGGTCCATGCAACCTGAGACGGAAAGACCGTGACAGCCAGAGAGCTCCCCTGCAGCCCATAATCACCAAACAACCACTTGAACTGGTAGCCTTGGACCACGTGAAGCTAGCCCCAAGCCGGTCAGGCTATGTCTATGCTCTCACCATAGTAGACCACTACTCCAGGTTCTTGGTAGTAGTGCCAGTGAAAGACCAGACGGCTCAGACGGCAGCCAAAGCATTCCAACAGCACTTTTGTCGCCCGCACGGTTATCCTGAACGCGTGCTTACCGAACAAGGTCCAGCCTTTGAAGCAGAGGTGTTCCAGGAATTCTGTAACTTGTACGGCTGAAAGAAAATCAGGACGACCCCGTATCATCCCCAGACCAACGGGTTGTGTGAGAAGATGAACCAGGTGGTAATAGACCTGTTGAAGACATTGCCCCTTGAGGAACGCAGCCTGTGGCCAGAGAAGTTACCAGATTTGGTGGACCTATATAACCACATCCCGGTGAACTCCACCAACTGTACACCCGCTTACCTGACGAGAGCAAATCCTGGTAAGCTACCCATTGACTTAGACATGGGAGTCTTAACACCTGAGACAACATCACCAGATGCAGATTGGGATACCGAGTGGCAGCAACAATACCGCAAAGTGCAAGAGTGTGTTGAGAAAAGTTTGTCCCAGGCAAGACAGAAGCAAGAGAAAACTTATAATCAGCATGCACCAGCCGGTCCCTTATCACCTGGAGAACAGGTACTTAAGAGAAAGAGACGAGTCCACAAATTAGATGACCAGTGAGAAGTTGAGCCATACACCATCCTACCCTCGAATTACGATAACACCAAAGTGTGCCTCATCACTAAGGATGGAGGGGAAACTTCAGTGGCAGTCTCAAGAGACCACTTGAAGATCTGTCCTGAACAGTTGAAACACAAAGAAGAAGATCCAGACAGCCCTCAGCTGACAGAAGAGGTGGAGGAAACGGTCCAGACAGTCCTTGGAGTATTTCCCCGGTCGTGGACGCAGGTGAACAGAGCAATTGTGGTACCAGTCCTAACCTTTCTCCAAGCGGCCTCACCGGAAACTGCAGAAGCTCCAGAACATCTAGAAGACCAGTCGGCCCCAGAGACAGATGCTTCATCATCAGCAGATCAGGAGAATCTACCCTCTGCTACCAGTGAACCTGTCGTACCCAGGGTGAGTCAAAGAGTTCGCAGGAGATTACCAGCCTACCGGTGTTACCTCGAACTACCCATAGTGTAGTTCACACTGAAACCACCACACCAGGGGTAGACACTAGGGACCAGGGTAGGGCAGTGACAACTAACGTACTACGTAGATCGACCCGGAGTACAACAGGTCAGCTCCCAGCCCGCTGGAGAAACTAAAGTATAAGAGAATTAAAGTGTATGTTGTATATAGTTGTATCCGTTAAATATTCTTGGAAAAGTATATTTGTTAAACTGATGGACAATTGGACCACAGGACTAGGTGTGGTCAGGACAATATTGGATATAGTTGCTAATAGGCCTAGAAAATAAACCGCAGGCGTGGCTGAAGACCAGGCCCAACGAAAGAGTGCCCTTAAGCCACGCCCAGGGACGATCCACAAAGTGAGTTGATGCGTTTCCCACCAGCCAAATTTCAGTTACCCGGATTGTGGCGTAAAGACTATGTGCCGCAGTGACTGCTATACGTTTTTGGTTGGGTTTTTGTATTTTTTGACTTTGTAACCTGTTTGTAATGTGAATTGTTAATTTTAAAAGGTATCCTCAGTCCGGGAGTACTGTAGTTAACTAGGGGGGAATGTGCCACCCCACGGGTCCGGTTGCCACAGTGGCATTGCCTCCCTCACAAGAGTTGATGCCATGCCTGGAAGCAAGCAGGGGTTTTGCTAAGCATGCAACACTTTCCTGACTCCACACCAGCAACGGGAGCTCCTCCTCTTGGCAACTGGGATCTGGAGGCGGGGTTAGTTAGACTTAGTGTGAGGAGTTGAAGTGAGGACGTCGACGAGAGAGGAGCTGGGGACTGGAGCTGCGCGGCAGTTCACCCCAGAAGAAATCAGCACAGAGAACCAGACACCGGAGTCCGAGGCTGTGGGGCACTGAAGGCCCAGCAGCAGAAACCGGAGAGCAGGAGACTGCAGGTCTCCTGGCCCCATCAGACGCCCGGAGGCTCAGCAGCACCGCAGGGCCCAGCACCGCCACGTGGGAGCGACGCACCAGCAAGGCCCGAGTTGCCTGCCATACGGGTGAGCACAAAGATGTTGCACTCAGGGACGAGGGCCACCGCACCGCTACAAGTAGCAGGGCCAAAGAGTTTAGTGGAAAGGGAAGGCCTCCAACTTCATCTGGCAAGGAGGATTCTTTACTTGCTTCCATGCTGCCCGGACTTCCACTTCTAGCCAGTACCCTAGTCCCGGCTTGTCGAATTGTGACGCGCCTCCTCGCTCACTATCCCACCCTGAGAGATGGGGGTACTCGGAACCGGGCCTCCAGGTGGAGGGTGGATGCTGTCGTGGCCTAGGCCCGGCCCGTGCCCAGGGTCGTCACATCAAAATAAGGGCTAGGAGGGACGGTGGTAATCGAGTGGATTCAATGACTACGCTACCTGTGGTGCCTGGTGATTCGCCACCAGCGCTGCGGCTGTCCTCTGAGGCGGGATGTCGTGGCAGCAGCAGATGGTACTACTCCCCACAGGTGGAGCAGGGCCTCAGGGCAGAGAGAGGCAGATCAGGGGAGTCATAGTGGGTGGTGTGGTGTGGTGCCGCGCTGAAATAAGGGACCGGAGGCAATGGATGCAGTCTTCCAAGCTTTACTCACGTTGTTAAGCATCAGCTGCAAGGCTTCTCCTTGCTCCTCACGGCGCGCTGCGGCCACCAGGAAGGGGGTTCAACACACTCCGGGTAGCTCGGGTGCAAGAATCAGGACCCCCGCACCAGAGTGTTCCTAGATTTTCCCACTAGGTCCTCTCCTGTCAGTATGTGGTGCGTGTTGTAAGGTTGGGTCTCCCTCTGGCTATGCACAGAACAAGGGTACGGGTGGCGACTCTGCTCCTTGCGTTACCCGGTGGGATCCACTAAGCATCCGGAGCTTCTCCGACTAAGACTTTAAGTAACAGAGTCAGATATCGGGGGCCGGTCCCCTCTTGCAGCAGGAGTCCCTCTGGCCTGGCCAGAATAAAGAGTACAGGTGGCGTATGCAGGTCCGTCTGTATCCCCCTGGGATCCTTTTGCCTCTGGAGCTTTTCTCCTCTACTCCCCTCCAGGCCTTCTTAGGTAGGGACCTTGACCGGGTAGAGACATCCGTTAACTCTAGCCCGCTCCTCGCCTCAAGGCCAGAGTACGAGGACCGTGTATCTTCAGTCAGCTGCAGGTTCTTACAGAAAGCAACGTTCAGTGATGAAAATCACAATCAAACACCTTGAACCTAAGATGGCTGTAGATTAAATATGAAATACTAAGTGTAAACTAAAAGTGTGTCCTCCACCCTCACCCACTACATGGTTCCCCCTATCTTTGGTTCCCCCCATCTCCTCTATCCCGGACCGGGGCAGCACCCTGGTGCATATAGGCCCCCTACAGGACGGGAGTGGTGTAGTGTTGAGTGATGAGGTGGGGTCCTGAGAGGTGCTCCATCCTTACCTCGGAGAGGAGATATCACACCTCATCTGAGGTGCAGTACCCCTGTGGCGACTGAACCCTCAGGGGCGCCACATAATCACCACCAGTAAAGATAAGAGGAAACCGCCATTAAGTTGTGGACTGATTATTACTGTGCCATCACCCCCTGCACTACACTGCACAGCAACGTCTGTTACAGCACTACTTCCTGCCCTGGAGCTCAGCTCTAGCTGTGGAGAGCCAAACCACCTCGGCTGCAGTAACACCAGCTCCAGAAGACCTGCACCGCAGCGGCGGCCACACATAGCCGCATACCACAGGTGGCGTCACGAACTTTATACATTAATCTTTAAAAACAATAAAATTCCCTTTTATTGACCGCCCTGGGTCACGGACCGGGTCACCGCCACTGTGACAACTCCCCCAGCATCTACCGGTCCGGCACCGAGTACCCCACGGCCCAGGGGGCGCGTCAGTGGCAAGTGTCAATAAAGTCATAACTTATAAAAAGGACGAGAAGCTGAGTGCTTCATTAAGACCACATGGAACTAGGGTCCACAGGGTGACAATCCATTTGGTCTCGCACTGCGCCAAACGTTTCCCTATATCTCCTCCTCGTAAGCCAGCATGGATAAGGTCAATCCCCCTAACCTTGAAGGACTTGGGGCTACAGTTATGGTGCATCTTAAAATGTTGGGGGATAGTTTTTAATTGAGTAATATCAGCTGCTGTCTTGGCCGCAGCAATGTCTCTCACATGTTCCCGTATGCGTACCCGCAATTCTCGGGTTGTAAGTCCGATGTATATCTTTGAACATCCGCAAGTAGCATAATAAACTACATTTGTCCTAGTACAAGTGATATGATGTTTGATTGTAAATTAGCATAGTCCATCAGCCGACGTGAAGGAAGAACTGCAAAGGACATTGCTGCAGGCGAGACAGCGGCCGCACGGAAAAAATCCCAAATTAGGACCCCTATTTCCAAACAAATTTGCCACAGGTGGTGTGTAGTGGCTTTTAACTAACAAATCTTTTCAATTTCTACAACGTCTAGATGTCATTAGAGGGGCGATTGGTAGACTTGATTGCAAAGACGATTCTGTCTTAAGAATAGGCCAGTGTTTCTTTAAAATTTTTCTCATATTATGCCATTCATGATTGTAAGTAGAGATGAATCGAATTCTCCCATCGCACCTCTGTCATTTAGAAGGAGTGTAAAGAAGTGAATTCCGTGAGGTATTCTTGGCCCGTCTATAGCCCGCCTTGATGCATCTCTGACTATAGCCCCTGTCCTCAAAGCGAGATCTCAAGACCCTCACCTGCATATCGAACTTAGCCTCGGATGAACAAATCCATCTCATCTTGAGGAACTGACCAACTGGGACAGCACGAATAGTTGCCGCACTATGTGCGGATGACGCATGTAGCAGGGCGTTAACAGAGGTGGACTTTCTGAACACATCTGTCTGCATAAATGCATCATCATCCACTTCCAGCTTAATGTCCAAGAAGTTCAACCTCTTGTTATCTGCCCTGTATGTAAGTTTGATATTAAATAAATTTTTATTTAAACGACCCATGAACCACTCAAGCTGCTCCACCGTCCCTTTCCAAAGAAAAAATAAATTACCTATATATCTATACCAGCACTGGATGGGTTCCATGGCATGTGCGCCCTCGCTGCCAAATAGGGTCCTCTCCCAAAATCCAAGGAAGAAGAGGTTATCATACGAAGGCACACATGCCGCGCCCATCGCAGTGCCGCGCATCTGTAAATAAAATGTATTTTTGAAAACAAAAAAGTTATGAGTAAGGACGAAATGGAGCAGCTCAAGTATCAGATCACAGGTCGTGCTGTCCCAGTTGCTGCTCCCCAGGAAGAAGCGGACCACCTCAAGTCCATCCTCGTGTCCGATGCAGGTATAAAGGGACCTTACATCTGCAGTTACAAGTAGAAAATCTGGCTCCACAAAAATCCCGTCAACCCTCCTCAACATATCGGTCGTGTCTCATATATAAGACGGAAGGGTCTCGACCAAAAGCTTAAGGTAAAAGTCTGTAAATAAACAGAGAGGATGGCATAATCCTTCGAGACCAGACACGATTGGGCGTCCAGGAGGGTTGTCGGGATCCTTGTGGATTTTGGGAGGAGATATAGGGTGTGAACTCTTGGAAACGTAACTGTAAGACCCTCCAGAATTTTTTGGGTAATAATGGGCCGCATTCCCCCCCAGTCCAAAGTGAGCCCATCCTCCCTCAGTTTCATATCCCCCCCAATCTATAGTGAGCCCCCCACCCCCCCCCAGTCTATAGAGAGCCCCCCATACCCACCCAGTCCCTGTCCCCGGTCCCTGGGCTCGGCCTGCCGTGTAGTCCCCTCCAGGCAGCAGTGATGGCCGCACACATACGCGGCTCTTCTCACTGCCCAGACAGGGGGTAACCGGCCACCAGCTCCTCACATACCGAAACCCCCTCCGGAGGGGAACTCTTGTCTGGCGCGGTCTCCACCTCCCTCCCTCCACTTCCATAGGTTCCGATTTATTAACACCTCCAGCTCCCGATTTCACCGACACCCGCAGTCCCCGGACCGCCGCCATCTCCTCGGCTAGACCGACAAACGCAGACAGGCTCTCAGTGTTCCGCCCGGTGGTCATAGAGTGCTAGGTGCCCTGGCTAGACGTTACGCAGCACATGACCCTCAGGTGAAGGGGCGGCTGCCATCTTGGTTGTGGAACGCCGCCGGGATGTGGCTACGTGCATGTCACGTGATGTCTGTCCGTCTGTGCCGGTGGGGAGTTTGCTGTCATCGCTGTTAACCCCTTGGCGTCAGCCTTTCCAGTCAGAGCAGAGCAGCAGTGCTCCGGTGTGAGCAGATAAAGCTTCTTGTGTAATCATCAGAAATCTGTCGTGGCAGGTGATGACATGACTGACGTGCTGGGACCTAAATAATGCCGCATACATCGCCAGCATAGAATGGGTTACTGATAGGATTCTGTAGAGGGGAGGAGCTAGAGGCAGAGCTCCTCCTCCTATTGACATAGAATCTTATCAGCACCAACTGCCGTCTCCTATCTCAGTAATGAAATAATCTGTCTTCACTGAATACAGATTTTATCAGAGAATTGAGAATTTTAAGAAGGAAAGATCAGTCCAGAAGGAGAAAGAAGTAGTTTTCTCTCATAAGATATTACATAGTTGCTTATTTTCATGTGAACTGTTGATTTATGAAATACAAATTATTATGACGCCATCAATTCATGTATTTGGAGCTATGATTCATTTTTGCAATTGTATTTCATTACAAATTTTTCACCGTTGTGCTTTTCCAGGCTCTCTTTCTCCCTCCACATTCAACTTTGATGTGGTCTGATGTCAAAAATCAGCTGAAAGGAGCTCAGAAAGAGTCTAAGAGTCACAAACTCTCCTGTTACACTGTCAGAAGAGCTCACTGACATATTCTCAGTTAACTCATCCTGCAGCCAGCAGCAGACAGAGCAACAAAGAAGTTATAGAATTCTCAAAGTGAAACAGTTTTACTGAAATCCAACTGCAAAAATTATTTTTAGCCCAAATACTTGCATTTGATTGGAAGCTGTCAGCCGATTAATGCTACCCACACCCCGGGCACCAAGAAGCAAAGCCTGGGGGCACGATTGCAGTCAGGTATATTTTCTATTGCTATGAGACAGACCTGTCAATCACCTGCAATGGCACTGGGAGAATCCACAAGGGGGCAGTGTTGGACAAGTTTCATCTCTCCCTATAGGATTCGGCTAGCTCTTCTAACGGAATCCACCCGGGGCAGTGTTGGACTAGTTTTATGTCTCCCTATAGGCTCCAGCTAGCTCTTCTAACGGAATCCACCAGGGGGCGGTGTTGAACTAGTTTCATGTCTCCCTATAGGCTCCGGCTAGCTCTTCTAACGGAATCCACCCGGGGCAGTGTTGGACTAGTTTTATGTCTCCCTATAGGCTCCAGCCTACTCTTCTAACGGAATCCACCAGGGGGCGGTGTTGAACTAGTTTCATATCTCCCTATAGGCTCCAGCTAGCTCTTCTAACGGAATCCACCCGGGGCAGTGTTGGACTAGTTTTATGTCTCCCTATAGGCTCCAGCTAGCTCTTCTAATGGAATCCACCAGGGGGCGGTGTTGAACTAGTTTCATGTCTCCCTATAGGCTCCGGCTAGCTCTTCTAACGGAATCCATCAGGGGGCGGTGTTGGACTAGTTTCATGTCTCCCTATAGGCTCCGGCTAGCTCTTCTAACGGAATCCACCAGGGGGAGGTGTTGGACTAGTTTCATGTCTCTCTATAGGCTCCGGCTAGCTCTTCTAACGGAATCCACTCGGCGGCGGCGTTGGACTAGTTTCATGTCTCCCTATAGGCTCCGGCTAGCTCTTCTAACGGAATCCACCAGGGGGCGGTGTTGGACTAGTTTCATGTCTCCCTACAGGCTCCGGCTAGCTCTTCTAACGGAATCCACCAGGGGGAGGTGTTGGACTAGTTTCATCTCTCCCTATAGGCCCCGGCTAGCTCTTCTAACGGAATCCACTCGGCGGCCGCGTTGGACTAGTTTCATGTCTCCCTATAGGCTCCAGCTAGCTCTTCTAACGGAATACACGAGGGGGCGGTGTTGGACTAGTGTCATGTCTCCCTATAGGCTCCGGCTAGCTCTTCTAACGAAATCCACCAGGGGGAGGTGTTGCACTAGTGTATTGTCTCCCTATAGGCTCCGGCTAGCTCTTCTAACGAAATCCACCAGGGGGCGGTGTTGGACTAGTTTCATGTCTCCCTATAGGCTCCGGCTAGCTCTTCTAATATATACAGGGCAATTATAAAAGATTCATCGGGTTTCAAAGATTAGATTTCACGATGTATTACATGCAGGGGTGGATTAATAGCAGCCAGAGCACTGGGCAGTTTAGAATGTCTGGGCCCCCCTCCCCCCGGTACCTGATGTATCACGTGACATGTCACATGATCCCTTTCATAAATCATGTGATAGTTTATGTGAGTAACACATAGGCGCTTTGTTGCATTTCTGTAAACAGAAAAAGGTAGAGATAGCGGTGCGCAAATTTATCCCTTGTGTACAGCGCTCTGCATAGCATAGTGCTAAACAAAATAGAGCAGGATGGGAGATGAATTTTCCAAAGGGGCCATGTGAGAGATCGTGACTGTTGTGGAGGCCGAACCAATAGGCTGAAATTAATTCTGCTCAATATTAATATTAATTATATTTATTTTTTTACATTAATTGTATGACAATATTGAGCACAATAAAATATGCTGACATCCCCCTATATACAGTATGATACCTTACATGCAATATGAGCTTTCACATAATCCCCTTATATAAAGTATAAGCACCACATAACTCCCTATATACAGCATGAGGCCGCACGTAGCCTTCTATATACAGCATGAGGCCACACGTAGCCATCTATATACAGCATAAGGCCGCACTTAGCCATTTATATAGAGCATGAGGCCACACGTAGCCATCTATATACAGCATGGGGCCGCACGGCGCTCCCCAGATACTACATGGGGCCGCACGGCGCTCCCCAGATACTGCATGGGGCCGCACGGTGCTCCCCAGATACTGCATGGGGCCGCACGGTGCTCCCCAGATACTGCATGGGGCTGCACGGCGCTCCCCAGATACTGCATGGGGCCGCACGGCGCTCCACAGATACTGCATGGGGCCGCACGGTGCTCCCCAGATACTGCATGGGGCCGCACGGTGCCCCCCAGATACAGCATGAGGCCGCACGGCGCTCCCCAGATACAGCATGAGGCCGCACGGCGCTCCTCAGATACAGCATGAGGCCGCACGGCGCTCCCCAGATACTGCATGGGGCCGCACGGCGCTCCCCAGATACTGCATGGGGCCGCACGGCGCTCCTCAGATACTGCATGGGGCCGCACGGCGCTCCCCAGATACTGCATGGGGCCGCACGGCGCTCCCCAGATACTGCATGGGGCCGCATGGTGCTCCCCACATACTGCATGGGGCCGCACGGCGCTCCCCAGATACTGCATGGGGCCGCACAGCGCTCCCCAGATACTGCATGGGGCCGTACGGCGCTCCCCAGATACTGCATGTGGCCGCACGGTGCTCCCCACATACTGCATGGGGCCGCACGGCGCTCCCCAGATACTGCATGGGGCCGTACGGCACTCCCCAGATACTGCATGGGGCCGCACGGCGCTCCCCTGAAACTGCATGGGGCCGCACGGCGCTCCCCAGATACTGCATGGGGCCGCACGGCGCTCCCCAGATACTGCATGAGGCTGCACGGCGCTCCCCAGATACTGCATGGGGCCGCAAGGCGCTCCCCAGATACTGCATGAGGCCGCACGGCGCTCCCCAGATACTGCATGAAGCCGCACGGCGCTCCCCAGATACTGCAAGAGGCCGCACGGTGCTCCCCAGATACTGCATGAGGCCGCACGGCGCTCCCCACATACTGCATGAGGCCGAACAGCGCTCCCCAGATACTTCATGAGGCCGCACCGCGCCCCCACAGATACAGCATGAGGCTGCACCGCGCCCCCACAGATACAGCATGAGGCCGCACCGCGCCCCCACAGATACAGCATGAGGCCACACCGCGCCCCCCAGATACAGCGTGAGGCCGCACGGCGCCCCCCAGATACAGCATGAGGCCGCATGGCGCCCCCCAGATACAGCATGAGGCCACACGGCGCCCCCCAGATACAGCTTGAGGCCGCACGGCGCCCCCCAGATACAGCATGAGGCCTCAGGGCGCTCCCCAGATACAGCATGAGGCCGCACGGCTCTCCCCAGATACAGCATGAGGCCGCACGGCGCCCCCCAGATACAGCATGAGGCCGCACGGCGCCCCCCAGATACAGCATGAGGCCGCACAGCGCTCCTCAGATACAGCATGAGGCCGCACGGCGCCCCCAGATACGGCATGAGGCCGCACGGCTCCCCCCAGATACAGCATGAGGCCGCACGGCGCTCCCCAGATATAGCATGAGGCCGCACGGCGCTCCCCAGATACAGCATGAGGCCGCATGTAGCACCCTGTATACAGTACGTACACACGCATACACAGTCATTCACATGCAGATACGCACATGCACTCACGTATACACATGCAGACTTGCACGTATACGGGTCGCAGAAATGTGTACACACACAAACATATGCATATATATACAAAGCAAACAAGAACAAAAAAAATTATCACAGGCCACAATACATATTAATTAAATTATTCTTTATTTCTTAAAAAAAAATAACAAGCCTACAACCTGCAGTAACCCTCGCTCCACCATACTGCTGCATGACCAGCTCTACCCTCACCTACTGTATCCTCACCCATCCCTTGAAGATTGTGAGCCCTCGGGGGCAGGGCCCTCGCTCCTCCTGTACCAGTCGCTGACTTGTTTTGTTAAGATTATTGTAAGTGTTTTTGCTATGTATAGCCCTTTCTCACAAGTAAAGCGCCATGGAATAAATGGCGCTATAATAATAAATAATAATAATAAATAATAATAATAAACAGGAAATGGAAGAAAAAATGCACAGTGCAAATGGCTATGTGAATAAAGGACGCGCAGCCGTGGAGACAAAATTCATGGTAATATCAATGTAACAATATATACATATATGTGTTTGTCCCCTCCATATCATGAAATCATAACCATGCTAATACACAATAATGCAGCACATGTATACATATATATGCATGTCACCACAATCAAAAATATAATGGCATTCCCTGATATAACCCTAGCCCTATGGGCATGGTGATGGGGAATACTATCTTACAATATTAATTACTCATTAGTATAAACAGCACATCAGTGCTTATGTTTTACCGATAGATAGATAGGGGTAATCCAGAACTGTTCTGGACCCGCGAGTTATAAACTCTGAGATGTGACCTTTCTATACGTTATTTTTACAACCGGTGAAATTTATATCTTTGCAGTAATATAAATGCAAAACCCGATGAATCTTTTATAATCACCCTGTACAGTGGGGAAAAAAAGTATTTAGTCAGCCACCAATTGTGTAAGTTCTCCCACTTAAAAAGATGAGAGAGACCTGTAATTGACATCATAGGTAGACCTCAACTATGAGACAAAATGAGAAAACAAATCCTGAAAATCACATTGTCTGATTTGGAAAGAAGTTTTTTTCAAATTCTGATTTGTAGCTTCTTCTTTAACCACTTCGCGCCAGAGCCTGTTTTTGCCTTCGTGACCGGGCCAATTTTTTCAATTCTGACCACTGTCACTTTATGAAGTAATTACTCTGGAACGCTTCAACGTATTCCCCTGATTCTGAGATTGTTTTTTCATGACATATTGCACTTCATGATAGTGGTAAAATTTATTCGATATAACTTACGTTTATTTGTGAAAAAATCGGAAATTTGGCAAAAATTTTGAAAATTTTGCAATTTTCAAACTTTGAATTTTCATGCCCTTAAATCAAAGAGATATGTCACACAAAATAGTTAATAAATAACATTTCCCACATGTCTACTTTACATCAGCACAATTTTGGAACCAAAATTTTTTTTTGTTAGGAAGCTATAAGGGTTAAAATTGACCAGTGATTTCTCATTTTTCCAACAAAATTTACAAAAACATTTTTTTAGGGACCACATCATATTTGAAGTCACTTTGAGGGGTCTTTATGACAGAAAATACCCAAAAGTGACACCATTCTAAAAACTGCACCCCTCAAGGTGCTCAAAACCACATTCAAGAACTTTATTAACCCTTCAGGTGCTTCACATGAATTTTTGGAATGTGGAAGAAAAAAATTAACATTTAACTTTTTTCACAAACATGTTACTTTAGACCCAAATTTTTTTTATTTTCACAGGGGTAACAGGAAAAAATGGACCCCAAATTTTTTTGTGCAATTTCTCTTGAGCGTGCTGATACCCCATATGTGAGGGAAAACCATTGTTTGGGCGCACTGCAGGGTTCGGAAGGGAAGGAGCGCCATTAGACTTTTTGAATGTAAAATTTGTCTGAATAATTAGCAGACGCCATGTTGCGTTTGGAGAGCTCCTGATGTGCCTAAACAGTGGAAACCCCCCACAAGTGACACCATTTTGGAAACTAGACCCCTTAGGGAACTTATCTAGATGTGTGATGAGCACCTTGAACCCCAAGGTGCTTCACAGAAGTTTATAATATTGAGCTGAAAAAATAAAATTTTCACATTTTTCCCACAAAAACGTTTTTCATCCCTTCATTTTGCATTATCATAAGGGTAATAGGAAAAATTGCACCATGAAGTTTGTTGTGCAATGTCTCCTGAACACGCTGATACCCCATATGTGGAGGCAAACCACTGTTTGGGCGCACGGCAGCGTTTGAAAGGGAAGGAGCGCCATTTGACTTTTTGAATGTAAAATTTGTTTGAATAATTAGCGGACGCCATGTTGCATTTGGGGAGCCCCTGATGTGCCTAAACAGTGGAAACCCCCCACAAGTGACACCATTTTGGAAACTAGATCCCTTACGTAACTTATCTAGATGTGTGGTGAGCACCTTGAACCCCAAGGTGCTTCACAGAAGATTATAATATTGAGCTGTAAAAATAAAATTTTCACATTTTTCCCACAAAACCATTTTCATCCCTTAATTTTGCATTATCATAAGGGTAATAGGATAAATTGCACCATGAAATTTGTTGTGCAATTTCTCCTGAACACGCCGATACCCCATATGTGGAGGCAAAATACTGTTTGGGCGCACGGCAGGGTTTGAAAGGGAAGGAGCGCCATTTGACTTTTTGAATGTAAAATTTGTTGAATAATTAGCAGACGCCATGTCGCATTTGGGGAGACCCTAATGTGCCTAAACAGTGGAAACCCCCCACAAGTGCCACCATTTTGGAAACTAGACCCCTTAGGGAACTTATCTAGATGTGTGGTGAGCACCTTGCACCCCCAGCTGCTTCACAGAAGTTTATAATATTGAGCCGTAAAAATAAAATTTTCACATTTTTCCCACAAAAAATGTTTTTCATTCCCTAATTTTGTATTATCATAAGGGTAACAGGATAAACTGCACCATGAAATTTGTTGTACAATTTCTCCTGAGTACGCCGATACCCCATATGTGGGGGAAAACCACTGCTTTGGTGTACGGCAGGGTTCGGAAGAGAAAGGAGCGCTATGTTGGTTGGGATAGGCAGCAGACACCATGTCACATTTGAAGAGTCGCTGACATGCCGAAACAGCAGAAACCCCGACAAGTGACCCCATTTTGTAAACTACACCTCTCAAGGAATTCATCTACGGAAGTAGTGAGTATTTTTAAATTTTTAAATTTATACCATTGGGCAGTGAAAAAAGCATAATTATATTTTTACCACAAAAAAATGTTTTACCCTCAGATTTTACATTTTCACACAGGGCAATGGGTAAAAATGGTGCCGAAATGTGTCACACAATTTCTTCTAAAAGTGGCAATACCCCATATGTGGCTGTATCGTACCGCTCAGCCATACGGCGAGGTCTGGGGGGGACGGAGTGCTATTTGACAATTGGAGAACAAATTATTGTAGAATAGGCATTTGGATTTGGGAGCACAAAATTTTCGGAATTTCTTTTGGGGGGCAAGGACCATTTCGCTTTTCCAGAGCCTTTCTGCTACCAGTAACTTGGAAGTCCCTTATATTTTTAACAGATGACGGACCTGAGTGGGGACTAGCTTTTTTTGAGGACTGAGTTGAAGCTTTTATTGGGAACATTTTACGTAACATTTATCCGGCGCTCTAGGCTGAGCACTTACATCGGGGTTTCCATCTAAATTTCCAAGTGATGTAATTCAGATGAAACCCCTGCGGGATCCATTCAATGTAATGAGGCAGCAGAGTTACTCTGGACTCCGTCTGGCCTCTGTTTAGCGGTGTCCTTTTTTTCAGAAGTACACAAAACTGTGGCCAACCGCACTTTTATGCACGTCTAAAACAAATGACACCGTGGGATCACAGGCCACATGGCATCCACAGTGGCCTATATCTGCCTCATTACAGGGAATCTTCCGTCATGGGTTCCGGCTGAATCACGTATTTCAGAGATTTACACGGAAACTCTGGTGTAAGCGCTCAGCGCAGAGCGCAGGATAAATGTGAGCAGAGCCTTACTGCGATCTTTGTGAGACATAATAAACAAATCAGTAGCAGGTGAAGAATTGGTTTTATTTATTTTTTACGCCTTTCCTCGTGCGGTATAAGTGATGAGATTACTTTATTCTTCGGGTTGGTGCGATTACAGAGATACCAGATTTATATCGGGTTTTTATGACTGACAGCTGTCACACACTAAAAGACGCTTTTTTTTGCAAAATCTAGTTTTTGCATCACCATATTTTGAGAGCTATAATTTTTCCATATTTCGGCCGACAGAGTCATGTGACGGCTTGTTTTTTGCGGGACAAGTTGACATTTTTATTGGTACCATTTTTGGGTACGTGACATTTTTTGATCGCTTTCTATTCCGTTTTTTGGGAGGTAAAATTAACAAAAACAAACAATTCAGGAATTGTTTTTTGAGGTTTTTTTTTATGCCGTTCTGCGTGTGGTAAAAGTGATCAGGCAGCGTTATTCTTCGGGTCAGTACGTTTACAGCGATACTACACTTACTGTATTTTTTTTTATGTTTTGGCGCTTTTACACAATAAAATAATTTTATAGAAAAAATATTTTTTTTGCATTGCTTTATTCTGAGCGCTATAACTTTTTTATTTTTCGGCTGATGGAGCTGTATGGCAGCTTTTTTTTTGCGGAACAAGATGACGTTTTCAGCGGTACCATTTTTATTTCTATTTTGTTTTTTGATCGCATTTTTTTCCACTTTTTGTTGGGCAATATGATGAAAAAGCATTGTTTTGCTCCGTTTTTTATTTATTTTTATTACAGTGTGCACAGAAGGAGTTAATTAGTGTGACAGTTTTATAGCTCGGGTTGTTTCGGATGCGGCGATACCAAATATGTGTACTTTTTTTGGTTTTGTAAAAATATATGGATTTATTGGTTTAATATTTTATTTCTTTATTTTTATTTATTTTGTGATTTTTTTTTTAACAGTTTAAAAACTTTTTTTTTACTTTTTTTTACATTTTTACTTAGTCCCTGTATGGGACATTAATTTTTATTTTTCTGATCACTGATCTCATGTAATGTAATAGACATGTATTACATTACATGAGATCTTCGCTGACTGTTTCACAGTCAGTCTCCTGCCTGGCTTCTGCTGCAGGCTGAGCCAGGCAGGACACCATATATGGCAGATCTGGAGGCGGTCATGTGACCTCCAGCTACCATAGCAACCCCAGGTCCTGGAAGCTATCAGGGGTCGTCGGAGAGGTATGTAAGACGACCCCCTCTCCTCCTTCTATCTTCTATATGCCGCGATCACTATAGATCGCGGCATATAGAACATAGCAAAGGGTTAACATCATTGGGACCTGATCCAATCAGGTCCCGATGATGTCCCCTGTCAGAGCTAACGCTCTGCACCGGAATCTCAGCGCTTGCAAGACCCTGGGGTCCCGAGCGCTGCGAGACCACCCACCGTTTTTAAACATCGGTGCTGCACAGAGCCCAGCAAGCGCCGACGTTTATCTACAGTGGGAGGTCGGGAACCGGTTAAGAGGCTCCTCTGTCCTCCACTTATTGCCTGTAGTACTGGCACTTTTTTGAACTTGTTATCAGTATAAAATACACCTGTCCGCAACCTCAAACAGTCACACTCCAAACTCCACTATAGTGAAGACCAAAGAGCTGTCGAAGGACACCAGAAACAAAATTGTAGCCCTGCACCAGGCTGGGAAGACTGAATCTGCAATAGGCAAGCAGCTTGGTGTGAAGAAATCAACTGAGGGAGCAATAATTAGAAAATGGAAGATTTACAAGACCACTGATAATCTCCCTCGATCTGGGGCTCCACAGAAGATCTCACCCTGTGGGGTCAAAATCATCTCAAGAACGGTGAGCAAAAATCCCAGAACCACACGAGGGGACCTAGTGAATGACCTGCAGAGAGCTGGGACCAACTTTACACAGGCTACCGTCTGTAACACACTACGCCACCAGGGACTCAGATCCTGCAGTGCCAGACGTGTCACCCTGCTTAAGCCATTACATGTCCAGGCCCGTCTGAAGTTTGCTAGAGAGCCTTTGGATGATCCAGAAGAGTATTGGGAGAATGTCATATAGTCAGATGAAACCAAAGTTGAACTGTTTGGTAGAAAACACAACTCGACGTGTTTGGAGGAGAAAGAATGCTGAGTTGCATCCAAAGAACACCATACCTACTGTAAAGCATGGGGGTGGCAACATCATGCTTTGGGGCTGCTTTTCTGCCAAGGGACAAGGACGACTGATCCATGTACATGGAAGAATGAATGGGGCCATGTATCGTGAGATTTTGAGTGCAAACCTCCTTCCATCAGCAAGGGCATTGAAGATGAAGGACTTGATCTTTCAGCATGATAAATAGCATTTCAAGGTCCTGGAGTGGCCTAGCTAGTCTCCAGATCTAAACCCTATAGAAAACCTTTGGAGGGAGCTGAAAGTCCGTGTTGCCCAGTGACAGCCCCAAAACATTACTGCTCTAGAGGAGATCTGCATGGAGGAATGGGCCAACATACCAGCAACAGTGTGTGCCAACCTTGTGAAGACTTACAGAAAACGTTTGACCTCTAACATTGCCAACAAAGGATATATACAGTCGGTACGGAAAGTATTCAGACCCCTTTAAATTTTTCACTCTTTGTTTCATTGCAGCCATTTGGTAAATTTTAAAAAGTTATTTTTTTTTCTCATTAAAGTACACTCTGCACCCCATCTTGACTGAAAAAAACAGAAATGTAGAATTTTTTGCAAATTTATTAAAAAAGAAAAACTGAAATATCACAAATCATAAGTATTCAGACCCTTTGCTCAGACACTCATATTTAAGTCACACGCTGTCCATTTCCTTGTGATTCTCCTTGAGATGATTCTACTCCTTAATTGGAGTCCAGCTGTGTTTAATTAAACTGATAGGACTTGATTTGGAAAGGCCTCACAGCTCATAGTTCATGTCAGACCAAATGAGAATCATGAGCTCAAAGGAACTGCCCAAGGAGCTCAGAGGCAGAATTGTGGCAAGGCACAGATCTCGCCAAGGTTACAAAAGAATTTCTGCATTACTCAAGGTTCCTAAGAGCACAGTGGCCTCCATAATCCTTAAATGGAAGAAGTTTGGGACCACCAGAAGTCTTCCTAGACCTGGCCGTCCAGCCAAACTGAACAATCGTGGGAGAAGAGCCTTGGTGAGAGAGGTAAAGAAAAACCCAAAGATCACTGTGGCTGAGCTCCAGAGATGCAGTAGGGAGATGGGAGAAAGTTCCACAAAGTCAACTATCACTGCAGCCCTCCATCAGTCGAGCAGAGTGGCCCGACGGAAGCCTCTCCTCAGTGCAAGACATATGCAAGCCTGCATAGAATTTGTTCAAAAACATATGAAGGACTCCCAGACTATGGAAATAAGATTGTCTGGTCTAATGAGATGAAGATAGAATTTTTTGGTGATAATTCTAAGTATGTGTGGAGAAAGCCAGGCACTGCTCATCACCTGCCCAATACAATCCCAACAATGAAACATGGTGGTGGCAGCATCATGCTATGGGGGTGTTTTTCAGCTGCAGGGACAGGACGACTGGTTGCAATTGAAGGAAACATGAATGTGGCCAAGTACAGAGGTACAATCTTAATACATTCCAACTTGAGTTGGTCATGCAGAGATTTTTCCGCAACATTAGGCTAAAAACGCATTTTTCTGTGGTGTCTGCCCCTCATGATGCTTTAACTGTACAGCAATCTGAGTGTGTTCACCTATCTGACTTAGGTATAAGATTAAAAACCAGATAAATCTATCGAAATAAAGCCTGAGGAAAAGGTGGAACGATTGTTATAATGGACCGATCACAGTATAAAAAAGAGATTTTAAGACAATTGTCAGATATGGATACATATGCCCCCCTAAATCATAATCCACTTGCAGATATACAAAAGAAAATTTCTATAATAATAGAGAAACATAAAAATTTGAGGACCATTGATGACAAACTGGCTCGATATTCAATAAAAGACAATCCACTCACACCTTTGTTTAATATAGTACCAGAGGTATATAAAACCCTCATAGATCCACCGGGGAGACCGATAGTGACATTGACTAATTCTGTATTATTGCCACTATCAATAACCCTGGAGAAAATTCTAACACCTTTGATTAAAAAAACGAGAGCTTTTTACCAACAATTTCTTGAATAAAAGGTATGAACCACTGAGGTCTCTCAAATCTAAATATTTTTGAATAAAATGAAATGTATTGATAACATCACTCCGAACACCATCTTGGTTACTATTAGTGTTGAGCAAGCATGCTCGACACTGCTCGGTTCTCGCCCGAACATCACGCTACTCGGGATGTTCGGCGAGCACCGAGCATTTCCGGGTTACTCGGGCGGGAGCTCGGGTCTCCGCCCTGCATGTTTGGCGCTCTTTACAGAGCCAATGAACATGCAGGGACTGCCAGCCAGTCACTGTAATGTCGCAGCCATGTTGGTTGTGGGCATTACATTGATTGGCTGGCCGCACAGCGTCACCTCGAGTATTTAAAACCGGGCGCCGCCATCTTGGACACAGCCGGCCGGGATCAGACAGTGTAGAGAAAGTGCTGCTGAGCTAGGGAGAGATTTATAGTGCGAAATAGGTAGTGTAGGGTCTCTAAAGCCTGCAAAATCAAACAAACAGTCCTTCTCAGGACTAATATCCATCCCAGATATCAGGCAGGCAGGCAGGCAGGCTGTATAGGAGACGCAGTGGTTATACCAGCAAACGCAGCATTACAGTCCTGTGTGCTGCTCCTGTTGCTGAAATTGCTGGACTTAGCTGCAGGTCTCGGGGGCCAGGAAAAATCCTTTTTTTTTTCAACTAAATCCTCTTTTTTTTTTTTCCTCCTTCAGACTGTACTGATACCAATCTTATTAATCTTTTGGTGTCCCCCCCCCAAAAAAAAAAAGTGTGTCTGTGACAGTTCAGACACAAATATATCTGTTTAAAAGAGGCTGGTGTAGGCCAGAGAAATAGAAGTGTGGTTTTGCAGTTCCACGGTTCAAACCTCTGTATTATCCACTTTTGGGCCATTTTTGCCTAAAAAAAAACAGTTTGAGTGTGTCGCTCACTTTTCAGCCACAAATATATCTATTTAAAAAAGTCTGGTATACCTCAGTAAATTATAACTGTGGTTTTGCCGTTCCACGGTAAAAAATCTCTATTATCCTGCTTTTGGCATTTTTTGCCGTAAAGACAAACAGTAATAGTGTCTTCCTGATTGTTCAGACACAAATATATCTGTTTAAAAGAGTCTGGTGTAGGCCAGAGAAATAGAAGTGTGGTTTTGCAGTTCCACGGTTCAAACCTCTGTATTATCCACTTTTGGGCCACTTTTACCTAAAAAAAAACAGTTTGAGTGTGTCGCTCACTGTTCAGCTGCAAATATATCTAATTAAAAAAGTCTGGTATACCAAAGTAAATTATAACTGTGGTTTTGCCGTTCCACAGTAAAAAATCTCTATTATCCTGCTTTTGGCATTTTTTGCCGTAAAGAAAAACAGTAATAGTGTCTCCCTGATTGTTCAGACACAAATATATCTGTTTAAAAGAGTCTGGTGTAGGCCAGAGAAATAGAAGTGTGGTTTTGCAGTTCCACGGTTCAAACCTCTGTATTATCCACTTTTGGGCCACTTTTACCTAAAAAAAACAGTTTGAGTGTGTCGCTCACTGTTCAGCCGCAAATATATCTATTTAAAAAAGTCTGCTATACCCAAGTAAATTATAACTTTGGTTTTGCCGTTCCACGGTAAAAAATCTCTATTACCCTGCTTTTGGCATTTTTTCCCGTAAAGAAAAACAGTAATAGTGTCTCCCTGATTGTTCAGACACAAATATATCTGTTTAAAAGAGTCTGGTGTAGGCCAGAGAAATAGAAGTGTGGTTTTGCAGTTCCACTGTTCAAACCTCTGTATTATCCACTTTTGGGCCATTTTTACCTAAAAAAATAGTTTGAGTGTGTCGCTCACTGTTCAGCAGCAAATATATCTATTTAAAAAAGTCTGGTATGCCCCAATAAATTATAACTGTGGTTTTGTCGTTCCACAGTAAAAAATCTCTATTATCCTGCTTTTGGCATTTTTTGCCGTAAAGAAAAACAGTAATAGTGTCTCCCTGATTGTTCAGATGCAAATATACCTGTTTAAAAGAGTCTGGTGTAGGCCAGAGAAATAGAAGTGTGGTTTTGCAGTTCCACGGTTCAAACCTCTGTATTATCCACTTTTGGACCATTTTTACCTAAAAAAAACAGTTTGAGTGTGTCGCTCACTGTTCAGCCGCAAATATATCTATTTAAAAAAGTCTGGTATACCCCAGTAAATTATAACTGTGGTTTTGCCGTTCCACGGTAAAAAATCTCTATTATCCTGCTTTTGGCATTTTTTGCCATAAAGAAAAACACAAATAGTGTCTCCCTGATTGTTCAGACACAAATATATCTGTTTAAAAGAGTCTGGTGTAGGCCAGAGAAATAGAAGTGTGGTTTTGCAGTTCCACGGTTCAAACCTCTGTATTATCCACTTTTGGGCCATTTTTACCTAAAAAAAACAGTTTGAGTGGGTCGCTCACTGTTCAGCCGCAAATATATCTATTTAAAAAAGTCTGGTATACCCCAGTAAATTATAACTGTGGTTTTGCCGTTCCACGGTAAAAAATCTCTATTATCCTGCTTTTGGCATTTGTTGCCGTAAAGAAAAACACTAATAGTGTCTCCCTGATTGTTCAGACACAAATATATCTGTTTAAAAGAGTCTGGTGTAGGCCAGAGAAATAGAACTGTGGTTTCGCATTTCCATGGTTCAAACCTCTGTATTATCCACTTTTGGGCCATTTTTACCTAAAAAAAACAGTTTGAGTGTGTCGCTCACTGTTCAGCCGCAAATATATCTATTTAAAATTGTCTGGTATACCCCAGTAAACAATAACTGTGGTTTTGCCATTCCACGGTAAAAAAATCTCTATTATTCAGCTTTTGGTATTTTTTCCGTAAAGAAAAACAGTAATAGTTTCTCCCTAATTGTTCAGATTGTTTAATAGAGTCGGGTGTAGGCCAGAGAAATAGAACTGTGGTTTTCCTCTTCCATGGTTCTAATCTCCTTTTTATTACCCTTTTTCCATTGATAGTGCGAGTGTAAGCTATTTTACTTCATTTACAATGGGCAAGGCGCGTGGCAAGGGACGTGGAACTGGACGTTCTGGTGATGGTGCGTGCAGAGGACGGGGCCGTGGCCAAGGTGAAAATGTGCCACAACCAACAGCCACATCTTCTCACTCCCAGTTCTTGAACAAATTAATAGGGAAGCACAGAACAACACCAGTATTGCGAACTGATCAGTGTGAACAGGTTATTAATTGGATAGCAGATAATACTTCCAGTTACCTGGGAACCACCACCTCCGGTCTGTCTTCCACATGGTCAAATCTTAGTAGCCGTGAGTCTCGACCGCATACTCCTCCTCACCCTGATGCTCCTTCCTCCCACCATGCCGAGTATCGTCAGACAGCAACTGATACCACACTTGGACACTCTGAAGAGCTGTTCACTGGTCCATTTCCAGATTTGTGCCCCTCGCCTTCTTCGCTTGAAGTGGTGGAAGAGGAGATCCCATGTAGCGATACCCAAATATTTGAACAGCCACGGCCACAGGAAGTCGACGCTGGCAATTTGTCACAAGAGGCGGATGATGATGAGACACAATTGCCAGGAAGTGAGGAGGAGGATCGTGGTGGGTAAGTGGAAGAGGAGGAGGTGGTGGATGATCTAGTAACTCACCCAACGTGGCAGGAGGACATGCAGAGCGAGGCCAGCAGCACACAGGGTGAGGGAGGCAGAGTACCCCAACAGGCAGGAAGAAGCAGTGTGGTGGCCACACACAGAAGACAGGCAACAGTTCCCCGTAACACCAACACGAGGGATGTTGCCAGTACAACCTGTAGGTCTTCCAGAGTCTGGAATTTTTTTAAAGACTCTGCTGATAACCCCAAAAAGGCCATTTGTACCACCTGCCATGCCAGCATCAGCAGGGGTGCCAAAACTACCAGCCTGACCACCACCAGCATGATCAGGCACATGGCAGCAAAGCACCCGACTTTGTGGGGTGAACCCCAGGGTCCACGACCAGTGTCAGCGGGTGTCACCACTGCTTTCTCTGCTGTTGCGCATGCAATAGAACCCCCTGTTGTGTGTGCAAGGCAATCCCCTGTACATACTGCATGCAAAGATGCCCCCTCCTCTCAGTCTTCACTTGTTATGGCAGTTTCTCAAGAAACAGCATCCACGTCCCACGGCAGCGTTCAATTGTCCTTATCCCAGACCTTTGAACGAAAGCGCAAATTCGCAGCCAACGCCCCACAAGCCACAGTTCTAAATTCGCACATTTCCCGACTGCTTGCGTTGGAAATGCTGCCTTTTAGGCTGGTGGAGACGGAATCATTCCTCAACCTTAAGGCGTTGGCCGTCCCTCGGTACTCGGTCCCCAGCCGACACTATTTTGCCCAGTGTGCCATCCCTGCACTAAACAAGCACGTGTCCCAAAACATCGTCCGTGCCCTCAACAACGCAGTTACTGGGAGAGTCCACCTGACAATGGACACGTGGACAAGTGCTTGTGGCCAGGTACGGTACATCTCCCTGATGGCACACTGGGTAAACCTAGTGGAAGCCGGGACCCAGTTGGACCTTGGGACGGAACACATCCTCCCCACACCGAGGATTGCGGGCCCTATGTCAGTCAGAGTTGCCCCCACAGTGTACAGCTCCTGCGCAGCATCCTCCTCCTCATGTTCAGCCTCCATCTCAGATATCACCACATCAGTTACAAGCTGGAAGCACTGCAGTGCTGCCTCCGCCAAGCGGCAACAGGCTGTGCTGAAACTCATAAGCTTAGGTGAGAAACCTCACACTGCTTTTGAGTTGTGGACAGCTGTGAAAGAGCAGGCAGATCTGTGGCTGAGACCGCTGAACCTACATCCAGGCATGGTCGTGTGTGACAATGGCCGTGACCTGGTGGCGACTCTGAGGCGAGGCGAGATCACACACGTACCATGCCTGGCTCATGTGCTTAACCTCGTGGTTCAGCAGTTTCTTAAATCGTACCCCGAGTTGCCAGATCTGCTCGTCAAAGTACGCCGCCTGTCAACTCATTTTTGCAAGTCGGCTACAGCTTCCGCTGCCCTTGCTGTGTTGCAGCAGTGTTTGCAGCTTCCGTCACACCGACTGGTGTGTGATGTCCCCACACGTTGGAACTCCACCCTCCACATGTTGCAAAGGATTTGTGAGCAGAAGAGAGCAGTTGTGGAGTACCAGCTGCAACAAGGCCGTCGATATTCAGCTCAGACTCCACACATAAGATCTCAGGAGTGGACCTGGATGTCTGACATATGTACCATCTTGACAAACTTTGAGGAGTCCACCAAGATGGTGAGTGGCAATGACGCCATCATTAGCGTCAGCATTCCACTTGTCTGTCTTTTGCAACACTCTCTGCAGAGAATTAAAGAGGAGGCATTGCAGCCAGAGTATGATGAGATGGATCAAGAAGCCGTAGCGGGCGATTACACACAGCCCAGCCTCATCTCATCCCAACGTGCATTGGGGGACAATAAGGGAGAGGAGGAGGAGGAGGAAGAACAGGAGCTGGTATCATAAGCTTTAGACGATAGTACCTGTACAACTGTCATACCATCGGTTCAGCGTGGGTGGCCTGAGGACAGGGGGGAGGAGGAGGAGGAGGAGGAGAGCATGGTCAGTCGTCATCTTGGGGAAGACACAGAAGTCTTGCGCGTTACCAGTCTAGCACGCATGGCTGACTTTATGTTACGCTGCCTTAACCGTGACCCTCGCGTTGTCAAAATGTTGGGTGACAGTCATTACTGGTTGGTGACACTTTTAGACCCCTGCTACAAGGAGAACTTTCACTCTCTTATTCCTGAGGTGGAGAGGTCTACAAAAATGGGGCAGTACCAGAAGGCCCTTGCTGCAGAACTGTTAAAAAAATTCCCATCTGAACACGCTAGCGGCAGAGGTCACAGTTCATTGCCCAACCAAGGCATGCAGGCGAGAGAGACGCAACTCCAATCCAGCAGAGGCAGGGGAACACTGTCAACGTTCTGGGACAGTCTTCTGAGACCCGCCCAGCTTACAGGCCCTGAGGCGCGGGGTACTCTCAAAAGGAGTGGAAAGTTTCAAAAGATGGTGAGGCAGTACTTTGCCGACCGTACCAGCATCCTCCATGATTCCTCTGTGCCTTTTAATTATTGGGTATCCAAGCTGGACACTTGGAATGAACTCGCTCTGTACGCCTTGGAGGTCCTGGCCTGCCCTGCCGCTAGCGTGTTATCGGAGCGTGTTTTTAGTGCCGCTGGGGGAATTATAACTGATAAGCGCACTCGCCTGTCAACTGACAATGCTGACAAGCTGACCCTTATCAAAATGAACAAGGGCTGGATTGGGCCAGACTTCTCATCACCACCAAATGACAGCAGAGTAACATAAAGTCAAATCCACTGTGTTATTTTGGGAGGTGTATTCACATGCACCGCTTCACACCCACACATGGGTATACGCTTCCTCATTTCGGCTGTTTTATGCTCTTCTCCTTATCCTCAGCCTCCACCACCACTATACCACCAGGGTGACCGTGGTCCGTGTTGCCAGCATTGCAAGTTCCTCCGTCCTAATTTTTGGCAGTTTTTGCTTGGAAGGCATAAACAAAGACTATGGGAGACCCACTCCCCAATAATGGGAATATTGTTTGTAATATGCTGTACTGCATGGCTCTTGTAAGGGGCATTGCAAGTTCCTCCATCCTAATTTTTGGCAGCTTTTGCTTGGAAGGCATAAGCAAAGACTATGGGAGACCCACTCCCCAATAATGGGAATAATGTTTTTAAGATGCTGTACTGTATGGCTCTTTTAAGGGCCATTAAAACCGTCTTGTTAAACCTCTCTGAACTCCACAGCTCTTCCAAGGGGCTTTAAAACCGTCTTGTTAAGCTACTGCGACCTCCACCACTTTTCCAAGGGGCATTAAAACCGTCTTGTTAAGCTATTGCGACCTCCGCCACTTTTCCAAGGGTCATTAAAACCGTCTTGTTAAGCTACTGCGACCTCCACTACTTTTCCAAGGGGCATTAAAACCATCTTGTTAAGTTACTGCGACCTCAACCACTTTTCCAAGGGGAATTAAAACCATCTTGTTAAGCTACTGCGACCTCCACCACTTTAACAAGGGGCATTAAAACCGTCTTGTTAAGCTACTGCGACCTCCACAACTTTTCCAAGGGGCATTAAAACCGTATTGTTAAGCTACTGTGACCTCCACGTCTCTTCCAAGGGGCATTAAAACCGTCTTGTTAAGCTACTCCAACCTCCACGTCTCTTCCAAGGGGCATTATAACCGTCTTGTTAAGCTACTGCGACCTCCACCACTTTTCCAAGGGGCATTAAAACCGTCTTGTTAAGCTATTGTGACCTCCACGTCTCTTCCAAGGGGCATTAAAACCATCTTGTTAAGCTACTGCGACCTCCACCACTTTTCCAAGTGGCATTAAAAACATCTTGTTAAGCTACTCTGACCTCCACGTCTCTTCCAATGGGCATTAAAACTGTCTTGTTAAGCTACTGCGACCTCCACCACTTTTCCAAGGGGCATTAAAACAATCTTGTTACGCTACTGCGACCTCCACCACTTTTCCAAGGGGCATTAAAACCATCTTGTTAAGCTACTGTGACCTCCACGTCTCTTCCAAGGGGCATTAAAACCGTCTTGTTAAGCTACTGCGACCTCCACCACTTTTCCAAGGGGCATTAAAACCGTCTTGTTAAGCTACTGCGACCTCCACCACTTTTCCATGGGGCATTAAAACCATCTTGTTAAGCTAATGCGACCTCCACCATTTTCCCAAGGGGCATTAAAACCATCTTGTTAAGCTACTGTGACCTCCACGTCTCTTCCAAGGGGCATTAAAACCGTCTTGTTAAGCTACTGCGACCTTCATCACTTTTCCAAGGGGCATTAAAACCATCTTGTTAAGCTACTGCGACCTCCACCACTTTTCCAAGGGGCATTAAAACCGTCTTGCTAAGCTACTGTGACCTCCACGTCTCTTCCAAGGGGCATTAAAACCGACTTGTTAAGCTACTGTGACCTCCTCGTCTCTTCAAAGGGGCATTAAAAATGTCTTGTTAAACCTTTCTGAACTCAACAGCTCTTCCAAGGGGCATTAAAACCATCTTGTTAAGTTACTGTGACCTCCACGTCTCTTCCATGGGGCATTGATATTGTCTTTTTATTCCACTGCGACCTCCACCACTCTTCCAAGGGGCATTAAAACCGTCTTGTTAAACCACTCTGAACTCCACAGCTCTTCCAAGGGGCATTGAAATGTTGTTTTTAATTACCTCTAACCTCCACGACTCTTCCAATGGACATTGCATTTCCTCCTAATTTTAGTCAGCTTTTACTTTTCAATGCAAAGGCGAAAACTAAGGGAGACCTACTCCCCAATAATGGGTAGAAGGTTTTTAGTACGCTGTAATCCACATCTGTTTCAAGGGGCATTGCAGTTCCTCATCATTTTTGGAAAGCCTTCCATTCACTGCTTAGGCCAACAGTGTACAGGAGACCCAGTTGCTATAAATGGAAAAAACGGTTTAGTTAAGGCCCTCTGACCTCCATGTCACTTCCAAGGGGCATTGGAGGCCTCAAAATTTTTGGTACACCGGCTCTTTATATTATATATGGAATTTAAACAGCATCATACCGAATAAAAATACCGATAATATTGATTGTGATGCTTCAAAATGTTTTGCCTCCTCCTGACTGTTTCTTTTTCATTCACAGATGTTGCCTATCCCTAGAGTCTTTCCCCTTATCCTCCAATGGGGTCCCAGAGCCACTGAGCACCTCCTTGTACTGTTACTCTCAGTCACAGATCCAGCGCAGACACTTCCTGCACATTGGAACGCAAGCGCACCTCCCTTGGACCGCACACGTGATCTTGAAACGTCACTTCCGGTATAGTGTGGACATCACTTCCGGTTTCGCGCAAACCGCATCCTGAATACTGCAGCAGTGATTGGTTTATCCTGCTATCCCCTCCTCTATTTAAGGTTTCCCCCCCATAGTCAGATGGTCAGCATAACCAGCGGTGGATACCGCGGTGCCACTAGAACACTGTCCATCCTACCTGAACCAGGTAATTGTGCCTTCTACCTTTACAAGGTACCTTTTTGCCTTCACTTATAAATTCATTTTACTATTTTTTCACTCCCAGGCAGTCCTTTATGGACCCTCTTAAGATACTTGCTTTTGTCCATTAATCCTACCACAGTCTATATACTGGTAGGTAATTTTCTCCATATATTTTTCTCCATATAACCACAAATGGATAGAGATAGCTTTATTCACATGTAGGAACTCCTCAGATCCTTTTCCTCTTCCCTTGTTCCTGAATCCCCATCAATTATTGATACATGTATGTATATTGACATTATGTTAGATTTATATATTATTGTGAAAAAGTTTTTTGATATTATTTACTCACAGTATTTTGCATTCTCTGCAGTCAACTGAAGAAGGTCCTAAGTGACCGAAACGTTTTGTCATTGTTTATAATGGACTGCAATAAATTTTCATTACTGGAACATACTCTTGAGTGCCAAGGTTAGTCCCACTCAAAATTTTTGGTAGGCATTGCACTCACTGTATGCCCTATAACTGTGTAGCCGAACCGCTCCTTTTGGTACAGAAACATATCCTACAAGACATGTGTGGTTGACTGGCCTGATATTGATGTGAGTGGTCCCTGTTCCTCCTGCTCTTTCTCCTTTGCCACCACCTCATCCATCATTTTTCACCTGAAGCTTTGTTTTAACGGGAGTCATAGAACTGGGATAGTAGCAGGAAAACATCCAGAAATCCTCGGAAGAGGTAGGATATGCGCCAAAACGCTGACCACCTCAGGCCTAGCCGCTACTACATACATGCGCTTGCATTCCAAGAAAACAAAGCAGATGCTAACTTCTATCATCATCATCATACTCCTCACCTTGGCACTCTCAACTCCCCTGATGGAGAAGCCAGGGCCCACCGGAGGAGTCTGGTTCTCTGGTGGGCTCGTCCAATGCTGCCCTAAAGCAGGCCAGGCTAAGAAAAGTGTGGGGGAAGGTCCCAGGAGAAATAGGGGTGGCTGGGGACCGTTTATGGACACCCGGCCGCCCCCAGGTGGCTGGGGACCATGTGTGGGCACCCAGCCGCGTGGCGGCTGGGGACTGAGTATGGATACAAGGCCGCCGACGCAGCTATGACGTGGTGGCCAGATTCCGCCTCCACATGTCCTAAAAGGCCCAATTTCAAGTGCAAGCAGTATGGTATAGCAGCCTGGTGGTGGGTGGGTGGCAGGCTGCATACTTGCGCTTGCATTGCAAGGAATGGGAGAGGTACAATTGAACACTGGCCTGGGACAAGGACTTGAACGGGGATAGTTGCAAGTCTGCAACAACAGGTGCAGGGCGGGAGGCATCTTCGCATGTGCCATGAACAGGGTGTTGGCATGCACACACTACAGCAGAATAGGCTGTCCTTCCCAATAAATGCACTGGGGTGAGCACAGGTAATGTTTTGGTATGCGCGCTTAATCTTATGTATAAGGCGCACCGGGACAAATAGTGGCGGCCGGGGACCAAGTGTGGACACCCGGCCGCCGGGCGACTGGGGACTGAGTATGGATACCAGGCCGCCGACGCAGCCATGACATGGTGGCTGGCGTCTGCCTCCACAAGCCTAACAGGCCTCATTTCAAGTGCAAGCAAGCTAGCAGTATGGTATTGCAGCCTGGGGGTGGGTGGGTGGCAGGTTGCACACTTGTACTTGCATTCCAAGAAAACAAAGCAGATGCTAACTTCTATCATCATCATCATGCTCCTCACCTTGGCACTCTCAACTCCCTTGATGGAGAAGCCAGGGCCCAGCGGAGGAGTCTGGTTCTCTGGTGGGCTCGTCCAATGCTGCCCTAAAGCAGGCCAGGCTAAGAAAAGTGTGGGGGAAGGTCACAGGAGAAATAGGGGTGGCTGGGGACCGTTTATGGACTCCTGGCCGCCCCCAGGCGGCTGGGGACTGTATGTGGACACCTGGCCACGGCGCGTCTGGGGACCGAGTATGGACACCCAGCCGCCCCCTGGTGGCTGGGGACCGAGCGTGGACACCCGGCCGCTGGGCGGCTGGGGACTGAGTATGGATACCTCGCTGCCGAAGCAGCCATGAGGTAGTGGCCAGCGTCGGCCTCCTCCAAACTAAAAGGCCCCATTTCAAGTGCAAGCTAGCAGTATGGTATTGCAGCCTGCTTGTGGGTGGGTGGTTAGCTGCATATTTGCACTTGCATTGCAAGGAATGGGGGAGGTACAATTGAACACTGCCCTGGGACAAGGACTTGCACGGGGATAGTTGCAAGTCTGCATCTTCTGATGCGGCAAGGATCACTTCTGATGGGCACACTTTTAGGCAGTGACCCGGGAGTCAGATGCTTCCAGGGGTCTTCCCCATGCTGTTCCCATGTCTTTTCAGCACCGTATGCATGTGTCACACAGCACATGGCCAGAAAATGTTAAAATGACATTTCCCGATGAATGCATTTGTCACGGTTGAAAGCAATACAAAAGTGCAAAAACGCATAAAAAAAAGATTCCACAGACAGCACTATGTTGGTGTGCTTGCCTCTCAATAGAACACAGCAAGGTGATTGGGTGAATTAGATGCCTCCTATACAGCTTAGGGGGTACAGATGAGCATCTCTTTCCTTTTTGAGGAGTTTCTGGCTTGGTTGTTTGTGTGAGAGATCAAACTCCATTTTGTGTCTGTGGCATCCAGATTATCTTATAACTTCTGTGTCATGGTGATCAACTAACACTGCTGAGCGGGAAAGTTTCACATTTCTATTCATGTCGCAAAAGTCCCTATTGGTTCATATTTCGGAGGGAACTTTTTTTTTTTAGTCTGTGACACTGTTTAAGTGTCTACATGTGCTAATAAAGCAGAAATCCTATCTAGTACAACGCTGTTCTTTATTGCTTTTCCTCGAGATCTCTAAACATACTTAATATTTGGAATGCAAAAGGCATAGAAGAGAGTGAATTGTGCTCACAGAAATTTGGTGCCAAAACCCGGGACTACACCCGCATTATACCACATTTTCCAAAGTAGCATATACTGCAGGGTGGGGTGGAGGATCTGAGAGGAGAGAAAAACTGCAGGGTGGGGGCTCTATGTAGAGGGGCTGAGAAGTGAGATATATTGCATCACGGGGATCTGTGTAGAGAGACTGAGATGAGTCAACCTGTGTTGTCTGCTGCTAAGAGATTAGTTCTGCGAATCTGCAAATGCTGCTCTATTGATGCACATTGCTGAGTATTATATTGTTCTATATGCATCAGTTGAGTGGCATTTGCAATTACTTATCACTGATCAATGAACAGCAGGCAGCAAACACAGCTCTGCACTGCTGTTGTGGAGGCGTGCAGGACAGGTGAGCTCTTCTAAAAGGTGAACGTTGGTGGACAGCCATTTTCAGGTCTCTCCAGAGATGCTCAATTGGGTTTAGGTCAGGGCTCTGGCTGGGCCAGTCAAGAATGGTCACAGAGTTGCTCTGAAGCCACTCCTTTTTTATTTTAGCTCTGTGCTTAGTGTCATTGTCTTGTTGGAAAGTGAACCTTTGGCCAAGTCTGAGGTCCAGAGCACTCTGGAAGAGGTTTTCATCCAGGATATCTCTGTACTTGGCCGCATTCATGTTTCCTTCAATTGCAACCAGTCGTCCTGTCCCTGCAGCTGAAAAACACCCCCATAGGATGATGCTGCCACCACCATGTTTAACTGTTGGGATTGTATTGGGCAGGTGATGAGCAGTGTCTGGTTTTCTCCACACATACCACTTAGAATTATCACCAAAAGTTCTATCTTCGTCTCATCAGACCAAAGAATCTTATTTCTTATAGTCTGGGAGTCTTTCATGTGTTTTTGAGCAAACTCGATGCGGGCTTTCATATGTCTTGCACTGAGGAGAGGCTTCTGTTGGGCCACTCTGCCATAAAGGCCCGACTGGTGGAGGGCTGCAGTAAGGCGGCGTGGCCATGAAGCATTTTCCAAGCGTTTATGCTGCGGAATTTACGCAGCGTAAACGCTTGGGAAACGCTTGGTAATCCGTCCCCCATGGTCCCCAATGACAAGCCGCAATGTCAATGCCCATGCTGCGGATTTTTCCACAGTGTTTATGCTGCGCTCAAAAATCCGCAGCACGTCCATTAATTTTGCGGACACGCAACGTAATCGCCGCCATTGGCTTGCATTGGAACGCTTGGATTCCGCATCACTGCATCTGTACATGCGGAATCCAAACGTTTCAATGTGCGGATGGTACCCAGGTGTGGAGGAGAAGAGACTCTCCTCCGGACCCAGGTACCATAGAACCTGTTAAAAAAAGAATAAAATAAAAAATAAATAGCATATTCACCTTCTGACGGCCCCCGCTGCGCTTGTCCTCCCTTGCTGGCAGATCGCGGTGGACTGAAGGACCTGCGCTGACGTCATAGTCATGTGATGGCAGGTCTTTCAGTGTACCGCGAACTACCGACAGCCAGGACGGAGTGAAGCAAGACTGCTGGAGCCATCAGAAGGTAAGTATAGATTTATTTTTTTATTTTTTACCATTCTTTCGGTCACAGTATATAAATCCATGCCGTTTTCATGGATTTATATAGTGTGACCAAGTTGTCAAGCACTTTCCAAGTGATGCTAAAAACGCTTGGAAAGCGCTTGTCAACCCGCATGCGGAAATGCATGTGAAGAACGCTTCACATCCGCATGTCCCTGGCAGGAAAAACGCATGTACAATCTGCATGCGTTTTTCCTGCCAGGGAGATGCAGAAACGCTCAGGAAAAAATCCTGAGCATTTCTGCATCGTGGGCACATAGCCTAATAGTTGACTTTGTGGAACTTTCTCCCATCTCCCTACTGCATCTCTGGAGCTAAGCCACAGTGATCTTGGTATTCTTCTTTACCTCTCTCACCAAGGCTCTTCTCCCATGATTGCTCAGTTTGGCTGGACGGCCAGCTCTAGGAAGACTTCTGGTGGTCCCAAACTTCTTCCATTTAAGAATTATTGAGGCCACTGTGCTCTTAGGAACCTTGAGTAATGCAGAAATTCTTTTGGAACCTTGGCCAGATCTGTGTCTTGCCACAATTCTGTCTCTGAGCTCCTTGGGCAGTTCCTTTGAGCTCATGATTCTCATTTGGTCTGACATGCACTGTGAGCTGTGAGGTCATCACAAGGAAATGGACAGCATGTGACTTAAATATGAGTGTCTGAGAAAAGGGTCTGAATACTTATGACCATGTGATATTTCGGTTTTTCTTTTTTAATAAATTTGCAAAAATTTCTACATTTCTGTTTTTTTTTTCAGTCAAGATGGGATGCAGAGTGTACTTTAATGAGAAAAAAAAGTCCCTCTATAAAGCCCCCATCTGCACACAGTCCCCCTATATAGCCTCTATCTGCACACAATCTCCCTATATAGCCCCCATCTGCACACAGTCCCTCTATATAGTCCCCATCTGCACACAGTCCCTCTATATAGCCTCCCATCTGCACACAGTCCCTCTATATAGCCTCCCATCGGCACACAGTCCTCCTATATATCCCCATCTTCACAGTCCCCCTATATATCCCCATCTACACACAGTAACCCTATATAGCCCCCTTCTGCACACAGTCCCTCTATATAGCCCCCATCAGCACACAGTCCCCCTATATAGCCCCATCGGCACATAGTCCCTCTATATAGCCCCATCTGCACACACTCCCCCTATATAGCCTCCATCTGCACACAGTCCCCCTATATAGCCCCATCTGCACAATTGCCCTATATAGCCCCCATCTGCACACAGTCCCCCTATATAGCCCCATCTGCACAATCGCCCTATATAGCCCCCATCTGCACACAGTCCCTCTATATAGCCTACATCTGCACACAGTCCCCCTATATAGCCCCCATCTGCACACGGTCCCTCGATATAGCCTATATCTGCACACGGTTCCCCTATATAGCCCCATCTGCACACAGTCACCCTATATAGCCCCCATCTGCACGTAGTCCCCCCTATATAGCCCCCATCTGCACACAGTCACTCTATATAGCCCCCATCTACACATAGCCCTCCTATATAGCCCCCATCTGCACACAGCCCCCCTATATAGCCCCCATCTGCACACAGTCCTTCTATATAGCCCCCATTTGCACACAGTCCCACTATATTGTCCCCATCTGCACAATCACCCTATATAGCCCCATCTGCACACAGTCCATCTATATAGCCTCCATTTGCACACAGTCCCTCTATATAGCCCCCATCTGCACACAGTCACCCTATATAGCCCCCATCTGCAAGCAGTCCCCCTATATAGCTCCCATCTGCATGCAGTCCCCCTATATAGCCCTCATCTGCACACAGTCCCTCTATATAGCCCCCATCTGCACACAGTCCCCCTATATAGCCCCATCGGCACATAGTCCCTCTATATAGCCCCATCTGCACACACTCCCCCTATATAGCCTCCATCTGCACACAGTCCCCCTATATAGCCCCATCTGCACAATCGCCCTATATAGCCCCCATCTGCACACAGTCCCCCTATATAGCCCCATCTGCACAATCGCCCTATATAGCCCCCATCTGCACACAGTCCCTCTATATAGCCTACATCTGCACACAGTCCCCCTATATAGCCCCCATCTGCACACGGTCCCTCGATATAGCCTATATCTGCACACCGTTCCCCTATATAGCCCCATCTGCACACAGTCACCCTATATAGCCCCCATCTGCACGTAGTCCCCCCTATATAGCCCCCATCTGCACACAGTCACTCTATATAGCCCCCATCTACACATAGCCCTCCTATATAGCCCCCATCTGCACACAGCCCCCCTATATAGCCCCCATCTGCATACAGTCCCCCTATATAGCCCCATCTGCACACAATCCTTCTATATAGCCCCCATTTGCACACAGTCCCACTATATAGTCCCCATCTGCACAATCACCCTATATAGCCCCATCTGCACACAGTCCATCTATATAGCCTCCATTTGCACACAGTCCCTCTATATAGCCCCCATCTGCACACAGTCACCCTATATAGCCCCCATCTGCAAGCAGTCCCCCTATATAGCTCCCATCTGCATGCAGTCCCTATATATAGCCCCATCTGCACGCAGTCCCCCTATATAGCCCTCATCTGCACACAGTCCCTCTATATAGCCCCCATCTGCACACAGTCACCCTATATAGCCCCCATCTGCACACAGTCCCTCTATATATCCCCATCTGCATACAGTCACCCTATATAGCCCCCATCTGCACACAATCCATCTATATAGCCCCCATCTGCACCCAGTCCCCCTATATAGCCCCCATCTGCACAGAGTCACCCTATATAGCCCCCATCTGCGCGCAGTCCCCCTATGTAGCCCCATCTGCATGCAGTCACCCTATATAGCGATCATCTCCATTTGGAGCCCCCCATAATACCCCATCTCCATTGAGACCCTCTTATATTGCCCCATCTCAATAGAGTCCCTCTAGACCCCATCTCCACATAGTCCCCCTACACAGTCCCATGTCCATACAGAGCCCCACCCCTTCATTTATTCTCCCTTCTTATTAAAGAGCCACCCCAAACCCAGCTAAATTGCCCCATCTCCATACTAGACCACCTCCCCCATGAGGGTTGTCTCCATTTTAAGAACCTCAGGCTATAATATGCCCATATCTTCAGCTTACCAAGTGCCTACCGTCTCCCGGCTCCAGTTCCAGCGTTCTCCCATCCTCTGCGGCGCTCTGATAGCGTCTGCAGCGTGATGAGATTTCCTAACAGGAAAATAAAAACATTACGTATGGCACATGGGAGTCCACCTGCTTCAGGAACAATCAACACAAGGTCCAGCTTTCCTCAACATAAACACCACAGCTCCAGAGCTTTCACCTCCAGGCCCACTCACACACACTGCTCTAGAAACCTGGGTATTTATCTCCTGGACTCCTTCCGCTCTAAAGCTGCTGCTAGCACTAAACATGGCTGATTAACCCCTCTCATCACTTAGTGTGCTGGATAACTTTTCCTAGGTTTATATTACTGAAGTTAACAACCTCAGTGCTACATATCTCCCCTCTAATACTTTGCCAGTGATTTTGTCACTATATATATATATATATATATATATATATATATATATATACACACACACATAAGTATGCACAATATTATGGGTAACAGTAGCAAGGTCAATACAGTATGTTATCACACTATCAGAACACAGTGATGCAACGGAGTGTTATATCAATGCAACGTTGTATTATATATACTGTTCTTAATGTTCTTATTATCTAGCAGTTAAACGACTATTAAAGCCTTTATAGCTCAGCTTAACAGGCGTCACTCTCAGTACTAGACCCATCCCCATTGTAGTGTCTCTAGCATTAAAACCTTACCATATGTTAAGTGATGTAATTTGAATAAGGGCTGAGAAGGACTGAGACTCTTGGAAACCAAGCTAGAGGATAGGACCATCCTGAATAGGGTCACTTTGACGTTGTGGGATGACTTTTAAATTTTTTTAATCAAAATTATGTTAACTAAGCACCCTATATTATTTTCATGCACTTTTCATGAATTTAAAAGGTGTTAATTTGGTCCAATATGTGCCAAGAAAACATCCTCACCATTACTCCACCAACAACCTGTACCAGGAGAGTCTATGATGGGTGGATTAATGTAGTTTATAACAAATTCTGACCCAGCTATCTGCTTTGATGCAGATGACTTTTCAAACCAAACAATGCTTTGCAGAGCATGCGCCGACTGCAGCCCCCAACATCCTGTTCTTAGCTGACACGAATGCTACAGAAAAAGTGGCAGGTAGCCAAGTAGTACATAAAAAATATATCTTTATTGGCAAAATATATACATGTAAGGATGGATCAAGTTAGAGGAAAATGAGTTCACACAGTAGAAAAGACAATAGACAGCAGGAGCAGACAGTAAAAAGCAAATAATGGTCTGGAGACTGTTTTAAGAAGTAAAAATAATAAAAGAGTAGCTGACAGAAGTCCAACCTGGTATGGTCTTCTGCTGCTGAAGCCCATTTACTTAAAGGGGTTCCCCACTTTCAGCAAAGTAGACTTCAAATGCTTGCAGGTATGTAAAATAACAAACTCAGATTGTACTTACTCTTCCCCGGCTCCAGCTCCATATTTTGGCTGCAGTGGTGATATCAATTCGACAGAACGCATCACTGATGCAGCGAATTTCTACAGACCAGATCAGCCTCAGTGATTCGGGGCTGTAGAGAAGAGGGTGAGTACCATCTGGATTTGTTATTTGACATGCCTGCACACGTTTGGGGACCACTTTGCCAAAAGTGGAAAACCCCTTTAAAGACTTGAGGTGCCTTGCTTAAAGGGGTTGTCCATGCTGAAATGACTCTATGTGACTGCACACAGCTGAATTGTGACAATGTATTTCCATGAGTCTCCTTGCGGGTGGACAGTTACATGAATGCACGTTTGCGGCTTGCGCTTGCACTTCTGTTCAAGTCTCACTCGGTTTCTCCCAATATAAGAGAAGTGGGAGAAGCTGGTTTAGATTAATCAGCACATGACAATTACCAAAGTCACATACATGATGTCCCGTGACCGCACTCCAGCACAGGGAATACAAGGGATTCGCCAGTCTGAAGTCTCCTGGAGCGACTGCTGACTTTTCATTTCAACTTGGACAACCTCTTTAACCGACAAAAAGCTTGACATTGTAGCAATGAAAGCATCAGAAAGACTTGTATAACTGCTACTATGTATTTGGCTCATGGAGTAGACTATATACAATTGTATCCATTTCTCAGCTGAGATCAGGACCAGATCTTTATTAGTTTGCTGAATGTAAATAAAAATGTTCTAAATAAAAATGTTCTAAAAAGCGGAGAGTAAATACATTTTATTACCTGAATTTGTATTTTGGACTACTTCTTACATAATCTAATTCTTCTTTTTATGTTACACAGGTTGCATGTGGTAATGCAGTTTATCCGTATTCACGTCAATGAAAGCGAGCTGAAGTTACAGACTCTACCCAAAGACAAAGGTGGAACTGTGTCTGGCAGACAGCAGCCATGATTATCTAACACTTCAATACTACGACAATGATAGACCACCAAATTTAACAAGAAACTGACTCATACAATAGCTTAATTAAAGGGGTTGCCCAGGACTTTAACACTGATGGCTTATCCTTAGGATAAGCCATGCATGTCTCATCAGGGGAGGGAGAGAGGTGCGACACCTGGCACCCCCGCCGATCAGTGGTTCCAGGTGTCGGCGGTGGCTGGATCTGCTGAATTACGGAACTGCACAGCACTGCTCTGTCAATGGAATGGTGGCGTGGCCGGGTACTGCACATCCACCTCTATTCATTTGAATAGGTGGCGAATGTGCAGTACCCGGCCGTGGCCACTTTACAGATGAAGTAACTGTGCTGTTCCAGCCACCGCCGACACCAGGAACAGCTGATCGACCGGGGTGCCTGGTGTCGCACTCCCACTTATCAAACATTGAAGACCTATTATAAGGATAGGCCATCAGTGTTAAAGTTCCGGACAACCCCTTTAAAGAGGATCTGTCACTTGCATTTAAAAAATTACTTAAATACTGTATCTCTTAGTTCCCCTGATTTTGCTGCTCTTTTCCTTTCTGCTCTGAGTGGCTCCATTGCAGAGATAATCACATTTGTTGCTTTTGGAGCACAGTACATGCACACCACCTGGGCGATTCTTCAGTCTTCTCTGGGGCTGATGAAGGCTCTGATCTGGAGCCAAAAACCGGTTTGTGATTTTGAATCCTAAATAAAAAGTATTTAATTTTAAACTACCGCATCCTGACTAACGTCATTGGCAGAGCATCAACATAACCTTCATGTTTTTTTTCTCTGGGGGGTATACACTTTCACCCCTCCCAGGTGCTGTCAATTACACCTTGGGAGCTGATCTAGCAGTCTTAGACTCTTCTAAGCCATGATTAACTGCTTTTGGAAGGGAGAGATTAAAGCCCACCCTCTCTAGTGAAGCTTCTGAGGAAACGCCCAGTTGTTCTCTAAGCAGAGATTTCACATACTGTGCTCCAGAAGCAATAAATGTGAATATATCTGCAATGGAGTGACGTAGTACAAAAAGGTAAAGAGCAGTAGAATCAGGGGAGCTCTGGGACTTTTACAAGGCATTTAACAACATTTTATTGAGCAAGTAACAGGTCATCTTTAAATGAGAGAAAAGCACAATACACATGTAGATTTTCTTCCTCAGACAGGCATTTGCACATTTCCAAGCTTGACTACTGACATTTACGCTCTACATTGTTTGTACAATTAATAGGCAATGCAATTTTTATTTTTGATCATTCATTTTATTATTAAACAACTCCAGTGCTGTCGGCCAATCCAAAAGGTTACTAAATCTTAATATTTAAGAAAGTAAAAGAGAGGATTTGTCTTTCTTAGGAGAATAACTATGTGTGCAGCATTATTTGGGGAAAATAATCTGCCGAATAATTCTGCACATCTTGATAAAGGGTGCTGTATCCTTAGGCCTCACCCTCCCTCATTACTCAAATACACATCACATGATCTGCTTCATCCAATAAGCAGTCAAGGTTATACAGCTTGGAGTTGGAAAATCTGCATAAAAATGATGATATGGTGAAAATACTCACTTGTACGTATATATTTGTCCTCATTGTCTGTGGCACAAGCAGTGATTCACCCCCTGCACGCGGTAATACAACGCTCTCACAATGACGATGGCAGCCACTTCCTGATGAGTGACACACTTCCTGTGCTTTCCTTAAAGTCCGCTTGAATCACCAAATAATCCAGTGCATGCGTTTTATTTCCTTACACGGACAGCTGACTGTCAGGAACTATATTTAGACCACAATTTATTTTCTTTGTGATTTCATAATTTGTATTCTTTAGAGGTAAGATGTGAGTTTTGGATCATTCATTGGTCTGAAGACTGGAAGGACCAGAGGAAACAATCTTGTGTGGAGAACTCAAAAGACTTAATGTGACTTCCAGGAAGACCCAGTATGATCTGCTGATATGTGCAGGAAAAAGGTGCTACCTACAAAATTGCTGACTGCTGCGGCAGTAAAACATGACAAGGAGATCGAGTGGTAATGTGGCGCCCGTGAGGGTTCGGTCGCCACAGAGGTATTGCATCTCATCCAGAGGTGTGGTACCTCACTCTCAGGTAAGGAAGGAGTAAGGCTCAGGACCCTAACACCTGCATTCCATACACCACATTTCCGGGGGACAGGGCGAGATTGCTCCTACGGGAGAGCACAGTCCCTGGTCCCTGGCTGGAGTGGGGGGGGGACCACCTAGAGAGGGGGAACCATGTAGTGGATGGGGTGGAGGACGTAGATCCTGGGAGCACTTGTAGAAGGAGGTATAAAAGAAAGACACCATCTTAGATCAGAGTTCAGCCTGAGGAGAAGTAGAAGGAGCAGGGGCTCTGTAGGAGCTCTGCTCCAGAGGCGGGCCTAGTCAGGAGGCCTGAGCCTGAGGGGAAGGAGAAGCAAGGGGGAGAGGGAGCAGGAAAGGCTCCAGGAACAAGAAGAGAGGGGACCCTAGGGGTACGGGCCGTGCAGCAAGCCACCCGTGCGCCCTCTGCTACCAGGAGGTAGAGGGGTCAAGCCAGATAAGGGGAACCGGTCCCTCAACTAGTGGAGAAACTGCAAGGCTCAACTAGAAACCGGAGGCTGCAGCACTTTATGTACCGTAAGCCGAAAGTCCACGCCAGCCTCACTAAGAAGGTAGCCACATAGGCCCAGGGGACGGAACATACATCGCCCGCCAAGGCCCGAGGGTACCAGATAAAAGTGTCGCTAGGTGTGAGGTGCAGGGAGAAGGCCAGAGAAAGGACACACAGAAGGGGGTCCTGTTAAGTACTCCGGAGCTACCTGAGGGTGGACTGAACCCCTCACTGAGTACGCACAGCACGACGTGGGCAATTACACTGGGCTCTGTAATCTGGACTGCAACAACTGTGAGTAAAGACCCTGGGACTGCACTATCTTGTCTCTGTGTTCCTTGCTGCGCCAGCACTCACTGCACTGGAACGCTCTGCACAACCACCATCATCCACACACACTGCCCTGAAGCTATACTCTTCCTGTGGGGAGTTATACCACCCTTGCTGCCAAACCATCAGCTTCAGAGGACTGTTCTGCAGCGGCGGTCTCATTAGCCGCACTCCACAGGTGGCGTAGTCGGACATTTACACCCATATATATAAATACGCCTTGGATTGATCGCCCTGGGTCACGGACCGGGTCATTGCCACCGTGACTACAACCCCCAGCATCTACAGGCCCGGCTCCGGTACCCCACGGCCCAGGGGGCGCGTCAGTAACAACAATGATAGGAACATGCAAAGCAACTCCGAGATGTGCATAATGGAACCATCTGCCGAACTGAGTTACATTAAGGTCTGTTTACATGAACCAACCAGCGGCACTAAATATTGACCGACTGGCAGTAGTTTAGAAGCTTGTTACACATTTAGAACGCACTAAACGATGTGCACTGAATGATCGGTAATAAATCGTTCAGTGCACACAAGCTGCCATTGTTCTCGACAGTGAGAGTCCTGATTATACAGCAAGAACAATGATTTTTAAAGAGCTGAAAAATCATTTCACCAGATGAAACGAGTGCTCTTCTCATTCATTGGGTGATTGGCAGACTGTTTACACTGCCTCATTATCGTGAACTAAGTGTTCCTAGAAACGCTCGGTCACCATAATCTTTAAGTGTAAATGCACCTTAACAAATCTGTCCACTATATGGCCAAAAGTATGTGGACACTGATTGTCACACCCACAAGAGCTTGGTAGCTTTCCATATTAAAACCATGAGCATGGAGTTGGACCTCTGTTGGCATTATCAACCTCCAATCTTTGGGGAAGGCTTTCCATAAGATCTTGGAGTTTGTCTGTAGGAATCTATGTCCATTTAGTCAGGAAATCAAGGTTATTCATACCATTCACATTCCTCTACATGTCTTTATGGACCTCACTTTCCACGTAGGGGGCTAGAACTTCTTCAACTCTTACCAATAAAAATGGGCAATTCAACAAGGAGGAAATAATGAGGTTTCTCCAGGTGCTGCCACAAAGGATGACGAGCCAGATGGTAAGTAAGATTTTTTTAATATTTTCTAATGGTAACAAGAATACACGTTTCTGAGACGATCCGTCCCCTTCATAAGGTATGCGTCCGGAGAAACCGCATTTTTTCTCCTTCTTGGATTATCTTTTGGTTCCTTGCCTTGCAATTGGGACAGGGAGTCGGTGCAGCAGGCTTGGGTGCTTCCAGTCCAAATTTGATCCAGTCTTGTGCATGATTATCACAACTATTCCAGGTGAACAATTCCATCCCTCTGGGGTTTCTGTACCTCCAAGCTGATTCACACATAGAGTGCCTCTGAGTTTTTTTCTGTTTCAATAAAAATGGGAAGCACAGTGGATCAGTGGTTAGCACTGTTGCTTTGCAGCGCTGGGGTCCTGTGTTCAAATCCCACCAAGGACAACATCTGCAAGGAGTTTGTATGTTCTCCCTGTGTTTGCGTGGGTTTCCTCTGGGTTCTCCAGTTTCCTCCCACACTCCAAAGACATAGTGATCAGGAAGTGATGAAGTCTGTAAAGTGCTGTGAAATGAATGGTGCTATTTAAGTGAGTAAAATATATAACACATTTGGAAGTCTAAAATGTCTTTGTATGCTGTTGTATTAACATTACCCCTGACTAGAAATCTCAATCTAGCCCAAACACAAAACCAGCTCCATAACATCACCTCCCATTCTTTACACTAATTTTTATAGCAGGTAAATAGTTTTCTCTGGACATATGCAAAACCAAGATCTGTCTTGCACTATTCCAAATAACACATTTTGCTTCAGAGACTAGTGGTGGCGATATACATTATGCGGCTCCGTCGGAAGCTTGGCACTGTGCAAGGTAATCTTAGGCCTCAGTGCAAACTGCTTGACCATGGAAATCTGTATCACAAAGCTCCTGCCACACAGATGTGTGCTGATGTCTGCACTACAGGTTTCCAGAGACTTCAGGTGAGGTTTGCTGAGTGGAGTTAGGTTTTCTGCAGTGAAGCGTGATCCAGAAGATAAGTGCATAATTTAACACAACATCATAGTCCAACCCATGAACATTGGAAACAAGGTTTGGTGTTTTCTTTTATTTGCTCTTGTATTGTTGTTGTGAGCTAAAAAGTTCACAAATCAAAGAAAATAAACAATATAAGTACATTTATATACATTTCTCTACTGTTGTCCACTTCAGCATATGATCCATGTGTATATTTTGTGCAATGTGTGCATGCCTCATTTGAAGGTTAATTCAGTGTGTTGTATATACAGCCTAGGATTTAGTTTTAACCCCTTAGTGAGGGAGCCAATTTTGACCTTAATGACCAAGCCAAATTTTACAATTCCGACTAGTGTCACTTTATGAGGTAATTACTCTGGAACGCTTCAACAGATCCCCCTGATTCTGAGAATGTTTTTTCGTGACATATTGTACTTCATGATAGTAGTAAAACTTCTTCGATATGACTTGCATTTATTTTATAACTTTGAATTTTTATGCCCTTAAACCAAAGAGTTATGTCACACAAAATAATTAATAAATAACATTTACCCCAGCCCAATTTTTGAAACATAATTTTTTTTTGTTAGAAAGTTAGAAGGGTTAAAAGTTGTCTACTTTACATCAGCATCATTTTTAATCAGTTTATCAGCAATTTCTCATTTTTCCAGCAAAATTTACAAAACCATTTTTTTAGGGACCGCATCACATTTGAAGTGACTTTGTGGGGTCTATATGACAGAAAATATCCAAAAGTGACACCATTCGAAAAACACCCCTCAAGGTGCTCAAAACCACATTCAAGAAGTTTATTAACCCTTCAGGTGCTTCACAGGAACTGAAGCAATGTGGAAAACATTTTCACAAAAATGTTACTTTAGACCCAAATGTTTTTATTTTCACAAGGGTAACACGAGAAAATGGACCACAGAATGTGTTGTGCAATATCTCATGAGCATGCCGATACCCCATATGTGGGGGGAAAACTACTGTTTGGGTTCACAGCAGGGCTTAGAAGGGAAAGAGCACTGTTTGACTTTTTGAACGCAAAATTGGCTGGAATCTAGAGCGGATGTCATGTCGCATTTGGAGAACTCCGGATGTGCCTAAACAGTTGAAACCCCCCACAAGTGACCCCATTTTGGAAACTAGACCCCTCAAGGAACTTATCCAGATGTGTGTTGAGCACCTTGAACTTCCAGATGCTTCACAGAAGTTTATAACATAGGGCTGTGAAAATAATAGATCAAATTTTTTCCCCAAAAAATATTTTTAGCACCCAATTTTTTATTTTCACAGGGGTAACAGGAAAAATGGACCCAAAAAATTGTTGTTCAATTTCTCCTGAGTACACCGATACCCCATATGTGGGTAAAAAACATTGTTTGGGCACACGGCAGGGCTCGGAAGTGAAGGAGCACCGTGTGACTTTTTGATTGCAAAATTGGCTGGAATCGAGAATGGACACCATGTCGCGTTTGGAGAGCCCCTGATGTGCCTAAACATTGGAAACTCCCCACAAGTGACCTCATCTTGGAAACTACACCACTCAAGGATTTTATCCAGGGGAATAGTGAGCATTTTGAACCTACAGGTACGACACAGAATTTGATAAAATTAGGTCGTCATATTGAATACGTCATCATTAGTGTTGAGCGCAAGTGCTCGCTACTTGAGTTTACATCGGGAGCTCGGGTATGCACCAAGTATTGCGGGTGCTCAAGTGACATGCTCGAGTAACCACCTGCATGTTTTGCGGCTGTTAACACACCCAAAAAAAATGCGGTGATTGCCTTTGTATGGCAAGCAATCCCCACGTGGTTTTATTGGTGTGTCCCCAGGGGGTGCGGCACGGTCTCCTCACTTGCACCAATGTGACGTTCTGCACCCCCTGGGGACACATAAGGTCAGCTTGGCACAGTTTTACACAGACACCCCCTGTCCACACGGGCCCAGGGAGGCACGGGGAATGAGAGGATGTGGCCCAGTGAAAAAGAGTTTTGTCAGCCTGGTAGGACTGACACTAGTTCCTCGTTAGATATAAGTCCAGTCCATTAATGGGAATATATCTGGCTAGAAACCAGGACCAGTAGCATGGAAAGTTAAAACTGAGAACATAGACATGTGGATTCATGGAGAGAGATAAGAGAGCAGCCCAAGGTTGAATTATATATTTAATAGTCTTAAGGGCACACTGGACAAAACACTATATACACAATGGTTATACATATACAATGGTCAGATGTGCAAATACAGGTGAAGTACAAAAGATATAAGCAGATATACCGGTTTGATGCGCAAATAATGCCTATACAGTTGTTGTTGTAGAGTATGTACTAGACCAGTAATTTAAATATTTGATGCAACCCCTATATACCATTCATTTATAACGTGCATTGTGCAAATTTGAATGAACAAAATGGTAGTAAAGAGTTAAAGTGCATAGTGCCAAATACACATGATCATGAATATAAAGGTGAAATGTCATAGAGTCCTGCTATGATTGCACGATACAAATGCATTGGTGTCAGGGCAACAAAGCAACAACAGTGGGTTATTGTTAGACTTGATATCAAGGTGCAATGAATGTGAAAATCACAACAGGTGACTAATGAAAGTTAATGTCAGCACTGGCTACAGTACTATTACCTGAATGTGAAGTTAGCAGCAAGCAGAGGGTATGTGGCACCGTGTCTCCCTCGCCCGCATATTGTTTGTTGGCATATTGGGTTGAATATGGTCAATACCGTTTTATACATTTCCCAACCAAATGTTAATAATGTATTCATATGTTGTTGACTAGTTTACAGTTAGGTCCATATATATTTGGACAGAGACAACATTTTTCTAATTTTGGTTCTAGACATTACCACAATGAATTTTAAACAAAACAATTCAGATGTAGTTAAAGTTCAGTCTTTCAGCTTTCATTTGAGGGTATCCACATTAAAATTGAATGAAGGGTTTAGGAGTTTCAGCTCCTTAACATGTGACACCCTGTTTTTAAAGGGACCAAAAGTAATTGGACAATTGACTCTAAGGCTATTTCATGGACAGGTGTGGGCAATCCCTTCGTTATGTCATTCTCAAATAAGCAGATAAAAGGCCTGGAGTTGATTTGAGGTGTGGTGCTTGCATTTGGAAGATTTTGCTGTGAAGTAAACATGCGGTCAAAGGAGCTCTCCATGCAGGTGAAACAAGTCATCCTTAAGCTGCAAAAACAGAAAAAAAACATCTGAGAAATTGCTACAATATTAGGGAGTGGCAAAATCTACAGTTTGGTACATCCTGAGAAAGAAAGAAAGCACTGGTGAACTCATCAATGCAAAAAGACCTGGGCGCCCACGGAAGACAACAGTGGTGGATGATCGCAGAATAATCTCCATGGTGAAGAGAAACCCGTTCACAAGAGCCAACCAAGTGAACAACACTCTCCAGGAGGTAGGCGTATCAATATCCAAATCTACCATAAAGAGAAGACTGCATGAAAGTAAATACAGAGGGTTCACTGCACGGTGCAAGTCACTCATAAGCATCAAGAAGAAAAAGGCTAGACTGGACTTTGCTAAAAAACATCTAAAAAAGCCAGCACAGTTCTGGAAGAACATTCTTTGGACAGATGAAACCAAGATCAACCTCTACCAGAATGATGGAAAGAGAAAAGTATGGCGAAGGCGTGGTACAGCTCATGATCCAAAGCATACCACATCATCTGTAAAACACGGCGGAGGCAGTGTGATGGCTTCGGCATGTATGGCTGCCAGTGGCACTGGGTCACTAGTGTTTATTGATGATGTGACACAGGACAGAAGCAGCTGAATGAATTCTGATGTATTCAGAGCCATACTGTGTGCTCAGATCCAGCCAAATACAGCCATACTATAGATGGACAATGACCCAAAACATAAAGCCAAAACAACCCAGGAGTTTATTAAAGCAAAGAAGTGGAATATTCTTGAATGGCCAAGTCAGTCACCTGATTTCAATCCAATTGAGCATGCATTTCACTTGTTAAAGACTAAACTTCAGACAGAAAGGCCCACAAACAAACAGCAACTGAAAACCACCACAGTGAAGGCCTGGCAGAGCATCAAAAAGGAGGAAACACAGCGTCTGGTGATGTCCATGAGTTCAAGACTTCAGGCAGTCATTGCCAACAAAGGGTTTTCAACCAAGTACTAGAAATTAACATTTTATTTACAATTATTTAATCTGTCCAATTACTTTTGGTCCCTTTAAAAACAGGGTGGCACATGTTAAGGAGCTGAAACTCCTAAACCCTTCATCCAATTTTAATGTGAATACCCTCAAATGAAAGCTGAAAGTCTGAACTTCAACTGCATCTGAATTGTTTTGTTTAAAATTCATTGTGGTAATGTCTAGAACCAAAATGAGAAAAATGTTGTCTCTGTCCAAATATATATGGACCTAACTGTATATTCAAGCATTAGGGCCAGGGCACTAATTTATTAGTGTTTCCTGTCTATTGGAGGTCCCCCTCTCCCTTTACTTCCCCATATTTTAAATATTGTTTTTTTATCATTTCTGTTTTTCTTGTTTTTTGATTGTATTCAATAAATAATATATTTTGTATAATTTTGTGAACTGGAGTCACTTTTTATCCCTGGGCCTATCATGTGGCCAATTGGGATCTAAGGTTTAATATGATGTTGATTTAAAGTGTCTAGCAATTGATTTTTTTTTCTTTTTGGACATAGATTAACTATGCTCTCAGATAAGGTAGCAAAAAACTGGTGAGAGATTCCTTTTAAAAAATACATACATTAGGAAGAGGGAAAGATTTAATACAATTATTTTTCCCCATACAGTATGCAAATAGATATATAATACAGCCAAAATCCATGATTTTTATGCCAGTATAAATGATCTGATCACCCAACGAACAAGTGTTTCGCTCTTACGATGGGTGATTGGGGACAGGTTTACACCGGCTGATAATCTGGAACAAGCATTCTCACAAACGCTTGTTTGTCTATTACTGGCCCATCTAATGTGCTTTTACCCATAGCATGCTGTAGAGTAGTATAGAGAAGCTGTAACAATATGGTGGAAATATCCAGTCACAGTATAGTGGTGTTATCCAGTCAAGCTATGGTGGCATTATTCAGGTACAGTACAGTTTTATCTAGTCTTTGTATGGTGGTGATATCTTGTCATGTTACGGTGGTATTATTTAGTCATGGTTAGGTGATTTTATTTAGTCACCATATTGGGGTGTTATCCAGTCACAGTATAGTGGTATTATTCATCCACAGCATGTTTGTGCTACTCTTTTTAACATTTATTAATGACCTTGTAGGGGGCATACAGAGTAATATTTCAATATTTGCAGATGACACTAAACTCTGCAGGGTAATCAATACCGAGGAGGACAATTTTATATTACAGGAGGATCTATGTAAACTAGAAGCTTGGGCTGATAAATGGCAAATGAGCTTTAATGGGGATAAATGTAAGGTAATGCACTTGGGCAGAGGAAATAAAATGTATAATTATATGTTTAATTGTAAAACACTGGGCAAAACTGTCACTGAAAAACACCTGGGTTTAGCTCAGGTTTAGTGGCCAGTGTCAGGCAGCTGCTGCAAAGGCAAATAAAATAATGGGATGCAATAAAAGAGGCATAGATGCTCATGAGGAGAACATAATTTTACCTCTATACAAGTCATTAGTGCGACCACACTTAGAATACTGTGTACAGTTCTGGTCTCCGGTGTATAAGAAAGACATAGCTGAACTAGAGCTGGTGCAGATAAGAGCGACCAAGGTTATTAGAGGACTGGGGGGTCTGCAATACCAAGACAGGTTATTACACTTGGGGTTATTTACTGTGGAAAAAAGAAGGCTTAGGGGTGATCTTATTACTATGTACAAGTATATGAGGGGACAGTACAAAGACCTTTCTACTGATCTTTTTACTCTGAGGCCTGAGACGGGGACAAGGGGGCATCATCTACGTCTGGAGGAAAGAAGGTTAATCATAATCACAGATGCGGATTCTTTACTGTAAGAGCAGTGAGATTATGGAACTCTCTGCCGCATGATGTTGTAATGAGTGATTCACTATTAAAATTTAAGAAGGGCATGGATGCCTTTCTTGATAAGTATAATATTACAGGTTATATATACTAGATTCCTTGATAGGGCGTTGATCCAGGGAACTAGTCTGATTGTCGTATGGAGTCGGGAAGGAATTTTTTTCCCCAATGTGGAGCTTAGTGTTTGCCACATGGATTTTTTTTGCCTTCCTCTGGATCAACATGTTAGGCTATGGGTTGAACTAGATGGACTTAGTCTTCCTTCAACCTTAAAAACTATGTCATTATGTTACTATGTTACTCAATATTCAATTCCAGTATGGCGGTGTTATTCAGTCATTGTATAATGGTGTTATTCAGTCATTGTATAATGGTGTTATTCAGTCATTGTATAATGGTGTTATCCTGTAATGGTACTGTAGTGTTATCCTGTCATGTTATAGTGGTGTTATACTGTAACAGTGTGGTGGTGTTATTCAGTCATATAACAATATTTATATGACTGATAATTATCAATTGATGATTAATGATAAACAACAGTTTTATATGTTGATCTTTTCCTTCGTTAACACCATCGCTACAAATCATCAATGTTCAGAAAAAAAAGTTAATAATAAGGATAATTGGAGAGAGTAAATGGCCCTCTAATGGGGGCATATTCAGGATTAGTATGTAGAACAGGATATACTGTAGATATGACAGACAGCCTGAGAGTACCTTCTAGAAATAAAATTATTTTCTAAGCTGCTAACTTTATAGGTGTCTATTATCCCACATTCCAAAATCCATAATACAGGTAATAAACAATGGTATGGTAGCTAGTCCGTAACAAGATTAATGAGTATCACTATGGCCTCAAACTCCAAGACCTTGTAAAAACCAGTGCTCTTGGAAGACTGAAAAGTTACATTGTATTCTTATCTCCAATACGAGCACTACACATAACACTTAGGCTCATAAATTCAACCTTTGTTTTAGTGTTGGGAACTGATGGGATCAGGCTATGGGAGTTCTTTATGCAAGTATTTGGGCCTCTTGATCTACAATAGCTCATAAAAGAACATCTCACATATATCTATCTAGCAAATCTCACACACAGATAAGCCAATTTTACCAAAAAATTGTGAAGCATAAAGCTGTGGTCCCACTTGTAGAGAGGTGCAGATGCTAAGAATATGCTTCTTAAAGTTGCAGTGGCTTTTCACAGTATAATTAGAAATTGTCAGATATTAACAATAAGCAAACTATTTTCAATTCATCTACAATGAAAGAAAAAAAGGAAAATGCAGAACTTTTTCTTCTGTTCAAAAAACTGACACATAATGCAACCCAGAAAGGCCCTATAATAATCACCGGGGTCCCTCTGCTTCTGTTCGCATCAATTATACATCAAATACGTCTTTTTAATTATTCCTCATTGTTAAGCACAAGATACACTAAGGAAATCCACATCTATGGGAGATTTCAAAGAAGACTCATTGGTCAATATGAAAGCCCATATAATTGAGAATTGTGTACTATGTGGACACAGTGAATGGCAGACCATTCGGATGAGAACACAAAGAAAGGAGAACCACCAAATGTCAGGTCCAAAAATCAATTAAACATTAGCTATATAAAAAACCTTTATTGACGGGATGGTTATAGTGGTAATACAGACACAAGATGTGTCCGCAATCAAAACAGTACAAATACAACATCAATGTAATCAATGAATATAATAGAATTGGACCACAGAAACCTAGGTATACAACAAGTGCAGCAGGTATGTCAAAGCCAATCTAGCAAATATGACAGTGATGGCAGTACATGGTGCCCGAATGGTGCATATGACAAAAAATATATATACAGTACAGACCGAAAGTTTGGACACACCTTCTCGCTTAAAGATTTTTCTGTATTTTCATGACTAGGAAAATTGTACATTCACACTGAAGACATCAAAACTATGAATTAACACATGTGGAATTATATACTTAACAAAAAAGTGTGAAACAACTGAAAATATGTCTTATATTCTAGGTTCTTCAAAGTAGCCACCTTTTACTTTGATGACTGCTTTGCACACTCTTGGCATTCTCTTAATGAGCTTCAAGAGGTAGTCACCGGAAATGGTCTTCCAACAATCTTGAAGGAGTTCCCAGAGATGCTTAGCACTTGTTGGCCCTTTTGCCTTCACTCTGCGGTCCAGCTCACCCCAAACCATCTCGATTGGGTTCAGGTCTGGTGTCTGTGGAGGCCAGGTCATCTGGCGTAGCACCCCATCACTCTCCCTCTTGGTCAAATAGCCCTTACACAGCCTGGAGGTGTGTTTGGGGTCATTGTCCTGTTGAAAAATAAATGATGGTCCAACTAAACGCAAACCGGATGGAATAGCATGCCGCTGCAAGATGCTGTAGTAGCCATGCTAGTTCAGTATGCCTTCAATTTTGAATAAATCCCCAACAGTGTCACCAGCAAAGCACCCCCACACCATCACACGTCCTCCTCCATGCTTCATGGTGGGAACCAGGCATGTAGAGTCCATCTGTTCACCTTTTCTGCGTCGCACAAAGACACGGTGGTTGGAACAAAAGATCTCAAATTTGGACTCATCAGGCCAAAGCACAGATTTCCACTGGTCTAATGTCCATTCCTTGTGTTCTTTAGCCCAAACAAGTCTCTTCTGCTTGTTGCCTGTCCTTAGCAGTGGTTTCCTAGCAGCTATTTTACCATGAAGGCCTGCTGCACAAAGTTTCCTCTTAACAGTTGTTGAAGAGATGTGTCTGCTGCTAGAACTCTGTGTGGCATTGACCTGGTCTCTAATCTGAGCTGCTGTTAACCTGCGATTTCTGAGGCTGGTGACTCGGATAAACTTATCCTCAGAAGCAGAGGTGACTCATGGTCTTGCTTTCCTGGGGCGGTCCTCATGTGAGCCAGTTTCTTTGTAGCGCTTGATGGTTTTTGCAACTGCACTTGGGGACACTTTCAAAGTTTGCCCAATTTTTCGGACTGACTGACCTTCATTTCTTAAAGTAATGATGGCTACTCGTTTTTCTTTACTTAGCTGCTTTTTTCTTGCCATAATACAAATTCTAACAGTCTATTAAGTAGGACTATCAGCTGTGTATCCACAAGACGTCTGCACAACACAACTGATGGTCCCAACCCCATTTATAAGGCAAGAAATCCCACTTATTAAACCTGACAGGGCACACCTGTGAAGTGAAAACCATTTCCGGTGACTACCTCTTGAAGCTCATCAAGAGAATGCCAAGAGTGTGCAAAGCAGTCATCAAAGCAAAAGGTGGCTAATTTGAAGAACCTAGAATATAAGACATATTTTCAATTGTTTCACACTTTTTTGTTAAGTATATAATTCCACGTGTTAATTCATAGTTTTGATGCCTTCAGTGTGAATGTACAATTTTCCTAGTCATGAAAATGCAGAAAAATCTTTAAATGAGAAGGTGTGTCCAAACTTTTGGTCTGTACTGTATATAGTGAGTACTTCAGGTAAATAAAATATCATGTCACCGGGCACCATGCATGACCATCGACAATGAATGGTGGTCAGTATCTGCCCTCTCACATAAATCTACGATTGAACAGAGGTGAAAATGTAGCTATATAATGCTCATGCAATGTGGAGGGGGAGGAAGCCGATTGGAAATTGACCATACCTGATTGCTGAGTCCAAAAAGGGGAGATTGCGGCACAGCCCCGACGTGCGTTTCGGAGGGAGAGTCCTTCGTCAGGGGGTTCACCGTTCTGGAGATCATTTTGACCCCACGGGGTGAGATCTTGTGTAGCCCCAGATCGAGGGAGATTATCAGTGGTCTTCCATTTTCTAATTATTGCTCCCACAGTTGATTTCTTCACACCAAGCTGCTTGCCTTCAGTCTTCCCAGCCTGGTGCAGGGCTACAATTTTGTTTCTGGTGTCCTTTGACAGCTCTTTGGTCTTCACCATAGTGGAGTTTGGAGTGTGACTGTTTGAGGTTGCGGACAGGTGTCTTTTATACTGATAACAAGTTCAAACAGGTGCCAGTACTACAGGTAATGAGTGGAGGACAGAGGAGCCTCTTAAAGAAGAAGTTACAGGTCTGTGAGAGCCAGAAATCTTGCTTGTTTGTAGGTGACCAAATACTTATTTTCCACCAAAATTTGAAAAAAATTTCTTTCCCAATCAGACAATGTGATTTTCAGGATTTGTTTTCTCATTTTGACTCTCATAGTTGAGGTCTACCCATGATGTCATTTACAGGCCTCTCTCATCTTTTTAAGTGGGAGAACTTGCACAATTGGTGGCTGACTAAACATTTTTTTCCCCACTGTATATACCTCATCCATTGTATTACTATATCCCCCTTGACTATTGCAAAATATTTTTTGTTGTTTCTGACTGAATTGTTACAAGTTTTAGAGCTGTACCCCAGGTATCCAGGTAACTTTTTTTTCATCTACCCTAATTAATCATCTATTCTGTATTTAAGCACATTATTTTGTTACTTTGTATACTGGTTATATTCTCTTATATTGCACTATGTTTTATACCTAGCCTGATGTAAGGCCTGTGACAAGAAATGTTGCTATCAAAAGTATATTTATAAATGCTGTGGTCTTTTTGGATTAGTAAAATACAAAATAAAGATGGTTTGAGGCAACCCTGCTAATTTTGGAGCACTGTTTCAGCTTTTTCAAAATGTTCTGAAGTCTACTGAGCAAGTGGTCAACTCTACTGAAATGTGAACCTTGGCTCTTCTCATGCTCAGACTCAGGTGGCTACATGTGGCCTGAGTATTCAGTTAGTAGTGCAAGAATCTAGCCAAACTTCCCACTTGGTTCTGCTACAGCCAGGTGCCTTATTTTAAAATCTCCCACATCGAAGTGACCAAGAGTAGACAATTGTTGAGATAATCTCCCAGAAAAATGTCCCTTATGGGAAGGAGGTTGAGGCAAATGTTGAGAAGTCTGAGGAGAAAAAGCAGATGTTTATGGAAATGCATCAATACGGGGCGGAGAGGTCACGAACATCCTGGACAACCTCCCAATGATTCACAGCAACAACCAATTCCGAACCGGACTTCAAAAAGCATGGATGATGACATCAAAGATGCACAACAAGTTATTTTAAAGCCTGATGCGCGTCATCACAGAGGGGGCCGGCCATATGGGAAGGAGGAAGAAAGCCTGGTGCTAGAACTGGGACAGGCGAGCAACAATTAAGCAACTGGCACAAGAATTCTGTCAGAAAAAAACTTTTATTGTGTAAAAGAAGTAGGCAAGACTTAGTGGGAGTGGAGGGACAGAGAATTGATAGATTAATTTATTTGACAACATTTTCTCTAAAAAAACCCTATGGACTTATGTGTAAATAGATCGTAGTAGTATTGCCTATAAATCGGTGTATGACATTGGATTTGTACCATTCATTATTCTCAAATCTAGATACTTTTATAAAGTTATTTTAGGTCTGATATTGATAAATAAGACCTGAGAGTGGTCTTCAAACCTGACTCCTATTGTATATGTGGCGCCCCTGCTGCGCATTGGTGCCACAGAACCCAGAAGGGTGCATGAATGGACTTCTCCACAAGAGGCCCTCACTACATTCATACACCTCCACCTTCCACCTCAGACAAGCAGAGGGAGCCCGTTAGGGATATATAAAGGGAAGGTGGAGCCAGGCAGCTCAGAATAGTTTCAGTGTTCAGAGAGGAACACAGCTCTGAGTGAGCAGAGAGCGTGCCGACGCTCAGAGAGCGGTGAAGACGAAGCCCGCCAGCTGCCAAGTAGTGAGGGCCCCAAGTGTGGTCGACGGCGAGAGGAAAAGGAGAGTGGACCTAAGGGGGCAGAGGAGCATAGTAAGCTCACCCCGAGATATATATATACCGGAAACCGGGTCCGCGCCTACAGGGACCTTTATACCCAGTAGGAACAACCGGAACCCCTGGAGAACTACAGGTCCCAGGTCCACCTAATGCTGATTGCAGTACCAGGGCTAGGAGTCACAGAGGTCCCAGCGTCCAGGGAGAGTGATCTCCAAAGAGAAGGCCCTACCACCAGGTCAGCAGGTGCAGAGAGAGACAGTGATCCAGCTAGGCCTAGCTCCAGGCAGGCCAGAAGCTTAGAGAGTAAAGCAACGGATCAGGAGGCCCTATACCCGCTCACTGGGGAGAGTCCAGAAGTGCGCCCTTCACCTGGAGTACCCTGGACCGTGCCTGCAGCATCACCAGTAAAGGTACTGAAGCTTACCCCCAAGTGAGTGTCCGTCTTTCCTCCGGGACCATCCTGCCGTCTCTCCCCTGCACCACCATCCAGTACACCCCACACTGCCCTGAGGCCCGCTCCACCTGTGGGGAGCCATTCCATCACAAGCTGCCCTACCATCTGCCTCAGAGGACTGCTCCGCAGCGGCGGCACCCCTTAGCTGCATTCCACAGGTGGCGTCACGAATAATCCCAAAATCCCCATATAATAGACGTTTCCCTTTTCACTGACCTCCCTGGGTCATGGACCGGGCCAGCCACCGTGATATCCCCCACCGGCATCCACAGAGGGCCGGCTGCCGAGTACCCCACGGCCCAGGGGGCGCGTCAGATTCTTGGCGTCCCCGAACAGGATTGAGTGCCCGTTGCCACCGAGTACTGTGCGCCTTAAGAGACTGTAACCCTTACTGTGGTGACGTTTTCCCACCATTCCTGAAGTTTTCCCGCCATATCCGCCATTTTTCCTGTTGCCGCACGGGAAGAAGAGGGGCGTAACCGCTGGAAGCGCGCGAAGACTAGGACACGCCCCGCCCCTGATGTCGGACCAGGAAGCGTCAGGTCCTGGAAGGAGCCAGAGGACGCTCTGACATCAGACGCGAGCGACGCAAGGTCCTGAAAGAAGACCGTCGCCCGCGGAGCTGCGGCCTACCCGAAAAGAAAGTGAAGAAGGTAGGCTCTGGTTCACTAAGGGGGCGCAACCATGGCCGACGACCAGTAAGCCGCCGGAGCGCCGGTTAGCGCTCGTGAGGTCCAACCTGCGCCCGGCGCTGCACAGGCCGGAGCGGCCGCTCCACCAGCATGGGTCGTAACTCCGTTGATACCTATGGCCCTGCCGTATATCCCTGGAGCGAAGTGGTTCCCCCAGTATAATGGTAAACCGGACACACTGTCCGGATTCAAGCGGAAAATATGCGGCATACTGGACATGTATTCTATGACTGGCAAGCAGAGAGCCGCTGTAGTGTTAGGACAATTGACTGGTGCCGCTGAGCGAGAAGTTGAAACCTGGCCAGCCGCAGACCAAGAATCAGTGTCCATCATCTTTAAAAGATTGCAAACAGCGTTTGAAAACCGCACTGAGACAGATCTCCAGATGAGGTTCTACCAGTGTGTCCAGAAACCTGAGGACAGTATCTGGGACTATGCCTGGCGCTTACAGGAGGCCCTGCGGGCCCTGAAACAGGTTAGTCCAGCCAGCATCCATGAGGAAAACAAAATGCTGACGGAACAGTTCATCCGGGGGTTGAAGTCCCAGGAGGAGAGCAGAACTGTACGGTGGTGGGCCTTAGACCATCCAGATGCCACCCTTAAGGACATGGCTATAAAGGGCCTGCAGCCCCTGGAAACCACAGACACTGCTATCCAGCTTTACCAGGGTGGGGCCACCCCAGTGCCTGCAGCACCCACCGCTCCTTCACTAACGGCCGAAAAAAGGATGCAAACAGTGCCCCCTAGCGAGCTGGACAGCCTACGCTCTGAAGTGCACCAGTTAAGTAAAACCCTGGCCACTGTCATGAGCACCCTGCAGCTACAGGCGGAGCCTGAGCCGGAAGGAAGGATCCTGCTAGCCGACAGCCCTGAGGATGTCCCCTGGATGAGAAGAAGAAGGAGGACAACGCCACCCCATAGGAGGACAACGCCACCCCGGAGGAGAACAACGCCACCCCGCGGGAGGACCAACGACCAACGGCGCCCTCCAGAAGACTTCATCTGCTACCGCTGCCATAAAGCAGGCCACACCACGTGGACCTGCCCTTTAAGCGAGCAAACCCTGGGGCCGAGGGCCGACACCCAGGAGTAGACCAACCAGGCCCATCAAACTGGTACCGCCGGTTCGTGGGAGGAAGACCTTTCCTGTCCATTGTGCTGGACGGCATCGAGACACCAGCCCTGCTGGACACAGGATCTCAGGTAACCATCATGCCTGATGTCCTCTGCAAAAGGTTCTGGTCCATAGACGAACTTCACCCGCCAGATCCAAATCTTTCTGTGTATGCCTCTAATGGCCTCCCCCTTAACCTAGTTGGGGTTAAGGATGTGGCAGTAAAGGTGAGAAGAGTGGAACTGAAGGACCAGGGACTAATTGTAGTAGAGACTAATCCTGGTGATACAGACTTGTATATGGTACTTGGCACAAATATTGTTAGTAACTGTTTGGGTAGAAGTGTTGTTCTTGGTCCAACAGATGGCTGACACCGCCAGACCAGGGCAGAGGAGGGCACTCCAGAAAGAGATCCGAGCCCTTATGTACCAGCAACGAGTAAAGCTATCAGGTGGTGAAATTGGTAATGTACGGGCGACAGACCCGATACCCATTGTGATCCCCTCGATGAGTGAGATGCTGATTTGGTGTAGAGCAGCAATAGGTCTCAAAGGACGGAGCTACCAGGCGGTAGTAGAGCCCCTTAGCTCGGAGCATAGAACTACACTCTTGACAGCCAGAGGGTAGTGGATGTACGCAATGGGAGGGTGCCCGTACGCCTCCTAAACTATGGGGAGGATGAGTGGGGAGGATGAGATTAGATTACCACGCTACGCCACTGTTCCCAAACTGTACGCAGTAGATAACTCCATACACACGGCGGAGTCCTTAACCTCACCAAATGAAGTGGAGGATAATGACCCGGGAACCCAGGTGGAGGATTGGTGTCAACAGCTCCATGTTGGGACAGACACCACTCCTGCCCATCAGAAACAGGGTGTACACCGGGTGGTTCAGGAATAAGAGCAGGTATTCAGTAAACACCCACTTGACTTTGGGAGGATTAAAGGGGTACAACACCATATACCCACAGGTGACCATCCACCCATCAAAAAATGTTACAGGCCTATACCACCAGCACACTACCAGAAGGAGAAAGAGATGTTGCACGACATGAAGAAGGCAGGGGTAGTAAGGGATAGCTGTAGTCCCTGGGCAGCTCCCCTAGTCCTAGTCAGGAAAAAGGATGGAAGCATGAGAATGTGTGTAGATTATAGACAGGTAAATCGCATAACACACAAAGATGCATACCCTTTGCCCCGTATAGAGGAATCCCTGGCTGCATTAAAGTCTGCAAATTACTTCTCCACCCTTGACCTCACTAGTGGGTTCTGGCAAGTAGCTGTTGCTGAGGAGGATCGGGAGAAGACGGCCTTTACTACCCCGATGGGACTCTGCAAGTTCAACAGTATGCCGTTCGGACTCTGCAATGCCCCCGGAACGTTCCAGAGATTGATGGAGTGCTGCCTGGGACACCGCAACTTCTAGACTGTACTGCTATACCTGGATGACGTCATAGTGTACTCCAAAACGTACGAGAACCATTTGAAACACCTGGCAGAGGTATTTGAGTCGCTGTCCCAGTATGGGATGAAGCTGAAGCCCTCCAAGTGCCACCTGCTCAAGTGAAAGGTACAGTACCTGGGGCACATCGTCAGTCCAGAAGGAGTAGCACCGGACCCGGAGAAGGTCACTGCCATCCAGAAATGGCCGGAGCCGAAGAGTCTTAAGGAGGTATGTCAGTTCCTGGGACTAGTCGGGTATTACCGGAGGTTTGTGAAGGACTACACCAAGAAGGCGGAGCCTTTGCAAGATCTCCTGGTAGGACAGTCCGGGAGAGGCAGAAACCCCCCGTTCCAGTGGGGTAAGGAGCAAGCTGAATCCTTTGAGGTGATGAAGGGGATCCTGACCGGCGAAGAGATCCTAGCCTACCCTGACTACAGCCAACCATTCCTGCTGTACACTGATGCCAGCAACGAGGGATTAGGAGCTGTATTAAGTCAGAAGCAGAATGGCCGAGAGAAGGTGATCGCCTATGCAAGCAGGAAGCTCCGCCCGACCGAGAGGAACCCAGAGAACTATAGCAGCTTCAAGTTGGAGTTCCTGGCCCTGGTCTGGGCCATCACCGAGTGGTTCAAGCACTACCTAGCCTCCAATAAGTTCACTGCCTACACTGATAATAACCCCTTGACTCATCTGGAAACCCAGAGTTAGGAGCCATGGAACAACGATGGATGGCTCGGGTGTCAAACTACCAGTTCACCATTAAGTACCGGGCAGGCCGCAAGAATGCCAATGCCGATGCCCTGTCCAGGATGCCTCACCAGTCGGACACTGAAGAAGTGGATGACCTGGAGGAGATTGAGCTACCCACCGTAATGGGATGGTCCACGAGCAGAGCACCTCCAGGAGGCATCACGGTAAGACATTAAACCCTTTACCTCACCACAGTTGGAAGGAGACCCAGGACAGCGACCCGGTTGTCAGCCGTATCAAAGAACTGATAACCCAGGAAGGTTCCTCCCTGGAGAAGGACGCGTCTCCACAAGCCAAGCAACTGTGGAATGAGAGAAGCCGGCTGTTCATCTATAGGGAGAAGCTGTGCCGAAGGTACGTCAACCCAAGGACCCATGAGATGGTATGGCAGATCGTAGTGCCCAGGACGGACATCCAGATGGTGTTGGAGGCCTACCACGATCAAGCGGGGCACTTTGGCTGGAAGAAGCTAGAAACCCTGCTGAAGGGTCGGTTTTATTGGGTTGGAAAGCGCAGTTCCATAGAGAGATGGTGCCGGGATTGTGGACCCTGTAGCCTCAGAAGAAAAGACTACAGCAGCCAGAAGGCACCCCTGCAACCCATCAAGACAACTCTACCCTTGAAGATCGTGGCCTTGGATCATGTCAAGCTGTCACCCAGCAGGTTAGGATATTCCTATGCCCTGACCATGGTGGATCACTACTCCCGGTTCCTGGTGGTCGCCCCCGTCAAGGATCTGATGGCAGAAACTGCGGCGAAGACGTTTCAGGCATGCTTCTGCAGGCCCCATGGATACCCGGAGCAGGTGCTGACAGATCAAGGCACTGCCTCCGAAGCCGAATTGTTCAAGGAGTTCTGCTATCTGTACGGGTGTAAGAAGATCCGGACTACACCGTACCACCCCCAAACCAATGGGTTATGTTAAAAGATGAATAACATCGTCATCGACCTGTTGAAGACCTTACCGCTAGAAGAAAGAAACCAGTGGCCCGACAAGCTACCTGACCTGGTAGATTTGTACAACCACATACCTGTGAGTTCCACCAATTGTACTCCAGCATATCTCATGCGAGCAAGACCCGGAAAGTTGCCCATGGACCTGGAGCTTGGTGTAGTAGAACCCGAAGCAGATATGTCCACTGAGGACTGGGATACGACTCGACAGGAGCAGTACAGGAGAGTACAGGCCTGTGTCGAAGACACTCTGAATAGGGTAAGAGACAAGCAGGAAGCACAGTACAACAAGAGTGCACCAGCAGAACCCTTTTCACCTGGAGAAGTCATGCTAAAGAGAAAAAGAAGAAACCACAAACTTGATGACCAATGGGAGAGGGAACCCTACACTGTGTTAAATTCAAGATTTGATAACAGGAAGACCTGTTTAATTACCAAGGACGGAGGAAGAACGACTGCAACGGTATGTAGAGACCATCTGAAGTTGTGTCCAAGTCTGCTAAAGCCCCAGGAAGAAGTGCCTCTCATCGTACCGGAGGAGCCTAAAGAAGCAGTAATACATACTGAATTAGGAGATTTCCCGGCAGATTGGCCCCAAATAGGAGGAGCAGTGATAATACCTGTGATCCACTTTTACCAACAGCCAGAAGACCCTCCACAGCAAGAAGAACCTGTAAGTGCCCCAGAAGAGCCTGCTCAGGAAGAATCACCGGAAGAAGGATCCCCGGTTGGAGCAGAGCAAGAAGGCCCAGCCATTGGTACCCTTGCCAGTGCCATAGAGAGGTTAAGGCAGTTTTACAATCTACCCACACGTAGAACTGACAGGGTAGCAAACAGTGCAGACACAGATACCATCCATGCTCCCGTGCTACGCAGATCAACACGTAGCACCAAAGTCCAGGCCCCTGTCAGGTTCAGTGAATAAGTAGAAATACCTGCAGTGTAAATAGTTACCCGGTAGGATATGTCCCTGTGTTATTTATGTATTTGTTTATTGGTTTCTGCTTATGGTGGACAATTTATATGAACATTAGTTACCCATAAGGGTATATATATAAAGGACTCAGTGGCTGAGGACTGTGAGCAGCCGAAAAACTCTTATGTATGTAGTTGCACTCCCCGGAGTGCCCCTTAGTTGACCACGGAACAAAAGTCCCGTTTGGCGTGGCCGAAGACGTGGTCCAGCACCTGGATCACCTATGCCTTGTAGCCACGCCCAGGGGCTACGTTGAGGGTTTTCAGGCGGGTCCCTCATGTGCCTCATGTTCTTTCACCAGTGAGATGGACACCATTAACTTGTAAGACTCTGAGGACGCTTTATATTTATATATATTTATTATGTCTTTACATCTGTAGCGTTCAAGCAAAGTGCCTCCCATAAAGGGAAGAAATGTGATTGTTATTGTTAACCTGTTTTGAAAAATGCTTCAGTCCAGGAGTACTGAGTTTTACTAGGGGGGAATGTGGCGCCCCTGCTGCGCATTGGTGCCACAGAACCCAGAAGGGTGCATGGATGGACTTCTCCACAAGAGGCCCTCACTACATTCATACACCTCCACCTTCCACCTCAGACCAGCAGAGGGAGCCCGTTAGGGATATATAAAGGGAAGTTGGAGCCAGGCAGCTCAGAATAGTTTCAGTGTTCAGAGAGGAACACAGCTCTGAGTGAGCAGAGAGCGTGCTGACGCTCAGAGAGCGGTGAAGATGCAGCCCGCCAGCTGCCAAGTAGTGAGGGCCCTGAGTGTGGTCGACGACGAGAGGAAAAGGAGAATGGAGCTAAGGGGGCAGAGGAGCATAGTAAGCTCACCCCGAGATATATATATACCGGACACCGGGTCCGCGCCTACAGGGACCTTTATACCCAGTAGTAACAATCGGAACCCCTGGAGAACTGCCGTCTCTCCCCTGCACCACCATCCAGTACACCCCACGCTGCCCTGAGGCCCGCTCCACCTGTGGGGAGCCATTCCATCACAAGCTGCCCTACCATCTGCCTCAGAGGACTGCTCCGCAGCGGCGGCACCCCTTAGCCGCATTCCACAGGTGGCGTCACGAATAATCCCAAAATCCCCATATAATAGAAGTTTCCCTTTTCACTGACCGCCCTGGGTCACGGACCGGGCCAGCCACCGTGATACCCCCCCCGGCATCCACAGAGGCCCGGCTGCCGAGTACCCCACGGCCCAGGGGGTGCGTCATATATAAAATAGCTCGGTTACACTTAGCCCATATATTTATATATGATTCAATATTTTGGCATTTACATTTGCACTTCAGATCCTGTGTCACTGTTCCCCCTCCCACTAGAAAGATTCAATAGCAGGAATTCTGCATCCCCTCTTTTACTTCCTCAGGAAAAAAATCAAGAAGGATCTTGATCCCAGTGAAAGGACGCTCACACTGGGATGGATACTGCCGGGAAAAGACCACTCACCCTGTGACCATGATGGAATTATTCTATGGCAGATCCTGGCTTATCTTTCAGCCATTCTAGGATTTCATTCTCCTGGTTTCAAACTCATTCCATGTAGCAATATATTAAAAATGTCCTATCATAGCAGAAAGCTGATCCTGATGCTAATGCTCTGGACCTGGATACAAAGAGCGAAATCTCAGGAGCTGGATCCTGCTGGAAGAAATGTCTGTAAATCGGATAGGTAAGTGCTCTTATCAGCAACTGTATATATTGCTTAAACTCAGTACATGGTTATCTGTATAATATTGTAATCTCCAGGCACTTTCTGATTATCAGACTGTAATTCCAGGAAAATGCTGGGAAACATTTCAAGGCTTTGACAACTGCAAAAAATTACAATGTAGAAATGAAGGTGCTAAAGAATAATGACTGTATCTGCTATCATGGCATGGCTTCTTACTATCTTACATAATATGTAAATCTAGGTTTAGGAGGAAAACATTAGGTCAGGTGCATATTATTCGGCCGTTTTAAATACATATACCTATATGTTTGTTGATTTTTTTGTAATTTTACAATAGTAAAAATGACTGTGAAAGGCAACATTTAAAAAAATTATTAGTTGGTAAGAAAAGAGGGATTTTTAATTGTATACTTCACTGTTTGTTGCCTAGATGGCTGATCTCCTAGGAAAGGAGCGCAGCCCTTGCAAGCTCTTGGCTATAGATCAAGCAAGCGTTGCTCTAAAGCTGGCATCATTGCTTAATCCGGTCAGCTTCAGTGCCCCTGCGCTACTCCGATGCTGCAAAGACAAAGCTGCCTCTGCTTGAAGCATTGGAGAGCGCACAGTTCAGACCAGTAATGCAACCATGCCACTGGTCCATACTGTCAATCATCAGGAGCATACGGCCCTCAGCAAGCAGGAAGCCTGGAGGCATGGGAGCAATGTTCTGCTGAAGATTGATGTTGAGAAAACCCTTATAATTTTTTAATAAAACAACTATGTTGCCAGTATATATGGATTCCTATGATATCCCACTTCCATAGATAAGATGTACAGATGTAGCAAAGGTTATCATTACCCACAGCAAACTATCTTGATAACTTGTAACAGAAGGTTATCCTACTTAAGAGGACTAAGATAATGTAACATTGCACAAGCTATTGACAAATATCATGTTAGGAGTTGTGATATCACAGTATTGTATAAACTGGGTCAAAGTAAAAGTTAACAGACAGTGTCCCTCCCTCAGATTTGCATTACCTACAGCCAAAGCCGGGCTGGGGCTAATGTTTGTCCCTGGCAGTTGGTATCCATGGGGTAACGTTTCTCCTTGCGGAGAGTGACATGTTAAGGGTGTCAAGGTGCCCCACTGTCCTAAATGCAAAACTAACATAGCAGATATGGTTCATATGATGTGGAACTGTCCTAACTTGGTGTCCATTTGAAAGAGTGTTGTAGCAATGATTAACAGGGTTTATTCAACTGACGTAGAGCTTTCACCATTAGTATGTATACTGGGATATGTTGAAGATCTGACTATTGATGAGTATGGCAAAATTGCGTCGGCACGTATGTTATATATGGCAAGAAAATTGATAGCCCAAAAATGAATAGCAGATCAGGAGCCTATGATATCAGAATTTATTGATAAAGTTAACTGGCTAGTAAATTCAAACTTCTTTGAAAATGAAGCATTATCAGTACTTCCATAAGTTATATGTAATTGGATTGACTATTGTTACTATGTACAAATATTTGTTCATCTAATTATGCTGGTTTTGTAGAGCCAAAATGTGTAAATAACTCATGTTTAATGGTCCTGAAGGTTGGGGGGTAAAGAACTGTGTTTCTCCAATGTTTGTCTGGTTGTTGTTTTTTCACTTTTTTTTTCCTTTGTGTAAATCTTTATAAAAATCTATAGAAACATTTGATTTAAAAAAAAAGGGTGTCATGGTGAAGAGACCTTTAAGCTGCAATGCTCCTCTGGGAAATATGCAAATTGTCTCTTCAGAGATTAAGAGAACTCTCCTCAAGGAGAAACGTTACCCCTTGGATCCCGGTCAGACACCTCTCACCCAGCCAACACAGAACTCACACTTTGCACTGACGAGGGGCAGTACGCCGAAACACAGTGTCTGCAAACTGAGATTCTGGTTCTGGCTTTTCTCCTAAGTCATGTGACAAGGCTTGTTAGAGATTCAGTCTTGACTTTTAGGATTGCTACTTCCTATAGGTGGCACTAGAGTTGAAATTAAACAGGCCCATGCTGCCCTCCTCCCCCTCTTCCCCATGTGGGGGTCTCTATTACAAATATTAACCTGGTTGACATTGGAGGAAATCAATATTTATTGCAAGACCAATATTAACAATAATACCACTATATAAGGTAAAATGACACAGCCACACCATGGCCTATTATTACCACCATATACAGAACAATGCCACCATACTGCTAAGTAACAAACATGACAGTAACAAGACTAATGTTACCATCAATATTGCATTGTAAGAGCCAAATAATACTGCCAGACCATAACCAATTATTTCCAGCAAATACAGTGTGACAACACCATCATACTGATCATTAACCAAAACTACTCTACTAAGACTGCTATTACCATTACCACCATAGTGTCTCTCCACCGTGCCCTCACCTGAGCAGTCACAGCACAGAGAGGGAAGACTGCGACACGGATGAGGAGTCGGGAGCAGCGGCAGCGATGAGAGCAGTGGCAGCAGGTGAGGAGAAGTGAGATGAGTTTTTGATTTTCTTTTTTTTTTATGCATGGAGGCATGGAGCATTATATGGGGGTGACATCCTGCATGGGGCATCAAGTGGGGGGGGGGGGACAGCCTGCTTGCGGCATTATGTATGGGGATGGACAGTCTGCATGGGGCATTATGTGGGGGGGAAACAGTCTGCACGGGGCATTATGTGGGGAGGGACATCCTGTATGGGGCATTATGTTGGGGGAACAGCCTGCATGTGGCATTATGGGGGGGGGACAGCCTGCATGGGGCATTATGTGCGGGGAACAGCATGCATGGGGCATTATGTGGGGGGAACAGCCTGCATGGAGCATTATATGGAGGCCAGTGTCCTGTATGGAGCATTATATGGGGGCCAATATCCTGTATGGAGAGTTATAAGGGGGCCAGTATCCTGTATGGAGCGTTATATGGGGGCCAGTATCCTGTATGGAGCATTATATGGAGGCCAGCATCCTGTATGGAGCATTATATGGGGGCCAGTATCCTGTATGGAGCGTTATATGGGGGCCAGTATCCTGTATGGAGCGTTGTATGGGGACCAGTATTCTGCATGGAGCGTTTCATGGGGTCCATTATTCTGCATGGAGCATTTTCTGGGGTCCATTATTCTGTATGGAGGACTATGTAGAGCCCATAATACTGTATGGAGGACTATGTGGTGCCCATACTACTGTATGGAGGATTATACTGTCCGGTCCGCACTGTGCGCTGCGAGGATTCACTGATTTCTGAGCTATTGTCGAATTTACAATAGATATCGCTCATGTAATGTAAGAAGTAAAATTTTTGGCATTGTACTATATATACACTGCTCAAAAAAATAAAGGGAACACTCAAATAACACATCCTAGATCTGAATGAATGAAATATTCTCATTGAATACTTTGTTCTGTACAAAGTTGAATGTGCTGACAATAAAATCACACAAAAATCATCAATGGAAATCAAATTTATTAACCAATGTGTAACATCCCTGGCGGTGTGCTTGCATAGTGCACCACCTCCCACTATACAAGACCACAATCTTACCTGTCTGTCCAGTCTGCTATTCCTGCTCTAGTTCATGCTGTGTGCATGTCCCTTGACTGACTGCTTAGGGCGGCGGCCCGGTTATTTCCTGATTCTTATAGCTGCTGTGGGCGCACCCCTTATGCGTCTCCAGCCTATTGCTGTGAGTCACTGGATATTTAAACCCCCTCCACCCAGTAGGAGGTGCCTGAGCAACACCTTCACTCAGTCCTTGCTACTGAATTGCCAGGTCCTGTCCTGTTATCTCTGACTTCTAGTCTGTTTCCGCCTCTCTGGGGGCCGCATTCCCAGACCTGTTACCTGTGACTTCTAGTCTGTTCCCGCCACTCTGGGGGCCGCATTCCCAGACCTGTTACCTGTGACTTCTAGTCTGTTTCCGCCTCTGGGGGCTGTATACCCAGGCCTGTTCTTGTATCTCCTTGCAGTAGCAGTTCCTGTCTGAACTGCATCCTAGCCTGTTATCTGTTTGTCTCTATGTCCGTACCTTCCCTTTTCCTGCAATGTCTGAACCTGCACCTAACTCCAACTCATTGTCTCTGTACTTCTGTTTGTGAGTTTAGAGTCCACTCGCTACTTCATTGCAAGTACCTTGTGTGTATCTGGTTCTGCTTGTCCCTTCCAGTCTGTTCAGTGTGAACAGAGCCCTGTCCTCTCTGCTCTGCCTTGCTCACCGCTCCGGCGGTTCCTTCCTGCTCTGCCTTGCTCACCGCTCCGGCGGTTCCTCCCTGCTCTGCCTTGTTCACCGCTCCGGCGGTTCCGCTCTGCTCTGCCTTGCTCACCGCTCCGGCGGTTCCTTCCTGCTCTGCCTTGCTCACCGCTCCGGCGGTTCCTCTCTGTTCTGCCTTGCTCACCGCTCCGGTGGTTCCTCCCTGCTCTGCCTTGCTCACCGCTCCGGCGGTTCCTCCCTGCTCTGCCTTGTACACCGCTCCGGCGGTTCCGCTCTGCTCTGCCTTGCTCACCGCTCCGGCGGTTCTTCCCTGCTCTGCCTTGCTCACCGCTCCGGCGGTTCCTCCCTGCTCTGCCTTGCTCACCGCTCCGGCGGTTCCTTCCTGCTCTGCCTTGCTCACCGCTCCGGCGGTTCCTTCCTACTCTGCCTTGCTCACCGCTCTGGCGGTTCCGCTCTGCTCTGCCTTGCTCACCGCTCCGGTGGTTCCTCTCTGCTCTGCCTTGCTCACCACTCCGGCGGTTTTGCCCTGCTCTGCCTTGCTCACCGCTCCGGCGGTATCTCTCTGCCCAGCCTTGCCCACCGCTCCAGCAGTTCCTCTCTGCTCTGCTTGTCTACCACATCTGCGGTTCTGTTCCTGAATCCCAGTCTGTACTGGACCCTATCCTGCCTGCGCTCCAACCTGCTAGTACCCCCCTGTCTGCATACCAGCCTTGCTTGCCAGTATCCTCCTGTCTGCACTCCAGCCATGCCTGCCAATACCCACCTGCCTGCATGCCAGTCTACCTGCCTGTTCGTGCATTCCCCTGTGTGGGTCAACAACTGTGACCGGGGTCTGACCTGGAGTCGCACCTGGTCCCTCTGCTCAGTTCCTCCTTGGTTCACGGAGTCGTTAGCCGCCGTGCGACCTTGGTCGGATCGGGTAGATACTTAGTTACGCCCCTCCAGGCACTCCTCGGTTCATGGTACAGTGGGATCACTAATCACGCTCACGCCAGTCAGTCCGGGCGCGAGCGTAACACAATGGAGGCCTGGATTTGGAGTCACCCCCAAAATTAAAGTGGAAAAACACACTACAGGCTGATCCAACTTTGATGTAATGTCTTTAAAACAAGCCAAAATGATGCTCAGCATTGTATGTGGCCTCCACGAGCCTGTATGACCTCCCTACAATGCCTGGGCATGCTCCTGATGAGGTTGCGGATGGTCTCCTGTGGGATCTCCTCCCAGACATGGACTAAAGCATCCGCCAACTCCTGGTTAGTCTGTGGTGCAACGTGATGTTGGTGGATGGAGCGAGACATGATGTCCCAGATGTGCTCAATCGGATTCAGGTCTGGGGAACGGGCGGGCCAGTCCATAGCTTCAATGCCTTAATCTTGCAGGAACTGCTGACACACACACTCCAGCCACATGAGGTCTGGCATTGTCCTACATTAGGAGGAACCCAGGGCCAACCGCACCAGCATATGGTCTCACAAGGGGTCTGAGGATCTCATCTCGGTACCTAATGGCAGTCAGGCTACCTCTGACGAGCACATTGAGGGCTGTGCGGCCGTCAAAAGAAATGCCACCCCACACCATTACTGACCCACTGCCAAACTGGTCATGCTGAAGGATGTTGCAGGCAGCAGATCGCTCTCCATGGCGTCTCAAGACTCTGTCACATCTGTCACATGTGCTCAGTGTGAGCCTTCTTTAATCTGTGAAGAGCACAGGGCGCCAGTGGCGACTTTGCCAATCCTGGTGTTCTGTGGAAAATGCCAAGCGACCTGCACAGTGTTGGGCTGTGAGCACAACCCCCATTTGTGGACGTCGGGCCCTCATACCACCCTCATGGAGTCAGTTTCTAACCGTTTGTGCAGACACATGCACATTTGTGGCCTGCTGGAGGTCATTTTGCAGAGCTCTGTCAGTGCTCCTCCTGTTCCTCCTTGCACAAAGGTGGAGGTAGTGGTCCTGCTGCTGGGTTGTTGCCCTCCTACGGCCCCCTCCACGTCTCCTGGTGTGCTAGTCTGTCTCCTGGTAGAGCCTCCAGCTTCTTGACACTTCGCTGACAGACACAGCAAACCTTCTTGTCACAGCTCACATTGGTGTGCCATCATGGATGAGCTGCACAACCTGAGCAACTTCTGTGGGTTGTAGAGTCCGTCTCATGCTACTACGAGTGTGAAACCACAACCAACATTCAAAAGTGACCAAAACATCAGCCAGAAAGCTTTGGTACTGAGATGTGGTATGTGGTCCCCACCTGGAGAACCACTCCTTTATTAAGGGTATCTTGATAATTGCCAATAATTTACATCTATTGTCTATTCCATTTGCACAACAGCATGTGAAATTGATTGTCAATCAGTGTTGCTTCCTAAGTGGACAGTTTGATTTCACAGAAGTTTGATTTACTTGGAGTTATATTCTGTTGTTTAAGCGTTCCCTTTATTTTTTTGTGCAGTGTATATTTCTCTGCATTATCTGTGCATCATGAATCATGGTGTGTGTTAAAGAGGCCACTGAGACTCTTTCGCCCAGGGCCACAAAAACCTGGAGCCGGCCCTGGTCTCAACACACAAGTCAGACATTTCAGCCCCTCCTGGGCTTTTTTCAATAATGTGGGTTGAATCCATTCAAGGGCTTATATAGGTAACATTAGGGAAATTACAGCATAATGAGGCTAGTTACAAGATAATATAATCAGCACAGTAAAATAGCATAATTACAATAGACTATAATTTCACTGGACCATGTATATGCACATTATAGTTATTACCTCTACAATCCCTGCACGTGTTAATAAAATATAAAACCTCCAGAAATCAACCTATTATATAACAATTCTATAAATACATGATACAAAGCTTATTTCATTTTCCTAAATGTTGATATATCAAAATCACCTTATCAACTGTTACATCAGTAGTGTAATCTTTAAAATAAAAATATTGTGACTTTTGCTTCTATTAGACTAAATGGTGAAACCATCGCCCTTTATATGTAATATTTTATATGTTTATATGGACTTTCTTATTTTTTGTTTTAAATCTTTTGTAAATCAGGTTTATTAATATAATGCTTTACAAGAAATACAAACTTTGAGAATTAAGCAGAATATGACATATCGCAATATCGCAATTTTATAGCTTGTTTAGAGAATGCCATTTGTAATTAGATAACACTTAAAGATTGTAGAACATTGTAATCATTGATAACAAGTATATTCCATAATAGAATATGATAATGTAAGTATAGTGATATGTAGAAGAAACGGAGTGAATAAAAAGGAATGGGTTAAGGGAGAGAGGAAGAAAGCGAGGGGGAAGAAGGGAAGGGAGTTAGGTCTTGGATCTCTCCTCCGGACAAGTCCGGGCCCTCAGCCCAGTGAGAAGACAAGGTTGATTGGACCAGGATGTAACCAATTTATGATGCTCAATATATCAGGAAAATGGTGTTGAGCATTCTCCTTTGAGGTATGAATTAGTGTTCTGTTAACCAGGCATCCAAGTCTGATGTTTCCCTGAACGCAATCCACGGGGCCCAAGTATTATAAATCTTGTCGGAATTTCCGGCAACTTGGCCTATTAATTGCTCCATTCTATAGATGTTATTGTGTTCAGATATGAATTCAGAACGTGGTGGCGATTTTTCTTGATTCCAGTACTGGGGGATCAGATTCCTGGTAGCCATGAGAAAGTGTCTGAGCAGTCCCTTCTTAAATCTAGATATCGAAATGTCACTTAAAGATAATAAGGCTAACTCTATTGAGGGTTGGATATTGTGTATAGAGAGTTTGTTGTAGAGTTCAAATATTGCCACACACAATTTCTTAATAGGTGGGCATGCCCACCATATATGTATGTACGAGCCTTTGTCTTCCAAACATCTCCACCAGGAGTCTGAAGTTGTGGGGAACATAGAGTGGATGGCAGAGGGACACCTATAACACTGTGATAGGACCTTATAGCTCCACTCTTGTGACACCGAGCATAGCGAAGACCTGAATATGAATAGGAGGATTTTCAATCGATCCTTGGATGATAGGGGTCTTTCCAGTTCATTCTCCCATTTTGAGAAGAACAAAGGAAAATCGTGTGTGGTTGTTTGATTTTCTTGGTATAATTTATATATTAAATAGACGGTGAGATCTGGAGGGCTCTTTATTACGCAAAGTGTTTCGAAAGGAGTAAGTGGTCTAAAGATATTGGTTTGTTTGGCCATTGCGTTAATGAAGCTTTTTAGTTGTTCATGAAACCAAGTACCTGCAGGAGGTTCTTCACCAAGAAAAATTTCTTGTAATGATCTCATTCCGGTTTGATTTATGTAATCATAAATAATAGGTTGTGAGTTTTTATGCTTGTTTAAGAAGATTATTTTGTTGATGCCTGCTGGGAATGATGGGTTATCATAAACTGGAGTTAATGGATCGGGTGTGGGCGATATATGAAGAGACCTATTCCTTTGTCTAAAGAATAGTGTGAGATTTTTGGTAAGGAAGGGGAGGGGCTCGCCTCTTCCCTCCACAGCTCTTGTAGACCACAGGACCGCCTGCGGGTCATGGCAGGAGAGGTCCTTTTCAAAGTTAACCCATTTTTTGTTATTTTTATTATGGATAGATCTAGTACACATGTTCCGAGTGAGGCATAGCTATAAAGAGTGAAATTGGGTAGTCCAATTCCACCGGCTAATTTGGATTTACTTTATAGGTAAGTAAGAGAGTGGCGTGGTCGGTTGTGGGACCATATGAATCTGGTGATCGCTTTCTTAAGTTGGGAGAAAAAGGAAGCAGGTAAATACAGCGGGATTGTTTGGAAGAAGTATAGAAGGCACGGTAGAAGGTCCATTTTTATTGTATTCACCCTGCCAAACCAAGATAGCTGTAGTTTGTGCCATTTCTCTGGATCAAGCTCCGCTTTATATAAAGCATTCTTGAAGTTAGCATCATACAATTGGGATATTTTGGCGGTTATTTTAATTCCTAAATAGGTAATCGAATTAGAGCGCCATTTGAAGGGAAAGGCGGCACCTAATTGGGTCACTAATGATGGTTGTAATGATATGTTCATTATCTCAGATTTGTGGGAGTTCATTTTAAAATTACTTAGGGAGCCAAATTTGTGTAATTCCAAAATGATATTTGGTATACCTATGATCGGGGATGTAATATATAAAAGGATATCATCCGTGAATAATGCTAATTTATCTTCCTCCGATTGGAGCTTCACTCCCTTGATCGAGGAGTTACAACGTATTGCAGTTGCAAGGTATTCCATGGTTAGTATGTATAGGAGGGGTGAAAGGGGGCAACCTTGCCTCGTGCCATTCCATATTGGGAACGGGGTTGAAATGGAACCATTAACTTTAACTTGTGCAATAGGAGAGGTGTATAGTGCGGTTATTCTACGGCGCATATTCTCCCACAGTCCAATTCCCTCGAAAGCTTGAAATATGAGTTCCCAGTGTACCCTGTCGAACGCATTTTCTGCGTTAATTGACAGGATACAACATGGGATCTCCCCCCTTTTCCGTTCCATCTATCAACGAAATAGTCCTTATGGTGTTGTCTCTCACCACACGTCCCGGGATGAATCTCACATGGTCCTGATTTATCAGTCTTGGGAGAAGAGGACACAATGTTTTTGCAATCATTTTTGCATACATTTTGATGTCTAGGTTTACCAGGGAAATAGGGCGATAACTACTGCACGATGATAAATCTTTTCCAGGTTTGGGGAGCGGTGATGTGGGCAGATAAGGCCTGAGATGGAAAAGAGCCTCCCAGTAATATGAAGTTACATACTGATAGGAATTTAAGGCTTATTAGTAGTGATGAGCGAGCACTAAAATGCTTGGGTACTCGTTGCTCGGGTCGACCACCCTGGAATACTCGGGTGCTCGACCCAAGCAACGAGCCCAATGTAAGTCTATGGGAAACTCGAGCATTTTTCTGGCGGTCCCCCCCCGGCGGTCTGCAGAAGGTCAAAAATTGCCCAAATCGATGGGAACAGTGCTCAATTAAACGTCAGGCAGGCAGAATATATAGGCAAACAGGCAGGCAGGGTATATAGGAGGGTGCATGAAAAAGATAGCAGGGCACTTGGAACACACTAGTGCCCTCCGATTTTCATGCACCTGTCTCTTTAAAAAAGCCGGCCGGCAATTCATCAGCGGCATACATCGGTACCCGACAATTTAGAACAGAAAGAAAAGAGCATCACACATAGATTAGATAGATAGAAACATGTCAGTCACATATATAATAAGTACAGTGACAGTGTTGGTTACTGTACTTGTCAATTAGTGTTAAAATAAAGGATTTATTTAAAAAAAATTGGCGTGGGATCCCCCGTAATTTTAGTCTCTAGCGAAGGTTAAGCAGACGGCTGGGGCAAATGTTTGAAGCCTGGGAAGGGAGTAATACCCACGGAGCTTCCTAGGCTACTAATATCAGCCCCCAACTGAATACCTAGCCTTTACTGGCTATTAAAATGGGGGACCCAAAAAAAAATGACGTGGGGTCCCCCCTATTTTAATAGCTAGCAAAGGCTAGGCAGACCGCTGGGGGCTGATATTAATAGCCCAGGAAGGGTGCTATGAATATTGGCCCCCTCCCAGGCTAGAAACACCAGCCGTCAGTCACCCCAGAAATGGCGCATCCATAGGATGTGCCAATTCTGTCTCTTAGCCTCGCTCTTCCCACTGCCCTGTAGCGGTGGCAGTGGCGTAGTAGGGTTGGGGTTGATGTCAGCTTATAATGCCAGCTGACATCAAGCCCAGGTTAGTAATGGAGAGGCGTCTATAAGACACCCCCATTACTAACCCCATAGTGAAAGTTAAAGAAACACAAACACCCAGAATAAAGTCCTTTAATTGAAATAAAGACACAATACTTTAATGTTTTAAATTAAACTCTACTTACCATATCGCCCATTCCAGCTGAAGCCAACGATCTATTGCAATAAAAGTAAAATAATGAACCAACCTCATCCTTACCTTTCCATGGTTCCCAGGACGGCTTCAGCTCTGCTACATTGAGATGACAGGCTGGATCGTAGCAGAACGCTGCCATCCAGCTTGCCATGTCGCAGACACTGAGAAGCTCCTCAGTGTCTGGCTGTGATGGCATCCAGATGAGCCGAGTTCATGTCCAATGAACTCAGCTCACCTCATGCACGTCACTGACAGCGTGAGAGAATTCTCCTGCGCATGCGGTGCCGGCAAATAACGTCACCGCGTGAGCAGGAGAATTCTCCCATGTTGGGATGGCATTGAGATGGCAGCAGAACGCTGCCATCCAGCATGCCATCCTTCAGAGACACTGCAGAGCGCAATGCCTGCTCTCCTCAGTGTCTCTGAAGGATGACAAGCTGGATGGCAGCGTTCTGCTACCATCCAGCCTGTCATCTCAATGCCTGCGCTCCGCAGTGTCTCTGAAGGATGACAAGCTGGATGGCAGCGTTCTGCTACCATCCAGCCTGTCATCTCAATGCCTGCGCTCCACAGTGTCTCTGAAGGATGACAAGCTGGATGGCAGCGTTCTGCTACCATCCAGCCTGCCATCTCAATGCCATCCCAGCGTGGGAGAATTCTCCTGCTCACGCGGTGACGTCATTTACCGGCACCGCATGCGCAGGAGAATTCTCCCACGCTGTCAGCGACGTGCATGAGGTGCACTGGACATGAACTTGGCTCATCTGGATGCCGTCACAGCCAGACACTGAGGAGCTTCACTGAGGAGCTTCTTAGTGTCTACGGCATGGAAAGCTGGATGGCAGCGTTCTGCTGCGATCGAGCCTGTCATGTCAATGTAGCAGAGCTGAAGCCGTCCTGGGAACCATGGAAAGGTAAGGATGAGGTTGGTTCATTATTTTACTTTTATTGCAGGAAATCGTTGGCTTCAGCTGGAATGGGCGATACGGTAAGTAGAGTTTAATTTAGAACATTAAAGTATTGTGTCTTTATTTCAATTAAAGGACTTTATTCTGGGTGTTTGTGTTTTTTTTAACTTTCACTATGGGGTTAGTAATGGGTGTGTCTTATAGACGCCTCTCCATTACTAACCTGGGCTTGATGTCAGCTGGCATTATAAGCTAACATCAACCCCAGCCCTATTACCCCACTGCCACCGCTACAGGGCAGTGGGAAGAGCGAGGCTAAGTGCCAGAATTGGCACATCCTTTGGATGCGCCATCTCTGGGGCGGCTGACGGCTGGTGTTTCTAGCCTGGGAGGGGGCCAATATTCATAGCACCCTTCCTGGGCTATTAATATCAGCTCCCAGCTGTCTGCCTAGCCTTTGCTAGCTATTAAAATAGGGGGGGACCCCACGTCATTATTTTTTGGGTCCCCCATTTTAATAGCTAGTAAAGGCTAGGTATGCAGCTGGGGGTTGATATTAGTAGCCTGGGAAGCTCCGTGGGTATTACGCCCTTCCCAGGCTGCAAACATCTGCCCCAGCCGTCTGCTTAACCTCCGCTAGAGACTAAAATTACAGGGAACCCCATGCCAATTTTTTTTTTTAAATAAATCCTTTATTTTAACACTAAATGCCAAGTACAGTAACCAACACTGTCACTGTACTTATTATACAGTACAGACCAAAAGTCATTTAAAGATTTTTCTGTATTTTCTTGACTATGAAAATTGTACACTCACACCGAAGGCATCAAAACTATGAAATTTTCGCACTGACTGACCTTCATTTCTTAAAGTAATGATGGCCACTCGTTTTTCTTTACTTAGCTGCTTTTTTCTTGCCATAACAGAAATTCTAACAGTCTATTCAGTAGGACTATCAGCTGTGTATCCACCAGACTTCTGCACAACACAACTGATGGTTCCAACCCCATTTATAAGGCAAGAAATCCCACTTATTAAACCTGACAGGGCACACCTGTGAAGTGAAAACCATTTCCGGTGACTACCTCTTGAAGCTCATCAAGAGAATGCCAAGAGTGTGCAAAGCAGTCATCAAAGCAAAAGGTGGCTACTTTGAAGAACCTAGAATATAAGACATATTTTCAGTTGTTTCACACTTTTTTGTTAAGTATATAATTCCACATGTGTTAATTCATAGTTCTGATGCCTTCAGTGTGAATGTACAATTTTCATAGTCATGAAAATGCAGAAAAATCTTTAAATGTGGTGTGTCCAAACTTTTGGTCTGTACTGTATATGTGACTGACATGTTTCTATCTATCTAATCTATGTGTGATGCTCTATTCTTTCTGTTCTAAATTGTCGGGTACCGA